>NC_058095.1:164442500-165143475 GCF_020171115.1 Neogale vison | reverse complement strand
GCCATTGTCTTCTTCAGCTCAGGTCAGGTTATGATCCCTGCATGGGGTCCTCGAATCGGGATCGCGCCCTGCATTGGGCTCCCTGTTCAGCAGGAAGCCTGCTTCTCCCTCTCCCACTCCCCCTGCTTGTGCTCCCTCTCTCCCTGTCTCTCCGTCAAATAAATAAAATCATTAAAAAAATCGTTCACAAATAAAGACACAATTGAGAACTGAAACAAGAAACAAAATGGAGACTCTGGAAAACTATACGACAGAGCACTTAGTCCCCATTAGCAAGACTCGCTCTCTGGCCTACGTCGCACGTAGGTCTAGGACAATGCTGTCCTTGCTACGTATACCAGGCAAACTAGCGATTCTCAACATAATATTCCCAAAAGTAATTGGAGAACCACAGTACCAGCTTCTCCGTCAGTAAATTTAAGCATCAACTTTAATTACCCGAACAGTTCTAAACAGGGCATCTCTCGGATCTCACCTTAGTCCACCCTGAGGAACATGGGGGGGGGGGGGGGCTGAATTCTTGTCAAATCCCAAACTATTTCAAGGAAATGAAGAATTCAAATGAGATGCAAGATCAGTACAGTAGCAAAGAGAAAAACAAAAGGTCGCCCAAGCCACAGGTGTGGTTTTCCCCCAGTTGTTTTTTCCCCTAGTTTAAAAATGTTTTCCAACTAAAAACCTAAATTGTTTCTCAAGGGTTAATAAATGCAAACTGCATAGCGTTCCTTTAAAATTAAAGCTCCCTCCGTAACCAGAACCACCTGCTGGGGGAAATGCCTGGTTTTCTACAGTTAATTAAGAGAACTGATAGTTCAATTCCTCTTTTCCTTTAAGAAATCATAGCATGGTTTAAAATAGTAAAAAACAGCATACTTTAAAACTTAGTATAGTAAAAAAGTGGTAAAAGAAATTACGAAAAACAATCCATTACAAACGTATTTCACTCTGAACTCTCAGAAAAAAAGCACCTTGACACATTCTCGAACAAAAGCTAACTTGGAATTCAAGCTCAGTTTTAAGGATTGGATCTATCCTTTCAAACAGTTCCTCTCATCTTTCAGAATGCATAAAAATAAAGCCTGGAAAGCCTAGAACACATATCAAAAATGCAAGTTCCCTTTCTACGTCGTTTTCTTTAAAGCCCCTGGGGAACTGCTGCAGCGGGTCGGTGCGCAAGGCCAGGTCAAGGGGCTTGGGGACAGGCCGGGCCCTTCACACCACGGAGGAGATCAAGTCTGGAGCCCAGCTGGGTTCACACCACACCAAACTCCTTTCCCTGGGTGATTTCCTAAGGGGGGAGGGGACAATCAAAGCGACAACAACTTGAGGGTTTTGATGTGCAGTTTTCTCACTTTAATTATCTCAGGTAATTAAAGAGTTTTAAGTGTGACTTTCAACTGAGCTTGGAAGAATAAGAACAAGGTGCCCATTTACTAGAAGAGATAATTTACTCTTTAAAAACGAGTCATCCCAATTTCCTTGTAAACAAACAATGACTAGGGGTGCCTGGATGGCTCCGTCGTTGGGGGTCCCAGGGTCCTCGGATCGAGCCCCGTGTGGAAGGGAAGCCTGGTCCTCCCTCTCCCACGCCCCCTGCTGTGCGCTCTCTCTCGCCGTCTCTGTCAAATAAATAAACAAAATCTTAAAACTACTATCAACTACAAATTTACTGAAGGCCTATGGTATGCCCAGAACCGTTCCAGGGGCTCAGGACAGGCTAGTGACCTCTTCCAGTGCGTCTTTAAGGGAGCCTGTCTAGAGAAGAGCTGGAACACGAAATTCCAACAGCAACTCTTGAACGTGAAGGAGGAGCGGTTTTTAAGTCTCCCCTTTCAGACGTCCTTACAGAGTCCCACACAAACCTGCACGAGTATCATTTAATATGCAAACTGAATTTCAAACTTAGCGCAACACCAAGCAAAACTTGGCTGGAAAAAATCCGTCTCACAACAGAAGTCCGGGAAAAGCAAACCTTGCGGCCAGCAGCGCGTGTGCTCACAGCCCAGTAAGCAGCCAAGGGTAAAACAAGGCCCTTCTGAACCGCCGTCTCCCCTCCCGAACAGCCCTTCGCTCGCGCACAGAACAGTCTCCCGATCTCTTAACTCCTGCCGGGCTCCAGTGAGCGGGCCAGCGGCCTGGGCCAGCTCCCTCACAGACTGCAGGGCTTCTGGTCTTCTCCGCCAAGAAGCCTGCAGGAAGCCTGTCCTCTCCGGAGGGCAACCTTCCCGGACTCACCCTACAGGACCGGTTCGGCCGGCGATGCGCTCCCGGCCTCTTCTCTACGAGCCCGACCCCAGGCGGGCGAGAACTAGCCCAAGGCTAGGGGCGGTAAGGCCGCAGGCGCAGAGCGGACCCCATGCACCGTGACCGGGAGTTCCCAGGAGAAGAGCCCGACTTCGGGAGCTACAGCACCGCTCCGCGACCGGGAAAACCAGAGCGAACCGGGAGAAAACAGGGGTTTCCAGAGAGCGGCCCCGGGAAACCGTATGCGGCGCGGGGGAGCCCAGTGTCAGAATCTCGCCCGGCGCGGAAAGGACGCCCCGCCCGGGTCGCTCCCCCAGCAGAGCTTAGCCTGTCTCTACCCTAAACGCCCAGCGTTCGCGTAAAACCACCTAATTTCTGGCTGGAAAAGGGAGTGAGGCTGGGAGTGTCTGCCCGGCTCGTCTTGACCACCGCTGGGAACCGCGAGGGCCTGACCCAGACCCGGACGCGGGTCCCCGGGGACCGCCTGAAAGCAGCGTCCGAGCGGCGGCGGGGACCGAGGACTCGGACGGCAGCTGCCAACGCGGTCGCCAGCGCGGGCCTCCCTCCGGGCTCTGCTCTCACAGGCGAGGGCCCGGCTGGGGGCAGCGCACGGCGGCTCCTCCCCGGCCTGGGGCCGCGCTCCCACCCCGGGGGGCCTCGGAGCGCCGCGGCGGCGGCCCGCGCCCCGCCCCCGCCCGCCGCCCCGCCCGGGCCGCGCCCCGCTCACCTCCAGGCGCAGGGAGGCCCCGCAGGCGCGCAGGAACTCGCGGATGTTGCTCAGGCACTCGCTCTCGCTCCGCGGCTCCGGATACACCTGCAACACAGAGCACAGGCGCTGAGCGGCGGCGCGCGGGCCGCGGACGCCACCCGCGGCAGCCCCGGCCGCGGGCCCCGCGCGAGAGGGCGCGGACGGGCGGCCCCGGCGGCCCGGAGCGACCCCGGCCGCCCCTGACGCCCGCCCGCCCGGCCGCCGCCTCTCCTCACCCTCTTTCCTTCCTCTGGGCTGCACCAATCTCGGGCCCCTGCCCTCTCCCGGAAGTGGGCCGCCGCCGGCAGTGACGTCTTCAGACCGCGCCCCGGCCGCCCGGCGCGCCGCCCTTCCGGCCCCGCCCACCCCGGGGCCGCCGCCGCCTCCGCGCGGCCCCCGATCCTCGTCCTCCGACAGGGTCCGCCCGGCCCGGCGCGCAGGCTTCCCCCGGCAGCCGGTCCTCGGGCCCGTGGCGTGGACGCCGCCCGCCCACCTCCCGCGGACGGGGGAGAGCCCGGCCCCCGCGGTGAGCCAGCCCGGGAGGGGCAGGAGGGGACCCGCCCCGGGCTGCGGCCGCGGACCGAGCCTCCTGCCGGGGCCGTGGGAAGTGCCCGGCGCGGACGGCGCGCGTGTTGGGGTGGACGCGCCGCGTTCGCTCCCGCACGCCCGCGTGCCCCGAGTGCCTCGTTAGTGCTTGGCCCGACGGCGAGGCCAGCGGCGGGACAGCGGCCGCCGCACGGCCCGGGAGCTTCGAGCGCGGCTCCCGCGGGCCGCCCGCGGCTTCGGTCACGGAGGACCTGCCGCTGACAGCCTCCGCGGGCAGCAGGGGTCGGGAGGGCCGCGCGCCGTAGCGCCGGACGGGCGGCGGAGGCGCGCCGAGACCCCGCCAGCAGCAGCCGACGCCCAGCGGAAGCCTCGGTTTCGGGAGGTGCCCCAGGGCGGCGTCCGGCCCTCGGGCGGGAGGATGTCCCCGCGCTTTCGTCCTCCCCAGGGAGCCCACAGGGCTGCTCTGGTTCGCTTCCAGGAGCTCCGGCCTTTCGAAAGCTTGAATCCTACCCAAAACCGGTGTGTGGGGAGCTGTGAAGACGACAAAAATCGGACTCTTCCCTACAATTTGAAAAGTCTTGGAAGAAATTGCCAACATGGTTCCTCCAAATTGAAGTTGTTTTGTGTGTCCAGTGAACGGCTGAACCCATGCTGCTTCCTCGTCCCCTGCTTGCTCTGTAAGAGAATCCTGGAAAAGCGCCTACGAATATGTAGTGAAAATCCCTCATGGTATCAAATACTGGCTAAGTTTCCATTTCGGATGTCCTAATGACATCTGAAACTGCTAAGCATCCTTCTAAAAATGTTCAGGACACTCCAGATACAATAGAAATACAAAATCCAATCAGTCTTCAAGAATTATCGACAAGCTCTTATTTAAAAGTCAGAAATTTTACATTCTTTTCTCCTTCAACTCACTTCCATTCCACGTCCCCCAACAAAACAGCATCCTAAACTAATATATTTTTATACTAAAAATTTTAACTTTTTTTTTGCAAGACACCCATATAAATACAGTCCATCCTTGTTCACGGATTCTGTGCAAATTCACCCACACAATAAAATTTGTAACCTCAGATCAGTACTTGTGGCTCTTTCTCATTTGCAGACACGTGCAGAGCAGTGAAAAATCTGAACAGCCTTTACACACACATTCCTAGCTGAACTTAAACAAGGCCATGCTCTGCCACCTTATTTCAGCTGGCAATGTAAGCCGATATCCTTTGCACAGTCTACTGAAACCACGTTTCTCACATTTTTTATGCTATTTGTTGATTTTATTGTTTTAAATGGCCCCTGGATGTACTGCTAAGGCGCTGTCTAGTGCTCCGAAGCGCAAGAAGCCTGTAATGTGCCTTACAGAGAAAATATGTGTGTTAGGTAAGCTCCGTTCAGGCCTGAGTTACAGTGCTGTTGGCCGTGAATTCAATGTGAGCGAATCAACAATACGGTACATCCAGAAAAAGGAAGAGGACATCCGTGGATCTGTGCGCGAGGCCACTCCAGAAAGTGCTAAAGTAACATCGATTATGCGTGATGCAGCTTTGGAAAAGATGGAAAAGCAGCTAAATTTGTGGATTCAGGAGATGACAACCAAGAAAAAGAGCATAGTAGACAGTGTTGTCGTGAGGCTGAAAGCCAAGGAAATTTATAGTCTTGTTACCCAAGGTCGGGCAAAGGTTAAAGCCTTCTCAGCCAGCGCAGGCTGGCTTGCATGTTTCAAAAGGCGATACCACATGAAAAACATTAAACTTGCAGGCAAGGCAGGTCCTGCAGATCAAGAAGCTGCAGAAGAATTTAAAAAGCATCTGCTAAGCCTTATACATGAGAAGGGTTATATGGAAGAGGAGATTTTCAATGCTGACGAGACAGGCTTGTTTTACAAGAACGTCGGCAAACAAACCTATATAATGCAAATGGCCTCCAAGGTTCCTGGCTTTAAATCATTCAAAGACCATGCAACCTTGCTCCTGTGTGCCAATGCCAAGGGTGACTTTAAGTGCAAACCCCTAATGGTACACAGAGCCCAAAACCCATGGGCACTTAGAGGGAAGAAGCTAAACCGTATGTCGGTCCACTGGAGGTGGAACAAAAAAGCGTGGATGGCATCCGAAATATTCTGGGACTGGTTCCACAACTGCTTCACCCCAGAAGCTGAATGCTATCTCCACAGCAAAAACCTTGCATTCAGGATTTTATTAATTTTGGATAATGCCCTAGTTCATTGCCACGAGGAACTTAAAAATGCCCGCCCCAACATAGAAGTTCTCTTCATGCCCCCAAACACTGCCTCTCTCATCCAACCCCTCAATCAGGGCATAATAAAAGCTTTCAAGGCTCACGACACCAGGAAGCTTTACAGCAAGGCTTTTGAGGCTCTCGACGCCCGTGAGGAAACCACCATGATGGACTACTGGAAATCCGTCAGCACACGCATCGTCATAGATCACGTCAGCACCGTCTAGGACAGCAGCAAGCAGGCTACTATTCATACCTGTTGGGACAATGTTTGGCCCGACTGCGTGAAAAATTTTGAAGGCTTTGAAGGTGTTACAGAAAATATAAAGAACAGTGTTGAAAACATAATGCATATTGCACAGCAGATAAGTGGAGAGGGCTTCAGAGACATGAGGGAGGGAGACGTGGAGGAAATTTTGGCAGAAATGGCAGTAGAACCCACCAAGAAAGATCTGGACGAGATGGCAAAGCCTGGCACTGGTGTCCACGATGATGACGATGGCAACGAAAGTCAGCCCAAGACTCCAAGAATTGTCCCTCTCACAGCAGCCAAAATATCAGAATGAAATTCTGCCCTGGGAAAAAATTTTAATGATCTGGAAGAGTGTGACCCTGTGCTGGAATGCAGCCTCACATTTTGGCGCCTGACCTTCACTGCATTCGTCCCTTATGCTGAAACACTTAAAGATTTGAGGTGAAAAGCCAAGAAGACAAGGCTGAAGGAATTTTTCAAGCCAGTCTGGGAGGGAACGTTGCTGACACCATCACAAAGTGAAAGCCAAAGTCCTGGGGTGGATCCCCCATGCCAGCCTCACTGACACATTCCTCTTCTGCCAAGTAAGTCACACACTCTCCTTTGGTTTTCCAAGGGGCAGGTCAAGGTCACGAGGTTTAACCACACTGCCCTCTGCCCCATCACAGAGTAAGCTCCACCACAAGTCAGGTCTTCATTAATGTTTTCACAGGATTCCAAGTGTTCTGTCTTGGTGGAATGCTTTCCTTCGTGACTGTCCTGTGCGGCGTAGAGTGTGTATGTGTGTGCTGTGTGCACGCCATGTGCAGCTGAACAGGAGAGGCCGTCACTGCATGGTGCTGTACCTGAGATAGTGTTTCCTTATGAAGAAACAGTTATTTGTAAGGAACATATATTAAATAAGCGGTCTTCACATACAAATACCACTAAAACAAGATCACGTGTCGACTGGTAGACAAAGTGTTGTGATCTGAACTCCGAGGAAACCAACCCTGCACTTCCCCAGGAACAGTGGCTCAGCAGTTGCTAGCTCAGTGCTCACCTGACTGCAGGACAGCTTCCAGTCACAAAAGTCAGGTCTAATCTGTTTCCGTTGTGTAGTGGTTATCACGGTCACCTAACACACAAGTCAGCTCTGCCTTTAAGATAACTAAGCCGTCAAGATCCAATGGTCACAATTTTTCTTCCAAAGAAACAACTGGTATGAGCCCATCAACAATAGGAACAATATGTTAACGGTTTTTGAGGAAAATTATCAAATGTAAAATGTAAAACTTTACCTGGAAATGTGTATCTTAATGAGATGTAGAGGGTTTCTTTAGTCCATTTACTCATGGACAGCTATCCCTTACTACTAGAAAGAAAGAGAGTCCAGCATTAATTCTCTTCCTGTCTTGGGCGTTGTTTTTGCAAATGCTGAGAAACCTCATTCCTAAAAATAAGTAAATAAAAAATGGAAGGAGCTTTGTTATTTTGTAACTTCATTCTTTGAAGCCTTCTGAATTACATAGCCAAAGTCCAGATATAATCAATCATCAGTAAAATTTTGAAAGCCTCCGTTAGCAGCATGATTAGGGTCTCCTTGCCGTCTCTCTGAAAGTGATCAGGTAGAAACCTCTGAGCTGCAAAATTCCAGACTTTAAACCCTCTGCTTCTCAACACCAGGGGTATTTGTCTGTTGGTTACACAGCTGGAAGGTTTTCCATCTTGCAGCAATGTGCCTCAGAGAGACGCGTGAGTGAATGGTCTGCCTTTTTACATGAAGTGGGAGAAGGGGGTGTTGGGACGGCTCAGAGAGCTTGTGGCCTTCCCTGATCTCGGGCACCTTCTCAGAGAAGTGAGTTGTGCAAGTTGAGCCACTGGAGATGAACTGTTTTAAAAGTCTCCCCATGTGTGCACATGGGGGCATGACGCTAGCCTGTTCCATGGATACTGCACCTCAAACAACATACCTGTTTGGAAAACTATAATGTAAAAGGGTCGAAACTCTATAGTAAGTACTGCCTCACCCTATAACACACATGCTGACCTTGGACAAGTCAGATGAGCCCTCTGGGTCTACACCTTTATCCTCAGTTTAAGGCTCAGTCTTTCTCACAGAGCTGTTGGGAAGACAAGCTAATTCAACAAGTCTAGTTTTTGAGCAACAAGAACAGCAACTAGTCTAGTTTCTATGCCAGACCTTGTCACAGGTACCGTGACTGCAAAGAGAGACAGGGCCCTGCCCTGCATGGGCCAGGGAAGAATCCCACACAACATGGACAGTGGACAATGGAAGCACAGAATAGAGCATAAATACTGTGGACGTAGGGGAAGGCCAGAGGCCTAAGCAACAAAATGGACATCGGAGTTGGAGCGGAAAGGCGGAGACAGATGGACTGCATTTTCAAGGGTGTGACGTTTGAGAAGCCGCCGGTGTTTTCTGGGGTGGTGGGAAATTGGCCGTCGAGGTCATGGGTAAGACTGCAGGGGGAGAACTAAACCAGAGATGCAAAAGAAGACACCCCCCCGCGCCCCTGCATGCCTCACTGGAGAAGCTCTATGAGCGACAGCACGTGAACAAGTCATCAGGTAAACGCAAGTTAAAACCGCAGGTAACACTCTGCACCCACCAGAATGGATAACATGGGAAAGGCGGACACTGTCAAGTGTCCACAAGGATGGAAAGCCATTGGCATCCAATACCTGACTAGTGGGAGTGGGAAAGCATACACACAGGAAACCATCAGTCTTTCAAGAAGTTAAACTTACATAAGCCGCCCGCCCCGCCCCCTGCCAGCGAGTCTTCCCCTAGGCATTTACCCAAGAAAGATGAAAACACGTCCACAAAAAGCTGTGTGTAAGAATGTGCACAGGGCACCTGGGTGGCCCAGTCTGTTAGGGACCTGGTTCTTGTTCTTGACTCAAGCCATGATCTCAGGTTCTGAGATCAAGCCCTGTGTCAGGTTAGGGCATGGAGCCCACTTAAGATTCTCTCTCTAGGGGCCCCTGGGTGGCTCAGTGGGTTAAAGCCTCTGCCTTCAGCTGGGGTCATGATCCCAAGGTCATGGGATCGAGCTCCACATCAGGCTCTCTGCTTAGCAGGGAGCCTGCTTCCTCCTCTCTCTCACTCTCTGCCTACTTGTGATCTCCATGTCTGTCAAATAAATAAACAAAATCTTAAAAAAAAAAATTCTTGGGCGCCTGGGTGGCTCAGTGGGTTAAGCCGCTGCCTTCGGCTCGGGTCATGATCTCAGGGTCCTGGGATCGAGTCCTGCATCAGGCTCTCTGCTCAGCGCTGAGCCTGCTTCCTCCTCTCTCTCTCCCTGCTTCTCTGCCTACTTGTGATTTCTCTCTGTCAAATAAATAAATAAATAAAATCTTTAAAAAAAATTCTCTCTCTCTCTCCCTCTGCCTTCCCCACAAAAAAGAATTCACACAGCAGCTTTACATATAATCACCAACATCTCCACAACCCGAAGTCAAGCACTCCTCTGCTCTCTCTAGTGGCTACTTTTCAATGACCAACAATATCCCAATCCAGCCCCCAAAAATCCTGTCCCAAATTTCCCACAGCAATTAACTTCAGGTCTTTCCATCAAGAACTCTAATCAGTCAAAGGCACGGACAGTCCCAAAACTGTTGTGACTTTCCTTGGAAATACACCCTTTGTACTCAATATTTGATAAAGGATGTGTCAGGAGTCCTGAGACTTTGCAATAAACTACATCACAGCCATGATACGGTCGTACTTCAGAGACTTCCAGAGCTGTCCAGTTTCCTCCTTCTCTTCTCTCTCTCTCCATGCTGGGAACAACCAGCTGGCCACCCTCGGTCCAAAAAAAGTGTCAGCTTGGGCAGCCAGCTGACTTCACTGGAAGCGTTTAGCAGGTCTGAGTTTACAAAACTTCATGGGAAAGAACAGGTACTTGTAGCAAGGCAGCTAATTCAGACAGGTTCCATGCATGGCAACAACTGAGATCAAGAGTAGAGAATATGACCACGGGCATGCTATCTGGTTAACGCGCTAACTACCCACGATCGTAGTTCCCAGAGATTCTGACTGAGTACGTTTGAAGTAAAGTCCAGAAGTTGGGGGCAAGGGGTCTCTGGGATGCCCCATCCAACTGGCTTTCAGCCAAGTCTGGAACACAGATATCCTATAACTCAGTGATTCTCAAACACAATGCGAGCGTCAGAACACCCAGAGTACCATCACTACACCCTGCCAGAGTTGGATCCCTCGGTGTGCGGTGGAACCCAAGGCTGTGGACTTCTGGCATCCTAGGAGATGCTGAAGGTACCAGGACCATACTCCAAGAACTAGTGGCAGATGCCAGCTGAACCATTAATCAAGAAATATTCGTATTCCCCCCACTGAGATATCAAATTCCAAACCCCAGAACAGAGGTCTTGGGGTCTCTGCCATCAACAGTCTCATCACCATGGCTACAAAGAGCTACGCTTCCCCGTAGCCAGACGTGCTTGCGCACACCCTCTCTCCTCTTTTAGACATGAGTCTCCCAAGTGCAGGGGCCCTAGGCATCCTCCATTACCCAGTCAGCCTACTGCCCCCTCGGGTCCCCCAACTCACAGAGCTGGCAGAGGACCTTAGCACAGAAAGGCTCAGAGAACACTGGAGGCAGTTCTGTTCTTCACCGACGAGGAAGTGGGGACTGCAGAAACATAACCTGCCCCAGGGCTTGCAGCCTGCCCCCTGCACCAGCCCGCTCCAGGAGGCAGGCCTCTGGGCACTGCAGCCACCAGGCTCCCCTGCTCTCCCTCCTCGGGTGCTCGGCTGGTCAGAAGCCCAAGCAGGGACTAGGTGCCACCGTGACGTGCTGGAGCTTCTCCCAGGAGCTGACCCCATGCTCCCCAGCCGAGCTCTGCATTCAGAAACACCACATGGGTCACTGGAACCGGCCACGGTACAAGTATTTACACCACAGAAACGGGCAGACGCTACAACTCAGGGCTCCGCAATACAGGGAGCCACTGTTAAGCCTTTACACAGCACTGGCTGTGCTCCTTGACCATAGTCAACCGCTCCTGGTGGGAGCTCCCAGCGGCTCCCATAACCCACCTCCCCTGCCTTCTCCTGCAGGCTGAAGGGAGCTCATGGCTTTCTAGGGTGCCTCCACTTCTCTTCGTGGCTGTCCTCACCCCTGCCCACATTTTGTCAACACCCTCTGCAGTAAACTCTTCAGCCACCTCTGCCTAGTGTGCCCACCATTTGCTGCTGGGACCCTAACCCAGTGAACTAAAAATAGAACAGCCTGTGACAGCAGCAGATGGGAAACAATTCAGAGAAGGGACTGAGTCAATTGCAGCATACTGTACTTCCACAAACAGAGCACCGCCCCCCGATTCTTTCAAAAGGCAGCAGCTTTAATTACTGATCTATCATGACCTCCTAGTTACACTAAGTGGGGAAAAGGAACATGGGGAATGTATGCATAACGTCCTACCTTTAATGAAAAAAAAAGAGGAGGCAAGAAAAAAATATACATGGGTGCTTAGAAAAGCATGAAATTTCTCTGGAAGCACACACCAGACACCTTGAACAAGGGTTGCCTCAACAAAAGGAACGGGGGGCCTGGAGGTCAGGGGAAGGGAAACTTGCTTTTCACTTTATACTTTTTTGTGCCCTGTGAATTTTATACCACATAAGTATTGTTAATACAGTTTTTTTTTTTAAGAAGAGGAAGGTAAACACTCCAAACTAGTGTTCTCCTCAGGCCAAGATGCCTTCCCCATTACAAAACAGTCCTTGGAGAGCCCAGCTGCCAATGGGTTGGAGTCCTTGTACAACCCCCCCCCTCCAGACAAACACAACCCTCGTGGAGGTGCAATGCCATGGTTAAAACCCTCAGGTCTCCTTGATTAGCACTTCACGGGTCCTCCAATTCTAAATACCCAGTAGCCTCCATTTTCATTAGACTGCTCTTCTAGAGCATTCTGTGCTCCTTCTATTGCCAGTGATGCTCAGCGGAGTGAAAGTACAGGTGGTCAGGGCTCGCCTGCCAGCCTACTGGGCATCTCTTCCTCCAAACCCACTGGAAAACAAAGAAGCATCACGTTGAAATTAAGAACTTGATCACCAAATACCCAATAAGTAAACCATCTCCCAGAAATGTGTAGCCTAGGATTAGATGTGGCTTACTGAAGGAAAAAAATTAAGCCTTTAATAAAGTATATTTTTCTTTTGCTCTCCTTCAACATCTCCCAAAGCCCAATTCTTGTGCAGGGGCTACGGTCATCTGGGAAAAAATAAAATGTGCTCCATTAGTGTGAAACCAGCCAAAATAAAAGGCAAAAACAAATATGAATGTACCAAATCCCCAGTTCCCTAACGACATTCATATATCCCAGGCACGCAGACTCTCAAGAAGACCAGCAAGACTGCACAGCTTAAATTAACTCGTGAGTCCCCTGAGGCTTGCTTTCCACCAACTCCAGAAGCACATTTTTAGACCTCAGAGATGGTGGCATCCGTCCAAGATTCCCGCCAATGCCAAAAATGGATTTGAAGAAATATGAACATAAAACATTCATCAGATAACCTAGAATAAATTTCTGAAGCGGCATTTTCTTCCCTCCATAATGGTAGATCCGTACAGGCAGGTGTGTGGCACGAGAGCGGTCTGGGAAACAGTGTGTGCTCTGTTTGGCTGCGATTCGGACCCCGGGGGAGCAGAGGTGCCGGGGACGAGCCGTTGTGAGTTCATGTCTCATTACATTCTATAAGCAGATGCCATTTTTTTAGGCCTTTGAAGAATCTTGATACAGGAAAGCAGAAAAGAACAAAATCATAAAATAATGAATTGGGCCTTGTAATCAGAGATTTTTTGCATCTCAAGTTTTCAGTGTTTCATATGGAAGATTCTTTCTTTTCTCTTATCCTCCTGCTCGTGGCCTGCTGAGAACAACCCACGAATTACGATGCAGCATCTTGCAAACCTTGCAAACGGCTTGGCTTTATTCTTCAGCTTCGTTTCTGTATTGTTTCCGACCCTTTGGCGTCCATTTCCTCTCTTGCCAAACACGTTTCAGAATGGTTGGTGATACCTTCTGTTGTGATAACTTTGTCTGTTAGTGGAAAAGCCTGTGAAGAAGTTGGTGGCCTCTGATACAAACGTGCTAAATAAATCCAAATTGGGTACTTGCTGTATATCCTTGTAATATCAGTGCAGTAAGTAGGTCTGAAAACCCACTAGGACAGAAGGAATCCCACCACCTCCCACCCCTGCTCTGAGAGCCCACGCATTCTGCTCTCTGAATGGGGCCACTAGTGGCAGCTCAGTCGGCCAGTTCTGCTCCTTGCCTCAACCTCAGCCCTACCTTGGACCAAAGACACCTCAGGCTAGAATGTCCTCTCCCATTCCTGCAGCCACCAGTGGCATTCCACTGTTTAAATCTGTATTCTCAGATGTCCCGGAGAGTTTTTATGTTTGCCCTGCTGTTCCCCGTTTGTTTTGCCTTAGCTACTCATACTTGCTTCTGAGGTAGCCTTCTGAATGCCCCTACCCGCACACAGCCAAATGGAAGGGCCATGGTGGGAGCTACAGAGCAGTGCACGGCCTTGTGCCCTTCCCTCCCAGCTAAGGAATCTGTCTTTCATTTTTAAACTGCTTGAGAAGCTGCCTTTGAGGCAAATGAAAGCCTCAGAGACAGAAGTCTGGACACTGACCACCTGAGAACACACACTATTTTAATCCACTTGATAGCATGTGGGAGGCTTGAGGCATGCAGAGAGAGCTGGATGATTTTGGAAACTAGGAAGCTAAAGGGAGGCTTCATCAGAGGAAGAAACCCAACTAAAGGGATAGAAAACAGCTAAGGACCTGTGCTGGCCAGTGCTTCGCCATAAATAGCAGCTGAGACCCTCCCTAGAGGGAAAGGCCAGGCAAAGGAGAAGACTGCAGCCCGGCAGCCAGTTGAGAGTTTCCTGTTAACTGTGACTAATAAAAAGGTGATAAACAGATCATTAGTTTTCTCCTGAAACTCTTAAGTATCAGAGTATATGGGCAGCAGCTGTGAACAAGATGAGTTGTGTCTGTAGGTGGGAAATACATTTTCAAAAACTCACTTAGAAAAACTGACCTTCATTAATTAAAGATAAGGCTGCCAATGTATAATCAAGAACTCCATTCTTCCATATTACTATAACTGGAATATCTCCCTGCATATTTATAATCTGTGTGTCACATGACTCCTCTACTCAGAACCCCCCAAATCTCCCAGTATCCTCTGAGTAAAAGCCAAAGTCCTAAAGGAGAATGGAAGATAGGCCACAGACCAAAAGGAAGTATTTACATAAGACATACACAATCAAGGACTTGTACCCAAAATACACAAAGCATTCCTAACACTCAACAATAAGAAAACAGATGACCCAACTTAAAAATGGGCAAAAGACCTGAACAGACACCTCACTGAAGAAGAGAGACACGGACAGCAGGTAGGCATATGAAAAGATGCTCCACGCCCTATGTCATCAGGGAACTGCAAATTAAAGCAAGGAGAAACCACTGCACACCTGTTAGAATGGCCAGAATTCAACGCTGGCAACACCATTTGCTGGTGCGGATGTGGAGCAAGAGGAACTCTCCTTCACACCTGGTGAGAACGTAAAATGGTGCAGCCACTTGGGAAGACAGTTTGGTGGTTTCTAACCAAACTTAACATCATCTCACCATATGTAGCAATCTTGCTTCTTGGGTGAATCCGCTTCACTCAAAACCTGAAAACACATCCCTGGGAACCTGAGCACAGATATCTACACCAGCTTATCTGCCAACACCTGGACATCAACAACATGACCTTCAGTAGCAAATGTGTAAATGGACTGTGGTGCCTTGGAGAGTGGGAAACCATTCAGTGATAAAAAGAAATGATCTGCTAAGCCATAAAAGACTCAGAGGAAACTTAAATGCCTATTTCTAAAGCAGAGAAGCCAATCTGAAGAGGCTACATCCTATATGATTCCAATTCTATGGCATTCTGGAAAAGTCAAAACTATGGAGACAGTAGGATCAGTGGTTGCCAGGGGTTGGCAAAATGAACAGAGCATGGAGAATTTTCAGGGTAGTGAAATGACTCTGTATGACACTGTAACGGTGGACGTCTGTCCAAACCCACAGAGTGCACAACGAAGTGACCCTAATGTACATTGTGGACTTTACTTACTAATGTGTCAGCCCTCGTTCATCCTTAGTGATAAGCATACCGCAGGAGAGCAAAATGTTAACAGGGGAACGTGGGGGTATATGGGAATTCTCTGTACTTTCTGCTCAGTTTTCTGTAAACCTCAATTGCTCTAGAAAATAAAGCCTCTTAATTTTTTTTTAAGTCAAAGTCCTTATGATGTCTGAGTGAACCCTCCACAGTCTGCTCCCTTGTTCCCTCCTTGAACTCATCAGCCAGCTTCTCTCCCCTGGCTCACACTGGCCTCTGCTATTCCCAGAACTTGCGAGGAAGGCTCTTACCTTAGGACCTTTGCACAGGCTATTCCCCTTGCCTGAAATCCCATCTCACAGACATTCATATCACTCCTTTGCTCATATTCCTGGAGCCTTTGTTTAAATGCCACTTCTCAGGAACGTCTGCCCTAACTGCTGGTTCTCCCCAACCCCCCCTCCCATCTTGCTGCTTCTCTGCAAAGCACTTATCATGGTCTAACATGGTCCAACATGCTCTAACATGGTCCAACATGCTATGTAATCTACTTGTGTACCAAGCACATCCACAGAACGCTTCCTGCACTCAGAGAAGATGCGCCGTACACAGGGTTTTCGGTCCGCCGGGATAAAATGTCAACACGTGGCAGAGCCAAGCACTCAGTGCGCTCTTTGTTCAGTACCAGTGAAGGTGGGCAGTGCTGACAGAGTGCCTAGGACACAAAAGAAGGATCTTCGGTCAAACGTGAGAATCAAATACCTCAGACAGGAACTATTCTTAAAAACACTTGGAAGTGTAATCACCGCAGGCAGCATGATACAGAGAAATGAAAGACAGCCTTGGGTTTTCCTGGGAGTCTTAACCTTAACCCCTCCTGCTGTGACGGACAGGGGCACCCTGCCACCAGCTGAGCCTGGGGCCAGCCACCGGCCCCCTCTCCAGGGCTGCCCACATTCAGCATCCCAGGCTCCGTCTTCTCCCGTGTATGTGGGGGCATCAGTTAGCCGGGAGCTGCCCGGAGCCCCTCTCTGGTTTCAGCTCTCCTCTCTATCATGAAGGAAAATCGCTGGCCCCGCACTGGGTTCACCTTTCCCAGCCGGCCTGCTCCCTCGGGCCTCTCCAGGCTCCCACCGCCTGGTGCTCCGGGCAGCCGTCCGTAAGCCGCACGTGCAATAGGGCTGTCTCATAGTCATTTCCTAAGTGTCACAAAGGAGCCAAAACAAGCTGATGAAGACCTCATGGGAGTGTGACATTTCAGGGCGGTGGGGACAGCGGCGCAGGCAGAAGGAGGTGGAGGGGAGGGACAGGAATGAAGGCGGGCAGCCGCCCACCCGCAGCTGTGACTGTTTCCCGCCCGTGGTCCCTCCACGCTCCTGCCGGCGGTTTCCCCAGCCCGGGCGCCGCAGTCCCACAGATGAGGCTTCCTGTTCCCTGCTTCTGTCCTCCGTCCTGTCCCTCCACCGGGGAGCCCACCCAGCGAGTCTTTTTATCTGAGTCTTCATTTCTGTAATTTCCATTTATTTCTTTCCGTCAAGTCCTGTGTCTTTACTGAGATTTCCCATTTTTTCATTTGCTTCCAGAGAACCTGTCCTTGCCGTCTGAAGCCTTTTTAGGATGGCTGCTGAAAACCGCTGCTCCGCGATTCCGACGTCCTTTGCCAAAGGCCAGGCAGCCACTCAGGGGCACGTCAGCGATGGCATGTACGGAAGGAGCTGCCCGCGCCCAGGCTTGGGCTGGGGGCAGGTGTCAGCAACGGTCACCATTTTCTCCATCTGCACCAACCAAATGACTGGCTGGCTCCTTAACTGAAAAGCATAAACTGGAATTGGATCAAAGCATTCCCGGCGTCAGCTGAAGCCAGCAGGAGCCGCGGAGTCTCCTCCCGACCCTCCGAGAGCGAGGGGTCCCCGTTTAAGGACCACAGACCCACCACCCCTTAGAAGCAGCGTCAGGAGTCACAATCGGCCGAGCCCCTCACGGAACGGCACTCGGCCGCTAGGTTTGGATCAGGCCTCCCGGACTCCTGCCAGAGGCCATTCCCTAACGCCACAGCCCCGCAACACGGTGACTTCCTCTTCCCTTAACAGCCAGTGTCACGGGGGAGCCCTGCCTGGGTCTCTGCGTCTCTTTGTAGCTTTTAGTGACTTGCATGCTGTTTAGCCAAGGCTCCTCCTGACCCTAATTCAGGTGTTTCAAGGATGCCTCCCTCGGTGCCCCATTCAAGAAGCGGACTCATCAGTGCTCATACACACCTGTGAGCTTGCGCTCTTCTGTGTCTCTCGGTTTACCCAGGAATTTTCTAGATGCACAAAAACAGGTGGGGAATCCCATTTTTGAGATGAATTCCAACCGCCTCTTCCAACGCAAGGCGAGATTTCTTCCAACCTCTCTACCCCCACATTTCAAAAGCCCATAGGGAAGCAGCATGAGGTCTGTTCTGTCTCGAAGTGAAAGGCACCAGTTAGGGAACTTTGCAGGCACGAGGGGGTGGCCAGGATGGGCAGGCCACCAGTGTCCACCTGCAGAGGAGCCCCTCAGTGGTCACACCTCGGTCTCCTGTCTTCTTAGAGGGCCCTGCAGATAATCGGGCTGGTCTGAGTTACGGTGTGGCCGGGCTGATGAGCTCAGGGGGCTGTCGGTGTTTCTCCCACGTGGTCCCCTGGACCACCAGCAGCAGCATGACCTCAGAACCTGTCAAACGCAAATTCTCAAACCCAGCCAGGCCCAGGACATCAGGAACTCCGAGGTGGAGCCCAGCAAGCTGTTTTCACCAGCCATCTGGTGGTTCCGCTGACCCTCAAATGTAAGACCCACATAGCCACCAAAACCAAAGGCATGGACCACGGGCGCCCCTCGCGACCTGGGACAGGCTGGAGCGCACATGCTAGCATTTAGTCCGTGACGGGCAAGAACCAGTGCCGGGTGCCCAACCCCCAGCTGGAAGAGAAGAAAAGCAGCCTGACCCAGGAGCTGTCGGCCCAGAAGCTCCTCCCTGACGGAACCTGTGTGCAGGGGAGCCATATCCCTTCCCTCAACACCCCTCCCACCGCCTCCCCCACCCTCCACTCCCCGGAACACTTTCCCAACAGCCTCTCAAAGATAAAGGGTCATGGAGAAAAAAACAGCGTTGGCCTTGCTTCTCCCACACATGGAGACAGATCTGAAAAGTGCATGTTTTATTGCTTTAAATTGGGAAAATAGTACCAAATCTAGATGTTGCTTACACTTATCTTGGTTGTTTAAGAAATATTCCTACTATATAGCACTTAATTACTTTGATCTCTCTTCGTGCATTACCATGACATGTAACAAACTGAGCACAGGTTCCAAATTTCAATGAGAACGAGAAAGCAAACCCCAGGGGACACATGTATCTTCATAACCGTATATATAACCTTCTAATGCAGACCGTCCTCAACGTGAACATGAGCATTCTAAAAATCCCTAAACTGGCTTCACTGCGTCGGATCCGGACTCTCAAAGGTCAGCTGCACAACAGATGCGGCAGAGAGCAGGTGGTTTCCGGCAGTCCCTTGTCATACGGGTGGGGGGTGACTAAAGACCGGACAGTGACACGCATCAGGTCAGAGGGAAACCTCCGCGCTGCTCAGCGACAATGGCTTCGCCTCAGCTCACTCACGGGACTTGGACCAGTACCTGCTAAAGCGCATAGGAAGTGAAGGAGGACATGTGACTGTTGTCTTTCCCTAAAGCCATGAAAAGGAACACAGTGTTCTAGAATCTCTTTTCTGGCAAAAAACAGCTCAAGGTCAGCTTGTTTCCCAGCTCGAAGAGCGCAGAGAGAACACTGCCAGGTCCTGCTCCGCCCCTGGGACAGTGGCCGGGAATCCACGCACCCAGTCCGCCCGCCCTCGCTGTGTCTGCCCTCTCTGGCCCAGCCCCGCCCCCAACACCCCCTGCCGCCCTCTCCATCCAGAGCTGTCCCTGCCCTCACAATACGGGCACCGCCGCTCAGTGGCCCATGAGCAGGTGTGCACTTGGCTGGCTGGCCTGGGACACTGCGCGTGCCTGCTGCCGGGGACAAGTCACCGCTGTGCCCCACCCTCCCAGCACGCCGCCAGAGCCCTCCGCTTCTCCCGGCCCCTGCAGCATACCCGCCACGCTCGTGCCCTGGCTTCCAGTCACCAGGCTCCCTCCCGACCTGACCACCTGCCACCAGGCTCCTCCTTAGCGGCACTGTCCAGGGTGTCCAGGTCCAACTCCCCAAGGCTAGTGCTAGGAAGCTCACCACTGCTCACTCAGGTTCACGCCTCGCTCTCTCGTGTGACTCCCAGATTTACATTCCAGCCCCCTGTCCTCTCTGAGCTCCAACCCTTCCCAGTCGCCATTGCACCCATTCTGGACCCAGTCCTGAGCCTAAGGCACCCCACCCCAAGCTGCCTCTCACACCGGAGACACCCCATCTATCCTGTGTGTAACCAGCACCCCAGAGGCGGTGAGGCTCGGAGCTGCCGTGTCCGCCCTGGGTCCCCTGAACCCCGTCTGAAGCCCAGCTCCCAACAGGTTCATGACCACCTCCCCCTCCACAACAGGCTGCATCCCTGCTGTTTCCATGCTGTGCCTAGCGTATTGTTTTCAAAATCCATAACCAACTGTGTCATACTTCCCTTTAAGACCCTGCAAGACGTCAGAACCTTTAAGACCCTGTGCTGCCTGGCCCATGCCCGTCTCTACCCTGCCCAGTGCTGTGGCTGCCCAGGTTCTTTCCCCACTCTTCTCTCTTACAGCACACTCGTCTGTCAGCACTCAACTCCGGGCCCGCTTCCGGAGAAGAGCCTTCCCCAAGACATCACCTGTCCCCCCGCCAAGTGTACACCAGGTTCCTCAGCCAACACCTGTTCCTGACCCCCAGAGCAGGAATCTCAGATTGTAAAACAAGTGCAGACGACTTCTTTAATGTTATTCTCCCCACTAGACAGTCTGCAACTCTATGCTGGCCAATCACTGGATCTCCAGAGGCCAGCATAATCCATGTAGTAGCTACCCAATAAGGACTGATGAGAAAACAGACAACTACAGGGATAGATGAGCTCTCAGGCAGTAAGTCCCTCCCTATAAAAAATGTACCTGCATAAAAAATGTACTTGCATATGGGCGCCTGGGTGGCTCAGTGGGTTAAGCCGCTGCCTTCGGCTCAGGTCATGATCTCAGGGTCCTGGGATCGAGTCCCGCATCGGGCTCTCTGCTCAGCGGGGAGCCTGCTTCCTCCTCTCTCTCTCTCTGCCTGCCTCTCTGCCTACTTGTAATCTCTCTCTGTCAAATAAATAAATAAATAATCTTTTTAAAAAAATTTTTAAAAGTGTACTTGCATAAAAAATGCAGGTACACTATTTACCTTTATACAGTAAAATTCTGTACATGCCTTCTGGATTTACAGTCAGGTTCAAAAGCAGGGGACTGCCAAGAAAATGAACTGAAGCTCCATTACACGCAACAAAAACTTAAATACACCCAGAGTGACTACTGCTGTGCACCCTTGGTGAGCCGTAACAGACCTACCGTGTTCATATCCAAAGTGTACAGTTGGACAAGTTTTATGTGCACCACTGTGAAACCCTCCCCAGAACCAAGATGCACGCCCCCTCATCCCCAAGGTCTCCTTGTGCCCCCGGAAGTGTCCCTAAGCAGACACTGACGTACCTTCCATGACTGTAGAGCCCACTGCATTTTCTAGAATTTTATGTACACAGAATCACAGAGGGTGTACTTTTTTGCCCAGCCTCTTTTCCCGGTGTGATTTTCATCCCTTTTTGAGCACTCACTTTAATTGCTGAGTATTAGAAAGTATGCATATACCACACTTTATCCATTCACTGGCTGAAAAACTATTTGGACTGTGTCTGGCTCATGGCTATTAAAAATAAAGTTGCAAAAAATAGGTTTAAGAAACCAAGTTGCTATGAACATTTGTGCACAAGACTTGGTACGAGCATACTTCATTTGTTTGAGTCAATACTTAGAAATGGGGTGTCTAAAGGGCACCTGGGTGGCTCAGTCTGTTAAATAATACAAGTCTTGATTTCAGCTCAGGTCATGATCTCAGCGTCACGAGATGGGGTCCCGTGCGGGGCTCTGTGCTCAGCGGGGAATCTGCCTGAAATTCTCTCCTCTTCTGCCTCTGCCCTGCCCCCCAATTGTGCGCTCTCTTTCTCTTTCAAATAAATAATATCTTAAAAAGAGAGGGGGAAAAAAAAGAAATGGAATGGCTAAACCGCTTGGTAGATCTGTAATAGTTCAAGAAACTGACAAGCTGCTTTCCAGAGGTTACAGGGTTTCCCATTCCCACCGCGGTGGATGGGGCTCCAGGGCCTCCGCGTCCTCATCAACACCTGGTGTGATGAGTCTTACCCTTGAACCCTTCCAGCAGGTGCGCAGGCCGTCCCAACCTGGCTTCAGTTTGCGTTTCCCTCACATCTAGCGCCATCGGGCGTCTTTCCTGGGCTTGTCACTTGCACACCTTCTCGGGTGAAGCAGTGTCTGCTCAAGCCATTTTGTCCATTCTTTAAGTTGGGTTCTTGGTCTCCTTAGGACTGAGTGTGGAGAATCCTTACATGTCCCAAATAGAAGTCCTTGGTTGTTTCGTAACATTCACCAGTGAGCCATGCAGCCTGGCATTCGCTTTGTGAGACGCTTTTTAACTAATTCAAGTTCTTTCCTAGGTGTCGGGCTGGTCAGGTCATCTATCTCCTCCTGGACGGGTCCTCCATGGAAACTGTACATTTCCCCTAGGCGGTAGGACTGACCGGCATAGAAATGTTCATCCTATCCCCGTTCCCTTCTTGGCATCTGGAGAACTCGCGGTGACTCTTCACATGGGCCATTTGTGTCCTCTAGCCTTTGTCCTGATCAGTCTCCGAGGTTTATCCATTTTATGGATTTTCTCAAAGAATCCAATTTTGGTTTTGTTGATTTTCTCTAGCTAACTTGTTTTCTATTTCACTGATTCCCGTTCTGTTCTTTATTATTCTCTTTTTTCTACTACTTACTTAGAGTTTAACTTACCCCTATTTTTCTAGCTTCTTAAAGTAGACAATTCCATTACAGACAACAGAAGCATTAGGTGTGCGGGGAGTAGCTCACTCCCAGAATATTATTTTAATGATTCATGAATGGACACTTAAGACTCACACACAATAAGGGCGCCTGGGTGGCTCAGCGGGTTGAGGCCTCTGCCTTCGGCTCAGGTCATGATCCCAGGGTTCTGGGATCGAGCCCCACCTTGGACTCTCTGCTCAGCAGGGAGCCTGCTTCCTCCTCTCTTTCTGCCTGTCTCTCTGCCTACTTGTGATCTCTGCCTGTCAAATAAATAAATAAAATCTTTTAAAACACACACACACACACAATAAAATATGGTTACTGTTATTATTTGAAGAACCAACCTTGGATTGCTGACACGGTAGTTACCCAACTCAGACTAAGCAAATGCGCCCTGGGGGAGGTGTGACAAATGACCTCAATAAACTCCTCCGTGTGTCACCAACTGACAAAGAGTGGAAGACCACTTGGTTCCGGTCTCTGTCACTTACAAGCACAGTGGTACTTTCTGGAAGTTTAGCCTTTACCACAAGCCTGTCCAGAACGTGACCACACCCGACTTAGAGAGCGTGTTTTCAGAAGAAACGAAAATGCATTAACAAACAGGAAAACTGTGACCAGAGAATGTCATGTTCCCACGAGAAGAAATCTGTGACCAGCACCAATGTTTATGACTGCCCCAGTGCGGCAGTCTCTTCAGCATCACGGAAAAGAGGACCCTGACGTTACTCCAGAACGAAAGGCCTAGGACCGGGTTTTCTGTGCCCGGATGGTCTCCCGCCACCAGAAGAGGCCATTCGTCCCAGGAATGCTCCCCCAAAACTCCTGGTTCTCAGGAAGAACCTCGGTAACGCTCTTCCTCAACATGACAACCAAGTCATAATCTCTCAGCGTGCAGCGGGCTTGGTCAGATACTCCGCGTTTCTGACAGAGGACGTGGGAATGTTCGCTAGCCGCAGACGGGCACTGGAAAGTCTCTTGTAAACAAAGTATTTTACGGACAGGAAAGAGATGGGAATGCATCTTCTTGGCATGGGAACTCAGCAGTGAGTCACACAGAAGTGAGGGAGAAAGGCCACCACGGGCCAGAGTATTTACAAATAACCAAGAACCGGGGCTTTGAAAGAGGTGCTGCGAACGCAAACCGCCCGCCGCAGCCAGGCTCCACGGCCAGAGACCGCGGCCAAAGCAGGCCTGGAGCTGTGGATCCCCGCTTCAGGCTCACGCACCTGCTTCCGAGCTGCAGCGGCTCCGCGGGGCGCACTTGGGTTCTGGGTGACTCGCAGCTTGTTTGGAGACGATATGAAGAATATTCTTGACCCCTTTTTAAAAAGCTGCTCCAAGTGTAGTAAACCTTCAAGTTCTGTACAAAACAACAACTTCATTCTCCAGCCTTGTACTCGCTACCTGTTGCCCCAGGGACGCTGTGTAACAGCCACAAAACCTCAGTGGCCAGTTAGGTACTAGTACCCGTCCCATCTGCCACATCCCTTTGGCCAAAATGGGCCCAGGGCAGCTTGGGACTGAAGAAGTGAGAAAACGGCCCCGTCTTCGGATGGGAGCAGTAGACACGTCATTCCGTCCCTCTCCACGACACCTGGCAGCAGACAAGAGTGAAGAACCGGGGCCACTTCTGTAGGCTACCACGACCCTTTTCGAATTTGCTTTGTGCCGGAGGAGGCTGACCTCCGTGGAGGTGGACGTCTGTGCATCACTGCCCCAAAGCTGTCCCCCAGCACGGTCCTAAGACCTCACTCGCGTGCACTACAGTGTGAGCAACCCTCCCTACGCCGTCAGTACACAACTTACACGACCGAATGCAACGGACTTCAGTTAACTCATCTGTGAAGCGAGGAGTTTGGGTTGAATAACGTCCCGAGAATTCCTTCACACAGAGAACTCACAAATGCTTTACGCTTGAGACCCATGGCTTCTCTTACGACCCCCTGGAAAAGTGACACAGAACACATACACGTGTGTGCGTGTGTGCGTGTGTGTATGCTGTGTACACGCATGCACCTGCTCGGAGGCCAGTAGGTACCTATTTTCACACATCCCACTTATACACCGCCCTTGGCCTTCAGAGTCTAGCAGACCCAGTACATCCTGCAAAACCAGGGCTGAGAATGACCCGCCCGGTTCATAAGACTTTCAAAAATTCAGAGCTAAAGTTAGAAATATAAACACATCAGGAAATGAACGTTCCTCACCTAATGGGGAGAACTGATGGAGGGAAAGGACAGAAGTCACACACAGGGGACGCGGGGCCCAGCACCGGCCCCAACAGCCTCCCTCCGTGCGTGGCTGCATTCCAGGCCCTTCCCATGCAAGAAACTCTATAAATGTGAAACCCGAGCCTCCATCCAGCCCCTCTGGCCCCTCTGAGCCGGCAGCTGTGTGAGCTCAGCAGCTGCGCGGGACCTGGCGCTAAACAGAGGGTCTGGAAGCCAAATCCAGGGGTCCCGGCAGCCCAGACAATGGCGGTCTGTCGGGGAGGAAGGGAGGGGCCGCCAGCCCCCTCAAGTTGCAAGAATCTGCCCAGTTGTGAGAATAAGAAGAAATTCCTGGATTGGAGCGGCTTTGACACTCGGACCCTGGCTTACGAGTTTTCTTGGACACGGCAAGGACGATGTTCAGCATCAGTTCGTAAAATAATCACACCTGCCACGTACTGAGGACCTACCCGGTGCTTAGTGCCGCCCAGAAACCCACAAGTCCACTCACTTAGCCCCTAATGACTCTATTGCCCCAGAAGCCCATTCCCTCCAGGCAGGTATCTGATCTCTGTGTTCAGGTGGAAATTAAGACTCAGAGAAATAAGAGAAGTTGCCCCAGGTCACACAGCAAATGGGTGACTCTGGGACACATACAAGGACCACCCCCTCTTAACCGTGGCTCTGGGAGGGCCCAGTGGGTCTTGGGGTCCCTTGGCAGAGGTGAGTGCCTGGAGGGACACTTTGTCTTTGCCACCTTCTACGGACGACGACACACACGCCGGTGATTCCAATCCGAAAGAGCAGAGACAGCCCTCCAGGGACAGCGTTAGACGTGTGCCCATGTCCGTCTGCACACTGTTTCGTATCTCAGCAGAGATGGTCACCACAGAACTCAAGGTTGGGAAAGCCCAGGGGCCCACTGAGGACTCTGTGATGCCAGCGCAAGAGAGTACCAGACCCCTCGGGGGCGTCCTCCCATGATAACGAGAGAGAACCAGCAAAGGAGCGTCCGACCGGGGGCACCATGAGGGCAGGGCTTCTCCAGAGTTCTGTGTCCTCTTCCCAAGTGTGGCTGGGCTCCCTGAGAACTAGGTAGGAGCGTGGATCCCATTCCGACAGCCCCCGTGCCCCTTTCCCTCTTGGGACCCCTGCTGAATGGCCTTCTGTGTCCACAATGTCACCCTGGACTGTGTCCTGTCCCTGTGGTCCTTCACGCCACGTGTCTGGTGTCCTGACCTGGTTTGTGACTCCTGCCTACTTCCTCCAGACCTAACGCCCCTGACCGACCAGCACTCTGTCCCTGCCTGGAAGGTCCCCGGCCCCAGGCAGCAGGCACACCTGGGTCGTCTGGGGGCCAGCCTGGGAGACGGGGGCGACATGAGGCATTCCAGAGAAGCAGCTCAGCACACTGCCAGCATCGTGGGGCACATCCTGTCTCTTTAAGAGAGATGTACACAGAGGTGAGGCAGGCAGCGCTCCAGGGAAGGAGGAAAGGAAGCCACTGCGGGCGTTATTTCTATTAATAGAATGAGGTCCTGGGACAGCACCAATGCCGGACTCTCCCGGAGGACTGAGAGGTCACTGCCCAGAACAGCAGGCCATCTTGCTCCCCCCACCCCACCCCCGCGCGCCCCAAACCCAAGTCAGACGACCCTGAGTGAGCGCCCGTGGGCCAGGCCAGCAGAGGCCCTGCGATGGCCCTCAAATGGCTCTTGGCAAATCACTCTCCACGTCCCCGTCTACACTGAAGGCAGGTTTGTCTGTTCGCTGGGAACGAGCCAGCAAATGCAGTGACTTTCCTTCTGCTCTGGGCCTAAGGCCCGAACCAAGAATCGCCCTGGTGCAGGGCAGAGGCAAGACTTTAAAATCACGTGTTGCGGGTGCCTGGGTGGCTCAGTGGGTTAAGCCGCTGCCTTCGGCTCAGGTCATGATCTCAGGGTCCTGGGATCGAGTCCCACATCGGGCTCTCTGCTCAGCAGGAAGCCTGCTTCCTCCTCTCTCTCTCTCTCTGCCTGCCTCTCTGCCTACTTGTGATCTCTCTCTGTCAACTAAATAAATAAAATCTTTAAAAAAAAAAAAAATCACGTGTTGCGAAAGCAGATGTTCACTATTACACTGACTATTCTGGAAGCTTTGTATCATTAGGAGGAATCAGATATAACCAATAATTCCGTTTGCAAAGTTGAAAGAAGGTTTCTTAAAAACACAGTCAGGACAGACTGCATTCTGTTACGTTTTCTCTCCAGGTGCTTTTCCCAGGCAACCAACCAGGGTTTACAAACAGTTACAGGGTGTGGACTTTGGAATCTCGAGTCCAGACCAAGACCCCCACCAGCACACCCCTGCCATTGCTGACCACATCCTCGGGGCGAAGGGCCCAGGAGAAGACAGGCTCCCCACAGCGGGCACTCAGAACTGCCGTCCAGGGCCGCTGACCTCACGCCCTGCCCCCGTCAGCCCCAGAGGTCCCAGCACCCATCGGAACGCAGGCCGCAAATCAATCAGGAAAAAGCCGTTTTCCTTCTATGTCCTATCCGAATCTGCTGCTTTTCTGCAGCCGGAGAAGACCACCAGGGGCTGCCAGGGGACCATCGGAGAAATACAAACCGTATTCTAATCCACGCGTCAGAAAAACCCTCAGGGGCTGGGCCGCCCAAACGCAGGCTGAAACTCCTGCACGTAGGGCTGACTTTCTGACTTTCTGCCTTCGTTTCATTCTGCCTCATGATGCTATCGCGGCCTCCTCGCGCACCAAATCCCCAAAGAACAGGTTAGTTCTCTTATCTCCCATAGCGTCTGGCACCCTACGAGCAAGCACATACTTAATAAGTTGACTGGGTTCAAATTTATTATGCGACCTATTATGGGTTGGGTTGTGTCCCCCAAAATTCCAATGTTCAAGCCTCACTCGCCGAGGTGCAGGCCGTGACCTTATTCGGAAACAAGGTCGTGCAGATGGAGCTGGTTGAGTTGAGGTCAACTGGGGGCCGGTGGTCCTCATCCAAGGACGGCGTCCTTACAAACGGGGAGGTGAGGACACAGCAAAGACCACAGGCAACGCCGTGGGGACACAGGGCGTGTGCTGGCCCCCCTTCCCTGGCGCCTTCCGAGGGAGAACGGGCCTGCCTGCACCCCGATCCCGGGCCTGTGCCTCCAGAACTGGGGGAGAGCAGGCGTGTGGAGCAGCCCGCCCGGGCAAGGGTTCTGTTACGGCCCAGAACACAGATATCCGGCCCGACAGCTGAACCCAATCTAAATGCTCACATACACACCCAGGAAATCTAGCAAGACAAGCGGGTCGCAGGACTGTCGACTGTGAGCACAGATGTGGATGGAGGGAATGTCTCCCAGGAGCACTTCACTGACCTGGCGTGTTCTGCAGACTCTGGGGCCCAGGGAGAAAGAACCAGGCTCCCTGAGATGCTCGCGCTGAACGAAGCCACTCCACACGCCATGTCCAGGAACAAAACTCAAGCAACGCGTCATCATTCCCACCGCATCGGTGCGCTCATCGGCGACGGTCCCCTCTAAAACTCGTACGTCTCGGCTTCAGCCTCTGACAAATAGTCTAAGAAAGGTCTGAAGCAGTAATTCATGACCTGCGGGAGCCGGACCCCCTGGGTTCTGCCGCCTTCTTGGGTTCGCATCCCAGGAGGGATGACGGAAGCCAGCAGCAGGAGCAGCTCAGCAAAACGTCCCAGCCGTCACCGCGGAAAACCAAAGCACAAGAGCCCCATACGCTGAGATCCGGGAAACCGTGTAATCCCACTCTGTCTCCTCTACAGCACAGAACGGGGCAGCGGCCACAATGGAAAGGGTCTCTTTTCTGAACTGTTTGTCTACAGAGTCTATGCGCTGCCCCCGGTGCCCCTGGCCTCCCACCTCAAGAAAAATAGACACGACCAAGGAGAACCCCAACAGAAAACTTCAACAATCTGAACCAAAATGAACATCCTCCTGGTTCTCGGCCCCTTTGACGGGCTCCAAAGTAGAACAAATGAACAGAACTTGAGAAGCACATTAGCACATGTTTTCTTAATGAAAGGCACGTGGGAAACCTGAGCCGCCTCCAAACTTCCCTTCGTGCTGGGCCTTCCCCAGCCCAGGGGTCTGTCCTCAACCCTGGCTCTGCCAACGTGAGGCTGCGGGCTGCTCCCACCACTTGAACCAGTCGTCAGGGTGTCCATGTGGCAAACTGGGGTGAAGTTAAGGCCCTTTCGACTCCCCATGAATATTCGGTGAGGTTTCCAAACGCTCCCGAGGAAAGCTGTCCCGCCTGTCTGCTTTGGGGCTCACGGTACTCGGTGTACAAGCCCAAAGAGATACTTACGCTTAAGAAATGCAAAAACTCGTGAAACTTAGAAACCCCAGTTTTTTAGCGGCAGAGATTGGCTAATGTTTTACTCCAAAAACCTACCTTTGAACCGCAGAGAGTCAGGAGCTCTGGCCCTAACTTGTGCCCTTGGTGGGAAATTTGCATTGTGGTGGAGACAGTCAGAAACGAACCCGTGGGGGCCGTGGGGCAGGAACTGGGAAGGGTGGGGGGACAGTGGCAGTTGGGCTCCTGCAAGCTAAACACTGTATTTCCTCATTCCCCCCTCCTTGTAGGAGGATGGAAGGAGGGCTACAGTTTTGAAAGCAGATCTTCCTAGAATGTACAAGGAAATGATCACTGAAGTCTACCGATCCAATCGATGCCGTTAATATGCCAAGTAACACACACTGATGGTTTGACAGTAATGTGTTTTCATCCAGACCACGCGTGAGGTTTCCTAAAGCTTCCCTCTCCGTCACGGAACAGCATTTTATAGGAGCCTGTTTTGGTGGACTGAGTGTGGACTGTCAGGGCTTGGCAACATCTGTCTTTTATTACCAGAGCTCCTGATACCCAGATGACAACAAAGTGTTCTGAGTGCCTGCGAGTTGGATTGGGCTCCTCAGTCCTGTCTTAAATCATGATTTTATTGTGACATCAGCTTCGTTTACAAGCAACATTTTTATTTCCTGGACAGGCAGGCGGCTCCGCTCTCTAATGCAGATTCTGTTTCCCGGTGTATGGTCCAAGTAAGAAAAATGCCTGAATCTAGCGTGCATGCAAAATTCGTATTGAATAAAACCTCTTCCGACCCTTGAAAATGCAGCGCCAAAACACGCGCAAACTTCTAAGAGGAAACGTTTTACTTTCTCAAGTCACCTAATGAACATTGGATTAGCAAAGTGTCCCTGCACAGTTAGGGCCAATATAACCCCATTTTTAAAAAATAGAGTTTTTCCCCCTAATTATGCTGTGCTTCAGCTTCTACGTTTAACCCCTTGTAAGTAACTGTTGATCTTAATATTCTGTGCGGCCAAAAGAAGGGGTGGGGGATGAAACTGCAGATTCTCTGTAATGCAGGGAGACCTCGTTTTGAAAAGCCCTTTGCGGCGGCCCCTGCTTTGTCAGCCTGTGTGAGAGGAAAGCAAACTTTAATCACTCCCAGAGACCGGGATCAAGGTTCACACTGCAGCCCCGGGGAAACCACCGGCCACCGAGCCAGAAGCGCGGTCGGGGGAACCCGGGATTCGGCTCAAAAGCAGGAATGGACCCGAAAACCAAATGGAGAACGTGAAGGCGGCCTCGCAGCGCGCCGGGGCTCCCGTGGGTCCGCCGTGCGCGGGGCTCGGAGCCGGGAGTTGGCCGCGCGGAGGCCGCAGGCCGTGTCGCGGGCGGCCCCGCTCTGCACCGCCGCGTCCTCTCGGACCGCACGGCGCCCGGCGGCTGGAGCGGAGCCGCAACTCCGCGGCGAGACGGCGCCGCAAAACTGCGGGAACAAAGCCCGGGAGGGAGCTGCGCGCGCGCCGGGGCGCGGTTCTCTGCTCGGGTCACGGAGAGGCGCGACTCCACCTCCGCGCGCGGCGCAGCCGCCGCTCCCCTTCCCCGCGGCCTCCGCAGGGCCGCTCCCCCCGGACGCGGCCGGGCCCCCGCCCCGCCGCCCCTCGCCCCCCGCCCCCGCCCCGCCGCCCCGCACACAATGGCGCCCCGAGCTCCCGCCGCCCGGGCCTCGCGCCGCCTGCGCGCCTCCCGCGCGGGCCGCGTCCCCGGGTCCGCGCACAAAGGAGGCGCGTGGGCTCGTCCGCGCCCCGCGCGGCCGCCAGGTGCCGGCGCCCCGCGACCCCGCGCCCGCGCGTCTCCGCGCACCCCCGGCCGCGGCGGGAACGAGGCGGGGCGCCCACCGCCCGGGGCCTGGGCGCCGCGGGGGCGCGAGCGCGGCGCCACTTACTTTCTCGATGGTCCCGGGCAGCAGGCGCTCCAGCAGCCGGCACAGGACCACCCCGTCCTTCAGAGACGCCTGCAGGAAGCCCTCCGGGTCCGCGATGGTTTTCTTGGGCGACTCCAGCACCCCCAGGGTGATGAGCCACGTAACGGTCTGCTCGGCGGAATTCATAGCGGCGGCGCGCCCGGCCTCCCCGCGCCGCGAGCCCGTCTGGGCGCCGTTCACCTCGGAGCGGCCGCGGCCCGGCCGGCTGCGCCCCCCGCCCCCCCCGGCTCGCCCATGGGCAGGCCGGCCCCGCGATTGGCTCGGGCGGCGCCGCGGTCCGGCCGGCTCGCGCTCCCTCGCGTGCGTCCTGGCCGACTGTCAAGTGCCTTTTCATTAGATGCACATGAACCTGCGGCGGCCGCCCGGCGCCGCCCCCGCCGCCGCCTCCCGGCTCCCCGCCGCCGCCGCCGATGACATCACCGCGAGGAGAAGAAAAGACGCGGCGCCGGAGCGGCCCCGCGCCGGCCGGCCGCACACGCACCCCGCGCTCGGGCCCGCCGTGCGCCCCGCCGCGCGCCCCCGCCCCGGCCCGGCCGTGCGCGCCCACCTGCGCCGCCGTGACCTCCGCAGGCGCCGGCCGCCTTAACCGTTTGCGCCCCGCGGGCCGCGCGCTCCCCTGCGGACGCCCTGCGCGCCAGGCGGCCCTCGCGCCGCCCCTCCTCTGGCCGCGCGGAGCCCCTCGCTGATGTTTTTGGATTCTCCGGGGTTTCAAGTATTAAGTGCCTCCCAGATGCTCTTTCTGATTTTCGCCAGTTTTATTTTGGGCGGGGGGGGGGGGCGCGGGCGGTGCTGACCACGCGGCGTCTGCTCCTCCGCGTCACTCCGCGGGCAGCGATCACAGAACAAACGACCGTTAGGTCCTGAGCAGGTCTCTTTCCGGGCGCTGCTGCCGTCCTTGGGGACAAGGACGGACAACCCCGCAGCGCGCGGAGGTCACGCGTGGCCCCAGCGGGGAGGCCGGCTCCCGCGCGTGACCTCCGCGCCCACTGAGCAGTTCCCCTCCGCAGGGCCAGAAAGCTTGCAGCGACCCTGCTTGAACCTGCCAGTGGCGCTTCCAGCACCGGGGAAGAAAGCGGCGGAGCCCGACCTGGGTCCGTGTGGCGACCCAAAGGAAGGACGGGGGACACCTGCGTCCAAACAGGTCCCTGGGCCCCACCTCAGTTGGCTGGGAGAGGCTCGCTGGCCATGGGGCCGTGAGCCAGGGGCGGACTGGAGGAACTCGGACGTCCAGCTGTCCCACAGTGAACACGCTTCTCCACGCATGCAATGACAAGGACATGTGCATATAACCAAAGGGGGGCCGCTTCTTACAGGAAGGACAGCATAAAGGACTGCCCTGTACCTGTGTGGCCCTTTGCTCCTGCTCTAGTCCCCGAGGGCGTTCTGCAATTTAAAACAGCATTAGCAGAGCTTACTATGTCCCAGGTACGTTTAGTCCAGTTAATGGCAAGGGCTAGAAGCCATATAAAACTTTTAAGAAATGGAGGCTTATCTCCCTCTTTCTTTGCCTTCGTTCGTCCAGAGGACTTCCATGGCGATCATGGACTGCATGGATTTCCAGCTTTGAGCTCCGCAGTTACATCTGCTTCCAAATGCAAACACACTGAAAGGGCGGCCCCATTCTCGGTGGCCATAGTCACCACTGAGCTCACCGGGTCTCTGCCAGAGCTCCCTCCAGGCATCTCGTCACACCATCATCACTACAGACATACAAGGTTTGTCTCCTTGTCCCCGTTGTCCACACCCAAGCGGAGGACAGACAGGACGCAACACATCACCAGTTTCTAGACAGCGTCTCTACACGTCTTCCAGCAAACAGGGCAGGTACGAGTTCCGTTAAGGTCTTTGCCCAAAGACGGCATCAACACGAGGGTATTGCCCTAAAGCTAGTCCCCTGAGACTCCTGTTCACTCTCATGACGGCTGAACCGAAGAAATAGTTTAACATACAGCCATGACAATTCAAATTACATTAAATTAGGTCTGGTGCTTATAATCTGGTAAACAAGAGTGAGATTCAACTTGACTCAATCAAATAATCCTAAAGAAGGCAGCTCTAGGGAGTGGCCTTAGGTGACCAGTAACCGGGCGGCCAGGTATTGTCAGAAGGCAGACCTGCTCTAATGGCTCTTAGAAGTCCCCAAGCCTTTCAATGCTTTCTGGCTCCTGGTCGCATTCTTTTATTTTGGATGGACGTTTGTTTCCAAAAAGTTTATTTAGAAGGGATTCGTTCTAGAAAGTAACATTGTTCGAAGCCAAGTGTTTTTTCGGAGTTTAACGAAGCTATTTTAGTATCCAAGGTGGGCATTTGGTTAGACTTCGCATTTTTCCAAATTCCGATCACAGAAGGCTCAGGCCACGGAGAAGAATCCATTGTTCTGTTGGGGGGGAGCCAATTAAGACTGCTGTCGACCAAGAATTTTGGTCCGGTCTGTGGATGCCTTTCACGTCACCCCAGTGGAGCGGCTCTCAGCACAGGCATGTGTCCTCCAGTTCCCTCCTCTCTCATGAAAGGGTTTAACCTCATAGCCCACGAGGCTCCTATTAAAGCCTCAGAGCCTCGTCCCCCATCAGCACTGGGGTAGACACGCAGTCAGCTGCCCCCAGGTGCCCCTGAACCGCACCTGAGGTCAGCCGAGGGATGCTGATGGCGTTGGTTGGCTCACTGGTACCTGGAGGACGATCTCTCCTCCAACCAGCGCCAGGTGGGCAGATGGCAATCAGCCTAGCCGTGTGTCGCCGACACTGCCTCGGAGGTGCTGTGGCTGAAGTGCACCGTCGTCTGGATGGAAGCCCACGTGAAGGAGTTCCGTGAAGGTCACTGGAGCCACCGTGGGTTTGTTACCCACGGCGTTCGTTACCGACGGCGTTCTTTCGCTAGACCGCCCTATTTATTGGGCATAAGGACGGTCTGATGCTAAACACGAGAGGTGCGAGGCAGGAGAAAATCGTTTAGAGACATACACGCTGAAAATTACGCAGGATTGGAAGACGTCTTACCACTGCAGTGTTTTATGAGCATCACGTCAACCGGGAACTTACCCCAGTCTGGGCTCCCCAGAAGCAGATCCTGAGGCCGCCGTGGGGACCGAGGAATGTATCTGGAACGCAAGCCCGGAAAGCACAGATGAAGAAAGGGACAAAGTAAAACCGGGAACGGACACAGGTGAATCAAAGCTCCCCTGGGGCCTCCGAGAAGCAGCCTGGGGCAGAGGGGGGCCCGATCCCCCTGGCCAGGGGCGGCAAGCTAAGCTTCATCCCTCCACTCCCATCTCCCCGGACTGTGGGTCTCCGCTGGGGGGTGGCCTCCAACTCCACAGAGCCTTATGTTGTGAGAGCAGGAAGCACACGGGTCCCACGTGGACCACTGGCCACGGTGAGCGGTGGTGGCGAGTGGCAGTGAGCAGAGCCAACGCTGCTTCTCCGGCTTGGTGCCCAACGCTGCTTCTAGATCCTGAGACACGACACCCAGTAAAAGCCATTGGTCCATCACGTGTGCTGCGTCTTGGAGGACAGGTCTCTAGCCTGAGGAAGTCATCACCAAGCGGGATCCCTGCAGGGCCCCATCCAGTGAGAAGAACTGCTTCTCCCCTCAGACCTGGGGAGATGTCTCCAGCTCACCACCAAGCAGCAGGCGTTACTGAGCAGCGGGTTCGAATCTGCCCGCACCACAGGCAGCCGGGTCAGTGTGGGTGAGAGGGAGTCCCTGCTGTAGACCTCTTGCCCATCTCTGTCCCTGCCACTGTGGCAGCAGGGCTGGCGGGCGAGGCCTGGGATGCTTCCCTGGTGACAGATGCCGTTGGTGCGCCTGCTTGCTGGGTGCCCCTTCCTCCCTGATGCTCTCTGGAGACCGAGGCAGGAGTCTAGACCCACAGCACCCCTCTACCTCCTTGTAAGGCCCACCCAGCCCTTCTCCAGGGCCCTCCTCCCCCAGGTGGAGCCCTGCCGCCCCTCCTGTCCACCGTGTGCACCTGCTCAAGAGGAGGGGGGCCAGCTCAAAGCTTCACTGGCCCGAGGGCTTCCCCTCCCCTTGTCCTGTCGCCTGCCCTGGAGCTGGACGGGAGCGTGGCAACAGTCCCTACGGCCTTTTGTGGTTTACACCAAGTTAGCAATGTCACAGGTGCAAGCTGAGTGGCTTTGGGAACCCGGCCGATGGAGGCAGATGACTCGGAGGTCTGGGCCGTTTGTGTCAACAACATACTGGTGACCTCCAGACCTGCTCCCGCCCCAGCCCAGCCCACCTCGCCCTGCGGGTTGCCTGAACACTGTCTTCCAGACCACCCCAGAACGTCTCCTCGGACACCTTGCTAGGGGGCTCTAGCAGCCTCAGAGAGGAGGGCGCTCTGGTTCTCCCCACGTGGGCCGTGCACCCACACTCCCCAAGACCCTCCACACTGCCCCGCCTGCTCCCTCAGTGCCGCCCAGCAGGAGGAGTCACCCCTGCCTGGACTAAGGGCCAGCTCTGAGCACCAGCGTGCTAGTGCTGAGACAGAGGCCCCATCAGAGCCCCGTCCCCAGCCTTATTTGCTTCTCCCACCCCACCCAGCTACCCACCATCCTAGGCAGGGGGAGCTCAGCACAGGCCCACAGCCCCTCTGATGAACGAGCCTTCCTCCAACAGCTGCTGTGGTGTGCCCTGCAGGCCTGCCGAGGCTTGCCCAGTTGGTGGTCTAGAGGCCCTGAATGAAGACAACCCCCATGCCACACCACAGGGCCTTTGCACACCCCAGGAAGGCTGCACTTCCCTAGCAAAGGAGAGGGACCATTTTTCTTGGCTTGGAGAAATCAGGAAATCGGGAGTCCAAGTTTCTCAAAACCTCCACGCAGGGCCCCCCCTTCCAGGTCCCAGGGACTTTCACCCCAACCCAGCTCTGGACTCAGCCCCAGAGGTCTGCCCAGGTGGGGTCTGCCCAGGTGGGGTCTCCCCAGCTTTGTCGACCGGCCACATGTGCAACGAGAGCTGAACCCTCTCATGGCAGGGGCGGGTGATTTCTCACACTGCGAGGGGGGCTTCCGCGCGTGAGCTCCCTGAACTGTCGCTGTCTTTCTCCTGAGGCTCCTCCGCAGCGAGCACAGCAGACCTCACAGTCCTCACAACCGTCACAGCTCCATGTCCTTCAGGCACTGGGGTGGTTCCCCGCGCTAATGCTGCCCTTGCCCCTGCTCTGCACTCCCATTCAGCACAGATGGGACAGTCATCGTCGTGAGGCTCGGAAGGGGGGAGGGGTCAGCCCCCTTCACATAGCACGAGCAACAGCGTCTGTGGCCGATCATTCCACATGCCAACTCGACTGGGCCACAGAGCGTCCAAATAGTTGGTTGAACATTATTCTGGGCATGTCTGTGAGGGTAGTTTTGGCGGAGATTAACATTTGAATCAGTAGACTGAGCAAAGCCGGAGCCCTCCCCCCCCCACGTGGGTGGGCCTCACCTAATCAGTCGCAGGCCCGAACTGACCACAGATACCAACCGTCTCCCCTGAGTAAGGGAAACTCCTCCAGCAGATGCCTTCCGACTGCAACATCGACTCCACCCGAGGCTCCAGGCTGCAGGCCCACCTACAGAGTGGACTTACCAGCCTCCATAACCACATGGGCCCATTGCTTAGGGTCAATCCCCTTACACGTGTCTTACTGGTTGTGTTTCTCTGGAGAACCCTGTTACGGTGTCCTGCAGCTGGGCCATCTGGCTGGTGAGTGATGCCAGTGCGGATTCCCTGACTGTGCGTCCTTCTGAAGTCACCTGCCTTGGTGTGGGCTTCGCAAACGCAGACCCTGGGACAGGGCTTCTGTCCCGGAGGCGTATTTGGGGGTTGAGCCCAAGAAGCACAAAGGAGGAAGCAGGGGAGGTGAGGCAGGGAGGGGGACAGTCTGCCACAAAGGGTGCACTTGGGAATGGGAGCCCCAGCAGGAACCCTCTAGGGCCCAGCAGTGGTCTCCTGGGCTGATCCTACAAGACACCATGACCCGGAAGACTTAGAAGCCGCAGAAACTGGTCTCTGGCAGTCTGGAGGCCAGAAGTCCCACATTGGAGGGGGGAGGGGAGAGGACGGGAGCAGAGGGGAGGAGGTTGGCCCCTGAGGCTATAGGAGATCCATTCCAAGCCCTGCTCCCAGCTCCCTGGGGGTGGCTGACAATCCTTAGCACTCTTTCCATGGCGTACAGGGACATTGCGTGGACCTCTGGGTCTGCCCTTACACGGCCTTCTCTCCCTTTCTGTCAGCTCCCACATTTCCCTCTTTTTGTAAGAACGCCAGTCCCTGGACCAGGGGCCATCTTAACCCAGAATGACCTCACCTTCATTTGATGACATCTTCAATAACCTTATTTCCAAATAAGGTCACATCCACAAAGTACAGGAAGTTAGGACTTAAAATATCTTTCTGGAGGACACGATTGAACCCACAATAGGGACTCGTGAGTAAACCACCAAGACCTGCCTCAGAGACGCCCCAGCAGAGGACAGGCACCCACTGCCTCCCTCAGGCCCCGAGAATGAATGTGGAGCCTCGGGTTCTCTCTGTTCGTGGTGCTCGAGGCCCACTGTGGCTCTGGTGGCGCCGTCCTCACCCGTGGTCAGGAGCTCACCCGTCACCGTCCGTGTGTTTCCGCAGGCATCAGACAGGACATCTCACATGGCGTTGCTGTAACCCGATAGTCAGTCCCTCGGGTCCTGTCAGCTGGGTTCCGCACACAGGCGCCCAGAACAGAGCCCCCCCAGGGTCGGTGCCCGGCAGCACAAGTCGGTGGCCCAGCATGCTTCCGAGGAGATCAGCAAGGTCGGTAAGTGCCATCATGAGCTCAGAAGCTTCCTAACGTCTCTGTTTCATGTTTGTTGGGAGACATTTCTGCATGAGTCGCTCACCTTTCTAGGAGCTGGGCAGAGGTGATGACAGCTTTTGCTCTGACTGTCCTTTCTAGAGTGTTTTGGAGCAAACAGACTTCAAAGACAGAGACATCATCCCTCCCCCACCACAGGCAGAGGCGGAGGGCACATTTGCTTGCTGACCTGCAGATTGAAAATAACGTCTCTTGGGGGACAGTTTGGGCCAGGTTACTGGCCATTCATGTAAAGGTTGGGGGTTGCTAAGTTTGGGTTGTGCGGTGGTATCACAAACCTGCCGTGTGTGCAGCCCCCCACCCCCGGGGCCCACCTTTGCATTGCCTTGAGCTTGGGTGCAGAACTGGGGCCCATGCTGCCTGTTCAGCGGTGCTCACACAGTCCCTGGTGTCCAACCTGGTGTCCAACCATGAACTCCGTTAGCTTCCGAGCAGGCCAAACTCCCAGAAGCACGATGGTCCTTCATAACACCAGTCCTCACTTCCCAGGACGAATGATCGATGACTTTCTTCTTCCTGAACATGTCTTTCAGGGGTTCCCTGAGTTTTAGTAGGAAGAGCTCCTTCTTCATTGCCTCCAAGGAGACTTGTTATCTCCCTTTTGATTTTCTCTCCAATCAAATATTTATCTAAGAATATGTTTCTTAATTACCAAGTAATCGAGACTTTGTTGGCCGTTGAATGTGATTAGAAATCTGTTTCCTGAAGTTGGCTAAAGACTGTTGACTGATCCACGATCATACATATGAAAAAATACACACTCTCTGCTCCAGAGGTCATATACTTACATTTACTGTGTGCGGGTTTTGTGCTTTTTTAAAAGAACTTTTTTTTCCAAAATCATTTTAGAAGCACAGCGGGTTTCGTAACTCATATGGGCAGCTCCCGTGCAGACCTCTGCCAGCTCCCTCCAGGGACGGGGCCCCAGAGCGTGTCTCCTGTCCCCAGCACGGCTGCGGTGCCGTTCAGGAAACCACGGACGCCACTCGGAGCTTAGCAACACTTCCGCACATTCCGTCACACGTGTGTGCTCTGCGTCAGGAGACACAGCCGAGGCTCTGAGACGCAGGTGGTAATGAAGTTTCCCCAAAATGTAAATCCTTGTAACATGTTATCGATGACATTCAGTGGACAGGTTAGTTGAAAACTTTTATCTTTGTCACAAGTGAAGCCTTAAGTTAATTCATATGGTTCCTCTTTCTCTGATGACTTCTTTTATCCTGAACTTCAGCTTGTCTGGTTGGAAAACACCCATTTCCACTGCAGTTTTCCTCTTCCTCGTGCCCGGATCCTCATTTCCAACCTCACGTCATCACCTGGAGTTACAACGTGTAAAGAACATAAACTGGCCTTCCTTTCTAGGGTTCTTTGCCTGTGTCTGGTGGGTTGGTTGGTTTCTTTTGTTTGTGTTTTTTTTTTTTAAGATTTTATTTATTTGAGAGACAGAGAGTGAGCACGAGCAAGGGGAACATCAGAGGGACAGGGAGAAGCAGGCTCCCCGCTGAGCAGGGAGCCCGACACAGGGCTCGATCCCAGGACCCTGGGATCATGACCTGAGCCAAAGGCAGAGGCTTTAACCCACTGAGCCACCCAGGTGCCCAGTTCGTTGGTTTTTTAAAAACATACTTTACAGGGTGCCCGGGTGGCTCAGTGGGTTAAAGCCTCTGCCTATGGCTCAGGTCATGATCCCAGGGTCCTGGGATTGAGCCCTGCATTGGGCTCTCTGCTCGGGGGGAGCCTGCTTCCTCCTCTCTCTCTCTGCCTGCCTCTGTGCCTACTTGTGATCTCTGTCTGCCAAATAAATAAATAAAATCTTAAAAAAAAAAGAAAACAAAAATATTAAAAAACCTACTTTACTTAAAAAGTAGTCATTTTGCTTTAAGTAATATTTATTCATTTTACATTGATGTTTTCTATTTTTCTTCTCTGCGGTTTTAAATTGCTCTGGTTTGCAGGAAAAAAGATTTGTTCAAATCACTCTTTGTTCGATTTTTATCTCTTTTTAAAATTTAAAAATTGAATCATAATTTTCCATCTAACATACGGTTATCCTTCCTTCCCTAGCTGGTGGTCAGTCACAGACTTCCACATTGAAAAGTCAAAGTCCACGACACCATGGGCTCTCTGTTCCTCCTGCCGGCCATCTGCACTCTAAGGGCGGCTTCTGGAATGTTCTCATCTCTCCTCATCAACCCTCAGGGCCCCCCTGCCCGAGGCCCCTTGATCACCCCAAACTCCTATGCTCTACAACCAGTTAGTTTAGTTTTAAACCGTTATTAGCATTTTATTTGTAGAATAGACTCCTGCTACAACTCCTGCGAGTTTTTACTTAGCACTGATATTGCACTCAACCTTGGCTTTGTGTGGTCTTGATGTTGGGTCTCTGGTCTGTGGCTCTGGGGGACCCGTATTTGTAAACACGTGTACAGCACCCCGACTGGGGCAGGCGTGTTGGCGGGGCAGACTTCCAGGGCGGCAGTGCCCTGGGCTCAGTGACCCACACTGTCTCCCAGCCTTAGGTGCAGGTGGAGGTCCTGGACGACTTTGGCGCTGGTGTTCTTTGTAGATAACCTGTTCTTTCAGTCGAGAAACCTGTAGGATTTTCTTAGTGTGAGAGATCACCACCTGCATCAGGATATGATCAGGACATGTTTGTGTGTGCACACATGTGTGTGTGCATGTGCCCTGTGTGTGCAAGTGTGACTGTGTGTGCGCGTGGGTGCATGTGTGTGACCGTGTACACATGTGTGAGCATGGGTGCATGTGTGTGACCGTGTACACATGTGTGAGCGTGTGTGCAAGCGTGCGTCAGTGACTTGTGGGTGCAAGTGTGTGACCGTGTACATCTGTGTGGACGTGTGTGCAAGCGTGCGTCTGTGACCGTGTGTGCACGTGGGTGCATGTGTGTGACCGTGTACACATGTGTGAGCGTGTGTGCAAGCATGTGTCTGTGACGTGTGTGCGCGTGGTGCATGTGTGTGACCGTGGGCGTGTGTGTGGACGTGTGTGCAAGCGTGCACCTGTGACCGTGTGTGCACGTGGTGCATGTGTGTGACCGTGTATATGTGTGCTGGTGTGTGTGCAAGCGTGCATCTGTGACCATGTGTGCACGTGGGTGCATGTGTGTGACCGTGTACACATGTGTGAGTGTGTGTGCAAGCGTGAGTCTGTGACCGTGTGTGCGTGTGGTGCATGTGTGTGACCGTGTACATGTGTGTGGGTGTGTGTGCAAGCATGCATCTGTGACTGTGTGTGCGCGTGGGTGCATGTGTGTGACCGTGTACACGTGTGTGAGCGTGTGCGCAAGCGTGCGCCTGTGACCGTGTGTGCGTGTGGTGCATGTGTGTGACCGTGTACATGTGTGTGGGTGTGTGTGCGAGCGTGCGTCTGTGACCGTGTGTGCGCGTGGTGCATGTGTGTGACCGTGTACATGTGTGTGGGCATGTGTGCAAGCATGCATCTGTGACCGTGTGACTGTGTGGGCGCATGTGTGTGACCGTGTACATATGTGTGAATGTGTGTGCAAGCATGCATCTGTGACCGTGTGTGCACATGGGTGCACAAATGCATTGTGTGTGTGTGTGTGTGCCGTGCGCGCTGGCTGTGTGTGCACGCGTGTGTGTGCACGTGCATGTGCCTGCTCACAGCTGTATCCTCATCCTTGCCTGGGACTCTGTGAGCCTCCTCAGACTCCGGGCTCCCTTCTCCGGTGGAGGGAGTCTTCGACGTCTGGGGTTTAATTCTTGTCCGTCTCTTCTTACCGTCCTGGAGCCCCTGCTCGTCTCCTGCCAGTTCTTCCTGCTGCTTCCTTCCCGTCGTGTTCTCCGGACTCCGACCCTGCGCTGGCCGCGGTCTCCCCGCCTCTGCTCGGGGCCAGTGCGGCCGTCACCGCTTTCTTTCCACTGCAGGACGTCTTCTCTCCTGTCGCAATTTAAACGTGAGTGTGTTTTTGTTTTGTGCTTATGATGTTAAGGAGGAAAGTGCACTTCGAGAGGAAAAGTGCCCTCCTTGACAGGAAGTGGCGTTGCGGTGGTGACAATGGCCGTTCCACGATTTATGGCTCTGGGAGAGGTGAATGGGGACCCAGAAAGACCCGGGCCTCGGCACCCTCCTGTCTCCCGTCCCAGCAGCTCAGAGCCTTCGCCCCAGAGCCCCTTCCTTCTGGAACGCATGAGCTCAGCCTGCCCATCACAACGCAGTCCTGCCCCGGCCTCCGACGGCCTCCTGCCGCCTGCCCTGTCTGCTCGTCCTCTCCACGCCCCCCCCCCCCCGCTGGCAAATTCTCAGCACCCCCCTTGCCTATCCCTGTCTTCTCTCGGGGTCCCCATCAGCTGGGTCCTCACCCCGGCCGCCCCTGCACGCCGCCCTCCGGAAACACACCTCCGAACCAGGAGGCAAGCATGCTTGCTACGGAGCACGGCGGCAGCTGCCGGGCCCCGCCGGCCCGCCTGGCCTCACGGGGGCTGCCGGGCAAGGGATCCCGCACCCTTCTGACTTCCAGCGCAGGCCTGACCCCGAGGCTCCACACAGGCTTTCACACCGGCCGCACCAGCGTGGGGTTAAGAAGCCCTTTGAGAACCCGGAGAAGCTGAGCGAGCTCTCCCGGGAGGCCAGGGGTTCAGAGGGCTCTCGGACTCCCCAGAGCACGTCCCCAGTGGCGGCGGAGTGAGACCTGCCGGCTCAAGGGCAAGTGTGAGCAGAAGACACCACCCGACGTGTCCTGCGGCCAAGTAGAGCTGCTATAAAAAAAGCAATCAGCATTTGGAGAGTGAACTGTTTCAGTGATTTGGGGTTGTGGAAGTCATAATAAGGCATAATAGGGATTCTGGGAAATAAAATGTTTTACAAATCTGTGTTTAGGGGCGCCTGGGGGCTCAGTCGGTGAGGTGTCTGCCTTCAGCTCAGGTCATGGTCTCAGGGTCCTGGGCTCAAGTCCCGCATCGGGCTCTCTGCTTAGCGGGGAGCCTGCTTCTCCCTCTCTCTCTGCCCCTCCCCCGCTCGTGCTCTCTCATTCTCTGTCAAATAAATAAATACAATCTTTTTTAAAAAATGCGCGCTGTATTATTTTACCTATTCTCTCTGCAAAACATAAAAATGTTTTCTGTTGGAGAAGTACTTCTTGAAAAAGAACGGGGACACCAGCAAGTAAGTCGTTGCTGTAATCAGTTGCTGCCGTATCTTACACTGGGGCAGCAAGATCCATCTTAAATGATTTTATTTTGTTTGTTTTATAAACAGCTTCATCCATTTGGATGTAAAAGGATACCTTTTTCATTGCCTCATTTCCTGTTCTTTTGATTTACTCCAGAAAACCGGAACATTGGATGAATTATGGAACCCAATCTTTAGAAGCCACAAATTACCGAAAACAGAGATGTCTTAGACAACAAGGCCATGTGGGCTTGTCCAAGCACTAAATTTCATCACGATCCTGCCTGGACCGTGAGCCCATTTGTGAGGGACAAGAAGCCTCACTCCCCGCAGAACAATTTCTGGCTGAGGGGTTCTCTGGTCTCAAGGAAAAGGATTAGACATGTAGGCAATAAAGTAAAATGTGGGTTCAGAGGAGAGTTAAGGATGGGGCACCTGGGGGGCTCAATCATTAAGCATCTGCCTTCGGCTCAGGTTATGATATCTGGGTGCTGGGATCAAGCCCCCCGTCGGGCTCCCTGCTCCGCGGGAAGCCTGCTTCTCCCTGTCCCCGGCCCCTGCTGTGTTCCCTCTCTCGCTGTGTCTCTGTCAAAGGAACAGATAAAACCTTTAGGAAAAAAAAAAAGAGTTAAGGAAATAAGGGCTGGACTAAGGAGCCAGTAGAAAAGCAGCCCATGGCGAGGGTTAACAAGAAAGGCGGGAAGAGACCGAGGGTCGGCTCGGGGGTGCCCGTGAAACGAGCTCACGGGAACCGAGCACGCGCAGACCGGGGGTGATCTAGACGCAAGGGGTGCGGGTAAGGAAGTGCATCGAATGAAAAAAGTAACGTGGGCACGTGCTGCCGCAGCAACCGCATTTATTACTGTGGGAAATGGGGCCTCACGCCCTGTTTGGTGAGCGAGAGCGGCAACTTTGTAGATGACCGTGGCCTCAGCGAGCGGGCACACGTGTACGGAACACGCAGAGATAACATAAAGCCAGAGCCGCGTATATGACGGCCGTCCCCACGCACCTGCAGAAGGGCACGGGGGCGGCAGGGACAGCGCTGAGAACGGCGAGGAGTCTGCTCCCGGATCTGCACGCTTCCCAGGCGGGAAGACAGCACAGTCGTCTCCCAGGCTGGGAGGGGACTGCCTGGACCCGCAGGGCTGAGCGGCACGGATCCTGCAACGGAGCACACCTGTCCTGTCGCCGGCGTCCCTGCTTCTGCTCCCGCCCACTCGGCTTGTGGGGCCACGGGCCCTGTGCACCTCAGCTCTCCCTCACCTGCTGCCCCCCGCTGCCTCCCGCGGCGGGCATGCACACGCGGAGCCCCGGAGGTGGGGGGGAGGGGGCGGCCGCTGTCCCCAACACCCCTCCACCCTGCACAGGCTGCTGGCTCTGCCTTCTGCCTGCCTCCACACTCCCAAAGCAAGCCCTCCGCAGCCATCCGTAGGGTCCAGAGGGCTGAGCTCTGGGTTCGAGGCAGTGTGGTCAGAGCCCCTGAGAGGCCAGTGGCCTGGTGCCCCCTCCCTGTGGCAGTAAGGGTCACGTTCAGCAAGGCTCTCCCACGCTTCCGTTCTCAGAGCCCAACCTCTCCTTGTTTCTCCCAAACCTGGCAGCAGAGCCCCCCCACAGGATTGCCCTGAAACCTCAGCACCCTTTGCCTCGGTGGGCTCCGGACATCTCATTTTCAGCAATGGTTCTCTGGACTAAACTGCACCAGTTCAAACAGCCAGCGCGACTCCTGTTCTCCTGTTGGGACCGTGGCTGGCACAGGAGCCTGGAGAGGATCAGCCCCTTGGAGCCAGCGAGAGAGGACGGAGGAGCCGAGGAAAGTCCGAGTCACGTTAGGAGGCGAGCATGGGGCGTGGGGCATCAGCCCACGAGAAAGTCATTAAGCCACAGGAAGAACCAGGTGAGCAGAAACGGTGTTAAACAACAAAGTTACTCACTCGCTTGTTACAAAGGGAAGACAGCATTCAGGGAACCACTGGGAAGGTTGCAGAGGGGCCAGAGATCACAGCCAACTCCAAGTGCGGCAAGGTGGGTGCGGAGTCCTACCAAGCAGGTGCGGTCGGTGGGCTCAGAGACCCTAGAAGGATGCGTGAGGGCCAAAGGGGGCTCTTCTGCCAGTGGACCCCCCCCCAAGACATGATACGGGAGTGAGGGACAAGGGATTCAATCCCATATCAAGGCTGGGGACTTTCCCTAAGCTGACCCCACAGGATGCTTTTTAAAAGTGGACGAAACAGGCCAAGGGCAGAGCCCAAGCTCGGGGACGATGAGAAAGAGGAGTCAGGGCCCTGCATCGGGGCTGGTCAGGGGAGAGCGCCCTCGGCCGAGAAACGCTCGCTGCAGCCCTCGGCGACACCGAGAATGACGGTGGTCCCCTGGCCCGTATCGTGGCTCCGCGGGAGCAGAGGGACCGTCTCGAGCCCCCCGCCCCAGGTGTGATATTGGAGTGTGCAGGCCCTTGGCTCCCCGGGGACCAGCAGTGCTGCCACTCCAACCTGACAGACTTCTGCTCACGGGGAGTCTGCCTGCCCCACGCTTTGGTCGGCAAGGGGCTCGCAGAGGGACCCCAGCCGGGCGTTTCCATGTGTCTTGAGCGAGGGCGGAGCAAGAGGCCCTGGGGAGGAGGAGGGTCGCCAGCCCCAGCCTGCACACCTGGGAGCGCACCACACTCGGGCCTTTCTTCAGGGTCCCTGTGGGGCACCCTGTGCCTCCGGGGGACACGTCAGGAACGAGTGGACACCTGGCCCAGGCCCCGAGTTGAGGAAAACCATCTTCATAAGCGTGCCCTTCCGAAACGGGCTGCAAGCGGCAATGTTTGGGGTGTGCTCGACTCTCCGGGTGTCCGTGTCCCCCAAAGATCTGGGGGCGGGGCTGGTAGAACACACAGGTGCGGGACGGTCTGAGAGAGCGTCTGTGGGAGTCGAGTTGAACCTCAGCACTGCGGAGGCCGAGCGCCGCCTTCAGTGAACAGCCCGGGAAGCAGCCCCCCACCCTGTCTGCCCCAGAGGGGCGGCCGCAGACACTCTGCCTGCCTCCGGCTGTGCCGCTAGAGCTCGGGAAGTCCACACTGCAAACGAGGGCACTAGGGACACCCCCAAACAAAGGATCTGCCAGGGCCTCCCCATCACCCCCCCTCCAGTCCAAGAATCTGCGGGGGTGGGGGCTTGTCTGGAGGGTGGTGAGGGGCTTTCTCTTCCCACAACACACAGAGGGACTGCGTGTGCCTCGGTCCCCCCAAGCAAGAGGGAGCTCAGGGGGACCCCCTCAGGCCTCCCGCGGCTTCCGGAGCTACTGGGGTACACAGAGGGGCTCCTGAGCGGCCTCCGGCGGCCGTGGGAACAGCTGGCACCTGCGTGTGGCGGGACCAGGAGCGTCTGTGGCTCCCCAGAGCCCCGCGAGGACCCGGAATCCAGACTCAGACACACTCACCAGGCCCACCTGGGCGGCGGGCCTGTGGACGGGGTTGTGACAGCCAATCCCGATGCTCAGGGCAGGCCGAGGCCTCGGGAGAGAGGCTCGGTGCGCAGCAGGGTGCTGTGGCGGGCAGCCCCTGGGGTGAGCAGCACTGCCCATGGCCAAGACGCCGACCCTGCCCCCACCGGTGCCTCCTGTCTCTCTGCGGCGGGAACTGGGGTCACGAGAAGATCCAGGTGGGAACCAACAAGGCACCCAACAGCCTCCTGAGTCCTGGGTGAGGCAGCGCCTGGGCTGGGCACGGGAGGCGTGGAAACCGGCTATGGACGAGAAGGCCCTGGGACCCTTCCATACCCCGAGTGGGGTTCTCTGTTAATACCTGGAAACGACAAGAAAAGCTTCACCTTCTGCCCTAGATCTCCTCCGATGCACTTCCCGACGCCCGCAAAGCAGGCGTGGACAGGTCTGTTCCGAGCAGCCCGTGGAGGGACAGAAGACAGAGCCTTTCTAGATTGGCTTATTAATACACGGGAGGCACCTTTCTGCGACAAGAATGTTCTCGCACACGGGAGTCGACGGCCAGAGTGCGAAGCCCAGGGGCGAGAATTGGCCCCTGGGTCAGGGATGGAGTGGACGCACAGACCCCTGCCCACCCAGTGGCAGGGCCAGCGGGGCCACAGGGTAGACGGCCACCCTGAGCCACCTTCCCCTGCAGACCCCGCCCCGCAGGGCTGGCCGCGAACCCCAGGACCGCTGCCTCGCTCTGCCTTAGCTCTCATGGGCTGGCAGCCATGAGGGCTGGTGGGGTTCCACAGCCAGGACACGGGGCCTGCACGCCCTCCCGGCCACCACCCTCCCTTCACTTGCCCCCCGTGGGCTATGCTTCCGGACAGCGGGCTGGATCTTGGGGAGGAGGCCCTGGGGATGGCAGCCCGCCGGGGGAGGAGGGGGCGGCGGGCAACACGCTTCCAGTTTATGCCTCACAACGGCCCCAAGTTCTGAATGAGCGAATGGGGCGGGGGAAGCGGTGGAGCTGGGGACAGGCTACACCAGAGTTGAGATGTTTGATGGCGATGCTTACTAAGGATTTCATTAGTAACCCAACCGTCTAAAACCCAGAATAGGATTTCAAATTCATCCTTTTTTTTTTCTTTTGTAAAGATTTTACTTATTTATTTGAGAGACAGAGTCCGAGCTGGGGAGAGAGGTAGAGGCAGAGGGAGAAGCAGACTCCCTGCTGAGCAGGGATTCCCAACCCGGGACTCGATCCCAGGATTCTGGAATCACAACCCGAGCCGACGGCAGACGCTTAGCTGACCGAGCCCCCCAGGCACCCCTGCACGAGAATTCTTAGCACAGGAAGGTAAGATGGTCACCTCTGGGTGACTAGTCAGCTCATTGGGTAGAATGTGCCCTTAACAGATTGGGTCTCTGTGGAGCCGGCAGCTCAGTGCCATGGCCATGGTTCACCCCTTCACATCCGAGCTGGGAATTCTGCAAACGTGGCTGTGGCCACAAGACGGGGCGGTAGTGGGGAGAGGGCCTCTGAGGAGCACGGCTTCTCCTAGAAACCAGCCTCAGGCCCCCGGGGAGTCACAAGTACGGTTGGGTTGACCCACCCCCTTCCAAGTTCCGGAAGGGTAGGGCGGGTGCAGCCGTGTCCATTCAGAGGCCTGGGCAGGTGTGTTTCCCGAGAGCACCCAGAATTCCCAAAGAAAGGTGCTCTGTGGAAGAAACAGTCTCCTGAGGTCCAGAGAAGGAGCGTGAATTAACAAGCGTTAGAGAAGAGTGAATTTTGTGTCCTGATCACTCTGGAAGGGTCTCTAACTCATCAGGGCTCATGGTGTACATGGGGCTCGAGCACGACACACAGCGTTCCGGGTCCACACCCGCAGCACAAAGGTCTGAAGAAGAGGCTAAGCCAGTCCTGCTTCACGCTGTGAGTCTCTGGGCTCTACCGTTCCCCGCCTTCATCATGTCTGTCTTTGTCTCCAAGCAGCATGGAAAAGGTGATGCAGTGGGTCACGGCAGGTCGCCTCGGGCCGGTCAGGCATGGCTGGAACATTCTAGGAGGAGCTGCTTCTGCCGTGGGAAGTCCGACTGCCTCTGCGCTCCCCACACGGACGCTCAGTGAGGGCTTGGAGATGGGTCACTGCGGCAGTCTGAACTCCTGTGCCCTTAATATGCGCAAGAACCAAGAGCTCCATCCCCGGTGCCCCCCACCCATCCCAAGGAGACTCGCTCGCCCGAGAAACATCTGGAGATTTCCGTCAGGCTGCGTGCTACCTCCGCATCTGAGCGCTGCTAATGCTCACGGCTTTCGACCTTCATGCCTCTTCCCAGCCATTCAGCTAACATCATGCTGTTGGGCAGAACCCGTGAAAACCTGCATCCCAAGTCGCACAATAATTTCCCACGAGGAGGAATAAGTTTATGACGTTAGATCCCATAAAGGGAGGGTGTAGAACAGTGGAAACGCCGCTCTTCCATCAGCCGAGTGTAAATTGCTACGACTTTCCAGAACCCTGTTCGACAGTGTTTCTGACGTCTGACCCTGTGCGTCCTGCGGCCCAGCCTCCTGCTTCTGAACACGTCAGAAGCGCCCGGAGCTCGCGTGAGGACACGCAGAACTGGCCCGCCCGTGACGCCCCGCCCTGCCTGCCGGGGTGACCGAGCGCGCGCCTTCACCCTCGAGGGCGGTGACACCCGCCCGCACGGCGCTGCACCGCAGAGCACGGACGGCCTCAGGCGCGTCCCGCCAGCCGACAACCCAGACCCAGCGTGTAACTGAGTGACAGACAGTGACGATGTTTTCGATGACCAAACGGGCCGAGGGCCCCTGACTCTGGAAGGGGGCGAGGGCGTCTCCCGGGAACTTTCTAGATCTGGCCCCGGACGGTGCCCACAGAGGTGCCTCCCTGTGACGTCCTCCAGCTGCCCGTGTAAGACATGAACTCGGGCTACGCTTCAGGGAGAAAGTTGACTTAAAAATGCACCGTTGTCGGGGTGCCGGGGGCTCCGTCCGTCCGTCGTCCAGCTCCTGGGCTGGGCTCAGGTCACGACCCGGTCGGTGGGACGGAGCCCGGCGCCCAGGCAGCTGTGCCCCGCGGGGAGCCTGCTTGAGGATTCTCCCTCCTCCTCCCTCGTGTGCGCTCTCTTGAATAAATAAAAAAATAAATCTTTAAATATATGTATATATCCTTTAAGTTCTATCTGTAGACATTCAGGGAAATTCGTTTTGAGGCTAAAGAAAAGCGAAATTAATGAAGTGTCTAAACCTGGTGAGAGCCGAGATGCTCAGAGAGCAGGTGCCGTCCGCGGTCCGGTTCTGCGGGTGTCGAGGGCGCCCCCTGTCGCCGACCGCTGTAAGTGCAGGGTGGAGGCCAGGCCCTCTGTCCCCGCTTGCTCCAGGCCCTGTGAACGGCTGTCAAGTGGAGCTGTCAGGACCGCATCGGGTACGTGGGCAGAGCCGCTGCACCCCAGCTCTGTGTCCGGACATCTCTGCCCCTTGCTCTCGGTTACCTTCCAGGAGCTCAGGGAGCAAACTCTGCTGTGTCCCTCTGGGGAGCACGACGGGAGCCCCCGGGAGGGGACAGCGCGAGCAGAGCCCGAGACCACAGGCCCCTTTATCTGGATCTGCTTCCGCGTCCATAATGCTCAGCACAAAGCAAGTTGGCCCGGGGCTGCGCAGCTCTGACCCCACGGGCCCCTCGGGACCAGCTCGGGAACAGAGACAGGCTCTCCTGCTCCGCGGCTTCTCAGAAGGCCCTGAGGCAGGTCTGATGTTCTCCTGGCACCCGGGCTCTGGCGTTTCCTTCATCCTGCTATCATGGGCACGAGCCGGGGGAAATGCTGGCGCCTGTGTGTGTGCACGTGTGCATGTGTGCGTGTGTGTGTGTGTGAGAGCACGTGCTTGTGTGTACCTTATGTGTGCAGGTGTGTGAGAGTGTGTCTGTGTGTGTGCATGCCTGTGTGTGTGCATGCCTGTGTGCGTGCGTGTGCAAGGACGTGCGTGCATGTGTGTCTGTGTGTGTGCATGCCTGTGTGCGTGCGTGTGTAAGGGCGTGCGTGCGTGTGTGCACAGGAACCACACAGACCTGTGAGGAGACCCTGGGCCCTGGGAGGTCTCCTCCCAGAAACCAAGGCGCCGTGGGGAGAGAGCCCTCTTTCCCACCTCTCTGACCCAGGGGCCAGCTCCACTGACCTTGTCCGTGGCCAGAGCGGACAGGACAAGGCCCAGGGCCATGGGGGACCAGGCTCTCCGGCAGCTGCTGACCGTGTGTGGTTCTCTTGAGGAGGCTGGCTTGGGGCTCAGCACAGGAGTGGAAACCCTGAGGAGGAAAGTCAGACGTTTCTCGAACTGAGTGGTGGGGGCTCAGGCCAGCCTCACTTCAGAGGACAAAAACTGGGGCCTGATACGTGACCCACGTGGTGGAGAAGGACCGGCTAGTGAATGGCCTGTGGCGACCCCAGGTTGGGAGGTGGAAACAGCTCCCGCTGCCCCTGTGACTTCCGTCCTCAGGAGGCAGCGGCGGGATAGAGGACCCTCCAGGCGGCCCCTCCGGAGCACAGGCCTTTTCTAAGGGGGTGAGCTCCAGATGTGGAAGGAAAGGGAAACACCAGAGGGTGCCTGGGCGCACAGAAATTCTCACCCAGTTCTGGAAGCAGGTGCCGGAGCCCACCTCGCACAGGTGGGCCAGCCGCGTGCTTAGGACTGGAGAGCTGGGGCTCCCGTCCGCCCCCTCCCTGCCCAGCTCTGGGCCCTCCCCCCGGCATCCTGTAATGTTTCCCAGGAGCTCAGCCTCTCTACACACACGTACACACACGTGTGCTCGCACACCCACCGCCCCACCCCAGCACGTACTCGCATGTGCCCACAGCCCCACTACAGATGCACGTGCACACGTCGCTCATCATGAAGGCTCACATGCGCACACACATGCTTCAGTGTAGCCCGGCACCCCCACTCCACACACGTGCACACACATGTATCACGCACACACCCCAGCACCCTCACTGCACACGTGCACACGTGCACACACATGGCCCTGAGCCCTGTCCTTCCCTCCGATCTCTAGGGGATCTTGTACGGAAAATGAGTTCAGAGTTCCCCTCCCTCATCTGTATTTTGAGGCTTAAATTCTATTCCCAGCAAAGAGATAAAGCTAAAGACTTTTTAAAAGCCCGTATCATAAATAGCAGAGTAGGGAAGATATACACGAAGACCTCCGGATCCATCCTGCTCTACTTTGCATTTTCTCAGTTCATGTTTCTATTTATATAACCAAGTTATGACAATGAATTGGCATTTTCTTGTGGACGACATACGGTCTTCTCTTTCATGGAGTCAACACTTCCATGAGCGAAAGTGGCCAAGGCAGTTACCTCTGTCTATGTATGGGGTAGCAATCTAACAAATTTTTTTTATTTATTTGAGAGATTGATAGAGAGACAACACAAGCCAGGGGAGAGGCAGAGGGAGAAGCAGGCTCCTCGCTGAGCGAGGAGCCCAATGGGGGACTCCCAGGCCCCCAAAACCATGACCCAAGCCGAAGGCAGAGGCTTAACCGACTGAGCCACCCAGGAACCCTAACAAATCTTTCTTAAGCACCTACTATGCACCAGGCACTGAGCCAAGAGCCGGAGTATCCTGAGGCCACGCAGAACTTGCTTCGCTCACATTGTATCTACCTTTATTTCCTATGTCAGCTGAATACCTCAACAATTAATGGTCTTACATCACGTCTTACGTAATCTTGGACAAGTTACTACTTCTCCAGTTCTCAATTTACCTTCACGCAAGAGTTGGTCCTTCCTACGCTCTCTGGCTTTGACGCAAGTTCAAGAGCATCTTGGAGATCTTACCCCCAAATATTAACTTCGTGTTGTAACTTACGTTACTATTCACAGAGGATTTGGAAAGTGAGCCTATGATAAAGCAGGAGATAAAATGTGATGGCTTCCATTTTATGGAACAAGAAATATTAAATAAACTAGTAAACTTTCAGTTTAGAACTAGTTTATTCCTCTCAAGGCGAGGAGATGGTGCTTGAGAACATGACCCGGTCTCAGTCCTGAACCAGCACAGGAGGATTTCAGGACAGGGTGAGTCACTGTCACAGAGACGGGACCGAGAATACGAGGTCATGCCCCACGCGAAGATGGGGGGGTGGGCGTAAGCAGGGAACATGGAGTCCAAGTGAGGTCACAGCTTTAGAATCTTTCTCAGTAATAGCGCAGGAAGGGCACCAAATGTTCTACAGTGACTGGACTTAACCAGGGGCGGACTGGAACTTGGTGACAAATCCTAAAGCAAGAACAAAGGATACTAAGTAAGCCAAAGCCGTGGCAGCTGGGGTGGCAGCTGTTACAGCCAGGGCCCTGAGGACAGAGTGGCCTCGCCACCGCCTGGGCCATGGAGGCACAAGTAGTGCCCATTGCATGTGTCTCATTGGCGGGCACCAAGATGAGCAAGACAACGTGGAACGGAAGGCAGGATGGATGCTCAGAGCTGATCGTCCAGCTGCGAACCAAATTCAGCAGCAACGGGTCCCTACGCTCACCCTTGTCACAACTGTTACAGCTGCCAGAACTACCTCCTACCCCCGGCGTGTGCCTGGTGGTGTGCAGGGCGCACCCAGCGGCAGGCTCTATGGTGACTGACTTTGTGGCAGTTATGCCGCTGGGACCGGGGACAGAGCCACAGGACAGGGCTGGGGACACCCTGGACCCATTACGGGAGGGAGCTGAGCTGAAACTCCATTGACTACTGACCTGCATGAGCCCTTCTCTGGTGGGGGGCTGCAGTGAGGTCCGGGATCTCCTGGAACCAGGGTCAGTCCACAGCCAGGAATCCCCAATACATCTCTTTCTTTTCCCCAGTGCACAGTGGCCCTAGGGGAAGGGCAGGAGAAAGTGGAACAGTATCATTCTCAGCATGCACCAGGAAGGGACCCAGTGTCCCTTTCCTCGAGGGGTTTTGTGGACTGGCTCAAGTCTGGGAAGTGATTGAGGGACCATGACTCTGTTTTTATGATTCAGGATAGGTTTTTGTTCACGTGATCTAGAACTGTTCACTCCATCTAGAACTATTCATGCGATCTAGAACAGTTTTGCTCATGCAGATTAGGGAGGGTTTTGTTGGCTTCCCATCTGTTCACTTAGTCTTGAACTGTTCACATGATCTAAGCACTCAGTTTAGAACTGTTCACTCAAACTAGAACTGTTCACTCGATCTAGAACTGTTCACTCGATCTAGAACTCTTCCGCTTGTACGCATCAAGGAGGGGTTTAGTCAGCTTCCCATCTGTTTCACCTCTGGGAAAGCTGTGATCAACCCCCTCCATGGGTCTCTGCTTGTCAGACTACTCTGATTTCTGCTTTGATTGACTCTGCTATGCGTTCTGGTGAGCACACCCGCCCTGCCTTCGGTGGTTGAGGGGCCCCACGTGTCCCTTGCCTCCCAGAATCAATTACTCCTACTGCATTTTATTTCCCACCGTGAGGTCCTGCCATCAGGGAAGAATGATTGCAGGGCTCTCCCGCTGACTGGGCTCCTCCACAGATTGATTTCTGCCCATCCTGGTGAAAGGGGAGCCTGCTGGACCCCTGCAAGGTGAGCAGGTCTTACACAGTAAATCCACCCTAACACTCTCGTGTCCCTAAGTTATTAGATACGTTCTGGAGCACAGCAAGCCTGTTCTGGCATTTTGATTTCATTAAGTGTGGGCCACTGTTTGGTCCACATCTTAGCCAACCAATCTCACAAGCCCTTGCTGACCTCTCAAACTAAAACACACGCAATCTCCACTTAGTGGGTCTGTATCCATAAACTGAACCCAATCCTGTGTTCTATTCCTTCCACCATTGTCCCACACCCGTCATAGCCGTCCCCACACATATTCCCGGATTTCTCTCCACATCGATGGGGGAACCACACCGTTCCTCCCAAGAGCGGCAACTGGCATGGCTCCTCTTGGTCCCGTGGTCTCCTCAGATCCCAGGGGAACTTGAGCAAAGTTCAGATCTGGAACCCAAGAGGGGTGGTAGAGAGTCAGCAGTGCCCTGCATGGCCTTTCAGGGAACAACATTTCCAGAACCTGAGCTGTTGGCTGGACATGGAGAAGTAGGAAAGGAGATGAGGTTTGAACTGGGTGCCCAGGAAACAGAAAAGCTGGGATGGAGAGTGGACAGCATACTCTGGGCTGGGAGTGGGGGCAGCTCATGTATTTAATGGAAGATTTCCTTTTCCGTCTATATGTACTTATTTGAATAACTCTGTCATATTAAACACCTTTTCACTTCGTTCATGACATTAGCTGAAAGTCTTAGAGCTGTCTGTCTGTTTTAGTTCCCAAAGCCAGGCTTGTACTCACTCAGACACGCGCATACATGGTCCGTTTCACTGGAGTATAATTCACGCACATACACCACAGTGAAGTATATAATTTGACAAGCAGATCTGCACCTGCTACACTCATTCTCTGACATTCCTGCCTCTTCCATCCTGGTCCCAATACGTCCCTGACCAAGGGTGCAAAATGTGTGAGTATTAGTTCCAAATACAGGAAACACACATTGACAGAATTAAGACAAGTAGACGAATTCAGTTTTGTAATTGTAGATTTTACCATCCCTCTCTTGGTAACTAGGGGACCAGTGAGACAGCTAATCCGTGAGGACACGGAAGAGCTGAGCGGCACTCCCAGCCACCTCGATCTAATCGGTCTAGAACCTTACACCTAATTACTGCAAAACACGCATTTACTTAAAGGACATACGGAATGTCCTCCAAGATAGACCACATGCCAGGACATAAAGCAATTCTCAATGAATCTCCAAAGATTCGGCTCTTCCAAGAGTATGTTCCACGACTACAATGGAATTACACTAGAAATCTGGTTAATGTGTAGATATCCGAAGACTAAGCTTTTGTTACACAGGGTTCCTACCTCATCTATGCAATTTACTGTAATTCTCCTTTGTATTCACAGTCTTTCAAGTAACTTCCGTTAGGAAATTATACATTAATTAAAAGAAGGGTCTGCAATTCAATCAGCTCTGTCCCGCCCAGTGTCCACATGCCATTTTGCACAAACAAGACCTCAGGAAGTGCCTGATGACGGGGTAGGTGAACAGTGCTTCCCAGGAACATAGGGAGGGTTTAACCTAGAGAAGAAATCACTCTGGGCAAATTGTCAGGGGTTAACAGGCTGGTGAAGAGAAATGGGTAGAGAGGGGCTTTGTTGGTGACCTTGAATTAAAGGGTCACAGGAAGGCGTAAGTGCACACAGGTCCCAGGCAGGGATGAGACCTGCCTGCTCAGACCCCCTCTTCGGGTAAGTGCATCTGGGGAGTCAGGCTCCCCCGTACCTTCCAGACCGGAGGCCCGGTCTGTTTTGTCAAAAGGTGGAACGGCCTGTTCGAGTGCTTTGTGAAATGTTGTGTGGAAATCAAACCCCTAGTGACCAAGTGTCGCCCGTGCAAGGACAGTTCGGAGGCACCGACCCGCAGGGCAGACGGGGTTTCTCTCAGGGACGGCTCACAGCCGCACTGTTTGTCGCGACTGAATTGTGTCCCCCCAACCCAGAAACTGAAGTCCCCATCCCCACGACCTCGGAACGTGAGCTGATCTGGAAACGGTGCAGCTAGAACTAACTAGTTAGGCTAGTCAGGCCTAACCCGCTCATCTAACAAAGTGAGGAGATCGAAGAAAAGCGTCCTTGTTCAGAACTATTCAAAACGGCAAAGCTCAAAATCACCTGCTAGTTGCCTGCCTTCTGCAGAGTTTCAAGAATGCGGGGAAGGTGTCGGGGGGCCACGCTGCTGTCCGCGTGGAAGGAGGCGCGGTGGCGTCGGACAGCCACACTTCCCGTGCGTGGCTGGGGAGGGCGCGCGGGCTCCTCCGCAGGAGAGCTTCCGGGCCGTCATGAACGAGCAGTTCATTCACCATTAAACTGTCACAGCTTGCGTTTCTAATTATAGCTGTGATCTGTTTATAAGTTAAAAAAAATACAGAAAAGCCCATAGCCTCATCCACTCGAACATGAACCGCTTTTAATATTTAAGATACAGACTGTGAGTCTTTGTCTTAGCTTAGATGCACAGAATTTTTAAATATAAAAATAGGATTCTGCTATATTCACAGATGTGTGGTCTGCCTTTTATTATTTACGATATATTATGACTATGTTCCGGTATCAATAAATATATTCGTGGAGTGATTAAAATACAGATTTTCTAAAATTGCTACACAGGGTTCCATTTCCTGGATGCACCATCATTTAGTTTAAAAATGTTTTATGGTTGAAGATATAGGTTATTTTTAATTTTTTACAAATTTAAGAATCATATTAAAATAATACTAGATAAATCTATGTAAACACCAAAGAAAACGCCTTAGGATAAGTTCTTAGAAATAGAAATTATGATCAAAGTCTTCATTAGAGTGTTGCCAGGCTGTTCTCCAAACAGAGTCTGTTCACGCATACGCCCACTGGCGAGTAAACCCCGCCCTTGCAAATAGGAAGTGTGGGTAAGTACCTGATCCTACCAAGTTCACTGGGGGAGACAAAATGTTTTCATTTCATAATGTGATTATTTGTAAGACACTTTTTTTCAGTGGGCTCACTGGGTGTTTATTTTCTGTATATTTTTTGCATATGATCTGCCCGAGTCCTTCACTCATTTTTTAATCGATCATTGTCCCTCTAGTCTGTTGTTTGCTTTTAGATATAATTTATGCAGTAAATTCTCTCTTAAATCTATCTCGTTCTTCATGGAGTCTAATTTTTCATGTCCGCATAGAACAATGTAGCATCTTTCCTGATCCTTTCACATCCCTTAATCAGTTCCTCACTATTTGATTATAGTTTTTTAAAAAAAACAAAAAGGAGTTATATTTAGATTTGTTCATTCAGTTCAATTTAACAGGTGTTTTCTGTACACTTCTTTTTCTGCCAGCACTGTGCTAGGAGCTGCAGGTACAGAGAGAATGATCCAGGAGAGGGCTAATCCCCAGGAGAGGATACTCCGGGAGAGAGGGATAGTCCAGGAGAGAGGAACAGTCCAGGAGGGAGGCTACTCCAGGTTCGGTTCTCAAGAGGGAGTGGGAGGAACAGGGGGTAAACAAAGGCGAGTTTAGTAATGAGAGGGACGGAGCAAACACCCACACAAGTGGTTTTGCAATCGAATGTAAACACGTGTGGAATCTTCCATTAACATTTCAATCAAATAAAAATGCCCCGACCTTAACAAAACTTAGGGGTTATATCTTTCCAACTTCACGAAGCTCATTTCTGGACAGTGGAGAGTCTCCTGCCGATCGGCTCGTCTCTCTGCCCAGGCACCTCCCTTATGGCAGAACCCCTTCCCTTCCTGCCCACTTCAGGGTTCGTCACTTCCCACCTGCTCAGGGCAAGGGGGGATTTGATGGGAACCAGGAAACACTACCTGGAAAAAAGAAAAAAAGTGGTTCTGCCCAAGTCTTTCTTTTCTCTCTTTCCTACCAGAATAAACCACCTCTAGTTTACCAATGACATCGTGCTGGATCTAGATTCTTACGGTGGAAAAAACCCTAAATCCACTCCAGGAGCGCATTCACAAGCTGTTACGTAGTTTGGACTCAGATGTTGTAACCTCCACAGAACCTGGGTCTCTAGGCTGACCCACTCCTCACAGGGAAGACAGTTTCATGCCCCCGAAGCTGGAACTCGTCCTGCGAACAGAAGCCCGGCAGACTGGTAAGTGAGGACCCTGGCGCGGGAGCTGAGTGTCCCCGCCAGCCCGGAACCCTCCGCAGAACCACCCTGAGAGGAGCGGGTGCGGTCTGAGGGCCCCGGGATGTGCGCGGGCGTCCCCATCGGCTGGACGGGGCCGGCAAGGCCGTAGGTTCTGGAGGTCGGTGTCTCTGGCTGTCGCTCTGTCTGCCACGCTGGGGGCTGAATACAGCAGAAATGTATCCCCTTGCGGTTCTGGGGCCGGGGGTCTGAAATCAAAGTGTTGACAGGGCCTCCCTTCCCCCCGAAGACTCTGGAGAAGGACCCTCCCTGCCTCATCTGGCTTCTGGCGGCCCCCAGCGTCCTCGGTTTGCGGCCACGGGCTGATCCCAGCAAGGAGAGCATGGCAGAGGACCGGCCGGGAGCCCCCTCCCAAGTCCCTTAGGGGATGGGGGAGGCCGGGCTGAGTGGGGACCCTCTGCTGGGGCGCAGCTGGGGGGCAAAGGACAGCTCTCCTTGACACTCCCTTGTCCCCACTCGGCTGCCGCTCAGGCTGAGGCCCGCCGTGAGAGCCAGGCAGGCCTGCTGGGGCTAATCCTCTCAGGGAAGCACTCGATCCCGCACGGGCTTTGGTGACCAGGAAGACAGTCTGGGTCCTTGGGCAATGGGAGCGCTTCTGCCCCTCTGACCGCAGCGAGGGCGTCTGACGGGGCAGGGCTCTGTAAGGGGAGCCGGAGTTCCAAAATAAACCTGCCATGGGACAGGGTGTCTCGGCCGGGTGGGTTCTGAGGTCACTGGTTCAGACCGGGACCAGGGACAGCTGGGCCTTCGGCGCGTCAGCGCGCTGGGATTTCTGCCGCTTCGTGCCGGGCAGGTGGCCCCTTCGCGTGTCACCAGTCACAGCTGGGACGGCCCCGAGGGAGGAGCCCTCCACCCTTTCCAACGGGGCCAGCACCTGGCATCCCGGGCAGAGTGCCGTGACTGAGGGACTGGCCACTCGGCAAACAGGCACGCCCAGAGCAGCAACTGTTCGTGGCGAACGAGCCTATTTCAAGCGTGCGACGGTGAATCAGGATGGCGACAGCAGTTACACGGGGATTAGCCGCCTGACTGCTGTTTCTCAAATGCCCACTTGAGCATTTGAGAAGTGAGGAGGCTTCGTGGCCAGAAAGTCACCACTTAGTCACAGGGTGGCCACTTGTGGGCCAGCCCCGCCCGGTGCGGGGACCCGGTGAGGACACACGGGCGCTCAGATGCACCCCGGGCAGGCGGCGCTCGGGAGTCTGAGGGCGCACAGCCCGAGGCTCAGCAGATTCCCCGGCCGGCGGTTCCCCAGGCACATGGGGCTCGTGCAAACACTCTGCGCTCACGCTGGGGCTAAAACTGACACGCAGAATTCAAAACCAGAGCGATCCAAAGTTGTATCAAACCCTCTTTGAAAATTAAGCCAGGGTCAAGGTGATTGATTGAGATCCGTTGGTCTATTCAGTGATTCATTGTGGAATGAAAACTCTGCGAGTTTTCAGATGCCAAAACCGGCTGCTTTTTCATGAATAGGACTTTGCCTTTTGACCACAGTTGCCATTTGTGTGGGGGGCAGGGGGATGGGGGAGACCAGGAGCAATGGATTCAGAAGCCGCATCTCCAAGAAGACCCCAAAAGTTTGCAGCGGTATTGACGGGGGGGCTTTAGCAATCCCTCTCCCTCTGAAGCTAGGGTTGAGGTCTGGCAGCCGTCCACGGGGTTAGATCAGCTTGTTTTTCTGTCTTGCGACAACAGGAAGAAGAGCTTACGTCCCGCCCCAGTGGCGGTGCCCGGGGATGCTGGCCCGCCCCACGCGCCCCAGGCCGCCACTGTCCTCCCGGCGTCTGCGGGCGAGGGAAATCTCAGTCAACCCTGCGGCCTGGGGGCCGGACAGAGAAGAAGGCGTCCACCTGTCCGGCTGGAACCACGGCTTCTCCGCACGTGGGGCCGGCAGACCATTCCCAGTCACACCAGCACAGTCCGGCTTCATAAAGGGACATATCCACGGAGCCCTTGACCAAGAACACAGGGCGGCTTGTCCTAGAAACAGTAGGGGACGTGTGGGGGCTCCCCAGGGGACCATTCCAACAGCTGATCCCAGCCGGGCCTGGGCCAGCAGCTGCGTGGGCTTGCGTGCCCGGGGACGGCAGCAACACGCCGGCAGCAGGAACCGATGGTGTCGTCAGGGAAATGCAGGACAAGGGCACACACAGCGCCGCAGTGTGCAGGCTCAGCACCTCAGGACGCAGGAGGGCTCGAAACACACCAGCCTCTCGCCAACCCTCACTTAGAGAAACCCCACGCTGGCCCGGAATGGGAAGGCGTTCCTGGGAGGGCGGCACAAGGATGGAGCTGGCGGAGTGGGCTTGAGAAGCCCCCGCCAACGACAAGGAGGCGCCACGGAGAGAAGCAGCGGGGCGAACAAGGGCACTGGGGCGGGGAAGCGACCCTGAACCCCGAGAGGAGAGAGCCCTGGGAACCGGTGACACCAGCCCCATTCGAACAGAGCAGCCGACCCCTGAGTGTGTCTGGCCCGGAGGCCTCGGTGCCCTCGGAGCGCGTTTCCATCATCATCACGAGCCGTAGAATTCGGCAACAGGCCAACAACCGCAACTGATGTGCGGTTTAGAAAGTGGTTTTTCCCTGACTCCTCGGGAACCAAACCCAGATTCTAAACGACACAGCCTGGTACTTCTTGCACCTTCTCTAGGTGGCTCTGCCCTCTCGGCAGAGATGGACAGATGGACGGCTCAGGACGGTCCGGGCTGCGAAGCCCAGTCGCACACGGTCCCTACTGCAGAAATGCAACCACATCGTCCTTAACCATCTCCAACGTTCCTACACGCTTTGTCAACTCCGGGGGGAGAATTTACAGAACTCTAATTGATGACTTCTTTTATTTGGTTTTGTTCCATTCTGAGTTTCCTGTCTCTCTCCAGATAAGTAAAACAGCGTGGCTCATGTCGGACTCCTCCCAAAGAGCCCCCCTCCGCTTTCCGCCCTGGGCGGACAGCTCACGACTGTCCTCGCTGTGCAGACGCTCTTGGATGCGCAGCTCTCCAGTACAGAAGGGAGCAGAACGGAAAAGTCTTGGATCCCGCGGAACTTAAATTCTAACGGACGGCCTGTTAGCCAAGTCAGTGGGTCTAGTCCGGCAAGCAGAACCCGCACCAAGTTTCAGTTCAGGGAACCGGTTTCACAGGTGATGGAGGATGGAAAAGAGAAGAAGGAGAAGATAATTGCAAGAAGCCACCACCACTCCTAGGACCAGGGGACCCAGGAGAGGGAGGCGGTGCCCCAGCAGCCCTGTAGCATGAAGAGGTGTTGAGGCTGGGATGGGGGCCGGGTGCTGGAGCCGCACCTGTTCCCTGAGGCGGCCCCGACAGAAACCAGAAGCCCCTCTCCCCTCCTCCCACCTTCCGGCCCCTCCCCGGCCAGGAGAATCCAGAAAGATGTCAACCCATCCGGGGTGTGGTTCGGACCTCCTGTCACTGCAAAGCAGGGGAGAAAGGGGTTACCGGGAATGAGGCTGGGTCACAAGGGGCTATCTAACAGCTGCCAAACGGCTCTTTGACATGATTTCCCATTTCAGAGAATGGCACCAAATTTCTTTAAGAAACGGAAACAGCGCCACACCTTCCTTCACACACAGCCGGCAGCTGAACTCCAGAAATAGTGACAGCAATTGTCCCCTCTTCCCAGGACTGTTTCAGGGCCTGAGAAGCAGTTCTGAGGTGAGTCAGCTCACATTCCAGCCCAAAGTAAAAAAAAAAAAAGAAAAAGAAAGTTCTAGTTATACTTCAGTTCCATTTATAGTCAATCAATGTATGATATTAAAATATTAAATTAATATTAATTATAAAATTAATTTAATGTTAAAACAGTAACAGCAGCTGCGAGGCCCTTACCACTAGCATGGACGGTCTCCAGGAGCAGCTGGCTGGCTCAGTTGGTCAGGTGCCCTGACTCTCGGCTCTTGGCTCCAGCTCAGGTCATGATCTCAGGGTCCTGGGGTCGAGCCCCGTGCTGGGCTCTGCACTGGGTGTGGAGCCTGCTTGGAGTTCTCTCTCTCCTTCTCCCTCTGTTCCCCGCCTTCCCCTCCTCATCACCTGTGCTCTCTCAAAAAAATTAATAAATAAATAACCTCTAATGGAACAGACACACACCGTCCTAGACGATCCTGCCTACTGAGCTAGCAAACTGCTGAATGTCTGTTGAAATGCCCATGTTTGGTGAGTCATTTCCCAGTAGATGGTCCAGTGTCTCCTGTCCCCTATGAAGCATGGTGTCTGCAAGTGTTTCAAATGCTTTTTGCATGTAGCTGGGTCCCTGGCCACAATTTCCAAAGATGACCACAACGATGTCTCTCACCCATTTTGTTCCCCTTAAGCTACGTGACCTTGACCCCTCTTTAATGAAGACAGCAGGTTCCACGCCTACGTTCTGGGCAGCGTTTGTGACCGTCTCCACCAACAGAGCGGCTGAGCGGATGCTGTGGGGCCCCTGAGATACGATGCCCCGGTAAGAGCGTCCTGCGTTCCAACCTGGGTCTCTGGGGACCCGGCCGCCATGCCGCGAGGAAGCCCACGCCAGTCCTCCGCGTTCCCGCGCTTTATCCACGTTCCTTTGCATCCAACCTGCGTCTCATCTTTACCTGAGCTGTGGGCTGTTTTGCACGTGGATGTGGCTAGAGACATCACATCCCCAATAACAAGAGGGTTATTTTCCGTCTCTCTCCAAGTTATTTTATAGTTTCAGCCACCTTCATTGACATTTCTGCAAGTCGAAGTCAGTGGGAGACGCAGGAGAGGAAAGGAATTTATTTGGCCTGGTCTGGTCTCTTTGGTGTGACATCAGAAGAAAAAATCCAGTAACATATTGTTAACCTTTTCATCAAATTTTAATCATATAAGCAATACAAGTGCATTTTAAAGCAATTCTACGGCACACTGTGTAGCATCCTAGACAAAGCTAGCGTTGCCCTGAGCATCAACTTGACATGGTCTCTTCAGGTCCTTCTCTCAATTCACACGCCTGTGTTCCCACAGAAAACACTTACATTGTGGTTAAATTGTCGTGTCGTTCTGTGTGGGTTTTTCTTAACATGTAAACTTACTGATACCATCAACGTTGTTCTGCAATATCCCCCTTTATTTTTTACCCACTTGTCGAACTCCCTACGCTCCATGGGACTTGCCCTGCTTTCAGCAGACCTCCCTCCTGCTTGAAGGCTCAGGGTGGCAAGCGTCTTCATGTTTATGCAACAGACTCTGCATTTCTGTTTCTTGTTCTCCTTCTGGTTTTGCATTCATTTAGAGCCATTTCTGGGGGGTTAAGAGGAAATACCTAACTTTGCTACATTTCCCTGGAACAATACATCTTTTGCATATTTTCTGTTTGGTGTATTATGGTTATTTCCTTCTTATAGAACAATTTTTGCTATGACGTGAAGAATATTTTTTATCACATCCCACAACTGGTTATTACAGAAAGGCTATATTTGATTCCATTAATTTTTATCCATCATCTTGCTAAATTTGGGGATAAGGGTTAATGCTATAGGGATCTAAAGATTAGATGATGGTAGTCTTACATTACATCTTTTTTTTTAAGATTTTATTTATTTATTTGATAGACAGGGATCACAAGTAGGCAGGGAAGCAGGCAGAAAGAGAGGAGGAAGCAGCGTCCCCACTGAGCAGAGAACCTGACGTGGGGCTTGATCCCAGGACTCCGGGACCATGACCCGAGCCGAAGGCAGAGGCTTTAACCCACTGAGCCACCCAGGCGCCCCCTTACATTACATCTTAATTGCATTAATGTATAATTAATGTATAATGCACCTACATTGTTTTCTTGATTTTGGTAGGTATTTTATTGTTGGTTAGGAGGACACCATTGTTTGCAAAAATACATACTGAAATATTTGGGGATGATCAGTATCATGCCCTTGACTTATTCTAAAAAGTTCAGGAAACATACTTTGCTGTATGTACTGTTACTTGCAATTTTATGTAAGTTTAAGATTTTTTTTTTTAAATTTAGGAAGCATTTGGAAATGCCCACTTCCAAGAAAGTGGAGACTCAGAAGATAGCCAGGAGATCTTTTAGCCAAAAAGTTTTTGAACACATGCAACTGTAATGCTGGCCAAGTCAGAAAAGTGGACATGTCTGCTGGCGAGAGGCCACTCGCTAGCTCAGCACCGATGACACCAGCCTGTTGGATAGGTAGTGATGTCTCCAGACAGCCCTGTGTGCTCTCAGTGCCGTCATGTCAGCGGAAGCCGTTAGCTCCACCAGGCATGGCTTCTTATCTTCTTTCACGGCTGCACTCCACTCTACTTTTCTGGAAGCTTGAATCCCAAAATCAGTTGCCATGGAAGACTTTTGTATCCTGGGCTCAGCTGAACTTCTTCAGAACCATCTTACTAAGTCTCCTGCAGGGCAGGCGCTGGACAAGTGACTTTTTTTTTTTTTTTAAGATTTTATTTATTTATTTGACAGATGAAAATCACAAGTAGGCAGGCAGAGAGAGAAGCAGGCAGAGAGAGAGGAGGAAGCAGTCTCCCTGCCGAGCAGAGAGTCCGATGTGGGGCTCGATCCCAGGACCCTGGGATCATGACCTGAGCCGAAGGCAGAGGCTTTAACCCACTGAGCCACCCAGGTGCCCTGGACAAATGACTTTTTGAGGCCCTTCCAATTCTGTGATTCTGGATATAAAACTTAGGGAATGAACGCCTTGGGGATATCAATTCCTGTCAGCTGCTTCCCCTCCCCTGTCCACCTGCTCCAAGCAAGGGGCGGGACAGAGAACTTCACGGGTGACCCAACTCAGCTTTCCGGGCAGTGGATTAGACCGAAGGCTTTAAATACTTCCAGTTGTTGCCTTCTCCAGGCAGTTTCTGGGAACATGGCCACGTAGTTCAAGCAATATTTTGGGATTTTCTTTAGTAATACTCTATTAAGAAATACCGAATGTCAGTCTCATGAACAAGTTCAGTCACATTCAGAATCTAATGTTTTTCAAACACATAGAGAAACAGAATATACAAATGGATGACAACCAGAACGTATATAAAAATAGAACTTTACCCCACAACCTGCAGCAGCCTGCCCAGGAAACCACCCCCATCTACAATAACAACCCAGGAAGCCAGGCTACGGTGAGTCAGACCTGCTGTCGCCAGATGGCCATCTCCAGCGACCATCCAGGAGGGTGAACAGTAAGTTCTGGAGCAACCGGCAGCCAGTGCCCAGGGCTCATACCGTAACTGAGAGCGTCCTTCACTCGTGTCCCTGATTCCAACTCAGGACCCACCAGAGAAAGCCGAATATGACCCCCTAACCAATTACGTGGGGTTAGCACTCCTGGTTACTACTTCCAGTGGACCCAGGCCAGCATCTGCCCCCATCAGGACACGCTAGAGCTGTCCCTGTGTCCACTATAAACTCTCCCTTCTCCTGCCTGCCTCAGTCTCCCCCAAATGCCAGTGATGATGGCGACGCCCACCGACAGAGCGCTCTCTGAATACTCCGCCTTTGTTATTCTCATTTGGGTAGAGTTTATCTCCACAACATTTAAGGTATTTAAATACACACATTATCCCACTTGATCGTCACATAACCCACAAGAAGGGTGGGGCAGGCATCCCTCCACCTCCGTAAACACACGAAACTCCACGGGACCCGCCTGAAGCTGCCCAAGGTCAGGGCCAACACCAGCATGATGTCATCTGATTTTCCAGCCGGGTCCCTTTCCAAAGCTTGACACAGTGTTACTTATTATTGCTCCCTTATATCCTGAGGCTACACCGAAAATCAAGATTCTTGAAGATAATTTGGTCGGTGTTTTTTTGAGGTATTCATTGGATTTTGTTCAGAGTCTTTAACTCAAAAATCTCTTCCTGACATCGTGCAGGTAGAATGACCCCGTTTTCCCACCTCTGAGTATCTGGGAAGCCGGAGTTGGGACCATCCAGAAGCGGGGAGTAGGGCGCTGTGGACAAGAGTCCACTGGGGTCCCCCTCCCACCTGACGTTCACCGAGACTCTGAACAAGCGCATGTGCTCTGACCTCCCCCATGGCCGTGGATCTCACCGCCCAACCATGGGCCGAAGCCCCTCGGCCCTGTGAAGAAAGCTGTCCTGTCCATACCGAAGGCCTGCTCTGCCCCGGTCTCCATGCCAGGGAGACGCAAATGTGTAAACCGTCCCTCCTGCCATTCAACTCAACTTCGAGGTGACAGAATAGAATCTTCTAGTCTATTAGACCAAGGCATCTCCGCCTGCCCTCTGAGAAGACTTAGGCTTTCCCCGATGGGCTTGCAGGACTGGAAACCCCCAAAGCACAGGTGATGTTTGCTGTCCGTGTCCTATTATACAGGACAATTCTTAAAAGTAAAATCAATTCTCTCTCCTGCAGAGTATAAAATGGGCACACACCAATTATTCTATTTAATTCATTAAAGAAGGAGGGAACCAGCAAGATGTTGAAGAAAAATTTAAAGAAGAATTGAACAGAAATTTATTTTTTTTAAGATTTGATTTATTTATTTGACAGACTGAGATCACAAGTAGGCAGAGAGGCAGGCAGAGAGGGAGGAGGAAGCAGACTCTCCGCAGAGCAGAGAGCCCGATGCGGGCCTCAATCCCAGGACCCCGGGACCACTACCCGAGCCGAAGGCGGAGGCTTCATTCCACCGAGCCGCCCACGTGCCGCAAACAGAAATTTAAAGTGCAGCACATGTATAGGAGTAGAAGAATATGGGTGCAAAACTAGCAGATCACCCAGGAGCCACAGGGTAGCCGTCGACTGCACTCTGCCTCACAGAATCTGCATTTCTGCGAATAAAACTTATCTGCATTCTCTCAGTTTTCTAGGTACGTTACAGAGCTGTAGGGGCAACTGGAGGCGCATTCTGTCAGGTGGCCAATGCTAGGTTTCAGCTCAGGTCATGGTCTCAGGGTCCTGAGATCGAGCCCCGCATCGGGCTCCCCGTCAGTGCGGAGGCTGCTGGAGCGTCTTTCTTTCCCTCCCTCCTGCCCCTCCCCCTCGCGTTCACTCGCACGCGCTCTGTCTCTCTCTCTCTCTCTGAAATAAATAAATCTTTTTAAAAAATAAATAAATAAAGTACGGAGTTGTAAATAGCTCAGAGCCAACAAGCAGGGGGATAACCTGGGTGGTGAACTAGATGGGTACCCACTCGTCTTGCTTGTACCTGTTCCCCCATTTCAAAATCTTTCTGATCTTTCCCTCCAACCTTCCTTGTGGTCATAATAATATCAAAGATGACTTCTAATCACAAAATAGGGTTGCTCTCGTTAGGTTTGAATGGATTGTCTACATAGTTGCAGCAAGAGTGTTATTTTACTTTGTCGACAGGCCTTGGTGAGAGTGAATCGGGAATTAATAGCCTTCCATGGAAGAAGTCACCAGGCCTAAATGATTTCACTGATGAAGTCTATCAAAGGATAAGAAAGAAATGATAGCATTTCTGCACAATCCCTTCCAGAGAAGAGAATCCATTCTGTAAAGATTAGCATTACCGTAACACCAAAGCCAGACAAAGACAGTACAAGAGAGGAAAACTATAGACCAATATTTTTTCTTAAACATAGATGCACATAGCCCCCAAAACTTACTGGCAAAAAAAATCTAACAATGTATAAAAATAACTGTATACCATGGGATTTATTTCCAGTGTGCAAGGCTGGTTCCACATTCAAAAATCTATCAATATGGTCTGTCACATACACAGTCCAAAAAAGAAAAATCATATGATCCCAGCCATCAGTGCGGAAAATAACTCCACTGGTAAGTCTGATGTGCATCCCCTGTTGAAAACCACTGGCTTGGAAGATGCTAGATTCAAATCAAAGATAATAGCCAATCGACATCTTAGGTATTGTCTCAAATGTGCTCCCTGCGATCCCAGACCTCTGACCTAGTTGGGAAGAGCGGACAGCATCACGGGGCCGCGGAAAGCAGGTACTGACAAGTCTCCGGCACGGCCCTCAACGCTTCCCATGTCTGAACTGTGCACATTAGCGAAGTTTACGTTGTCCACTTGAATTTCACCGAGGTGAGACTGAGCCTCTTCCGCTTTGGTCGTTCCTCCCATGGAACGGTGAAAGGGTTCCCGTGTACAGCACAACCAGCGTGTACGGAACGGAGAATTTCACGCCTGCACCCTCAGGAAAACAAGGTTGGAGAGCCTACAGGCCAATTTCCTGAAAATGCTGGACTTAGAAAAACCGGGTTTACCTTCTGACCACCACGCCCCACCATCCTCCCTCCCCCAGCCAGGGAACGCGCTGCCGGGACTCGGGGACGCGGGCTGGACGCCCCTCTTTGCACGCCCGCCTGCGCCTTCCACGGGCTCCTGGCTGCTCGCGACAGCGCCGGTTCCTCCAGCGGCAATCCCTCTGCTGTTCCCGAATGAGCTCGGGGTCTCAGTTTACCTCTTTATTCAGGGTGACAAACTTTATGATGGTTGTAGTCGATAAAGCTGGACTGGTCCTGAATTCTAACTTCTTCCGGTGTGTCCCCACCTCTCTCCACACTGAGGTTTCCAATTTTTCTCCCACTTCTCTGCCTTAGAACTGCTAAAATTTAAAGCTGTCCTTTCCCCAAAGCCCGGCAGGTGGACACTGGACAAGTTGACATGACCTTCCGGGAAATCAGTGCCACAGCTGATGTGCAGAGCACCTTTCCAGCGGCGGTGGGGTGGGCCACCGGAAGGCTCCTGGAGCTCTGGATGACATCAGCGAGACGCTGAAAAACTGCAAAGCAGGAGAATGGGTCAGATTGCCACCCCCTGCTCGCCCTCCATCTGGAGATGCTTGAAGCCCCACGTCCAGAAATCTCCAACGACTGCCCACGGGCCTCAGAAACTGACTCTATAGTGTGCTCCAACCATTAACCTTACATTCTGTTTGTTTCCGTTCAAACGCCAAAGACCTTGAGACCGGGCCAGTGGGTGGGGGTTGGTCAGCTCTGAACATGAGATTTCCCTGGGGAAGTCTCAGATGGGCGAATGATGGAGCTCAGGAGAAGTGACTCCAGCATATCACAGCAGCATATCGACTACCTTAAGCTGAAGGAGTTTGAGAACATGGCCACGGCAAGGTCACTCCGACCTCCACACGCCTCACCCTTGTCCCCTGAAATAGGTCATAAAACCCTCATGTGAGAGGTAGACCATATACCCATATCTCTGAAGACAAAGGGACACAGAGAACCCTAACAAGCCGACCCCACTGTTCCCCACGGCTCACGTCTCTCCCCTCCCACCCCTGCCTGCGCCCACCCCGTTCCTCTACCACAGCTGCTGTTCCAACCCGGCGTAAAGCACTCAGCAGACTGCCTCCTTGACTTCATGCCCTTATGCTGTCTTCTGTGTCACAGAAAATGTGTCTTGGATGAATTTATATGCTTTTCTCCTGTTAATCTGTGTCTGTTGGTTTAATTTTTTGACCCATTGAGGAACCGTGAGAGAGTCAAGGAAAACCTTTTCTCCCCTTGCAAAGCCGGAGTAATGACCGCTGTAGGCCAGGGCTTCCCAAACTGAGTGTGCGCGGGCATCTCCGGGAGATTTGGTGCAAATGCAGGTTCTAAGTCAAGAGATCTGACTTGGGCCCCAAGATTGCGTTCCCAATAAGCTTCCAAGATGCTGTGGACAGAGACAGAAGATCCGCAGGCCTGAGCAAGGAACCAGAACCCAGAACAGGAGCGAGCAGACCGGATCTCCGAGACCCAGCCAGCCTCCCACTCCTTCCCAGTCACAGACCCTGAGCATGACCCTCCCTTCCCCACGCATGGGACAGGACCCGGCTCACTTCTCGATGTGATGTCACAGGTCCCCGGACATTCCACGGTCTCCCGGAGACCAAGCTGAGGGCCTTAGGGGAAGGTTGTTCTCCTTGGCTGGAGGGAACATGGCAGGGAGCAGAGGAGTGACCCTGTTTGTCCTGCTGCTGTCCTGCTGGCGAGAAGCCAGGCTCCAACCAGTAAAAATATTTTCAGGTTGGTCACAAGTGTATTGTAGCGGTGGTAGAAACGCTGGCTTCTGGGGGCAGGATCCGGCCACCACAGCTTGTCCCTCGGGTCCTTGGGATTCCTGGTCGACCTCCTCCTCTGTTTCCGGGGGAGGATGGAGCATGTGGAACAGGTTTCCGTCCTGGAAGCCTTGTTGATCCTGAACTCCGTAGGAGGGGGCGTGCGCGACCGTTTTTATTACGGAAAATGTCTCACTTACCCAAAGCACAGGAAGAGCCAAGAGAAGTCCAGCCCAGTCCCCGTGACATGCAGGGGGCATCCTGCACTTTCCGCACACATGCCTGCTGCTCCCGGGAGTGTGGAGGCCACTGCGGGCCATGCACACCATTGCTGGAACAATGAAGGCGGTTTTCCTGCACTTTTCCAGCGTCCTTCACACACAGACGAAACAGCAGCCCCCTTTGCAGCCGCTGCCCTGACCGATTCAGTCCCCGCCACCCCAGAGGCCCTTGCTGGGGACGGTTCCAGTCACCCCCGGGCAAGTCCCCACGCACCTCTGGCTCCGGTCCTTCCATCCTGGCCCCTTCTGCGTGGAGGGTGACCGCGGCCCAGTAGGCCAGGACCGTGGGGCCACTGCGACTCGCAGGACGTGAGGACGAAGGATGGCAGGAAGGGGGGTGCCCTGTGACTCCCCACTTCCCACCAGGAAACTCCATGCTCCGGCCACCTGCCTCCTTGTTCACCTTCTTCGGAGGTCCCCAAAGACGGAAGGAAAGGGGACGGGACGGTCCCCAGCCCCAGGGCCCCGGAGCATCCCGTGGGGGTCGGTGGGATCAGAGGCACCCCTGGGAGCAGGAGCAGGGGTGCTGGCCCCGAGCCCCGCAGAGCACATCCCTTCCCGCCCTCGCCCCGTCCACAGTGACCCGAGGGGTCGGGCCAGCAGGCCGGGCTGGGGTGAGAAGGCAGGCGGTCTGGGAAGAGGCGATCGCTCCCAGCTTCCATTCCTTACGGACACGGAGTCTCGAGGCGTCTACAAAGGACAGTGTCCTTCGTGCGGCCGTGGGTGCGGAACGGTCTGGGACGGGGGTGGGGCCGAGCGTCCCACGACGGTCCCGAGCCGGCGTCCCCAGGAACGGCCCCCAGTGCGGACGGACGGAGCGCCCGCGGCAGCCGCAGCCGGCCTGTCCCCTCCCAGACCTGCCCTCCCGTCGGGCCGGGGAGCCCCCAGGTGACCCCCGGCGCCTTCCCCGGCTCGGGAGAGCAGTGAGGGCCGTCGTCTCTCCGTCGTCTGTGACGGCCAGCCCTGGGGCTCCTCCTGGCTCGCAGCGCAGACCAGCGGTGGCCCCTCGCGCTGACCAAGTCCGCAGGCAGGGACGGTGGTGGGGACGACCCTGGGGGGACGGCGGACCAGCCTCTCAAAGACCGGCTCTGACCGGCCGAAAGCGCTCGCAGTTTCTAGGAGGAAACGGGACCAGAGGCCGGTGCGGGCAGGTGGGCGGAAAGGTCAGGCGGGTCCCTGTCGGGGGGTCCGTCCTGGGCGGGGTCCGGCCAGCTCCCGGCAGGCCTCACCCTTGAGGGGCCGGTGTCGGTGGCTCTGCTCTCCACGACGCTTGCCTGAGAGAGGAGATGAGCCGGAAAGAAGCTCTTCATCAGTCCGACGGTTCGAGGCCAAAACGGAGGTAGCTGTCGCCGCTCGTGCTTCCGGGGGTTACCGTGTCCGCAGACACCGCTGCCGTCGGCCCCACGGCTCGGCCCGACCCCGGGGAGAGATGGAGGCGGCAGCCGCGGGCCTGGTTTGCCTCGTTTGCCCCAAAGAATCAACCGAGCACGACCGCGGAGGTCCACAGGGAGCCCTTCCCCGCTGGCCGGCATGGACACTGTGCAAACGGGGAGGAGGAGCGGTCAGCGGATCCTGGTAGCTCCGGCGCCGGGGGTTCGAAGCCCAGACACCGCGGGTCGGGTGACGACGGGCGAACCCCAGCCCAGCCGCCACCGTTGACAGCGCACTCCAGAAACCGTGCGGATATTATAAAACATAAATATTTTTCTGCACACGCTCACTGGCTGACGCGCACAAAGCCTCCCTTATAATTACGGGACAGACACAAAATGAAAAGAGTATTTTTAACAAAGTGCTTGCCGGCGCAGCTGGACCCATTCTTAATGACTCATTAATGCCTCATCCAAAGAGAGCCGCACTTCTTTGCCGCGTTGCGGAAGGTCAGCACACTGCGAAGCGATTGTCATCTCCGCGCAGACCTTCTCACAGACATTTCCTGCATTGTTCCGAGCCCTCCGCGCGCAGATGAGTCCATTGGTATGCAGATTGTCCGTCATTAAACCCATTTGAAAAGCAGCGTCGTCACTGGTTTGCTGTTGGAACCCGAGCGTCTCCAGACGCCGCGTGCACGCTCCGTCCCTGCAGCCGGGCCTGCGGCGGTCCCCGGGCTGCCCTCTCCCCTCCGGAGCCGCCGCGACCTCGAGGCCTGGTGAGAGGCTGGCCTTGACCTCGAGTGGAGGACAGGGACCCGGGCAGCCCTGCTCTGAAGAGTGGGAGGGAGCCCCTGGCCGGTGCCGCCACAGCGGGGAGACGAGCATCAGTCACCGCACACCGCCGGGTCCCCAGCGCAGCGGGTTCGGGCCCGCGAGGCCGGGAAGGCGGCAGGTCGGGGTCCAGGGATCCCACAGAAGCCGCGGCTGGCCCGGCCGCTCCCCCACGAGACCCCGCGTCTGCCCTGTAGACAGACCCTCGGACTCGCTCTGCTGACGAAGGGACAGCGAGGGGGGCCGGTGTGTCTGGGACCCCTCCCCACCAGGGAACCCCAGAGGGAACAGCAGTCCGCACTCCCAGTGCCCCAGATTCCTATCCCCGGGTCTCCCCAAGTACCTGCTGCTGGAGCCAGAGAGCCGGCAACGGTGTGCTTTTCACAAAAGGACACGCGTGTCCCTCCTGGTCGGCTGTCCTCGGAGCCCCTGCAAGGGCGTCATCCTTGGAGCCAGGACGACGGTTCCCTTCTGAGCGACGGTGCCTGTGAGCACTGCCCGAGGGGGCAGGAGTCCCAGCTCAGGGCTCGTCCCTCCAAACACAGCCGCTTCGTTCACCGCTTTCCAGAGGAGAGCCCGGTCCTGGGAACCCCGGGCAGGGCTCTCCCCCGGCAGCAGGCTGGCGGGGACCCCAAAACTGAGACTACGGAGAGAGAAGTCCTTGCAGATTCAATGAATTGTGAAACTATCAGGGTATTTATTTCCCCCCCCAGGTCGCACCACCTTAACACCATCAAATTTAAAAATTCTGGACGAAAATGTGGCTGGAGTATTTGGTAAGGAGCTTCCTCACGTCAGATATCTGGTGTCGGGGGGGAGGGTGAGTGGACGCACGGGGTGGAGGCTGGGATTCGGTTTAAAGTTAGAATCATAGTCCTGCGGCCAGGCCGGAGCTGGGAGGTAACCCCGAGTCCTGCGAACCAGCCCGGTAGGAGCGAAGCACCCCCAGGACCAGGAGGGGGGCTGGCCAGCACTCCTGAGTTTCCCGGCGGGTCTGACCGTCTTGGTCCCCACAGGACCAGAGTGGCCAGCGCCCACTCCATCCCGGGGCCGGCCACCCGAGGTTCCGACCACCCGGGGAAAAGACAAGACAGAGACACTGGGATTTCTGATGACGCTGTGGGGCTCATCCACGGAAGCCCGGAAGGGGAAGCGAGGCTCCTGCCCCCGCCTCCACCCTACACCTCTCCTGGGGGAGAGCGGGAAGCCGTGAGAGGGGGACATCCGTGTCTCCTGAGGCTCGTGTGGTCCACCAGCGAGAGCCGCGGAGCCTGTGGCTTCAGAGCTGCCCGCTGCAGCGCGTTGGGCAGGCTCTCGGCCTGTGCGTGGGGCAGAGACTGGGGGCTTGGGGGAAGATCCGGGGTGCTCTGGGGGAGGGGCCGACCAGGGGACAGCTCACATGTGCCCTGAGGGACGCACTTTCGGGGGGATGGGTGAGGGAGGCCGCCACTGAGGTCCCCAACCCCTGTGCACGGTACCCCTTGAGTTCCTGTTTCTAGTCCCGGCTTCACAGGCGGCCTTAGGTCCACGTAGGGCAAAAGCATATTGTCCTGTACCTCTGGCTTTAACATGACTTTGTGTGCTTTTCCCAAGATGAAATTCTAGTCCAAGAGATTTTGGATCCAAGTAATTCATCGTTGCTTATAACACAAAGACCACCACCAAAACCAACAGCGATTATGAGGAAAGAAAGCAAGTATACATTTTTTTGAACCTATAACTGCGTATATTCCTGGGCTCGTGGGGGTGAAGGCACAATCCCAACATTCCGCATTCTTGAAGACCAGCTAATTCTGGGGCAAAAGCAAATGAAAACGAGAAAGACACAGTTGTCCCAAACCATTTCTAGAACCTTCCTGAGACTGGGAGGCCTGGGCTGGCAGAGCCGGGTTCCCCTAGGCTGGGGTGGGCTTGGGGTGCACACGCAAGAAGGTCTTGTGCTCGGGCTGCGAATGGGGTCGAGCCACCGCGGGCACCCGGGGCGCACGGAAACAGGAGCCCCCCCTGCCGGCACACGGGCGCGGACGTAAGCCTGCTGAGAGGGTGGGCGGCGGCCTGACCCCGTTCCACGGGGGATGAATCTAGGGTTGAAGCACCAGCCCAGGGCCACCGGCGGGTAGTGAGCCAAGATAGGCAGCTTCGCGGCGTCCGGAAGGCACCTGGATCCGAGAACCGGCTCGCTGAGAACCAAGGCGAGTGTCGGGGCGGCACCGGCCGGGGCGGAGCCGGTATCCGAACCCCCGCGCTGTGCACGAACTACATTCAGCAGCGGGAGAGGCCCGCCCTGCCTGGGAGTCGTGCCTCGATGTAAACCCCAGTTCCCAGCACGGCGTCGCCCGACACCGCCGAGGCCCCGCGGCTGAGGGCAAGGGGGTCAGACGAGGCCAGACTCCCTCACGCGCGAACTTGGCCCCGCACGTTTTCAGTAGAACCTGACCAGGCCTCCGGCAGTCCCTGCGCCTCAGTGTGGACCGGACGCCCGTGGACGCGCAAGCACAACTCGTTGCCTTCTTTCTTCCGTGTTCTTCCTCAAAGGTGCCGCCACTAAAAATAGCGTTAAGACGGATGTTCGTAAGGAACATGGAAAGGAAGCCTCTTCCGGGAATGAAGACAGGCTTTTCTTCAACGGTAAATGCAACCCCGGAACCCCTGCTGGCGTCGAGAACCCAGTGGGAGGAGCCAGGCAGAGGCCGATGGGGACAGCCGCGTCGTGGAGGGTGACAGTGTGGCTGGAGAAAGAGGCTCTCCCCGCGGCGGGCAGACTTCCCTTCTCTGTCCAGCCCCCACCCCTGCCCGTGGCCCTGACCCTGGCAAAGCAGGGCCTGGGGAGGAAGACAGGAATGTCCCCGCAGGCAGGTGGCCGCCCGGAGGAAGGGCTGCCACACTTCCCGCCCCTCCCATGTCAGAGAGGTCAGTGTCCCTCCTGGGCGCGGTGGGTAGAGAGAGCCAGTGCCTCCCCCCAGCCAGAGGCCCCCAGGAGTGGGGGAGAGCGTCCCTTCGACAGCCGAGGTGGCTGACATGAATTCCAGTCTGCCGAGGCTCCGACAGGCACCACGGGGTGACAGATCTTTCCTTTACCCTAAAGATGGCGCAGAGCAAAGGTCGCCGGCATAGGTCACGGGACGCCGGCTCTGCGGGACGTGGTGCTGAGCCCCGAGGCAGGACCAAGTCCTGGTACCAGGCCCAGGAGAGGGGGGATTTGACTTGAAAACTTATTTCCCAGCCCCCACTGAGCACTTCTGCAGGGGAACCCTGGAATCTGCGTTTCAGTCTGGCCTCAGGCCCCAGCCGCTGGTGTTTGGAGGGCGGCGTAAGCATAGAAGGCTCATTGCAAGAAAGATTTCTGGTCCCCTGGATTCGTCCCAGCCACGGACTCCGGTAAAGGGCCCCGTGGAGATCAACTGCATAGCCAGGCAGCCTTTGAGCAGTGAGTCTGCGTCAGGGGATGGTAAGCGCCGGTCTGTACCCGGGACAGCCCATGAGCTGGACCGGCTTCAGGGACACACATCGCACCCGTGGCACTCACTGGAGAAGCAGGAGGAAAAAAGCAAGCACAGGGAAACCTGAGCTGACCGAGAGCTGGGGAGGGGAGAGATGGTGTCTGGGGTGCGGGGGTTGGAGAAACCACTGGCTCACAGGGTCCTGGTGCCCAGCCCCACCCCTAGAGCGACCTGAAATTCCCACACCTGTGGTGCGTGTGTGGACGGCAGCAGACGGCACTGTAGACCAGCACTGTGCGCCCGAGACCTCTCTGGCCCACGGAGGGTTCTGCGGAGCCCCCTCCCCGCACAGCCCCAAGCTGCTGGCGCACACACTGACCTCCTCTGGGCCCCGGGGCGAAGGCCTCAATCTAACATAATGGCCTCCTCCCTACGTTGGCAACAGCTTCCTAGATAGAGTGCTGTTCCAGTAGAGAAACTGAGGCATGGCTCGGTGAAGGGCCAGAGGTGGATTGGGAATCTGCACCCAGGCAGGTGTGACCCAGGGGCAGGAAGAGGTAAAGGGAGAGAGACATTCCCGCCTGGTCAACACAGAAGCTTTAGTGAGAGCTCCTGATGGGGTAGGGTGGCCCCAAGGAGCCCTGACCGCCTGGCAGCCCAGAAGGGATGGCATCCCTGGGTGCTGATGAGGTCTCCAAGTTGGTGGGCCCTGAAACAGCACTGTCCTCCCCTGGGGGGTGGGCACAGCTTTCTCCCCCACTCCCTGCCCTAAGGCCTCCTGGCTACAGTGGGGACAGGGAGCAAATCGCTGTGCAGCTGGAGGGCCGTGTCCTCAGCACACTTGAGGACGGTCCACTGCAATAAAGAAATCAGTGTGCAAACTGGTGCAGACAGGCAGGTGGCCTCCGGCCACTTGCACATGGAGGGCGGGTCACTGCTGACTGTGTGCGCTCACACGGAGAGCCCCGAGGGCACCAGAGCGAGGCTCTGCACGTCGGCCAACAGAGCAACAGGACGGGGAAAACACAGATGATGCGACATTTAAGAGTTCCGTTGCGAAATCATTTTAGACTCAGAAAATCTGGGGAAGTGGTACAGAAGGTTTTCCGTGTTCCTTCCGCCGAGCTTTTCCTAGCCGTCATGTCTTAGGGAACTCGAGAGCAGTTACTAAAACCGGGACATCCACCCTGAGGCAGACGTGCCCGGTAGCCTGCAGACGTGATCCAAATTCTGCCAGCCACCTCACCGATGCCTTTCCGGGGGGCCGGGGGGTCAGCGGGGTCCATCCCGATGCCGCACGCCGATTACCCGCCGCCTCCGTGGTTCCTGCCGCGGCTCGGCTTCCGTCCTTCCTGACCTTGGAGTGCCCTGGCCCGCTACTTCATAGCGTCTCTCTCCGTTGGGGACTGTCTGAATTCTGCCCATGGCCAGATCCAGGTTACGCCTGTGGGGCAAGAGCGTTCGAGCCTCGCTGCGAAGCCTCCCTCCGCGGGTCCCCCGAGGACATGCGTGACGCAGGCGTCGCTCCGTCCACGTCCTCGGAGCGTTTACTCCGAGCACACGCAAGGCCCTGCGCGCCCGCTTCCTCCGTGAGCAAGCTGACTCTCTCCGCTTGCGAACGTTACCGTTCTCCTGGGGAAAGACTCGCAGGCAGCCCAAATAGCCTATGTTTCGCTGTATTTTCACCACTAATGTCGCATCCTTTGCTTCTTACCTGCAAAAAATTGTCTGTAGTATTTGCCAAAAGGTGATTTTTTTTTTTTTCTTTTCCCCCCATTTCTGCTGCGTTTGTAAGGACGAGTGGTTCCTCCTCGGGTCTCTGTTCACTTGTTTCTTCCGGATCAGGTAAACGTACGGCGCTTTATCGGCTGCCGCGGGTTACTCCGTGGGCTACAAACCACGATGACGATATCTTCCGTTTGCCCGATTTTGTTGTTTGAAGGGCAGCCCATTGCCACGGCTTTTGAGAATGGGTCACTTTCCACATGGGGAGATGTTCCAGTCGCCCCCGCCCACCCCGTACCCTCTCCCTGCCCCGGGCTCGGGGGCAGCCAGCTCGGCTCAGAGCCCATCCCGGAGAGCGGGGGTGAGAGGCCGGGTCAGGGCTGCATGTTTGCGGCTGTGGTGTTGCTTCCGGCCCTCCGGGGGCACAGAGCCGGGAAAGGCGTGTGTGGGCCCAGATCTGTGTTTCGACAGCTCCCTGCTCAGGGGTTGGGCACCAAGAACTCGGGCCGATTCCACAGACCAGTAGCTCCTCCCTCTGACCTGCGAGAAAGCTCGCTGTCACCCAGCGTGCCGCCCATCGGCTCATCGCGGACACACGGAAGCAACCGAGGAATTCTCGGCAACGACCACCCCGTGAGAACAGAGGCGGTAACTCACAGGCCAGGCATGTGTAAGGACTTCCATTTTCAGCCCTACAACGCACGGTCAGATGCTTGTTTCCAAAGTTCCTTTTCGGTTCTTTTCTTCCCACCTCTGCTGTGGGTGTTATTTACCTGCTCTAGTCCCTTGTGGGTCCCTTTTCATCAAGGTTGATCTTACTCCTGTATTTCAGAGAATACGAAACACGGCCATGATTCTCATGCAAACAATCGTGTACCCCAGAGCACCGTCTCCCCCGGTTCCTGGACCACGTGCCCCAGCCCCTTTTGTCCACCTGCCACCTCACCTCCTCTAGTGACGAGCTCATCCTTCCCTGGTGTATCCTTCCCACACTTCCTCGAGCATAAACGAGCCGGTCCACACGCGTGCGCCTTTCTTTGCAGATCACTGTTTACCGTTTCATGTCGTGTGTCTTAGATGCTTTTGAGCCACTTTGCGGAGGTTGATGGCGTGTATTTTCCTCGAACCTTGTGTCCGTGTGTGAAGAGGCACACACCATAGAGATATTTGGTGCTTCTCTTTCTCGACCTAACGCCGCGGATCGTAAGTCACCTGCGTGGGCTTACAGAAGTCTTCCTCCAAGGAGTGTGTACAGCTGCTTAGTTCTGCGCACGCCACGCCCTGCGGCCGCACCGTGATTCCTGCACCGCCGTCGCGCGCGTGGGTCTCCGGCTCTCCTCCCACACTCGGCAAACGGCGCTGTAAGCCGTGCCTCTGGCATACGTGTCTCCGTGTGCAGGATGTGTGTCTTCAGGGAGGAAACCCACCGGTGGATTGCTGGGGGGAAGAGGAATGAGTGTGTCGTCCCTTTTGAACGCCCTGAGAGCCGGCAGGAGGTTGCGCCCCTCCCTGCAGCGCTGACGACAGAGCGAGTCCTCCTCCGTGCTCAGCGCCTGACGACCCCATGGGTGAGAAACCGGATCTCAGAGCTGTTCCCGTCCGCGTTTCTGTAGGTGCCCGTGAGCTGGAGCATGTTCTCATGTCGACGCGTCGTTTTAGCACATTTTTGGGAATTATCTGTTGACCTCTTTTTCTCGTTTTTCTATACCTGAATTTTTAAGAATTCTTTATACATTACGGATGTTAATCTTCTGTCTGTGATATATGCTGCTAATATTTTCTTCCAGTTAGTCAAGTGTCTACTGATGTTGCCTGAAAATTTAGAAACGCAGGCCCGTGGGGGCCCCGTCCTTCCCGCAGGCGAGGCTGACAGCGCGGCGCCCGGGTTCTGGCATCGACCCGGCTGAGACCCTTGGGAGAAGCAAATACAGAAGGGCTGGGAGGTGCCCGCAGGCCACGCGTGGTGCTCCCAGCCACAGGCCCTGCCGGAGGGGAGCCCACCGTTCCCACGCAGAACACGTACCATGGCTGAGAGTAAAAGCAGCCAGCAACAGAAGGACCCAGAAGGGACAATACGTGTGCTTCCAGACGTCCGCTTCTAGTTGGGAATAAAGCTGCCAAGAGCATCGTTCCCGTTCTAACAATGAAAGAAAGACAAAGAACAAAGCCATGGCTTCTCTGGAGCCCCACACAGAGCTGAAGTCCCAAGGCCACCGGGGGTGCTGCCCATGGAGGGACAGCTTTGACAGAGCTCGGGGGTACCGTGCAAGTGGGTAGGAAGAAACCAGTTAAGGTTTTGCTGATCCTTAAAGCGTGGACTGCACATCAGCGTGGGTGGGATCCTACTCCGTCCCCCAGCTCCTTTCCACAGGCCTCTCCTGGGAGCAGGGGCAGGGCAGGAGACCCGAGAATAAGATGACTGGGTAGCACGGAGGCTGTGCCAGAAGGCCGTCCACCTCCCAGATTCTTCTACCCTAGCTGCTAGGGGAAGGTTGCAAGGCTCTGAACCCCGTCTCAGACTCACACCCTCAGGACTCAAGGAAAAAGCCACCACTGTTGGAGGGGCTGGAGAATTAAAACTCTCTGCGTCCCAGAAATGAACTAGAGCCCATCCGGGGCCCCTGACTGCACACGACACTGTAAACGTGAGGTCTTAAACAGAAGAGCGTGTCTGCAGCTTCTTCCAGGCCTCCGCAGGACGCAGCTTGGTCCTTTATCATGCGGTCTGAGGTTTGGCCACCTGTTTCTCGTAGACGGGCTCTGTCAGTCTGGAAAGTTCTTCACTGTTCTTATTCTACTGAGGGTTTTTATTGTGAATTCTGTCAAAGGCTTTTTCTGTATGTATTGAAATGATTGGACAGTTTCTTTTCTTTATTATGTTAAAATGATGGATTACAATGGTTTTTGGCTGCTGAACCAACCTTGCATTCCTGGGATAAGGCCCATTGAGTCATGATGCATTAACTCCCTTAGTTTTGTTGGTTTTATAGTTTTTATTTTGTTCTACCTGCAAAGATTTGCTCCACGTTTTCCACCTGTTCCAGTATTGCTAAGGATCTAGCATCTGTATTCCTAAGAAGTATCGGCCTGTCATTCTTTCACATAATATCGCGGTCCCGTTTTGGTGACAGTCTAGCCCCACACAATGAGTTGGCCTGTGACACCTCTTTGTTTCCTCTAAAAGTTTGAGTAAGGTCAGTATTATTTCTTCCTCAACAGAATTCACCACTAAAACCACCTAGACCTGAAGCTTCATAGATTGGAAAAGTTTCTGATCAATTACAATTTTTTCAATACCTATATATTACCACTAGGATGTTTTCCTTTAGGTATTTCTTCTGCCACAGTCTTTCTCTTATTTTTCCAGGACGCCAGTTACACATACATTATACCTTTTGATATTGTCCCACGGGTCTCTGAGACTCTGCTCGCGCTCTCCGTATTTTCCTCTCCAGGGTCATTCCCATGATTTCTGCTGCTCGGTCCTGAGTTCCTGGAGCCTCCCTCTGCTGTGGACCTGTCAGTAAAATTTTTGTCTCTGACATCTGTTTCTTAGCTCCGTGATTCCCTTTCAGTTCTGTAGCGCAGCCATTCCCCCGCCGCACTCAGAGAACCCCTTCATGTTCTTCTTCACCTCGTGGGGCGTGTGTGTAACAGCTGCTCTAAAGTCTTTGCTGGATGATTCTGCATCTGTGTCATCTTGAGGCTGGTAGTGTCAATCACATCCCCGCCCCCCGCCAAAATTCGGTGCGAACACCCTGGTTCTCTCTAAGTTGAGGAATTGTGTGTTGATTCCTGGGCATGGTGAGTGTTACGTCGTTTCAACCGAACCCTTCAGAGAATGTCGGTGTTCTGGTTGCAGCACGCCACGCCATCTCGTTGCCTTTATCTGGCATCCTTGATCTCGCCAGTTGTGAGTGGTTTGAACCTGTTGCTTCTCGGAGAGTCTGCTCTTGCAGTTAGAATGTCCTGTGTATGCAGCAGCTCCAGGCTTGGACTGAGGCTTGTGTGGCTCCACACACGGAACTAGGAAGTCCATTTCTTTAGGGTACTCCCTTCCAGAGTTCCCTGGTGCACACACAGGCTTTCAGGGGCTCCTTTTCCTGGGGCCAGAAAGATGGAGTTTCTATTCGAGCTTTGGGGCCCATGTCATAGCCTCCCAGCACAGTAAGGCTGACCATCGGGGCCAAGCCAGGAAGGAAACAAATGACGCGCGAACTCCTTCCCCGCATGGCCAACAGCTCCGCACCTGCTCATGTTGCTCTTTCCAGCATTTTAGCTGCTTCCTTCCTGCCTTCTGAGTAGAGGTTTGAGTCGGGACGGGTGGCAGAGCAGACTCAGCTCTGAAGAGGACACCGCAATTCACACGTAGGGTTTTTCAAAAAGTTCTGTGAAATGCCAACCTTCTACCCGCAGGAGAATGCTAACAAGAATGCGGACTGAACTAAGACAAAGTGATTTCTCCTCCCTCGATGACCTTCCACCTGGCAGTGGCTGTTGCCCTCCTCCTCCTCCGTCCTCATGCCTCAGCCATCGGCTTGATTCAGGAAAGCCACCTGGGGGTGTGAGTCAGCCCCCATCCTGGTCAGGAGAGCAGAAGTGTAATGGGTGGAGGCAGCTGGTCTCCTGGGGGTGGCCTGTTCGGGCTCTGGCTAGACTCAGGGGTGTGCCCACCTCCCTAAATCCATTGTCAGCTCTGGGCTACCACCAACAATGGCCTTAACGTCCATTTCCACGTGCGTGTGCTGTCCGTTCCTTAAGACCCACCTTTATCATTTTTCCAAGTAATGACCTCATTTGTAGGCCTAGATACTTCCAGCGCCAGCATTAAGGGACACACAGAGCAGTTTTGAGTCTGGTCATCCGGTCAGTGGTGTGTCCCACTTCCTGGGCCACGGATGACTGCCATCGGCCCCCTAAATTTCCAGAGGGCCATTCTGCTGGTGGTTATTAGTGTTTGAGCAGAGAAAGCTTAACAAGGAGAATCTCTCAAAGAAATGCATCTCTAATGGTGGAACTCGAGCCATTTGGGCATATGGCTGGGACAGGCTTGGGCTTGGATAGGGGCTGCTGTCTCTGGTCCTCCGGCCACAATTGGTAGGTCACTTGCCAATCGCAGACACCCCACCTCCCAGGAAAGGAACCAAACTCGGGGGCTCTTCCAGTGTGCCTTCCCACACATCCAGAGTCCATCCTATCGCCCAGGAGCAGAGCAAAGGCCATCGACCAGCTAGGGATCAACAGTGCCTCAGGCCATGCAGGGTTCCTGCTCTGGGTCCCCGCTGTAGAGGACCCACACAGTAAAGACATCAAAATTCAGTCGATATTCTCTCCCATCTTGTAGGAAAGTTCCTTAAGATTTTGGCAGCCAATGGGACAGAGGGAATGAAGGACAGGGAGGCACGGTGGCACCAGGACCCTGGGCAGGGAAGGCTGAAGGGCAGCATGATGGTGGGTGGGTGAGGGAAGCCCCACCACCCCCTCCTTGGAAGCCAGGAGAAGGGGCTACTCTGAAAGCTGTCCCCTAATCACAGCAGCAGCACCGGGATAGACCACCTCCAGAAGACCGCTGTGCTCGCTCTGCCTTGGGGTGTCACTGGGACGCACAAAGTTGGAAAGGGGCCAGGAAAGGGCCACCTACCATGGGGTGGGGAGGTCGGGCCTGGAGCAGCCCGGGTTCTGCCCGGTGGGGAGCAGGTTGAAGGTCCTATCCAGAAAGGTCGGGGTGTGCCTTGTAAGCCCCACAGTGGGACACGTGGCAGGTGGCCTCCACTGGGCTTAGACCTAGGTCCTGCCACATAGGGCTGGGCCATCCAGGAGCACCGGCTATAGTGTCCCATCAGAACTCCTCCCTGAGGACTCATGGATTAGGTTGGGCCATTAGAAAGGACGGTGCAGGTCAAAAATGGTCCAACGCCGGTCCCTGGGACACTTTTGGGGGGCCCTGGGGCTCAGCGCAGCTGGGGCGCCCCTCAGGCTTCCCTCCTCCCCGTGCTCAACCCTCATCCCAGGCTCCGCCGCTGGGAGCAAGGGCGCTTCCCACTCCTGTTGCCACAGGTGGGGGCTTCCCCCTCGGAGGGGTTCCCTGAGCTCCAGCCTCGGCCCCAGACAGACACACGGACAGGCTCGCAGAGGGCTGGTCTTGAGTGCCTTTGTTCCACACGCCGAGCGACCCACACGTTTTGGAGTCCTTGTCCGTGGGGTACACTGAGCTCCACCACCGACCTCCCCAAAGACGTAAACGTGTAGTCAACGTTACATCGTCCTCCGAGCCGTGCCTCGGGATTGTGAGGCAAAGAGGGTTTAGAGTAGGCTCCAAGGAGTGAATCTCTAACGTGAAACTCTGGCCACCAGAGCAGGCACCTCTCGGAAACTCACCGGCTCTCCTTCCTGGGCTGGAAGGGTTCTCTGGGGCTGCTGAGCGGCAGGATAGAACTGACCGCGGCGCTTCTCCTTTCCCCCATGGCTGACCTTCTCTAGCACAGCCTTACATTTGGCTTCTTAACGCCGGCTGTCCCAGTGACGGTGCTGCCTGGCGAGGGGGCAGAAGGTAGAGGGAGAGAGGAGTGCGTGCAGCCCTGTTGAACACTTGTTGACCAGCCAAGTGTGTGTGGACGAAGGAAACCCCACTGACGCTCCCGCCCCCTTTCTGGACGGACGGGGAGGAAGGAAAGCTTCGTGGTGGACCACGGGGACTGGGGAGACAGGGCAGGGGAGAGGCCAAGAGCCTTGGCGGAACACCCGACAGCCTGGCTGAAGGGACAAACCCGAGTTTGGAATTAGACCACGACTTCTGTGTCAGATCTTGATCATTGTGCTTAATTTTTCCCACAGAAGAGGAGAAAGAAACAATATTTCAGATTAAAAGCCTAGCAGCTCTGGAAAAAATCATTGACAACCTTCGAAGAACTTTAGGTAAACGGAACGTGGGACCGTCTTGGTGACAGATAAGTGTGGAGGACTCCTTCTCCTGCTGGGACGTCCCCCGCTGTGAAGAGAAGTAAACCGTCTGCTCCAGGGAACCGCTCTCTGGAGGGGCAGGTGACTTGGTCCCTGGGCAGACCGGCAGGGAGCTCCCGATGGGTTTCCTGTGTTGTCACTGCAGGGCTCCTGGCCCCCCGAGTCCAAATCCGAGGAGTCAAGGGCCACATCCTGGGCGTGTGGGGCTGCCGACCTATACCCTATGGCCAGGCCTGGGAAGGTCCCCAAATCTCACTGCAGGAGGCCTCCCGTCTGGGGCTGAGCCCCACACCACTGGGCATCTCCGACCCCTTCCCTTCCAGACAACTTTCCAGCTGCTGGAGTTGGCCCACGAATTTCCCCCGGTGGCTTCTGCCCAGGCCCCATGCTTCTCCCTGGAACTTTCCAGAACACCTCTGCGCCTCTTCTCCAGGCCAGGCCCCTCCTGTCTTCCCAGCCTCTCGCAGGCAGACTCTGTAGTCACACAGATGGTTCGAATCAACTCCTCCAGACTTCTAACCACCGCACACCCGTGATGTTCCCCAAGACTGGCTGGTCTGGGGACGCACCACACCCTAATCTCGAGCTAGTGTTCACGAGGACCCACACCGGTTCGTAAACGTGGCTGCTAAGCCACACGCATCGGCTCCTCGTAGATCCAAGCACAGGACCAAGCGTTTAAGCCTGGCCGGCTTCGTGCACCTTCCCCTAGTGTTTGCTGAGCACCCGCCCCGGGCCGGGCGCTGCTGGGGGGCTCCGGCTTGCACAACGCAGGCACGCGCAGCCCCAGCCCTCGCGAGCCCTCATCAGGGACGGTTAGATGGCCTCTCCGCTCCAGCCCGTCGGGACACTGCTGGGTCTCCCCGCTTTCGTCGGCTCCTCCTGCAAGCCCCCGGTCATGGTCGCTGTGGCCAGCCTGCCCTCTCGCCCTCCGTGTAGATGCGGCCAGGACGGGGTCCCAGACGCATCCCTTGAGACCTCCTGGGTGTGCGAGTGGGCACCAAGCACCGCAGGAGCTTGCGGGGCCAGAGCCAGCCCGGGGGCCTCGAGACCCCAGGCCCCCAGTCTGCACCTCCCCGCAGCAGGCCCCCCAGTGCAATCAGAGGCAGAAAGGGAGGTTAGCGGTTGCTCCACTCACTGCAGAGTCACCCACTGGGCCTGACGCCCAGCCAGTTTCTGCCGCTGGGACAGATTTCGTGAGAGACTTTGCCGAACTCGCAGTTCCCGGGGACTGGAGAGCTCTGCCGTGAGAACACGGAGTCTCCGAGGCCTCAAATGTCTCAGGCAGGGCCCTTCCACCTGACAACGCCCCTGCAGGCCGGCCCCGTGCCTGGACGTCTGGGGGATGGGCAGCGGACGCTCCTCGAGGGCCGGGGCTCCTCCCAGCAGTGCGCAGACAGGAGGGACCAAGGACCTTGGCCTCCGGGAGCCTGATGTCACAGGCGTGGGTCCACAGCAGGCTGCCCCCGAGGGGAGGAGGGCCCCGCCCCGTCCCGCCCAGCAGCAGAGCTCGGAGGAGCCCCCACTGGCTTTGGGGGCAGAAGGCAGTGGCAGTGAGGCATTAAAGGGGGCAGTCTGGCCCCCCACCTTGTCCTCTCTCTGCGCTGCTCCCCCGTCAGGGTCACGGCCTCATGCTCCCCAAGATCCTGCCGATTCTCTCCCCCACCTGGCTCACTGCCAGCCTCACCTGAACCCACAGCTTCCTGCTCCCTCTGGCCGCGTTAGCCCTGACCTCTCCAGCTCCGTCTTGTCCCCTAGCATCTTCTGTGTGTCTGTAGGGTGCTGGCCATCCCGCAAGCTCATCCTCCCCAGCCCCCACCCAGACTCTCTCTACTTGTGGCTCCTTTGGGAAACTGAAGGGCTGCCACTTGGTGAGCTCTCATCCAGGCACAGCCCCAGAGGCCCAGGCTCACCCCAGGGGGCTGGGTGGCAGCCTGACCTGCGTTCAGACCCCCGCCGGACTCCCAGCGAGCTATGAGCTGTGGTGACCTTGGGCAGGAGAGAGCACATCCCAAGCCTCAGGGCCTCAACCTTAAAGTAGGATCCTGAGAGCACCTGCCTCCAGGGCTGCCGGGGGCTGGATGAGGTTCCCACACACACCCACCCGCCTGGACCCGTGGGAGGGCCACACCTAGGACACCCCAGGAGGGATGTTTGTCGTGAGCCAGGGACCACAAGGTGGGGATTCTAGTGCCGTGTCCGCCTGCCCCTCTCAGTCTCGAAGCCCAGGGCTTGGCCCAGTAAACACTGATGGGAACAAAGACAGGTGGGTGTGATATCAGCTTCCTAGGAACACCTAGGATTTCTCAAGAAGATCTGCTCTTTCCAAACAGGCAAAACTCTCAAGCAAAAAATAAAGAAGCACAAATATTTGTTCGGAAAAACCAAACAGCTCATGCGGAAGTAGGGCCTGAACTGAGAAGCCACAGCTGCCTCAGGGGACAGCCCCTCATCCCCACCAGTAGGAAGAAAAGTAAAATATAATCACTATTTTGTATAAAGAAGAATCAATTTATTCAAGGAGTACCAAATAAAATGAACATATTTAGCTACTAAATTAGAGGCAATGTGGTTTTTTCCCTTAACAACAAAAATAAAAATCTATTTGAGCTTGAAAAATAAGAGTGTGTCTAACAGAATGAACTTTGAAGAAACGTGACCTCAGAACCTGCGCACCGTCGGGATTTCCCAAAGGCTGGGAAAGACCAAGGTCCCAGTTGGAAGGTCATCCAGCACGAGGAATCCCTTTCAGTCGGGAGGATCAGCTCTTTGGTCTAGGCTGGCCTTTGACGCATCAGACGTGGCCCACCCACACCAGGGAGGGCAATCTGCTTTATTCAGTCTACTCATTTAAGCGTTAATCTTGTCCAAAAATAAGAAACACCCAGAATAACATTTGACTCTAGGCACCTCACATGTTTGACCACACAAATTGTGTGACCAAACAGGTATGTTTCTGATCTAAGTGACAGTCTACATGCTGGGTCCCTGGCAGACTGCCGAGCCTGCCTCCCCTAGAGATGTTTGTACAGTGAGGTACACACTTTGTGTTTCTGGCTGACGCACAGAAAACCAGGGCCGACATCCCATCCCAGCAAGCCGTGCTGTTCACAGCCAGCGTCCCGCCTCGACGGTGATAAATATTTAGAATATCACCCCTGACGGAAACCAAGATCTCTACAGAGAAAAAAGCTTTCCAAGCGGCAGGAAATGACCCAATGTCAAGTCATTTCAATGCGCTGAAACTGCGCCTTCTCTGAACGGAGGAGGTACACTCGGAGGGAACAGGAGCGCTTCAGGAGGCGGCCCAGCCTGCACGCAAGGGACTGGAGCTCGCAGCGTGTTCTGGGAGAGGACCGGACCTGTCAGCAGCTGTCCGTCTCCTCCAAGCGGTCTCTGTCCAAACGGGCTCTGGCTCGGCCCAGGCCTACCCTGTCTGGCAGCCTGCGGGCCGCGGCTGGAAAGCGCTGGCCAGGTAACAGGTCAGGTGCCCCGTTGCTCCAGAAGGGCGGGCTGGCGGACGGGCCAGACCAAAGAGCTGATCCTCCCGACGTCTTGTCTTCGAGACAGCTCTGCTTGCTCCGTCTGGTCTTAACCGTGGACTGGATTCTTCCTAAAACGCAGTTTCTTAAAGGCAGCATGGCTGGGACGAAACGAGACCATTTTGTTAGCTGCTGGCCGTCTGCTCCTGAGACAAGAGACAGAACTCGGATCCGTTCTGTCCCTGACGCCAGGACAGCTGTAGTGCGGAGGCCAGAGGGTGGGAACCGGGGCGCGTGTGCCGGGCAGGCTCTCCGAGAGCTTCCATCCCAGCCCGCGAGCCTGGGGACCTGAGGCAGGCAGGAGACGTGACCCCCGGGTCGCCCAGCCGGTGGCAGAGCAGGACGCTGCTGCCCCTGACTGCCAAGCCCTTCCCGCTCCCGCACCGTCCCCTGCCGCGGCAGCAGCACGAGGCTCTCCCAGGGCGGCCGCTGTTGGCCCGACTCCCGCCTGACTCATCGGCTCGGGCGGCCGTAGCATCCGGCCCCTCGGGGCGGCTCGAGCAGCAGAAATGCGGTGTCTCACCGCTCCGGAGTCTGGAAGTCCAGGCTCAAGGGCAGGGCGGTCTCTGCGGAGGCCTGTCCTGTCCCCTGCGTGGCGGCGGCTGCCGCCTCCCTTGTCCTCACCTGACCTTTCCTCTGCGTCTGCGTCCCCGTCTCCTCTTCTGAAAAGACACCCATTGGGTGTCACCCAACAACCTCATTTTAACTTAATCACGTCCTTCAGACTCTACAAATAGTCACGTTCGGAGGGGCTGGGGGTCAGTGCCTCAACATCTGGACTTTGAGGGGAGACAGGTCGGACCAACATGCCTCCCAAGTGTTCTCAGAGCTTTCTGTGACGTGTACGTTGTTCCCACGCACGTAATGCCGGTGCAAACCCTCGGCGCAGTGCCTGGGAGGGGGACGTCGCCTCCCCGGGTCTCCACTCAGAGGTGTCGGGGGTTTCCTCCTCACATGGTCACGTGGTCCCCACTGGGGTGGGCTCAGTCCTCCGGAAGGCCGCCTGCCCCACACAACTTCCACCGATTGCAAGACCGGTAGGCCCAGCTTACACAGCAGGACACGACCACACGTTGAAAAATCCCTTTCTTCGCTTTGCCGGAGGTCGAATAGATAGTCTTGAATTTCACCTTTAAACTTCATAACATCTCTGCATACAGCCATTTTCAAAAGCTGGAAGTGTGCTGATTTAATGCTGTGACCCCACAAAAACGTTTCAAGCATCCACTGCCGCAGACGCGACGTGCCAGGTCCCTGGCTGGCAGCGGCGTTTCCCTTCCCAGAGACATACTGTACGGCAACGGAGGTAGGCTCGACCCCGCCGAACAGTGTGTTCCGGCTGGGTAAGATGGCAAATTCTGTGTCACCATTTTTTCACCAGAATAAAGATAACAGAATTCCTTTAAACATACGTCTACAGCTACATCGTGAAAATGTGACGAGAATCCAGAAGAGAAGAGAAATTCCTTGCACTCCTCTACCTGATAAGGAACTTGTGTCCAGCTTATAAAAAGATCTATTACAATTCAAAACTCGAAAGACGACCCAATAAAAAGAGGCAGAGGATCTGAACAGAGTGTTCTCCAAGTAAGACGCATGGACAGTCGATGAGCACGTGGAGAGACGCTGAACGCCATGAGCCCTCGGAGAAATGCACATCAAAGTCACGAGATGCTGCTTCCCACCGGCGAGGACGGCGGTCGCGGAGATGTGCCGGGTGGTGACGAGCACTGGGGAGCATGTGGAGAGCCTGGAGCCCTCGGACGCGGCAGGTGCAGCGAAAGACAGCGCCTCTGCTGGGAACGAGCCCAACGGGCCCTCCAGCAGCACAGGGGGCCTTGCGGTGGGAGCCAGCAACCCCACGGCAGGCGTCCGTCCGCACAAACACCTCTGCGCTTCTGTTCACAGTGGCATTACGCTTAACAACCAAAAAGGTAGAAACAACCCCCATGTCCATCAGCTGCGAAGTGGGTAAACAGGCGTCCTGCAAGTGACGAATGTCACCTGGCCAGGAAGGGAGGGAGGCACCGGCGCACAGCGGCGTGGACGAACATCGTAAACCACAAGGGACAAAGGAGGCTGCAGCGTCCACGATTGCGCTGGCACACGGCGTGTTCACCAGGCCAGTCCGCGCACGGGGAGTCCGTGGTTGCCCAGGGCCAGAACGGGGAGGCCAGGGCACTGACGGGCGGCTGCTAATCCAGGTGGCATTTCTTTTGGGGAGGGTCACTGAAATGTCCTAAAATCATTTGTGGGCACAGGTGACATTTGCCGCACGCTGTGAATATGCTGCATTGTACCCGGAAGCTGGTGAGTCGTGTGCTGCGTGACGGATCTCAGCTACGTGGTTTCTTAAAACAAAACCCCACAGCTGATGTCATCGTCATTGTTGAAAGATGGAACACTGCTCCGGAATTGAAAGCAGCCGTCCTGGGTCTTAGGTTTAAAACCACGTGCGTCCTGCAGTTGCGCGAACTGAAACATGTCCTGGTCATGAGGGTCCCGGGGATGAGCGTCCTGGTTTGGGGAGATGCGCGACAGCTGCCGGGTTGCGGGAGCTCCTGGCCGTAACCCCGAACTACGGCAAGACTTCGCTGCCTCCTTTCTTCTCCCCGGAAACGCGAGGACTTGCAGTTCCCCCAGATGGCCGTCTGTCCAAGGGCTCCTTGAAAACGTTAGCGCGGACATAGGCCATCTAGTATCCGGGGCACAAGGACTGAGTGGTGGTCACCAAGATTTCCTCCTGGGATGTGAACATGAAGGGCGTCGGGCAAGCATGTTTCAAAGCCACTGGGATGCCAACAAGAGCGCGTGACTCAGCCCCACTCAGAGCCTCGGAGGGACGGAGCCAGGCGGCCGGACGCTCCGAGTGTGGTGTTGGGTGCAGGGCACACGGCCCTCGCCACGGTGCACGGCAGGAGTGGGGCAGCGCATGAACCTACCGGGAAAGTGCGAATCAGCGCCTCCACACACGCCACACAGGAGAACTGGCAGAGGTGAGTTAAAGATTTAAACATCCAGGGCCCCAGCATCACGATGCCCAAAAGAAAACAGAAGGGAATTTGGGCCAACCCGGGTCCAGTCAGTAATGCAAACAGAGGGACTCGAACATGGGGAGCGAGGTGTGGTCAGGGGAGTGGGGGTGAGGGCGGAGAGGGAAGAGGGGAGGGGCTGCAGAGCCGAGGGACGTGCCCAGGGACAAACTCAGAGGGGCCTGTCCCTGAGACCAGGGTCCAGGCTCGGCGGGGGAGACGCCCAGCCAGAGATGCCCCAGATGCAAGGCAGCAGGGAACAGCCCCTGGAAAGATGGTCCCGGCTGGGGCTGTGAGGGGCCGCAAAGCCACGAAGTCCTCCTGCCTGTCCCCAGCACGCCCCACCCCCACCACAGACCCCAAGGAGGGAGGAAGAAGGAGCAATGACAGCACTCCCAGACCGGGAGCAGTGTCCTCCCGCCACACCCTCCAGTGTCCGAGCACTGAAGCTCCAGGCCCGTCCACAGTGACGAGAAGCGTCAGACGGTCCCGTCCCTCATGGCAGCGCAGGCCAGAGCAGAAGCCCAGACGCGGTAAACCGATCGCGAGCACAGAAGTAATTTTATATCCTCAGCGGACTTCTCCCGGCGTGGCTCCAAGGACGGGCACTGTGAAGAGAAACACGACGTCACGCTCCAGTCCGTAAAACAGACAAGTGTGGCAAAGCGCAGGGAGGCACGGACACCCCGAGGACAGCCTGCACGGGGACGGAGCCAGCGCGGCCGACTGTCCGCTGCGGCCAGTCAGCGACGCCTGCCCAGATGCTCCGGGCACCAACCGGAGAGCTCGGCAGGAGCGCGCGGCGTCCGGGGCCTGAAACACACGGGCTCTCGGGCCGGTCTCGCCAGTGATCCCAGAGCTGCAGGGTGACGAGGTCGCCCAGCGGTGCTTGGCGCAGACTCGCTGAGTGAGCCGTTTCTGCGCGCCAGGTTTCCCAGGTTCATGTAACGGACGGACACCTGGTGTCGGCCACAGCGGGAGGAAGGGGGTAGCGTCCAGGCATCACTGCTGGGAGTGAGAATCAGCCCGAAGTCTCTGGCTGGTCACTTGCCAATGCGCATAAAGCCATTAAACTGTGCCAAAAACTGACCCAATGAGTCCATCTCAGGAAACTGGGCAAGCGTGCCCCAAACTGGATATAAATATGCTCACTGCAATATTGCTTCTGACTACGAGAAAAAGACGCAGTTTTCTATAAAGGATGAGCAGACTGGTCATGCCTCAGGGGCACACTGACACGCCACGCGGCTCACCGAAAGGGCAGTGGAGACGCCCGCTGCCTGCACGGAAGCTGCACAAAACTTGCCAGGGGCTCCCGTGTGTCCTCATGTGTCCTGTGGGCAGCGTGTTTCCACTTTACCTGAAACGTCAGGAGGAGGTTAGCATGTAACAATCCTGAGATCTGTGTGTGTGAACCTACAACTTATGTGACCGTCCCTGTGACTTCTGTCTTGCTTTCTACACGACGGATTTCTGTGGGGTCCCGACTTCATTATAAGATCCATTACTTTTAACCCCCACCTCTGCCAAAAAAAAAAAAAATGCTCATTTAAAAAATGCAGTACTTGGGCACCTGGGTGGCTCAGTGGGTTAAAGCCTCTGCCTTCGGCTCAGGTCATGATCTCAGGGTCCTGGGATCAAGTTCCCCATCGGGCTCTCTGCTCAGCCGGGGGCCTGCTTCCCTTCCTCTCTCTGCCTGCCTCTCTGCCTACTTGTGATCTCTGTCAAATAAGTAAATAAAATCTTTTTTTTTTTTAAAGATTTTATTTATTTATTTGACAGAGATCACAAGTAGACAGAGAGGCAGGCAGAGAGAGAGAGATAGAGGGAAGCAGGCTCCCTGCTGAGCAGAAAGCCCGATGCGGGACTCGATCCCAGGACCCCGAGATCATGACCTGAGCTGAAGGTAGCGGCTTAACCCACTGAGCCACCCAGGCGCATTTTTCCACCAGCCACATGAAAAATAAAGTTTAAAAAAGTGAGATTAATTTGAATAATAGATTTTATTTAACCTACTGTATCTAAAATATTACAAATTGAATATGCACTCCATATTAAAAATGATTCTTGAGATATTCCACATTATTTTACTGTCACTAGGCCTTGGCAGTTCAGGACAGCATGGCTCGATCGGAGCACTGATTTTCCCTTGGGAGTATTTGACCGGTATTTATATTTCACAACAGTTACAGCCCAAAGAGCAGCTACCCATACCCACATGGTTTTTGAGTTGCTTAGACACGCTTAAATTTTTGACAATAATTGAGTCAAGTGTTAGTTTTTAAATCCAAACCTAAATAAGTTAAAATTAAATAAAGTGTGGAATTCAGTTCCGCAGTTTTGCCAAGCACATTCCCACCTGTGCCAGCTGGGTTTTCTTTAACCGCTGCTGGAGAGGTACTGGCAGGTTCTGAGCCGGGGTGTCGCTGCACTGACGTCTTTGGAGCGTCCTCTGGCCTCGGGCGGGGAAAGCCGAGAGGGCGGGGAAAGCCGAGAGGCGGTCACACTGGTTTAAGCAGGAGAGCGTGGCCTGGGTGGCGGGGCGGAAAGCTGTGTGTGCACCAAAGACATATTTATGGTAGCGCCACTGGGATGTGCCTGTGGGAGCGAGCTGCCCCTGGGTGCTGGACTTGGGCCCCGGGTAGATACTTCTGCGTCCTTCACAGACATGGGGAGCAGGCGTGGGCAGGTGTGGGGGTGACTTGGGAATTTTATTTGGGGTGAATGAAGAGATCCTAGTAGAGATCCTAACAGAGGTGGGGACTAAGCGTCTGGGTTTACGAGTGTGAGCTGCAGGAGAGGTCAGGGCCAGCGACATGAATTTAGGAGTCACCGGCACATAAATAGTATTTGGAGGCATGGCAGCTGTCGTAGTTGCCTGGGAAGAAAGCCCAAGAGAGCAGAGGGTCTAGGACCCAGGCCTGGGGCCCTCAAGCATTCGGAGGTCGCACAGGAGAGGGCAGAGCCGCAGAAGCCAGAACACTGTGTTCCCAGGAGGAGCCAGCAGCCGGCGGTGGCACACCCCAGCATGCACGACTAGCAGAGACTGTGGGTTGGCAAACACAGAGGCTGCGGAGAGTCGGGGAGGAGCTGCTCTGCGGGAGCGCCGGGGACTGACGCCCAGCTGGAGTGCGAGGCGGCAAGCACAGCTGCCACTTGAACCTGGAGCAACCAGCCGCGCCGACACGCAGGGTCTCGTACAGCACACCCTGTAAATGTATTTCCTCTTCCTTAGGATTTTCTTAGTCACATTTTCTTTTCTGCGGCTTGCTTTATTGTAAGAATAAAGCATATGGCACATATGGCCTACAAAATCCCTGCTAGTCCTCTGTTCGTGTCACTGGTTAAGCTTCTGATCAACAGCAGGCTGTTGGTAGTTAACGTTTGGGGGGAGTCAACATGACATGTGAATTTTCGATTGCAGTGTCAGCGTCCCAGACCCCTGTGTTATTCAAGGGTCAATCGTATACAAATTCTTTGATGTCAGGCCATGAAGGAAACAAAGATGCATGGTAGCTGGAAAGATACGTAAAGGAAAGATTTTCTCAAACTTTTTCCCCCATGAGCAGGATTAGTCCATCCAGTAGGAAAGGAGAAATCACTGGTTACTGAGGGTCCTGCCTATTGGATATTCATATCTCCTTCCAGTGATTTGCCTGTTCATCTCTTCGCCCATTTCTTATTGCTGTTTATCTCTTTCTTGTTGATGTGTAGAAGTTCTTCGTATATGCTGAATATGAATCTTTTATTTGTCAATTGACTTACAGACTATTTCCTTTGGTCTGTGGTTTATCTTTCACTTTACTTCTGGAGCTTTTTGTCCAAATGAAGTTATAGTTGTAATATCAAATCTGTCTGTTGGTTGTTTTTTTTTTTTCTTTTATGGTGGGCTTCATGTCTCCTTCAGAATCCTTCACTGCTCTGAGGTCATAAAGTTGGTCTATGTTGGGGCACCTGGGTGGCTCAGTGGGTTAAAGCCTCTGCATTCAGCTCAGGTCATGATCCCAGGGTCCTGGGATCGAGCCCCACATCAGGCTCTGTGCACAGTGGGGAGCCTGCTTCCTCCTCTCTCTCTCTCTGCCTGCCTCTCTGCCTACTTGTGATCTCTCTGTCAAGTGAATAAATAAAATCTTTAAAAAAAAAAAAAAAGTTGGTCTATGTTTCCTTCCAAATATGTTTCAGTCTTGTTTTCACATTTATGTCTAATCCATGCAGAGCAGATTTGTCAGTATGCTATGAGCCAGATTGCTGATTTATCCTCGTCTTCTTGCCCCAGCTCCACGGAGACAGGTGGGGAGTGGAGCAGGCCAATCAGGTGAATGACGAGGACAGCCCTTGGTCTCTGCTCCCTGTGCTCATTCCCCATTATTCCCTGTAGGGTGGCAAGTCCTTGCCGGTCTACCCAAACCTTTGATAAAGGGACAGCCTGCTCTCTGCCGTGCTCTGAGTTAACAGGAAAGGGCCACCCTACATCTGGGATGAAGGGACCAATGGACGGCAGTGTCTCCGGGCCACAGGTCAGTATTCCATCACACCAGCTGCCCTGTGGCCTGCAGCACGTGGGAGGGGTGATCCTCTGAGGGACCATGAACCGCAGGGCAGGACCAGTTCCTGGGGATGCGTACAGCAGCCGGCATGCACTCTGAGTGGCTGGTTTCTGACAATACCCCTGGAGGCTTTAACTTTCAAGAGAAACAGAACATCTAACAGCAGTACCTCCCCCAGGAAGAACTGGTGACTGAAATGTTTACAAATTGCTGGTTGGGGGGCAGGGGTGTGGTACATAATAAAGATACTCTGGAGAACAATTAGTAAGCTGTATCTAACACCCCCACTCTCCTCTGACCATGACAATGACCCTCTTGCCAAGCCCAGGGAATGTCTTCCTTTAATGACTGAGGAGCTGAAGCCGGAGACAGGGAAATGCCACCTCCCCCCCAGCTAGGGAGACCCTGATGCCTGTCCAGTCCCTAGAGATAGAGCAAGGGGGAAAGGAGGTCCCCAGAGACATGGACCCCACATTAGAAGGGGCTGGGATCAGGGCACAGGGTTCCAGCAAGAGCAGTCAGAGAAGGCACCCATCTGTCTTCAGGCAAAGACCGTACTGGGACCCAAGGGATGTGAATCTTTTCACTCCCGGATCACCTCCTGGTAAGCCTGTGCGTTCTTTGCTCCCAACCTGGCCTTTCCAGAAGACCTCAGTGCCACAGGATTCCCTCACGTGGGGTCTGTCTTGTCTGTTAGTGATGAGCGACAGTAGTTTTATTTTTTTATAAGATTTTATTTATTTATTTATTTATTTGAGACAGAGAGAGAGAGAAGACAGAGGAGAGTGTGAGGGAGAAACAGGCTCCCCGAGGGGCAGGGAGCCCAATGTGGGGCTCGATCTCTGGACCCTGAGATCCTGACCTGAGCCGAAGGCAGATGCTTAACCCATGGAGCCACCCAAGCGCCCCTCGACAACAAAGATTATGTTACCGTGTCAGACTTCCAGATCAGAGAGAGGCCGCCTCTGAAGACAAAGTTCCTTTAATAAACTGGGAAGAGTTTCCTTGGGTTCTGTGAGCTCCTCTAGCAAATTAACCCAAGGAGGAGCTGGTGGGAGCCTCCAAGTCTCGGGGGTCAGTCAGACGCACAGGAGACAGCGGGGCTGGCGCCTGGTGTCTGAAGTGACAGAGCGGGCGGCTTATGGGACTGAGCCCGTGACGCGTGGGGTCTGCAGGTAGATGGTGTCAGGTTCCAGGTAATTGGTAGGACCCCAGCTGGTGTCACAGAGAATTGCCTGAGACACACTGCCACACATCTGGTGACCACAGATGTCAGAAATGAAATGTTCTCGGTGAAGGAGATACACAGGGAGGAAACACAGTGGGAAAGAATTGTTTTTTTTTTTCTATGAAAAATCTGAGTTTTAAACTTTTTTCACAAGACACAAGTTAGATACAGGATAATCAGTAAGATTCCAGAATCTTGATCTTCTTTATTTTTAAAAAAATATTTTATTTATGTATTTGGGGGTGCACGAGCAGGGGAGGGGCAGAGGGAGAAGAGAAGCAGCCCCCCGCTGAGCAGGGAGTCCAACGTGGGGCTGGATCCCAGGCCCCGGGGATCATGACCCGAGCAGAGGCAGACACTCAACGGCTGAGCCCCCCGGGCGCCCCGTATGCTCTTTAGAACGGAAGTGCTCGGTCTGTAGCAGGTCCCCTTTCCTGAGAAGGGGCTGCCAGCCGCTCTTTCAGCCTCCAGGCTGGTGCTTGTCAACGAGTTTGTGTGGTAGGCTCTGCGCGCGTCGGGCACTATCCTCCTGCCAGAGGTCCGGTGACAACGGACGGTGAGAGACAAGGACAGAGATGGAGATACAGAGGCAGGCAGACAGAGGGAGACAGAGACAGAGGTGGAGGGTGGGGAGGCACCCGGTGTACTTCATTCAGGAGAGCACCCGCTTCCGAGCGAGCTCTTGGCCCTGCCGGGGGCTCCCTTTCAGATCAGACAGAGGCCACCTCTGCCGACAAAGGTCCACCTCCCTCCTGGAGCCTCCAGAAGCATGTCTGGGCGTGTTCCTACTTGTCAGGAGGTCTGCTGGACGTGCAGAGGCCACCTCAGGGCACCTGCTTCACAATCAAGGTTTCATGATTAAAAACAAAGTAACGTTCACTTGCCAGGCTTTTTCTTTCATGTAAGGGTGAGAGGAAAGGAAAATGCTAGAAACCTGGGAGCTCCCGCAGAGCAGAGGAGAAGGAAGCTCCTGGGGAGGCTTTGGGAAGGAGAAGCTCTAGAGTCCAGGGCTTTCCTGGCAGCGTGGGCTGGGCCCGAGGGGGAGCCTCCCCAGCCCAGCCGGGCCAGTGTCCCAGGGCCCCCCTGACCAAGCCCAGCAAACGGGGCGGAGGCCGCTGGCGTCTTTGCTCTCTGGCGCTGGAGGCCGGTGGGGGCAGGCCTGGGAGCGGGGGGCCGGCTTCAGGCTCCCCAGCCTCTGCTGCGGCTGGCCATCCTCAGTGTTGTCTGGGTTCTAAACTGCACCAGCCGGGTCTCTGCCTCCCCCTCCCGGGGTGTTCTCCACACAAGTGCACCTGCGTCCAGACGTCCCTTCTTTAGAAGGACAGCAGTCCCACTGGGTTAGGGCCTGTGCTGCCCAATCACTGTGACTGCATCTTAGCCAGTTACATGGACAATGACCCCCTTTCCAAATAAGGTCACATTCCGAAGCCCTGGGGAGTGAGGCCTGTAACACATGATGGGGGGCGGGTGTGATTCAGCCGCACAAGGGGAAGGAAGGGCTGCGGCCGGGGTGAGAGAACCCTCGCGCAGAGACGTCCTTGGTTTCAAGGGCTGAGTGGACAGCCGTGGGCAGGCCCTGGAAGCAAGGGTGTCAACGGGCCGAGGGACAGATTTGGGACTTGGCTCCCGGGGAGAGTTTCCAAAGCGCAGTGCGGCACCCCCGTCACGGCAACTGATGAGGGAAGCACGTGAACTCGTGTTATTTTGTGGTGCGTTTGTTCCCAGGCGGAGGGAGATGTAATTGGCACCATAAACTCGTTGATGTTTTCTTTATGAAGAGAACATGAATAAAGTTGGCAATTTTAAAAAGTGGACCTATTTTAAGAAAATTAATAGCACAGATCCTGTGGGATACGAAAATCTACCTAGATGCGGTTGAGAATCCCTGTGGGGTGGCATCCGAATCATGGTCGTCCGGGAAGCTGCTATGGACCGAATGTTTGTGTCTCTCCGAAATTCATGCCCACAGGATGCTGTCTGGAGGCGGGGCCTTTGGGAGGTGGTCAGGGTGGATGAGGTCATGGGGGTGAAGCCCCGGTGATGGGATTAGTGATGGCAGGAGAAGAAACCCCAGAGACGTGGCTCCCTCTGCACCAGGTGAGGTCACAGCAAGAAGATGCCTTGTGTGAGCCAGGAGGAGCCCCCACCACCCCCCCAGAACCAGCTGTGCTGGCTCCCTGATGGCAGACTTCCGGTCTTCAGAACTGTGAAAAACTCATTTTTGTTGCTTAAACCCGCCAGTCGGTGCTGGTAGTGACCAAGGCCAGAACAGACCAAGCCCCTGCTCTCGTGTCCAGTTTTAAGTAGACTGGCCTTCTCAAAAGATGGGTCTGGCCACGTGGACGAAGGGGTTGGGGGGACAGAGGAGAAAGCCACGTGTCGTCCAGCCCGAGGGCCCCGTCGGAGTGGGCTGCCCATGCAGAGCCAGCTGCAGGCGCGCGGGGGTCTCCCTCAGAGCCCGCACCCGCCGCCTGGTGTCCTGGCAAAGCTCCTCCAGAGGTCTGTTGGGCTCCCAGCGTGGCACATAGCCCGGGTCCTTCCTTCCTTCTCCAGAGCTCAGCTCTGGTGTCACAACGTTGACTGTGTCCTGCTCCACGTGTGACAGCAGTCCTTCTGCTGTCCACACAACGTGTGGGCCCCTCTGTGCGTCTTGGCCTGGGACGTGCCTGCACCTGTGCTGCCACAATGCCGAGGGTTCCGCGGATTTTGATACATTGAGTTTTGAGTCTTCCGGTTTCCATGTCTCTGAATCATATCTTCAAATACCAAAGTCTGCTTATTTTAAAGAAAAAGACCTGGATACCTGGGCGGTTCAGTCCATTGAGTGCCTGCCTTCAGGTTGGGTCATGATCCCAGGATCCTGGGACCAAGTCCTGCGTCAGGCTCCCTGCTCAGCCCGGGGCCTGCCTCCCCTGCCTGCCACTCTGCTTGCTTGTGTGCTCTCCTTCTCACACACAAATAAATCCTTTAGACACAAACTAAACGTCACTCCGTGAGAGGTAGAGTGGACTCTACTCAGAGACTATGGCAGTGGGAGCGGAAAACCCACTTGTCCTTGCAGCAGGGAGAGAGATGGGACTTGGCTCTAAGTGCAGCACGGACAACTTCTTTACCCTGGGCTGGGCCGGGGGAGGGGAGTGCCGGTGACCCAGGGTGGAATATTACTAAGACAAAACACCAGGGCCCGCAAACCAGCAAGATCTGGCTAAGCCCATGAGGCAGGGGTCTTGCAGAAGGCAGGTGGCGGGGAGCTGACCCCACCTGGGGGCAGCCTGGGAGGGGTGAGGGACTTGATCAGATACTGAGGACTGTGGGGTCCTGGGGATAGCAATTGTAGCTAAACCATGTTAGGAGGAATCTTACTAAAATTGGACAATGCAGAGACAAACACCCAAGGCCTAAAGTCTAAGCCTAGCTGAAATTGAAGGAAACTGGAGTAGAGTTTCGTGAAAGAGAGAATGTTCTGTCCATATTTATGGTTGCTTTGTCAAATAAATCGAAGCACGTAAGTAATGAATGTAGCTCCCCTCGCCCTTTCCCCAGAGTTTTTTAGGAACAAGAATCCCAAAGAAAATCTGTAATTGGTAGTAATAATTGGGCAGAACTTGGGGCCAACCAAATACAACACTGGCATTTGGAAGCTCTCATAGTCCTCATATCCAAAGTTACCATGCAGGGACCCATCGTGGTATCTCTGTTGGTCTAGTTCAGGTACATAAACACTTACTTGGTCCTAGTACTCAGAAAATCAGAAAGTCACGGCATTCTACACATGGCGCACTCTAACCTACTTTATTTTGCTAAGCCTTAAGGCTCTTGATGCAAACTAAATTCCAAGGGTAAAAAAAGTCTAACTGGTTTGGAAACTAGGTCTGGCTGTTGTTCTCAGCTCTGCCCCAGGCACAGGGTTTGTCCTTGTGCAAGCGCTCAGCTTCTCTGTGTCTAAGTTTTTACACCTCCGCTGGCACAGTAAAGAGGGGTGGTCCCTCCCCGTCCATCTGACAGATGACAAGGTTTGCTCACGTCCTTTTCAAAATGGGGGGCCTCTTTCCCAGGAAGGACGGAAGTCATCATCAGGATATACACCTTAGCGGGGTAAGCAGATGAAAATCAGCATGGTCTCTGCCGGCTTCTGGAGTGGACCGGGCTCGCCATGCGTGGACACCATAGTTCCACTTTTCTGGTCCAAAGGAAGAAGGTATCGCTTCAACTCTCGAAATATTCTTTCTTTGAAGTATTTTTCTTTCTTGCTCCTCTAACAGCCTGTAGCCCCGAGACAGCGTCTGTCTCATTCACACCCGCCGCGCACGAGGGACTGCTCCCTGCCCTGCGCTGCTTCCCGCTTCGCTCACTTAGGGGCCAGGAGCACCTGCCAGGAGCCGCCTTCACACGGTCGTCAGCGCGTCCACCGGCCGGCTCCTGCGTTAGGCATCAGGCCGTCCCCTTCTGCCTTATCAGCCAGCGCGGGCCGGTGGCCGCCCCCGCGCCAGACCTCCGGCTCCCTAGAATGACCGGGACCCGAGTTCCGTGAAAGACGGGAGGGAAGCGTTGCGGGAGGAGGACAGGCCCAAGGGACCCCACACGGAAAGGAAACACCCACGACTCGGACGGCGGTTATTCCTCGACAGCGCAGGACGGACTTTCGCGGGTGACTCATAAGCATTACAAACTCTGTGGGAAAACTGCTCTTCGGCCACAACGGAGGATGCTCCCCCGTTCCGCCGGCTGCTCCCGCGGCTCGCCCCACAGGCCGGCGCCTCGCCAGGCCGGAGCCGGGCGGGATCGGGCCTCCCGGCAGGGTCCCCGCAGGCCGGTCGGGACCGTGCGCGGCGGGGGTCCGGACGGCGCACGCGGCCGAGAGCCGACCCCACCGGCCGGGCCCGGGATTGGGCGCCGCGGCTCCAGGATCCCCGGGACCCCCGAGCTCCCCGAACTCCCCCGGGCTCCACGGGCTGCGGCCCGCCTCCTAGTCCGGGCCCCGCCTCCCGCCCCGGCCCCGCCTCCCGCCCCAGGCGTCCGCCGCATTCCCGCCCGGCTAGGCCCGAGCCCTGCCCCAGACCCCGCCTCCTACTCCAGGCGCCGGCGCCGGCCCACCCCTGGCCTCGCCAGGCCCCGCCTCTGGACCAGGCCCCGCCCCCGACGCCCTAGGCCCCGCCCACAGTCCCGGCGTCCACGGGCGCCGGCCTCAGACCGGCGCACGGCAGGCCCCGCCCCCGCCCCGCCCCTTGCGCGCGCTGCGCTCGGCTCCGCTCTGCAGCCGGCGGGACGCGGCAGCGGCACTCGCGGTCCTTTGTGCTCCGGCGGCGGCCTCTCGGTTGCTCGCTGCGCGTCCTCTGCCTCTCGGTCGGGTAGCCCGAGCTCTCCGGTGCCGGACCATGTCGACGGCAGGAACGGGCGCAGGCGTGGAGGCGGGCTTCTCCAGCGAGGAGCTGCTGTCGCTCCGCTTCCCGCTGCACCGCGCCTGCCGCGACGGGGACCTTGCCGCGCTCTGCTCGCTGTTGCAGCAGACACCGCGCGCCCACCTGGCCGCCGAGGACTCCTTCTACGGCTGGACGCCCGTACACTGGGCCGCGCACTTCGGCAAGGTGGGCGCGGGCGCTTTAAGGCGCCATTTTCCACGGCTTTCCCGTGGTGGGCCGCGGAGGGCGGGGGCCGAGGCGCGGGGGGCGCGGGGACTGCCGGGAGCGCGGGGCGGAAGCGGGGTCCGCAGCCCTGGCGCCCCGAGCGAGGGGTCCGGGGCGCATGTGCGGCGGCGCGGACGGCCGGGGGCCCGCGAGGGGGGGCGCGGGGCGTGCCGGGAGCGCGGGGCGGAAGTGGGCCCCGCGGCGACGGCGCCCCGAGGGGCTCCGGGGCGCATGTGCGGCGGCGCAAGTTTCAAACCGCCGCCCCGCGGGCGCGCCAGCCCTGGCGGAGGCAGTTGGCGCCTGCGGCGGCCTGGCTCGCGGGGCGGAGGCGCGGCCCCTCGGGGCGGCGGCGGGTGCGAGGCCGGGCGCTGCGGGCGGGGGAGCGGCCGCGGCCGGAGTCGGGCGGCCCTCGTGCCGGCCGCCGCGTCTGAGGAGTGCGGGAGTCCGGCCCGACGGGCTTCGGGCGGCCGTTCCCAGCGGCCCCCGCGGCTCCGAGAGCAGTGCTCGCCCTGGGGCACCGTGCGGCCGCGGCGCCGGCAGGAAGGGGCTGCCTGGCCGCCGCTGCCGTCCGCACAGTCGGGGAGGGGGCCGGGGCCGCGAGACCCCCCCAGCCCCCCGAGGCGGGGTGTTCGTCCCTGAGGTCGGGGCCACTCAGCGTCTGCGGTCCCGCGTGCTGCGCGCCGACAGCCTCCGACAGGCCGGCCCGCACGTTGCCCTCGGACCTCGCTTGGAGCGCGACCCGGCGCGGAGGACGCTGCGGTCCGGCGCTCGCAGCCGCGCTGCAGTGTCTCCTCTGCGTGTTACCGGCCCGGGGTGCCCGCGGGTCCCGCCGGGTTAGAGCCGGAACCGGCTCGACCGCGCTTGCCGGGGGCGGTGCAACAGTCAGGCGAGCCCCCGAACGCTGGGTGGCGGGTGTACTTCTGTGGGTCCCCGGAGTGGGTCAGCCGCTCGGAGATCCCGGAGGCTGTTCGGGATCGGGCCTAGGTGGGGCTCCAAGGTCTCGGGCGGCCCCTCCCACCCGGGCCCGGCTCCCCTGTTTGTACCTGCGCGAGGCCCGCCCTGTGCGGGGGCCTGGGCCGGAGCCCAGCTGGCACGCAGCCCTTCGCGAACCGTCCCCATCTTCCAGGCCGGCTTTCCTGGAATGTGCCAGCCGCGCCTCGCCTGACCCTTCACGGGAACGCGGCAGTCGAGTCTCTGAGCACCCTGGCTGTTCCGAGCTGTCGTGCGGAGCAGTGTCTCCCCCAGTTTCCTAAAGCAAGCCCACGGGCACCAGGTCGAGGTCTGGGGAGCTCTCGCTGGCTCTTAGTCATTACCGGCTTTTGGCAAGCCCGCTGATTCTGATCCCGTTTCGTTTATTTTGGACTTGAAACCCTTGGTCTTGTCACTACGTGGGCACTTTTACTGCCCCCCAGTACAGGAGGAACGGCGACCTGCAAAAGCACACGGAAGGTGTGTCTCCTTAGCAGCCGTCCCTCCCAGATTCTAGTTCCTGAAGCTGCAAGTGGTGTTGAACCTGCGTGCCCCCGGCACCAGAGCCCGTCTCCCACAAACGTGGATGGCGGTGACCTGTCCCTTGCAAGAAAAGGCTGGAATTGCGGAAAGGATAAGACATGCAGGGTGACATCAGGGTGTGGCCGTCTGTTCTTCCTCCAAGCTCTAGAGCTTTCCCACTGCTCTGTGTTTCCCCCCCACCCAGGGGAAATGGGCTGCTGCCCTCTGAGGACATGTGGGTGGAGCAGAGTTAGTCTGCGGACAGCCGGCCTCGAGGGACAGCTCCTGGTTGCCGTGGGCACTTGTGGAGTGTGCAGAGCTCCTCAGCCGGAGGCCGGCTTATCGTCAGTGCCCGGCTCCAAACTGTCCTCTAACCACACACACGGCCCCCTTCAGGCCCCTGGGCAGCCACAGCTGGGATGTGCTGTAGGCCTTTTCCTCCCCAGCCAGGGGGTGTTTGGGGCCGGGGGTGGGGGGCCGTGCACCCTCCCTCTGCACATGGGGACTGGAGGATGGGCTTTGGCGGAGCTCTCCTGGAATGTGGCGTGTGTAAAGGTGTGCAGAGCGCCCTCGTGTACGGGCGAGAATGGGCTTTCACTGCAGTATTCACTGCAGCTGTGTCACTTTTAATGACCGGTCACTGATTTTGTCCTATGGCAGGACGCGTGAAAGTGGCAAGACCCAGTTTTTGGTGTTTTTTTTTTTAACGTTTTGTTTATTTGTTTGACAGACAGAGATCATAAGTAGGCAAAGACAAAGGAGGGAAGCAGGCTCCCCACTGAGCAGAGAGCCCGTTGTGGGGCTCGATTCCAGGACCCTGAGATCATGACCTGAGCCGAAAGCAGAGGCTTTAACCACTGAGCCACCCAGGCGCCCCAAGACCCAGTTTTGATGGAAGTCTTGGAATTTCAGTCTTTGAATTTTTCGGTTGTAGGAAAAGCAGAATATTTAAACATCTGTGGCATCAGTGTTTTGGACTCTCTATTCCTGTGTACCAACTTATTTTTTAACCAGCATAAGGAAGAATACTTTTTCTTTATGCTTTTTTAACATTTGTATTGGGAAGGAATGACTTCTGTTGTTCCCTTAAGCAGAGAAAATGCTGGGTAACAAAAAATGCCACTTGTCTTCATCACAGACTTGAAACTGTCGGGGTAGCATTGGCAAGTGCGCGACGTTGACATGTGTCGTCCCCCCCTGCCGTTTTCACAGCTGGAGTGCCTGATCCAGTTGGTGAGAGCCGGGGCCACGCTGGACGTTTCCACGACGCGCTATGCACAGACCCCTGCCCACATCGCGGCTTTCGGGGGACACCCCCGGTGCCTCCTCTGGCTGATCCAAGCCGGGGCCAGCGTTAACAAACCGGTAAGGGCGTGCCGAGGACTAACGTGGTCTTTATTGTTTGTTTCCAGTTATAATTACATGGTGTTGAGTTTTAAACGGGGGCCCTAATTAGAGTTTGATATGTTAACCTCCAGGCTAGCTGGGATTTGTGTGTAGAGTCACTCGTGGCCAAGAAGCCCTTCCCGCAGCCGTGCTCTCTGCTCCGAGAGCCCTTTGGCCCGTTCCGTGACTTAGTGAGACCCGCGGCGACCCGAAGTGGTTTGTCCGCGTCCCTGCTGGTGACTGAAGGCGTCTGGCCCGGAGCCCAGATTTCCCGGCTCCCCTGCCCACGCAGCGGCTCGGCTTCCCTTGCACATGCCGCCCTGAGACGCCCGGATGCCGGCAGGAGGGTCGGGCCGCCGTCTGCCTGCCTCGGTTAGCGCGGCGGCTCCTGGCGTGGAAGTGTGCGCGCCCCGGCGTGTGCCAGCTTCTCGCGGGGCGTGTCACTGTTGCCTTCACGTCCTCGAGAAAACCTCAAGGAGAGAGTTTCGCTTCCTGGCGACTCTTGTGTGGACGCGTGTGTGGGTGTTGATGACGCGGGGATGCGTGGCCGGGGGTCCCCGCGGAGAGCCCGCCCCGAGGGTGGACGCGTGTAGGGGCTTGTGCCTGTGGCTCTGCAGGGCCGCCTTCAGGCCGTCCCACTTTTCCTCTTTCCCTCCCAGCTGTCTGCGTTTGCCTTTTCCGTCAGTAATCCTCACGGGCCTGCCCTGTGCAGAACAGCACGTTTCCTCTCTGCTTCGCCGTCTTTCCCAAGATTCACCCCTTGCTGGTGACCAGCCCCTCCCCCACGGGTCACTCAGTGGCCACCTACAGGGCAGAGCTAAGCGCACGTCGCCATGATCGGTGTGTCAGGGGCCGTGGGCTCTCGGCCCCACGTCATTCCTGCGCCAGGCATGCCTGTCACCCCTGCCCCTTTCTGGTGCTGCCTCCTCCCTGCCCCATCGTCCTAGCAGAGCACCGGGGGCCCCGGGGGTGCCGTCTCACCTGGCTCTGCTCCCAGGCCTGGGGCAAGTCCTGGAGCTCAGTGTCCTTGTTAATGAAGTAGGGATAGTCCACGAATGATAGAGATAGATGATATGGACCTTTAGAATATTCTGTTGGTTTTCTTTCTTTTTTTTTTTTTTTTTAGATTTTATTTATTTATTTGTGTGTTTGTGAGAGTATGAGCAGGTGCGGTGAGGGCTGGGGAGCAGAGGGAGAAGCGATTCCCCGCCGAGCCCAGGGCGCACAGGGCTCCATCCCAGGACCCTGAGATTAGGACCTGAGCCCGAGGCAGACACTTCACGTCATGAGCCCCCCGGTTCCCCTCTGGTGGTTCTGCCTTTCAGAGCATCTACATCTAGAAGCTTTTTCTCACGTGCCCTGGGACAGCAGCCCAGTCTCTGCTCTGGACTAGGGGCTGCCGCTCTCGGTAGTCCCGTGTGGGGCCCTCTGCGCTCTGCTCCCAGCACAGGAGTCCCCGGGCCCCACCCCTCCCAGCAGCCCCAAGCCCTCTGGCATCCGAGGCTGTCACTCGGGGTCACTGGGTGTCCGGGCACGGCTGCCGACAGGGTCTCGGCTGCGGTGTGCACGTCAGCTGTCCCCTTGTGTGGGGCGTGGCAGCGGGCCTGCTGGGACAGGCCCCCCCGACCTCGAAGGTCACAGCAGCCCTTGTGTTAGCTCCCCACCCCCCAGTGTTGACTCAGCCTGAGGTGGACGGTTTCTCGTCTCCCACACAGGCTGTTCCAGAACCAGATCCAGGATTTCCTAAACCCGACTCTGCGTGCTGTGTTTCTGGACCTGCCCTGGCATTTCTCCGCTTTAGTTCCATCCACCGTCCAGTCCGTCTTCTGGCCCAGGGGTTACTGTCAGTTCATCGTTCCCGGGGCTGACGGAGACTGTTGGCGGCCTCCAGACTTGGCGCGAGGGGTCGCTGAGACTCCGCCTGTGCCGTCTGGACACAGAGAAAGGAAGTCCGTCTCCAGGAGATTTGTTCTCGGTGGGTCTGTGGCCACGACCCCCGGGCCTCAGTCCTGCAATGATTACAGGCCACCGTCTCTTTACTCCCGTTCTCGAATTCTAGGGTTTTGGTGACACTGGTCCCTTCTCTAGCTTCTTGTAGCCAGATTAGAAGTCGACTTTTCTGGAACCACCGTTCAAGGTGACCTGCCCGTCTTCAGACTCATGGTGCGGCTCCCACTTTCCCCTGTTACTCAGTTTGCCCACAGTACTTCTGGAATCGCACTCCAAAGTAGTCGGTATTTTTGGAATGTGACTTGCCTGGGCTGGAGATGTGAATAATTGAAATGGCTCCTGGTCTCGCTCTCTGGGCCACGTGTTCCTCAATGCTTGTCCCTCCCCTCCTGGCCTGAGGGTGTTCTTGGAGGGCGCTCGGGAGTGGGTTTGGTTTCCTCCTCTGTCTTCTTGAAGTGATAGAGAGACTTTGACGTGCCTTTCTTGCTCCAAAGATAGCTTTAACACCCTTTTCTGTTTCTGGGGGGTGGGAAACATCAGAGGCTCTGCCGCCTCCTGTCAGTGTCCTCGCCGCTCCTCCTGGCAGTTCTCAGGTACAAGTGTCACTTGTCCGGATTGTATTCCTCCTGTCCCCTCCGCACCTGTTTGGGAGGATGGGGCACGTTTTTGCTTTGTTAAGAAGCTGAGGGGCGCCTGGGGGCTCAGTCGGTTGAGCGTCTGCCTTCGGCTCAGATCATGATCCCAGAGACCCGGGATCGGGTCCCGCATCAGCTTCTTTCTCCACGGGGCAGCTGTTTCTCCCTCTGCCTCTCTCCCTGCTGGTGCTCTCTCGCTTTCACCGTCCCCTCTAATAAACAAATAAGCCTTTAAAAAAGAATCTGAGTTCATTCACCGGATGGCTCCCGGGGTAGCCACGTGGAATTCTGTCTCTTTCTTCAGAGACGGGTTCACTCTTACTCTGCGGGCACATCCAGGCGGGCTCACACCTTCCTGCCCAGGCCCGCTGGAGTGTCTGAGGTTACGTGCTGCCGGGGAAGCTGCCGGAGAAGCAGCTGGCACGCGTCTCCTGGGCTGGCTCCCTGGGACCTGCCCGTGAGCTCGGGTGTGCGGGGGGAGGGGCTCGGCTGTGCTGGTTTCTGAGTGAACTGTCCTCGGGGCCATGCGCGGTGCATTCCCCCCCCACTTTGGTACGGGGCGGCGGGGGTGCTGCCCTACTGCCAGGCTCGCCGTCCAGGGACCGGGAGGTGTGATGACTCGGGCGCGGTGCTGCAGGGCCAGGCGGGAGGTCCTGCCCCCGTGTTCCCCACAGAAACGACTTCCTCCTTGATGGCTGCATCCCTCTCCCGCTTACAGACCCGAGCGCCTGTGAATGGCAGCGCGTTTCGGACGTTGTCCCGCTCAGACAGCGCCAACTAACGCGTCCTCACCGTCCTTCCCAGCGCCGCTCGCCTTCCCTGCCTTCTCCGGCGGAGTTCCGGAGCGTGGGTCCCGCGTTGCTGCGGCCTTCCTTGCGGTCTTTGGGTGAAGTTGGCTGCGTGTGGCCCCAAGTCCTCTTCCTCCTCATTTGCGGTGCTTTGATCTCAACCCTCCTTGTCTAAAGTGTAGGCGTAATTAGGACTCGAGGTACAAGGGGCACCCCGTGGGTAGACCAGACGCTGGATAGTGTGTGCTGGTCCTTGGCCTTGGTTCCCTTTTTTAATCTGTTAGAGGATCATCATTCTGGGTTTTGTATACAACTCATCTGTGCTGAGATCCACCATAAGATGATTTCCCGCCGTCCCTGCGGCGTGTCCGTGCTGTCCCCGCTGGAGAGGCCCCACGACTCTCTGGTCCTGATGCAGGGATTCAGGAGAACGCGCCTCTTCCATGGCCGACTTTGATTTTCCGCCCTGTGTCTCTGGCCACGTCAGATCTGACTTGCGTGGTGTTTGGTCTCCAGGACGGATGAGGTGCTCGGTCTGTGTCCGTTATCTTCCTTGAAAACGTCCGACTCCTGTTGGATCTGATGCCGTGTGTCCTTCTGTTGTTGCAGGACTGTGAGGGCGAGACCCCCATTCACAAGGCGGCTCGCTCCGGGAGCCTGGACTGCATCAGTGCCCTGGTGGCCAACGGGGCCCACATCGAGTAAGTGCCTTCGCGCATCTGTCCCGCAGAGACGCGGTCGGGGCGCGGTGCTCACAGGCGGCGGCCCTCCCCCGGCGTCTCCGGTACCGGGACAGCCCCGCGTGGTAGGTCCGCTGGCGCGGTGCAGGCTCTGGTGCGGGCTGGCGGCTGGCGGGGGAGCGGCTTCTCGGCGCCCCAGGCTTGTTGCCGCCACAGCGTGGGACGAGGGAGAGAGCAGTGAGCTAAGTCGGTCGGAACCTGGTGCTGTTGACTCGGCCAACGAGCTGTGTCACCACGGGCACGTCGTCCGACTGCCCCTCGCCAGTGTTCGTTCCACAGTGAGGCCCTGCATTGGGTCAGAACGTCTTGTCGGGCGTCTCTGGCCCAGCCCTGGCAGAGAGTTAGCTTCGCTCAGTTGCGATTTTCTCATCTCTTAGCAGATGTGAGAACCTTCTGTTTTAGAGCCTATTTGGACTCTAAATGATTTATCGCTACTTGTAAAACAGAGCCATGTACATTAGAGCCTCAGACTCCCTCCGAGCCCTTGAGGCCGGCGACATTATTACAGTCTCGCTTGATCCAGTTTACGTGAGCTAGTTATGCGTGGTTTGGTGGAAAGTGTTCATGTTTCAGTGCATTAGTTTAAAGATGTGGGCTTAGGTGCAGAAGTCCTTAGCCAGCCATGGCATGAAACGTTTATTTTAGGTATTAAATTCATTTGTTTTAACTTGATCTGAAAGATTGATATTGTAAACATTTTTCTCCCGCAGTTCACGGCATTAACACAATGGATGCGGTTTTTACCCTTAAGTGTTGATGTGAGCTCTAGAGCTGGGATAGCCTGAGTAACTATGACGTCAGCTGCTCGGTCTTGAGTGTCTTGAATATTTCTTAAAGATTAATTACAGACCCCACGCTATTCTAATTGGAAATGTGAAAATCTAGACTTTGGGAGAAGTAAACGCCCAGACTAACCTAGTTTAACCCTTTGGTTTCCACTTGATGGTTTTGACTCTGTGTTATAACAGATTCATTGAAAACGGATCCTGGGTAGCAAACCATGCAGCTTAACTAATGCCACGCATAATGCCAGGGGCTGTCTTCGGCTCCTAGGATCTTAGCTTCTGTTTCATTTAAGTGTTATGTTGTTCAGTCATTAGTTTGGGCTTGGATCTTTTATTTCCATAGAAATCTGGTCCCGTAAGTACGCCCTGTGTTAACTGTTACATTGCAGGGCACCTCGTGATTTCGTATAGCTCTGACTTCAGGTAACGTAAAAATGCTGGATAATACGAATATGTATTATGCAATATGAGACGATTCTCAATGGATTGCTTCAAAGTGAAGTTATATGTGCATTTTTTTTAGCTGCGTTTAAATTAAAAACTCAAATCTTTAATTTTAATAACAGAAGCTTTGATTATGAAATAGAGTCATATAAGATCAATAATTAAATCGCTTGTCATTTGTTGAAATAATAATTAGAAATTGACCTTTTTAATGACTTATTTTTCTAAACAATAGTCTAATTGATCCTGAACATTTTACTAGTACATATTAGCTCTCTTCATTTCAATGACTAGCTTAATCCTTTGAGCCAATAAATATTTATCTCTATATCCTTTTTTTAATAGGTATCTTTCTAAAATAAGAACCTTTTATTTACAGTTCTGTCCTTGGTTACAGGACCCTCGAGTGTGTCTTTCCCACCAAGTGTGACTGAGCCTGGCCTCAAGTGCCGGGCTGCTTTTCCTTCTCACTATGAGAGCCACTCCCTCGAGACCCTGCACTGTGGTGATTTCCCTTGCCTGAACCTTCAGATGTTTTTTAGAAGAAATACTTAGCTCGAGCCACCTAGCCAAAAGCGATTCTTAAAATTCTAAGTCTTTGGCCTGGAGACAGAGCACAAAGAATCAATTGTATATGTGCTTATTTAGTGGTTACTTAGTGTTAACATCTGGAGAAATTGCCAGTTTTGCTGGGAAGCTAATTTGTAAATTGCTTTTTGATGTCTGTTCTGTACATTTTTATAGTTTAACACTTCTAGCCTACCTACAGGTGATAGTTTGAGCCCCTCAAGTCATGGTACTTAGACCTGTCCTACCGGTACTGCTCACATGGTAAAGAGTAGTCCTAGCTAATGCAATGCCTTTTTGTTTTGTTCTGTTTTATGTCTTAAGAGGATCGAGGGCACAGTGTTAATTTACTTACCTAAAGTGATTTATGTTTTTTCCAGTTCACAATGGGCCAGATTATTAATTCTTCATATTACATGCTGTAATGTGACCCTTTCCTTTTCCTGTGAAGCGATCGAAAGCTGTCTCCTATCAGTATTTTGTCACACTTGGTGGTGATTATTAATTTTGTTATTAATTCCTACTTTTTTTTTTTTTTTTTTTTAAATGTATCAGCTTCATAAAGTGGCCAAAATCTTAAGTTGCTGCTTGTTTTGGTCACTGGGTAGATAATGATGAGGGCAAGCGTGCCCCACGTCTGTGGCTAGAGTGGTTTGTTGTGTGACTCACTTGTCGATAGAGGCCGCGTCTGCATGGTGGGGCGTGTCCGCCGCCGGGCACCATGTGTAACGTTTTCTAGCACCACACGTGAGTATGTTGATGCAGTTTTTTTTTCCTTCTCTTATTTTACATCTCGAGTTTTGGTGCCAAGTTTTCTTTTTCTCGTGAGGTTTTGTTTCTGGCTTCTGCGACGGTCGTTGTCGCTTGCCGTTGCTGACCTGCCCCAGTAAAGCTCCATGGGACGGAGCGGTGCTTCTGTGACCGGGTTCAGGGTTTGCATACTTTAAACCACGGAACCTCTGCAGACTCTTGTCATTCTCGTGCTTCTCAGGCACGGCCGGCACCTTTCGAGTTCTTGAAAGTGAGGTTGTCCGCGTCCTACATTTGGCTCGTGTGACAGTCCGTCTGTTCCTGCAGCCACTGCCGAGTGCTGCCCCCTCAGGGGTTTGCATCAGGAGAGGCACGGGCTGACCCGTAACCACCATTGCCTCGTCTTTCTTTTTGGTGATTAAATGAGTAGCAGTGGAAGACTCTGCCTGCATGGTTTTGGAGAAAGCAGCGAGACTCGCTGTTTGTCCGCTGGTGATGAAGAGCGGCCGAGTACTGACGTGGGAAACCCCAGATTCCAGCCTCAGAGTAGCTTCATTCTCAGTAGCTGGGCGTCCGTTAATTTCGGTTACTCCGTTTTCTTTCTTTTTTTTTTTTTTTTTAAGACTTTACTTATTTGTCAGAGAGACAGGGAGAGAGAGCGAGCACAGGCAGACAGAATGGCAGGCAGAGGCAGAGGGAGAAGCAGGCTCCCTGCCAAGCAAGGAGCCCGATGTGGGACTCGATCCCAGGACGCCGGGATCATGACCTGAGCCGAAGGCAGCCGCTTAACCCACTGAGCCACCCAGGCGCCCCGGTTACTCCGTTTTCTTGACGGTAAAGTGAATGTTTCCATATCACCCAGGTATTGAAATTGCCTTTTTTATGCCTCTGAGTGGAAATACAGGGACCAGTGGGATTTAGACTGAAACCACCGTTGGCTGGGGTTTTGGGCAGATTTGCTGGCCCATTTCGTGCCCCGCCACACGGGTGCTGCTGTTGAATGAGGTCGTGGCAGAGGCTCGGGGCAGCCGATAGGAGAGCGTTTCTGTGGAAGCCGCCGGTCCCATGGCGACCGGCTCTTCGGATGGGCAGCTACTGCATTCCAGCCGAGCTGGTCTGACCCCGCGGACAGCTCCACCGGTCATCAGATAAGGAGAAGCCTTGGTAGCCTGACGTAAGCCAGTTCAGTGACTCGCTCTGGAAGCATCCTTCTTGCCTAATTTAGAAAACAGGCACAGTTGGCTGCAGTCACAAACATCTAAAATGTGATTTTAATGGATTTTGTTTCAATGTCACAAAAACATCTACACTACTGAACTTTGAGCCATTCTCAATGGAAATTGAGTAGGTTTAGATCGGTTTATCACTGGTGGTCACGTTTACGATCCAGCCCCGTGCGCTTACCCAGAGAGCCCTCTGGAGGCAAAACGCCCTTTAGGGCACTGCCTGCCTGGAGCACATGTCATGTCCCCTGGGGAGTTTGTTCGGAGCTCCTGCCCGAGGCCAGATGTAGCGCCCGCTCCCTGTGGTAGCCGTTTCTTCACTCGTGTTTGGAATTTGTAGTTTCTTTTCATGGGTTCACATATTTGCCCCTCAGAATAACAGTCTGTGGATTTTATGGGAACTGTAAATCTGAACTCGTTTCTGACTTTGGGGCTCTGCATTTGCACCCTCCTCCCCCAGTCTTGCCTCCCTTATCTCGGTGTCACTCCGGCAGACGTGTCCCGTCTTGCTGGTGTCTGGCTCTTCCCCTCCTGCCAGAGAAGCTGCCGGCCCGGGGCAGGAGGGGCTTCCCCAGACAGCTCTGAAGCGCTTTCCGCCCGCCCAGCGCCCCTGGAGCTGTTGACGCGTGTGGAGTCTTGATTCGTCTCATAACACCTTGAGTAACATGGACTCAGATAATTGTTTAATCACTGCTTTTCTAAACAGTAGCCAGTGATTTCCAAATCTCTTTTTCCTCCGCTAAATTATTGTGGGAGCACATGAAGCCTTTTATCAGTCTCCCTGAAATGACACTCTTCTGTTTAACGTATGCAAATGTGATTGGGGTTCACTTGCAGAGTAAAACTGCCCTCAGCGATGTTGACCTTGAAATGAAAACTTGGCACCAAATGTATTCAGGTAAATACTTTAAAAAATAGTTTCTTCCTCTTGTTATCTGAAGACTGTACTTAAAGTCTTCGTAATTTAAGAGTTTGGATACCAAAGGGTTAAAAATACGTGTTTTTCTTTTACTGAAGAAATTTTAGATGTTTGCTAATGTTGTCTGTACAAATGGACATTTAGTGATTTTTTTTTTAATCTTTTTTTTTTTTTTTTTTTTTTTTTTAACGATTCCATGTATTTGCTTATTTCCATCTAGGAATAGTTACTAATGTATTTGAGATTCAGCATACCAAATTTTAAAGTACCAGAATCGTGAGTGAATGGTTTTTAGTCCATACTGTGAAACTTGTGTTGAAATATTGACATATTTAAATGGGCTTCCTGCCGGCAGCAGCTGCAGGTGGAAAGGCAGCGGCGTGGAGCCACGGCGGCCCCGCGCACCGACCGCGCCTCTGCACCCCGTGTGTGTCTGTGTACTTTTAATCCAAATGTTGCCTGCGAATATGTGATCCCTTATTATTTCAGTGTCCTGTGTCATGAACCATTGCCCGTTTTAAATCACAGAGAAGATTCTGAATCTGTAAAACCTACACGTGTCAATGTCTTACAGCTACGTAATTCGAATTGACTTGATTTTTTCAAGTAATCCTAGAAAGGGGGAGCATTCCATATAGAAACCGCTGAGAACTGCCACAGGTGCTTCTCCGAAAACCTTACGGTTGTGGCATTGAGTGCTCAGTATGGCTTCCTCTCTCCACACGGTTGAGGTATTTGTTGCGGTGATTGGTTTTAATGCTAATCTAGGAATTCAGATATAGAGTCTAGATTTGCATGCTTTGCTTACCCTAATTTATGATCCCTACCTTTTATTTGTAACTAACAATAGTTAAGTTGAGATCAGAATTTTAACAGAAATACTATTTATAGAAAAATTGTGGCTATTCTTTCATTGTCCCATGGCATTAACAAAAAGAAAGCACCCTGAAGGGGATGTGACGGCTCAGAGGCCAAACGTCATATTTTGGTGATTGCTTGATCCGTGGTTTCTCAAACTAAAAAATTGTTCCTACCGGAACGGCTTCTCGTCTCTTCCAGGGGCGTGACACTGTAAGTGGAGAACGAAGGACAAACTGGCCACCGGGGGACATTGTCTCCAGGTGCTCTAGGAAGGGCCCTTCAGTACAGGACACTTGAGTTGTCTGTTCAGAACATCACCGCAGAAAGCACCGTATCTCCGCATTTGGGTGTTAGTCAGTAAAGCTTAAAAAAGTAACAGTTTCTTTGTCAGTTAGCAGCTGAAGACGGAAGATGGAACTCACAGTGACGATTTTTCCGTGTCTTCCGTGTTTCCACACTGTGCTTCGGGGACAGTGCTTGGTGCCCCGGGAGGACAGGGGTGGCTTGCTCTGAGATCACTTTCATAGTCTCTGAGTGTCCCAGGAGCTTCAACCTACAGGTGCCGGCCCTGCGGCAGAGTGACCCCACCCCCAACCCCCCCAAAATTTTGATCCTGTCAACTTTTTTTCTTTTTTAAGACCATTGACTTTGGAAATTCAACACACTAGACCCACTTTGAACATCAAGGTGATCGATGTCTAATTTTTAAAATCTCTGCCCAGTTTCAAAGATTTTTCAGCTGGATATCAGAGCGGGTGAATGGAGAGCTTTTAGAAACGACCTCACGGCGCGTCCACGGGGTCCTCGTCTTCCGAAATGGACAGAGGTGAATTTCGGATCACACGTAGTCTGCGTTCACCCAAGTGCATCACACCGAAGATGCAAAATTCAAAACCATATGCTTTTTTAAAAGATTTGGCTAAAAATAATGTGTATATTGCCATGACTACCCCAGTTTCCATGTAAAGTATAGGTTTTGAGAGTATTTCTGAATAATTTCTTCCAGATCCTTTAGAATGTTCCCTTTGCGTAGCGTGTGTAGACTAGTTGAGCCTGACCCCAGCCCCGCACCTGACCGTGAGAGGAGCGCTTGGCAGCGAGCGTGGCGCAGCCGTGCCCCACGTGCCCGTGCGCAGCGCAGGGTGAAAAGCGCCGGGCGGGGGCGGCACCGTCGGGCGAGGGGCCAGGCTCTTGGTTTCGGCTCAGGTTGTGAGGTGGAGCCCTGAACCCCACACAGGCTTCTCACTCCGCCTGCGGTGGAGGGGACGGTCTGCTTGGGATTCTCTCTCTGTCCGGTCCCTCCCCTGCTTGCCCACGCTCTGTCTTCCTCTCTCCAAAATGAAGGAAGTAGAAAGTACTGTCCAGACCTAGCGCATCACGGGGATGGGGAGCCGTCCTGCCTGCTTCCAGGTCGCAGCCACAGCCCCTGACTGGCGGGAAGTAAGGGAGGGAGCGGAGGTTTCATTTCTGTTTCTACTCGGAACACCAGAGTTTGGTTTGATAAATGGATGGTGCGTTGTCACCAGGGTCACGGTTTCAGCTCTTACGACGGCAAAATGGAAGCTGTCCGGAACGAGGTGGAAAACAGATTGAAAGAGCTGTGAGCCTCTCTTGTTAAAAAGGCCAGGTTTTGAGAACGATTCCATTTAATGATTCCTTATTCTAGTCCTTGATGTGGAAACCCACGTGATTTTATACTCTGAGGCATGTTTGAAAGTCCCCTCTGCTTATTGAGCTGTGAAAAGGTGGCTTGAGGGAGTCCGGCTGGTGAAGGCCATTTTCACGTCCTTCATCGTAAGCGCGTGGCCTGATCCTAAGACACCAGGACTTTTCTTTTTCTTTTTTTTTTTTTTTTTAATTTTTATTTATTTATTTGACAGAGAGAGAAAGATCACAAGCAGGCAGAGAGAGGCAGGCAGAGAGAGAGGAGGAAGCAGACTCCCCGCTGAGCAGAGAGCCCGATGCGGGACTCGATCCCAGGACCCTGAGATCATGACCTGAGCCGAAGGCAGCGGCTTAACCCACTGAGCCACCCAGGCACCCCGACGCCAGAGCTTTTAACAGAAAACACACAAGTGGAGTAGGGACAGCGGTCCTGCTGCTTCATGTGGTCTTGGTGGCTTGTACTTTCCCTCTGGATATTTTTCTTGGTACTTAACATTCTGTGATTTAACCGATTTGGCAGCTTTTTAAAAGTTGTTTGTTTGAATTGAGTAGTACATAAAATTTCTAGAAAGAGAGCTTTGAGGAACCCATGGACAGACACATTTCATAAAAAGAGAGGACGGGTTAGCAGGATCGTCTTCCAGCCACGTGTTACTCAGCAGATCCCGTCTGCTGTTGGTTTGTGTGTGGCCCGTAAACTGAGAATGATCTGTACCCTTTAAGTGGTTGAACAAAAATCAAAAGAATAATTATTTTGTGACAAGTTAAAATTACATGAAATTCTTGTGTCAATGTCCACGAATGACCTGGCCTTGCTCTGTTGCTCTCTATGGTCCGTGGCCACCTTGGGGCGGAAAGGACAGACCTGAGTGGTTGTGAGCGGGCGTGTCCCGAGAGCGGGCACCGGCAGCGTGTCGCCCTCCGAAGGGGGAGCACCCGCCGCGGGATCAGCGTGCCCCAGCGCTCCTGTGCGGGCAGTGTCTTAGCGTGCGCGCTACGGCGTAAGCAGAACAGAATTCGGGGGTCGGACGTTTGGCAGGGTAGACGGTGGGAGGGTGACGGTATGGAAATGGGGGGGCCTGTTGGTGTGTGACCGAGTCAGGTGTTTGGAGATCCTTTGGCTGGAGAAGAGCGTGAACCCTGTGTCGTGCACATTCCATGCTCAGTGATAAGGGAAGGAATACACCGTTGACCCTTGAACAACGGGGACCTGAACTGTGCACGTCCTGTCATATGTGGATTTGTTTTTATAAATATATTTCCTTAATAACAGTTTCTTTTCTCTGGCTTACTTTATTGTAAGTATATAGTATATAATACGTGTAACGTATAAAATACGTATTCACAAACACTATCTTATCAGTAGATGTTCTGGACAACAGTAGGCTGTCAGTGGTAAAGTTTTGGGGAGTCAGCAGCTCCAAGTGGGTTTGTGGCTGCACAGGGGTCGGTACCCCCCAGCCCCTCCTTGTTCAAGGGTCTGCTCATGTAGCTGGAAGTCTGTAGCTTACTGGGAGCAGAGAAAAGATAGCATGGGTCCCTGTTTCTGATAATCCTGTAGGGACAGGGCCAAGATTATTAGCTCCTTGATTCTGCTCCTTTGTCTCCTAGAATGTCTTGATCTCCCTTTTGGATCCCTCTGACTTCTCGTCCCGCCAGGGTGTGTGCGGACCAGAGTCTGTCCGGTCTGAGCCGTGACTGTTCCCTCTTGCCTGCTCCGTCCGCACGCGGGCGCACATGGTGTGGGCTGGCCCCAGTCCTTCTGTTGAGTTTTGAATCTGTAACTCACGTGTGCGAGTGTTGGACGGTCGGGGGGGACCTTGCCTTCCTGTCGCAGGTCCCGGCACATGCCCCCACCCAAACGCGGGCCGTCCCCAGAGTCCCTGGAGGTGGGCGCCAGTCCGTGCTTGTCTTTCTCTCAGGCTGTATTTCCTTGGGAAAGCAGTCCGCTTGCTCTTCTGACCTGAGTCCAGTCTGGTGTTGTTTCTGAATGGAAAGTGAAGGCTTTGAGTGTGTTTTGGAAATTCTTCCCCACAGCTTGAGCCTGTCGGCTGCTGTCAACGGCTGTGTTTTCCTCCGTGAGGTCGTGGCAGCAGGTGCCACGTCAGACCGTGTGAGCTGCTCCCCGTCATCCTCTGGGCTGCCCGAGTCCTCCCTCCCGTCAGCCTGGCTCCGTGTTCTCGGATGCTGGAGAGCAAGTCCCTATTTCTGTGTAGAAGAGATCATTTTATAAACTTGGCGTATGTTCCAGGTCTTCATTTTTCCAAATTTTGAAGAATTAGACTTTTTTTTTCATATGGCTGTTACCTTGTTCATATTCTTTCTTTCTTTCTTTTTTTTTTTTTTTTAAGATTTTATTTATTTATTTGACAGACGGAGATCACAAGTAGGCAGAGGCAGAGGGAGAGAGAGGGAGAAGCAGGCTCCCAGCTGCGCAGAGAGCCCGATGCAGGGCTCAATCCCAGGACCCTTGGATGAGGACCTGAGCCGAAGGCAGAGGCTTTAACCCACTGAGCTTTCCAGACACCCCCACATTCTTGACGAAGTAGACCTTTCTGGACGATGGCACTGGGGGCGGCCCCTGAAAATTAAAAAACTCACTCAGCTGAACACCTGGCTTAGTGTTGCCATGTCCGGAGCGTGGCAGCTTCGGAAACTCACTGTATGGTCACTGTGTGTACAAGGAAGTGACGCAGTTCACAGTGTCCTCATGTCCGCATTGCCTTTCCGTTTAGCTTCTCCATCACCATCAAAATAATACCCCGCTGTGGGATACTCGTTAGGGTTCATAGACACGAAATCAGAGTGGCAGGTCTGGGCCCCAGTGGTTCTGCACTTGCTGGGTTTCTGCGATTCTCAGGTCTTCTCTTTTTCTATCTGATCAAACCGAGTTTGCGCTTCGGCCTGTCCCCAACACGTAGGAAACATTTCTTTATCTTGGGCTTTAAAGAGCAGAGACGTGTTCGCGAGGATCTGAAACTGTACAGGTTTCTCATTTCTCGGTTGCAGCATTAGGCGCCTGAGGGCTGGCAAGGCTCGTTCTCTTCACGGTGAGAGCCCCCGTCTGTCCCTGCCGGGCGATCCTCACTCCACGCTCACATCCGTGCCGGGAGCAGGCCTCGCCGTGCTGCGTCGATCACTCGGTGAGACCGCAGGCCGGTGGCCTCGCTCAGCCGAGCAGACGCGGGAGCCGGCCCCCCTCTGGTGCACACTCACTCCATCCGCCTGTCTCCCTGGCTCGCACTTGACCTCATGGGGCAGGGTGTTTTCCTGTCTTGCCGTTAGTATTTAGTATTTCCTGGTGGTTTACAGGTGGCTCTTTCATATTTGTGGGATCGAGGTGGTTCCCTTCGCCTTCTGCCGGCACCTCCTACTTTAGTTTGTGTCTTGGCTGCCGTAGGGGACCCCAACCTTCATCTGTTGGCGTGGCCGGCCACGTGAGCTGCCGCGGTGTGCACTCTGAACACTGATAGGACTTCCCCGCCCCGGGACGGGACCCCAGGAACCCCCCGCTCAAATGCTCCCGATGCCGGCGCCCTCCCACCGCAGGCTTTCCGGAGCAGGCCAGAGAGCCGCATCAGACCCACACACTTGGCCTCTCCCGTCTCCCCCAGTGGTAAGTTCTCTGTCATCAGGACCTCCTTCTAGACCTCCACTTACAGTGTCACGGGCTAGTATCAAATCTGGCTTGTCGGTGCGCTGTTTTGAGGAAGCCGATCGTTACAAATGCCATGGACAATTCCAGTACATGTCTGTTTGTTATGATTTTACTCGAGCTAAAGGAATGGATTATTACAGTTATGCAGATAACGTAGAATTCAGGTCCAGGTTAAGTCTGAAGTCAGCATAAATTTAGGTTCTTCAGACTGACCTAAGAAATGATTTGAGAAGTTGAATAGGAAGATACCTTTTTTAAAGTTGAGCGTGTTGATTTTTAAATGCCTATCTCCCGACCTCGCTTAGCGATCACATGTGCGCAAGAGCCCCGTTAGCACGGCAGCAGGACCAGAGCTCCCCGTAAGGGAGGCTCGCGGTACCTCCGTGTCCTCTTGCCGCCCCTTGAGCTAGTCAGTCAGGTCAGCAGGAGCAGAGACAGGTGAGCGCTCGGCGGGGTGTAATTCGGTGTTTTTGTGTCACGCAGCCTGAGGAACGCCAGTGGCCTGACAGCAGCAGACATTGCTCAAACCCAGGGTTTCCAAGAGTGCACCCAGTTTCTCTTGAACCTGCAGAACTGTCACCTGAGCCGTTTCTATGATAACGGCCCCATAAACGGGGGCCATCAGAGCCGATTCCCTAATCATACTAGTGCGGGAGCCAATCGCAAGAGATGCTTGGAAGATCCAGAGCCCTTTGGAGTGAAGAAGGCTCGAACTGAAGGTGAGACCCCTTGGTGGGTGGGAGGGGGGCACTGTCCTCTTTCCGGTAACTTGGGCTCTTTTTTATGGCTGGAAGCGCCTTCGAGAGGAGACCTTCGCTTGAGGGTCCTGTGCCCGGAGGAGCCTGGTGCAGTTGTGGTTTTTTTCCCCCGTGGCCCCTGGAAGATTGGCCCTTTAACCGAAGGGGAGCGGTGAGAGGGCGGTGTTGGCAGCTCAGACGGAAGTGTGTGCGTGTGCGCGTACCTTTGTGCACACCCGGTTTTCTGCCGCTCTTTCCTGTGCCTGTTTGAAATATAACTATTAAAAAAATCCGCCACCGTGCCTGATTTTTTTGTGTTTGTTTCCTCTGAATGTCCCTGAGCTTATGAAGAACATTGCTGGTCTGGTAGCAAAACACGGTTTCACATCTGGGCAGGGAGAGGTTTGCCTCGGCTGGTCTCCGCACCCACAGTACGGGGTGTGTGTCGTGGCAAGACCCGAGGATACGCCTGGAAGGTGAGTGAGTTGTGAGTGAGTTATCCGTGTTCTGCACCGTTTTATCTCCAGGTTACTTTGGAGTTCACGGTGAAGCAGAGTCACTGGTCAGGCTCTGATGAAAACAGCTCCCCTTCACCTAGAGAAAAATGTGTGTGTGTGCAGCTGTCTGTAAGAGAGCTTACAGGACAGACCGCTGGCCGGGCAAGAGTATTTAACAAAGCGACACAGAGAGGGACACACAGAGGTGGCAGTGAAAAGTAACCACGTTGAAATTAGGAGCTCGGGTAAGAGAGCTGAGGATAAGGACAAAGTTGTGCCCTTTGATTAAAAAAATAAAAAGCTATGCCAGGAAAGGAGGAGGAAAACCTGGGCAGCTGAAGGCCTCCGTTGCCTACACCCCCACGGGGGTCCACGTGATCCTCTTCCCAATGCTGCACATTTTCAGTCTGACCGGACAGTGTTTGGATGAAAATGGACTTCTTTTACTATGAAGTTGATAAAATTGTTTAACTGCTTTTAAATACTTAGTGACTATGGAAACTTCAGACTTTTTTTGTAGAAATGAATGTATGAACTTGAGGTGGTGGTTTACGAAACTCCTGGCTTCTGTGAGTCCCAGAACTCTCTAAGAATGCCGGAAGGGCATGAGCACCAGCAAGCAGGTGTCCGCCCTCGCGGGGCCTAACCGGGAGCTGTCGTCCGGCACGGTCACTGATGTGTACGTGTTCCGGCCGAGTCTTTCCTAATGTAGTTTAAAAGCCCTCTAAGAGCTTCCACTTTTTTAAAATAGTCTTTCTTGTCCGCTTCATGCCTGGTTTCGTACTTTGGAACGACACAAAGCGTCGGGCTCATGGGCCCTCGGGCAGCGGACCGGTACGTGTCCATGTGCACGTGCGCTGGTTCACAGCAGAAATCTTGGATTCTGCTGGTTGGCGAAGACGGATGTCCCTGGACCTTCTAACAAGACTCAGACACGGGCCAAAGAGTTTTTCCAGCCAGGCTCTGCCGCGCTCCGGTCGGTCGGATCTGCCAGCGTCTCCTTACTGACGCCCCTGAAGAGACCAGAATGTATGTTTCCTAGACCTTGTCACCACGCAGACGGATCCGAAGAATCGGGCGGGTGGATAGATGTGGAGGGGGCGTTATTTCCCTCCTCCAGGCGGGTGTGTTCTGGCCGACAGGGTGAGAGATGCACGCTTTGCCCCTGAGACTCCCCGGGCAGCCGGTTCCCGCTCCTCGGCCGGGGTCGGGGCTTTGAGGCACGTGGCCCCGAGGCTGGGCTGTGGTGCCCGCCCCGGCGGCGGCCCCGTCCGTCAACCATCGCAGGAGACATCCGAGCCGGGCCGTCCTCGCTCCCGTCCCCCAGGCAGTGCTGGTCCCGGGCAGCGTCTCCCACATCCCTGAGCGTGTGTGTGTGTCTCTGGTCATGGCTGTGGGAGCACGGACAGGCCTGCAGCCCGCGCCTCTTTCCTCGGGGGGCGGGGGCTGTGAGTGCCGACGACCGCTTTCATTTTATCATGATGTGCTTGCCGTGCGTGGGGGCTGGGCTGTGGGTCTCATGACTTTGCCCCAGCTGCCTGGGTTTTCGGAAGGAAGTTGTGTCTGCCTGTGCGAGGATTTCTGCCCCGGGCTCGGAGTCCAGTAGGCGATTCACGATCCGTTGTTGTAGTTCACTTAATATCTGGCATCTCGTTTTGATTTGCTATTTAAATGTCTGAGCTTCAGGTTTTGCTCATTCTGAATTATTCATTTTGCAAACAAGTTTTTGGTTCTCACACCAGAGTAAAAATAAGCATTTTTTCCTTACCCAACACATGCATATAAAATCCTTTTGAATAACTTCCCATGTCAACATATTTAAAAGAGTTTAAAATTTTCTGTCTCCGTTCTTCCCCAGGTACAAGTTAGGCTTTTCAGGGCCAGGAGTTCTGTCTGGGCTTTCACAGCTTAGACCTTATCAGTGAGATTCAGGCCAGTCTTTCTGCAACTAAAGAATTAAAACACACTTGTGTTTTTAATGTGCATTTTATGTTCATAAAAGTTATTTCCAGAAGTTTTTAAGTGTGCCTTGAGAATTTATTTTTTTTAACTTTTTTTTTTTTTACTTTGGAATCCTGAGACAAAGTTCCCCACTCTTCTGCACAGAAAGTGGCCTCTGTCCCTGCTTCCACTAAACTGTTTTCAGATGTTGTAATGTCATTGGTGTGATTTCCCTTGGAAACTACGGATGGAGAAGAACTTGAAGGGTTAATGACGCTGCTGCCTGGCCGTCTGCTGCGCTGGGGGGCGGGCTGAGCCTCGAGCGGCCCTGTGTGAAATGCCCCCGCCCCAGCATTCACACCAGCAACCCCACCACCCTGGTCAGGGCGTGGACCTAGTCCCTGGGGCCGTGAACTCGAGCGTAAAGTCAAGTCCAAAGTCACTTCAGCGGTTGATCCTAATTAAAAGTATTGTGGCATAAGATCGGGTTTTGTTCATTTGGGGTGGCACAAGGAAGCACGAGTATATAAGTGGGTTTCGGGGTGTTTTCCCTCATTTATCAGCCGTTGGCTCGAGGTGGGTTGACAGGTGTCCTTCAGTGACGGGCTCGGTAACGGTTCTGTTAGTGTTTCTGTTAACCTTCAGGAGTAACGGTCCCGTTACCCATGTGTGTGGTCCTTGGAAACCCGCCCAGGTACCAGGGAGACTGGTTGGGAAAGAATGCCCGTCCTGTCCGTGGGAGACACTTCCTTCTTTTAATCAGGAGTTGCTTTGGCTGCAGCTCCCACGTCGGGAGCAGGGAGGGGCAGCGTGATTTGCAGACTGAGCCAGCGACCAGGGTGTTGTGACTGGGAACAGTTGCCATAGGAAGGAGCCTGTGTTGATACTAGATCTCGTTAATCAGTTTTTAATTCAGATGGATATAGTACTGATCTTAGAATTTCAAACATAATGTATAGGTATTTAACTTACAAAAACACCTTTTAGGAAAACTACAGCATTATGGTCCTGTTTAAAATCAGCAATGAGAAGTTTCTCGGCACACCTTCCCCCTGGATAAACTTCACATTAAACAGTGTGCACTCTCTCTTCAGTGTCTGTCCAGACCACAGCGGAGACGCGCGGCGGCCGTGGGGGGAGCGGGGGAGTGACACGCCTGCCTACTTAGAGCCGAGTCTCAGGAGATCCACTGCCTCCCCAGTTCCAAACGGGGCTCCCGCCGGTGGGATCCCATACGTTAGAGACGCGCACGACTGACTTCAGGGGCAGAGTTGAAGTGTTTGACCAGAGTAAGAGAACAGTGCGGTTGGAATAACAGGATTGTTTTGTCTGGATCCCTGAAGGCTTAGCGTCCAGGAATGGTGATCTGAATGACGCCGGAGAACCAAGCACTCTGGGATGTGCACCGTTTCCGTCTCGAATTCCAGCCTCCGGAGGCCCCTCTGTTCACAGAGCAGCGTAGCTGCCATGGCCGGAGCCCGCCGTCCTGTGCACCTTCCCTCCTGCCCCTTTCACAGAACCCCAAGGCCTCCCATGGTGTTTCCAGAACTCTCACTGCTGCATGTGGGGCCGTGGCGGGAGCTTAGAGTCTGTGAAATGTTCCCCCACGACAGAACCATCTTCATTCCGGCCTCAGGTCATACTTTGATTTAAACAGAACCTTTCTTTAAAAAGTTGTTATCCAGGTAAATTGTGCTAAGTGGGTAAGAAATCATTCTGATTGATTATGACCGGTGGGAAGCCCCCGGGGGAGACTTTCCTTCCCGAGTACGTGAGGGCTTGCCAGTGGTTGGGACTCCCCGTTCTGCGGGGAGACCACAGGCATGCGAAGCGTCCTGGGTCTCCTGGCCAACTCCCCTTGGGGGCTGACCCACACCTGGGACCCCCACACCGGCACCCTGAAGATGCACGACAGGAGGTCACTAGTCTGTGCCACGAGCCCAGCCTCGCCGAGGTCTGTCGTGCAAACCTACTTGGCAGTGTTTGGGTGCCCGACAGCTCCCTTGTGCTGGGTCCAGGGGTTCGCACCCTGCTAGCCAGCCAGAGCGCCAGCACCTCACAATGATGTGACCATAGAGATGGAATTTTTAAGAGACGTTTCTGCCTTGAACGTTAAAATAAGCCTGAGTGGGCTTTCTTCAGGAGCCCTAGGTAAGCTTGCAGGTGTCCTTGGCAGTTGGAATCTCGTGTTTGGGGGGTGCCGGGCTGGCTCAGTAGGAGCTTGTGGCCATGAGGTCAAGCCCCACACTGGGCGTAGAGTTCACTATTAAAAAGTGAAACATAACTCGGTTTTGTCCTGCACGTGCTCCTTCCCGGCCGTACCGAGCCAGCTCAGGAATCCGCTTCCCGACAGCACCCTCCAGGGCTCCCCGCCTTCCAAAAGCCCAGGGACACCGCCCCCCGGGCTTTCAGACTGCTGGCGCGGAAAGCAAACCCGTGGCCGTAGAATCTTGCTGAGAGTTGGCCGCGGCTTCAGACGGCCGTACCGGTGCCCGGTTCTGCATCTGGACCGTGGTCAGTCATGCTTGCAAAGTCGCCTCTGCAGGAAGGAGGCTGGGAGGGTCTTTCTTGAGCCGCTGCTAGGCAGTGTCCTGCCGCAGATGGTCCGCGGCTAACGTGTGCTGGAATCTTGTGTCCTCGACAAATGCCTCCTGTGGCCGACTTGGAGGTAAGGACTTTTTTTAACGAAATGTGTCGTGGTCTTTGCTTTTTCCTGTGGAGGTGGGTAGAGAGACGGGAAGAGCAGGTGCTGCTGCTCCGAACCCCAGAGAGCGCCCAAACCGACCCCTCGGGGAGAGACGCCGCGCGTTGTGTGTGCGAAGCTGCCCTTCTCAGACCAGCGTGGCACGTCTCCGTGGCGCCTTCGGCAGGGAGGAATGGGTGTGGGACAGACCAGTGTGCCCGGCGCCATGCTCCGACGGTTCCGAGAGGCCGGCGTCCATCTCGGTTCGTAACACACGGGTTTAAAAAGTAAATTGCGCCTGTGCCGCGGATTCCTAGACGCTGGAGCGACCCGGCCCGGGCGCAGCCGGACTGTCTGCCGCGGAGTTTCTAGAAGCCTTGCAGGTGCTTCATGGCAACGATGCTCTGTAAAGACGGCCTGTCTGTGGGGAACCGGCCTGAGTGCGTTAGCATATGCTCCCCTGCGAAAGAGTTTCTGGACTCCTTGGGTCGGTTTCGGTTTTGTCCCCTTCGGTTCCGAGGAGCCGTCGGCACTGACGGCGCACCTGCGAGGTGGCAGGGTTCCAGAGTCGGGCCCGTGCTCTGCCTGGGTCTCTCCTTCCCGGAGTCATTTCCACGGCAAACTGGCCTTGGCCCCCGGCTCCTCCTCTTCGTTTGACCTTGAATGTCCCCAGACTCCTCTGCCCGCGGCCCCTTCGGCCCCCCGGGGCTGCCGCTCTTCACAGCCGGCCTTTCCAGGGGGCCGCTCTCCTGATTCTGTCATGTTTGTTTGCTTCCTGCGTTTGTGCCTTTTCAGGCTGCAGAGTGGGCTTCGTCCATGGATACGGTCCCCCTTCTGAGCACTGGGCTTAAGGGACGAGAGGATAAGTAACTCTGCTCTCAGGAAGCGCTTTCAGATTTGTCCCCTGTCGGGGTTTCTGTAAACTGCTTTCCTTTTCAGACATGTGAAATGGCACACTTAGCTCGGGGCTCACCGTCCCCAGGAACCCCGGCCCCCGAATCCTGAAGAGCAGACCTTACGAGTACAGACACTGAACGCCGTGCTGTGGCCCCGTGCAGCTCCCCGTTCGCAGAGGCGTCCGTCCGCGGCTTTGCTGGGCTGGCGTGTGCCCGTTCTCCGTGGACCACTGAACTCCCAGGACAGCTTACCAGGCGCAGGAGAGGAAGGAGCAGGACCCGGTCTGCCCACGCAGGCCGCAGGCTCCTCAGAGACTCCGCAGTCTCTGAAATGACTGGCTGAGGTCTCCCCGAAGGTCCTGAACACCACCACCCCCGCCCCCTCATGAGGGTGGCCAGTTTGCCACAGACTTGTGGAAAGTACCTGCTTCCCAGGGTGGGTGGCAGCTTGCCTAGCACCGATGGGGGCCCGTGGAGGAAGGCGGAGAGCCTCGAGTGGGAAAGCCGGAAATCCATGGCTTAATGCCTCGGGCCTAAAAGCACCTGTGTTGTGAGTGACCTTGGCCTCCTGCCTGTGCAGACCAGCTACACAGGTCACACTGCTCTGTTTCTCCCACATGCCGGTCGTCCGGGACTTGTGTTCCTCTTCGTGAAGACCATACATTATTCTCTGGTCTCCGCGGTTTGGCTTAGGGTTAGCGGCAGTCTGGAGCCCGTGTGTTTGCTCCTTCCTTTTACATCTATTAAAATCGACTCCTGCCTGCAAATCAGAAGTAACTGAAGCTGCAGAGTTCATGTCTGTTTTTAAATGTTTATTGGGAAGATTTAGCACAAAAGTTGTTTATTGTATATATACTTTGACCCAGAAATTTATCTGATTAAAGACCCAGAAGTACACAGAAGGTGCCGAGGTGAGGCTTCGACTGTGGTGCTCCCGACAGGACAGCTGGGGAGTTGCAGGGGTTAGAATGCGACCCTACAGCGGATTCTTACTTGACTTTAAAAGGTTCTTTTGGACTTTGCTCACGAGCTTAATTCATGCCATGGTGGATGAAGAAAAGCAAGGCATGAAGACGATCTTGGGGTCCGATTCTGTAATAGCATGTGTGTGCGGAGACCAGAAAGCCACATGATCACGAGAACGTGGCCGCTGGGGGCAGGGTGGGGGCGCCCAGGGAAGGTGCCCAGGGGAGTGTTTCCACACAATGAGTGTGATTCTTGCAGGAAACGTGATTAAATGTGCATGTTTGTTTTCCTCCAAGATCCAGAGAATGATCTTGTTTTGAGGAATGCGTGTAACTTCAGCCTCAAAGATCTTGGAACTAGGACTGTATTGTTCGTTCCTGGTGTTACTGTACCTTGGTGCACGGGCCCATGCCCCCAGAACAGTATTTAACCTTGGCTTTTACTTTCCTTTCTACTACTGAGATTAGTGAATTTTTTTTTAATTTAGGATGATTTTAATGGTTTTTATGTTATTCAAGAATTGTCTTTGTATTTTTTTTTTAAGATTTTATTTATTTGACAGAGATCACAAATAGGCAGAGGCAGGCAGAGAGAGAGGAGGAAGCAGGCTCCCCGCGGAGCAGAGAGCCTGACATGGGGCTCGATCCCAGGACCCTGGGACCATGACCTGAGCCATAGGCAGAGGCTTAACCCACTGAGCCACCCAGGTGCCCATATTTTTTATGAAAAATAACTGAAGGAACATTTCGGGCCATAATACAGAGTATGCTGAACTTAGAAACATATTTAGAAATCTCTGTGGGTCGTAGAACTGCTTTGTTTCCTCCAGGGACCAGCCATGAAGGAGAATCTGTGCCCCTGGGTACAGGTAGAGTAAGTGTCTGAAATCCCGTGACTTTTCCTTGGAGCTGCACATTTCGGGAAGTTTCCTGGTCGTGCTCTAGGCTCCTTGCTGATCCCTGGATTCCGTTGTTTTCACAGATTGGGAGCATTCAGGGCTCGTAGAGGAAAAAAGGAGGGAGAAACCATGATCTTAAAAGCTTGCGGGTGCAGAGATCTAAAATTGCCTTTGTGTTCTGTGCAGCTCGGAGCTCGGGTCCCTGCACGCCGCTGGGGAACAGCGACGCGGACGATGAAGCTGACAAAATGGTGGTCGACAGAGAGCTCACGGCTGTCACAGGTGGGAGTGGACAGTTCCCTGTTAGCTGCGGCAGCAGCCCCATGGTCGAAGACAGCAGACAGCAGGAGGGTGGTTCTGTCGGACCCAGAGAAATAGAAGTATACACGGTCTCAGCGATGCAAACGCCTTGCCGCTGCAGGAGCCAGTGTGCGTACTATTTCTGACCCGAGTGTCCTTCCCAGCGCTGCACTTTGTTGTCCGACGTTTTAAAGAATGTTACACTACAGTTTGCGCATCTGGGGCGAGTTTGTAGATACGAGGATGTGTGTGTCGGGTGCATTCTGTAGATAGGAGACGTTTGAGTGCAATCTTCCTATTTTGGTTTGACGCTTCCGCTTAACGTGCCTTGTTTAATTTCAAAGAGGTTTCGCATGCTTACTTTCCTGACATGTGACCTTCGGGTGAACACACCAGACATCTGTTGCTAGTCGTTCCGCCTGGTGCGCAGCAAGGATGACTTGCTGTGGACATGGAGGACGGTAGATGGTTTTGACCTGCGACTGGGCTCGCCAGCGTGGGGCCTCCCACTCGCCTCTGCTGGCTGCTGTGGTTTCTGGGACGGCAGCTCCAGACCAGCCAAGCGCTGGGCGCCGTGGCCCGCAGACACGTACACGCTGCAGGTGTTCATGTCTCCGCACGGGCGATGGTTAAAGGCTGTTTCTTTGAGCATTCAGAATCTCTCAAGACTTTTCCTTGGAGTTAACACTTTTCTCTGCCAATTTTCTCTTTAGATGACCATGAAAACATCTTAGCAGTTTTCTTACTGTGTTAATGTATATAGACATAGATACTGGTTTGTTTAAGGTTTTATTATGTCTCTATGCTAAATTCTTCACTGGGGTAAGAGATTATGCATTATGCTTCCCAGACATACACGAAAAACCATTTCTGTGACTAAAAATGGAAGGAAAATGTGTACATCTTTCTAGAAGCTACAGGGTTACAGGTGGAATCACCTTTTTGCCACATCATTAAATGGGTAGATTTTCTATGGAAAATTCTAATATGTTAGTAATTTAAAGACCTTGGCTAAAGACAAGTAACAAAACTCAAAACTTTTCAAAACAAATGACATAGCTACATGCTTTAAAAGGCAGAAGTAACCTTACACTTCAGGCGTTAACGTCCTGCGTTTTCAGGCCAAATTTAATAGCCAGCCGCGTTGAAAAGGCCACACTTTTATTTCAAGCCCAGCTTGTCCTGTGTGACGGCGCCATACTTCCGGTCACCTCGCGTACAGCACCGTCTGCCCACGTGCACAGAACGGGCTGAACTCCTGGGGGCCGTGCCGTGGGCAGGCAGGTGGTGTGCGGGAGCACGGGCCCGGAGAGGCGTGAGGGGCAAGGAGCTAGGACGGTGTTGGAGGCAGCCAGGCGGGGTCCCAAAGAGCCAGTCTCTAGGATGCCCGCCGTTCTCGTGCTCAGCTGGATTAGATTTCCCACAAGGACATGAGGTCATCAAGTAGCCTTGGTGTTGACATTGCGTCTGGCGCGCGCCCTCGCACCCCCCGGGGACTAGAGGAGATGCGTGCGCACGGAGCTCGAACAGAGAACTGAGTCAAGGCAACTCCGACGTCTGACCCAGTGCTCCTGGACCTTTTCAGGGCTGATCCCCTGGACACCTCATGTCCGTGTCTGTTACTGGGACACAGTTATTTGTCTTAGTGACCATCAAGGTCGCCATCATACTCCTGAATTTCATCACCCAGGAACACTGATAAAAGTTCTCTGGGATTAGCTCATTTTATTCTTCTTATTCTACTTCATGTTCAGTTCTTGAAATACTACTTCTCTAGCCTTGAGTTTTAACTAAATAAAAGAGCTGTCCTTTAATTTGGGGAGAAAAAAAAAGTCCCTTATCCTCTGAAGAATTTATAGCAGTTATAAAGTATGATTATCACTTAAACTGCCAGGAAAATGATTAATGGAATGTGTAGAAGGTGTTTTTGTTCATTGAACAGGCCACGATTTTTTATTGGCAGGAAGATTTGCGGGACACACAGAAACCTATGTCCAAGTGCAAATCAGACACCTGGCTGGTGAGGCGGAAAGTCAGCCCTTCTGCGGAGGGCCACACTGTGTCGGGGGCCTGTGGGTGCGGAAACATGTCCTCGTTCCAATGGTCGTGGGACTCCGCTCGTGTTTAATCCCATACCTTGCTTTAACAGCTCAGAACATTGAGATACAATTTCCTATTACCAAGCAAGACCTAATTCTCATTCTTTGTACTGTTCTGTGAACTCCTATGAACGTGACTATTGAATCCCGGGTTTCCTTGTACAGAAAAGTACCTTGTAATCGCTGTCCCCTTGGGCTCGGGTGTGTTGGGATCGACTCTGTCATTCCCCCCAAGACATCTCCTCTTGGTGGATGTCTCCCTGTGCAGGTTAAGCAACATTTTCCCAACCTAAGCGTTTTTTTACCGTAGCCTCCTTAGATGAAGGAAGCCTTGGACGTCGGAGTCCACTTACCTGGCGAACTCGGAAGGCCCTGCCAGGGCTTCCGCTGCTGCGCCGCAGTCCCAGACCGCGCGCATGAGAGCGCTTAGCGTCCCGTCCTCGCCGGCCGCTTGCCGAGCCACGCAGGTGCCACGCGGACGCGAGGGTCGCTGAGATCTGAGCTCCCGTGCCGTGGGCCGCGTCCCCAGAGCTCGCGTGGCGCTGCCTCGCCCGGTCCCAGGAGCCCCCAGGCCCCCGTTTCGGCGGCCCCCTTTCTTTCTTCCTTTCCTTAAGAGCTGGAGAGGGGTGGGGTTTTGTTCTAACCCTGTGGGAAGCCTCCCACTTCGTTCTGCTGGACTGTCCCGCAGGGGATTTTTACAACGTCTTCCTGAAAGTGGTCTTGACACAAGAGCACTTTCTCGATTCTGGGCGTTGCCGGCGGCGTTCCGGGGCTGCCGGCCCTTTTCCTGCCGCAGAGCCGTCGCCTCAGGCGTTCGCAGTCAGTCGCTCGCTGCAGCCAAAAGCCAGAGAAGTGTCTTGTCTTACCAGGAACATGCTGCTGTTGGTTCTATTTTTAAATCTGCCTATGCGGTTTTTTACCTCCGGAAGAGGAACTGGTTTGTTTTAAAGAAAAAAAAAAAAAGAAGCTAAGTAAACCCTTTAGAGTTGCGGCAGCAATGCAGCTGTTCTAGTTCCTCCTCCCTCTGGTTCAGAATTCTGGTGACAGGTGTGTCTCTCAATGCAGATCTGAAAACCAGTAGCCCCGCGTCGGACACACTGACACATGGATGTGTCATCAGTGGACATTTGGACTTCCCCTCCACGACACAGCTCAATGGGACGGAGAGCAGGAGTGACCAGAGCTTACCAGGAGCTCATGGTGTTAGCAACGGCGTCGTTCAAGGACGGCCTTTTCCGAGTAGCCAGGGTTCGCTTTGTGTCCTTGGGACCGAGGAGCCAGAAAAGACCGTGGGCGCGAACGCGGAGATGTGCGGCTCTCTGCACCTGAACGGGAGCCCGAGTAGCTGCGTGGCTAGTAGACCTTCCTGGGTGGAGGGCATCGAGGAGAACCTGCACTACGGGCATTACCATGGGTTTGGGGACACCGCTGAAAGCATCCCCGAGCTCAGTAGCCTGGCAGAGCACCCCAGCTCCGTGAAGGGGGCAGAGAGGCCCGGCGGTGCCGACCTGGGGGCCATGCACCTGTACCACGGCTCGTAGAGACCGGCAGCCTGACCGTGTGGACGCGCCCATGCCTCCTGGTAGCCGACCGTGAATACTCACGTAGCGCCCGTTTGAGGCAATGTCACGACTTGTACTATTTTGTATACTTCGGCTTTCTGACAAAGTCAGCTTGTATTTGAGAAGTTCCTCGTGAGTCCTGTTGTATGCATGAGGACGGCTGACTTAGCGCCCAGGTGTTTCCTCCGCGGGTTGGCGGGCCTCTTTCCGAGTCTGATTTTTCGGCTGCCAGCCTCGGTGTTTTCCTTTGAACCCCGTCACCGTAGACTGCCGTCCTTCCCGACTCCTGGTCCACAGTCCTCTTGGAAAGCTTGCTTCTGCTCTAACCTGTAGAATCTATGACAGAAGACGGCTCGTTCCCTATGCAAAGTACAGCCTTACAAAGATTTCTTGAAAAAAAAGAACATTTGTCTTTTTCAAAGTCTTTTCATTGAAACTTTGCAACTTGCCATGTGGTGGGTCTTCTTCCAGGCACGCGTGGTGGTTTGGGGGCGGAAGCGGCCCCTTTGTCAACACCGTAGCTCCCTGCCCCGCGTTTCACTGAAAACAGCTGCAATCCGGGACTGACTGCGGCCCTGTCGTGGTTTTATCCCACATTTCTTGCTTTGTCTCTACGGTTTGTACCACAGATAACGGTTTCCTTTATATGTAGTAGAAATTACTATTTGTAGGAAATGTCGGGTCAGGATATTTATAACTGACTATTTTGACTTACATTTTCTTTTTTCTTGTTTTTTTTTGGGGGGGGGGTGGTTTCTGCTTTAAAATGTATACCACTATGTATATCCCATCTACTGAGAGAATTTTGGGTCTCTCTTAATAAAAGTGCACTACGTTTATGGTTTTATAGAAATTAGCTTTTGTTTAAGCAGCTAGTGGTCACACTGTGCAAATATTGTAATGAATTTTTACTTTTCTGATTTTTGTAATGAAAATTGGTGAAGTTAGAGAAAATGTCCATTGAACAAGCCAGTGTCCTAAGAGTGTTACTAACATCTTGTTTTTAAACTGTGCTTTACAGATTGAATAAAAAACTCTCACTTGAGCTGTGCCTGGGGTGTGCTTTCTTTCTAGGGTGGAGGAGGGGGGTGGGGGTGTCCGCGCAGGGGACAGGAAGGGAGGGACGAGTGGAGTGTCCCCTTTTATTTTGCTTGTAAGATTTTACTTTACTCCTCTGGCCCTGCCCATGGAATTTCTGGCCACTTTTGGTTTCTGGATGTAGATGCTCTAGTCTTAGGACCCTTTTCTCCCAGAGCCTCTTGGGGGAGTATCAGTTGCTCTCAGCCAGCAGTATTGTCCCTGCCTGCGTATTTTCATAAAAGACAATGACCATAATTTACTGAACGTTGGGCCAGCAGACATTTATGAACATAAGCCTTTTAAAACTATAAATTACAGTTAGTAAATGCCAACAAAATAATCTTTCTGGCATGCCCTGTATGTTATTTATAGCACTGGTTGCTTTATGCATATTACTGTAAATTTAACATACCAGAGTGAGGGGGCATTAGCCTTTGGAAGTGTCACGAAAATTACTGGAGGCTGAGAACAGAAGCGTGAATACACTTGCTGTGTCACTGCCGCCCAGCCCCTTGCCCACAGCAGGCATCAATAATGGAGCGCTGATGCCACCCAATCCCGTGCCCACGGCAGGCATCAGCAATGGACCCATGAGCCCAGATGGCGGCTGCCGCCCTTCTAAATGACTGCTCTGAGAAGCCACCCAGGTTGCTCTGAGTCTGCAGGAGAGGTGAAACCATGCAGTCCTGTGCTTGGACTAGTCCTTCATGTATTTCCGAGACTGTGTTAATATTTGCTGGAAAACATTAAGTGAATCTCTTAAAATGCCCAAGGATCAACCTTTCATTAAGTCTTGGGAGTTGTTGGACAGAATCTGACTGCTTCTCGGGGACCACCTACTGTGTAGAACCTACAGGGTCACCAGCTGTACACAGCGTGACGGATGCAGTTTCCTTGTCTTGTCGCTCAGAGGCATTGACGCTTAGAGGTCGTTACAGGAAAATCCCCTCGTGCCTGGAATTGGCTTCAGAACGACACAGGAGTGGTAGGGTGTGGACGGAACACAGCTCACACAAGACAGGGGAGGAGCCGATGTTGACACTGGGCACATGAAGGTGTTTTGTCCTACTTTGTATATATTTGGGGAAGTTTTTCATACTTAGGACCTGACAGAAAAACTTTTAGTCCTTTAAAAACATGTGGACATCATTTTAACACTGACCCAAGAATAAGCCGAAATTTTACTCTGCCTGTCTCACCAAAATAAAGTGCATTCTAAATTCTAAGAGTTTACTGGTTCTTAACTTTTTTGGCCTGAAGACTCTTTAAAGGGCTCATAGGCTTAAACAGTAATCACAAACAAATGGAAAATTAAACTTTATAAACTCCATTGACAGTAACATCAAAACCATAAAACATCTAGGAATATACCTTAAACGGTGTTCAAAACCTCCACACTGAAAACTAAAACATTTCAGAGAGAAAGAAGGTTTAAACGTTTTGGTTGAGAAAATCTGTTTGCAGATGACGTGCTACTGCATAGAGAAAACCCTAAACACGCCACCAAAAACTGTTAGAACTGATGAATGAATTCAGTAAAGTTGCAGGTTACAAAATTAAATGCAGAAATCCATTGCTTTCCATACACTACTGAAGTAGCAAAAAGAGAAATTAAGAAAGTAATCCCATTTACAGTTGCACTGAGAATAATAAAGTACCTAGGAGCAAACTTAACCCAGGAAAAGAAAGCTCCTCGCTCTGAAAGCCATAAAGCAGTGATGAAAGAAACCGAGGAGGACACAAGCGAAAGGAAAGACATTCCACGCGTGTGCATCAGAAGGACAAATGTGCCCATACCACCCAAAGCAACCTGCAGATTTAATGCAGTCCCTATCAAAATACTAACGTTTTTTACAGAACTAGAACAAATAGTAATAAAATTTGTATGGAACCAGAAAAGACTTCAAATCGCCAAAGCAATCTTGAAGAAGAAGAACGAAGCTGAAGGTATCACAATCCCAAATTTGAAGGTGTGCGACAAAGCCGCAGTCTTCAAAACGATATGGTTCTGGTGCAAAAATGGACACAGATCAATGGAACAGTATAGGGAACCCAGCACGGGAGCCCACGCTTATGTTATCTACAACAGAAGAGGCAAGAATATATAGTGGGAAAACGTCTCTTCAAACAATGCTGTTGGGGGGACACCTGACCTGAGTGCCGCAGTTGGTTAAGCACCTGCCTTAGCTGGGGGAGCAAACCCCGCATTAGGCTCCGTGCTCAGCAGGAAATCTGCTTATCCTTCCGTCCCTGCTCACACTCATGCTCCATATCTCTCCCTCTCTCTCTCTCTAAAAAAATAAAATCTTTTTTTGATTAAAAGGTGTTGGGAAAACTGGACTGCTACTTGCAAAATAATGAAACCGGACCCCTTTCTCAGAGCATACACAAAAATAAGCTCAAAATGGATTAAAGTCCTATAAATGAGACCTGAAAACGTAGAACTCCTAGAAGAAAACAGTGGCAGTCCTTTCTTTGACAATGGCCAGAGACCTTTTTCTTGGTAGATCTCAGGCAAGGGAAACAAAAGCAAAATTAGACTATTGGGACTATATCAAAATAAAAAGTGAAGGAAGCCACCACAAAGCCAAAGACAGCGTGCTGAATGGGAGGGGAATTTGCCACTGATAAGGGATTAGTATCCAAAATACATAAAGAACTTATACAACTCAGCACCCAAAACAAAAGAAAGTAATCCAGTGAAAATGACCAAGGACCCAAATAGACATTTTTCCAAAGAAACCATACAGCTGGACAATGGACACATGGTAAGATGTTCATCACTCAGGGCAATGCAAAGCAGACCTACAGTGGGGTGTCCCCTCAGAGTTGTCAGAAGGGCTAAAATAAACACACACACACAAGAAAGAAAGAACAGGTGAGATGAGGATGTAGAAAAAGGGGAGCCCTTGCGTGTTGGTATGAATGCAAACTGGTGCAGCCACTGTGAAAACATTACGGAAGTTCCTCAATTAAAAATAGAACCGCCAGGGACGCCTGGGTGGCTCAGTTGGTTAAGCAGCTGCCTTCGGCTCAGGTCATGATCCCAGCGTCCTGGGATCGAGTCCCACATCGGGCTCCTTGCTCGGCGGGGAGCCTGCTTCTCCCTCTGCCTCTGCCTGCCTCTCTGTCTGCCTGTGCTCGCTCTCTCCCTCTCTCTCTGACAAATAAATAAAATCTTTAAAAAAAAAAAATAGAACCGCCATATGATTAGTAATTATTTACCCAAAGAAAATGAAAACGCTAACTCAAAAGGATACATTCACCCCGTGTTTATTGCAGCATTATTTACAGTGGCCAAACCGTGGAAACAAGCTGAGTGTCCACTGACTGATGTGTAGATAGGGAAGATGTGATGTACATACGGTGAAATGTAACTCAGCCATCAAGGGTTCATCAGCCGTTCACGGCAACGTGGGTGGATCCAGAGGGTATAATGCGAAGTGAAGGACGTCGGTCAGAGGACGAAATGCCATAGGAAGGGGATTAAGAGCTAATCCCACTAACGAGGGGCGCTGAGAAGTGTACAGTACTGTTGAATCACTGCTGTGTGCCCAGAACTAACGTAGTGCTGTAGGTTAAGTATATTCAAATTGAAAAAGGAAAATGTTCAAGACCTGTGTAGTTTTGTAGAAAACTACAAAACGTTCCAAAGAGAAAGAAGGTTTAAATGAATGTTCCGGTTGACGTGTGTAAACAAAGTCTGGCCTCCTACAGTAAGTACTTGAGAAAGGGGGGGATATTTTCATTTTAATAGCCTTTGCAGTCCGCTGCGGGGATTTGACACCAGACCTGTACACTGGTAGTTCTTTCGGGTTAGCTGCCGTGTTGAATCAGGCCATGGCGCTGGATTTCTTACACCCGGTTACCGGGCGTTATCTTGCCCGCGACATGGGCCTCTTATCCACGCGTCTCTGTATCACATCCTGCGTTGACTGTTTGGAGAACGTCATTTGAGTTCTGCACATCTTCAAGTGTTGAAACGTTTTCTTATTAAAAAAATCATCCTAACGTCATGAACAATGTCCTAGAAGTTCAAGCAGGAAAGTGTCAAGTGCATGGTGCTGGATACGAGTTTGGAAATTCTCATTTTTGCTTGAAAGTTCAAGGGTTGGGGTGCCTGGGGGCGCTCCGTCGGTGAAGCCTCTGCCTTCGGCTCAGGTCATGATCTCAGGGTCCTGGGATCGAACCCTGCATCGGGCTCCCTGCTGAGCAGGACGTGTGCTTCCCCCTCTCCACTGCCCCTGCTCTTTCTCGTGCACTCTCTAATAAATAAATAAAATCTTTTAAAAGTACGTAAGTAAAGAGAGTGTGTGTTTTCATGCCCGTCATTTGCTGCTGCAGCTTTTCCGACAGTTCATAGAATTCAAGATCCTCTAAGCCGGTTCTGTGAGCTGAACAGCGTGGACACTGCGTCCAACAGCACATGAGGTTTCCATACAGAACAGTGACACTTGCTTTCTTTGAGTCATTTTGAAGCTCTCTCCAGAAGGGGAGGCGGGAGGTGGCAACAGCATCCAGCAGAACGAGACAGCTCCCCTCGCGGAAACCGCAGGGCCTCTGCTGGGAGGCAGAGGAGCAGGGCGCAAACGACAGTGAGTTGGGGCAGCGAGAGTTGGGGTAGCGAGCCGCTGACCATGCCCGCTGCTTCTCTACCTCCCGCGGGCAGCCTGGAGGGGGGCAATGATGGCGAGATCCTGTAGCCAGGGGGACTGAGGTGGCACCAGCGTGGGGAGGGAAGACAGGCCGAGGGTCGGGCTGGCAGAGTGGACGCGGCTCAGACGCACGCCGTGAGGCTCGCCGTCTGAGGCCGGGGGGCAGCAGGTGCCTGCAGCAGGACTTAAAGGGAGGCACGCCGGGCTGGGGACAGCCAGAGGGAGGCCCGGCCAGAGCCCCCACCGCGGGCGCTGCCCACTCTCCTAGACAGTTCCCACCTGGCCGGCCTTCTTTGCGGTGATTTCTTCCGTTAAGGTCACTGGGGCTGTCGCTGTCTCCTGCCGGGTCCTGACCCATGGAGCCGGCCGGGTTGCTCTCACCGGCGTCGGAGGCTGGCCTTCCAGAAACATGGTGCTCCCCGGGCCTCCCTTCCCGTCAGGCTACGACAGGCCGCGTTCGGTTCCTCATGGAATGGCAGCTTTGAACCCAGACTCGGATTTGCTGAGGTGACACCTGCCGAGGGCCATCCGCACGACGAGGGCCCGGGCCAGGGGGCCCTGAACCCGACGTCATGGCTGCTGCTCGGGGCCTCCGCCGGGGACAGGGAGGGCACCCGCCACTCCTGAGGCTGCAGACGAGGGAGCCGCAGGAAGAGGAAGACAGGCCGTGTCAGTGGCTGCGGACGGTGGTTATGCGATGGCGGCTCGGCACCAGCGGCCGGTGCTCGGCCACACTCAGCGCGACCCACGGAGCAGCGTGCGGTAGGGACGGACGAGCACGGGCGGGTTTGAGCCTGTCCTCATCCGGAGCAAGCACTGTTTTACCCAGATGTGCCTCCATGCGTCAAGCTTGCTAAGAGATTAGTTTTGAGGTTTGGGTGGCACAGAAGCATCGAGACCTCCCTGGGCTAAGGAGGGTGTCCCAGCGGGGCTGTCGGTGGACATGGGGCTGTCAACGGGGTCCAAAGTCTGAGAAGCTCCCAGCGGGAAGCATAAGGTGACATGAGTAACGGAACGTGGGACAGGAAAAGGATTTTGCTAAAAATTAGGGAAATCAGAATAAAGTATGGACCTTCATTATGCTGTGCTCATACACTGGTTGCTTAGTCATAACAGACCATGAGAGAAGTTAATAATAAAAGTGTCATATTGAGGGCTGACTGGGGGTCACTGACTTCAGCTCAGGTCATGATCTCGGGGTCCTGGGATCGAACCCCACATCGGGCTCCCTGCACAGCGGGGAGTCTGCTTCCCCCTCTGCCTCTGCTGCTCCCCCTGCTTGTGCTCTCTCTGTCTCTCCCCGTCAAATACTAAAATCTTTTTCTTAAAAAAGAAGTGTTATATGGGAACCCTGTACCGTTGTTAGTTTACTGTAAATGCAAGACTTTTCTAAAAAATTAAGCGTGTTCTGCAAAATTTGCCAACATTTGCAGGATGTTGCCCCTGTGGGCCTGGAGCTGACCCTCAGGATGGGGGGTGTGAGGCGTGCGGTCAGCCGGGAACACCTTCCCGCAGGTAACAGACGCTCCCAGGAATGAATTATTTCACAGGCTTGAAAGGGAAGTCGAGTTTCACCCAGAATCCTGTTACCGACCAAGCCAGCAAGACTAGAACAGGGAGCGCCCCAGTCGAGCGGGGTGAGTCGGTCACTCGTTTCAGCCAGACACGTCAGCCCCCAAAAATGCGTAACAGAGCAACCGTGTGCGAGACGGAGGAGCGCTTCCCGCGGGCCGTACGGTTGTTTGCGTCAGTGCGGCGCATGGGTGTGCGGCGGTGCGACCCAGGTCTCCGACCGTCTTACGACAAGGGCTGGGGCTGGGGCGCCGTGGGAAAGGCCGCCGCGGGGCGGTGCCGGGTGCCCGCTCTCCGGACATCGCTAGAAACAGAAGGTGGTCGCGATGCGCGTGGCGCTCGAGTCTTCGGACCCCGCCTGGGATCGGAGCGCGGGCGAACGGCCGCAGTCGTAAGGAGAGTGGCCCGTTGGCAAGACGGGGAGAGGCTGCGGGTGCTTGACGGGACGCGGAGGGACAGTGCCCTCTTGGGAAGGAGGGACGGAGCGTAGGACAGTCTAGAAACCAAGTCTGCCGCTTGGAGTGACGTTGGCAGCAGGTCAGGTAGGGTCGCGTCTGGGTGTTCCCAAACCCGCCAGATGAGAGCGATGTAAAATAGGTCCGGGGGCGCGGGGTGGGGGGCGCGGTCAGCTCAGTGTCCGACTCTGGGTTGTGATCCCAGGGTCATGAGATCGAGCCCCGCGTCGGGCTCTGTGCTCAGTGCTCAGCGGGGCATCTGAGCCAGACTCTCTCTGCCTCTGCCCCGCCGCTCCCCAGATAAATAAATCTTGAAACAGAGGTTTGTTTCTCTCTCCTGTAAAACAGGTCTGAGAGCAGGTGGCCCAGGACGGGCACGAGGGCTCCTCAGTGTCATGGGGTCCCGTCACCTCCCCTCGCAGGCACCTGCCCGCCATCCCCGGCGCGGGGTGCCCAGAGCCCCTCTGCTGAGCGGGGCCGGGGGAGGGTGGCTAAGAGAGCACCGGCGTGTCCCCCAGTGACGGCGAGAAGGGAAGACGCCATCTGCGGGGGAGGGGCTGCAGAGGGCTGGGAACGGGGGAGCCCTGGTCTTGGTCCCCGAGCGTCAGGAGCTCATGTCTGACGTTGACAAATCAAGATACAGAGATAAAGACCATCAAAGACCAAATAGAGATAAAGACCATCAAAGACCCACTTTTTTGTGGAAGTAAGAAGCGGGAATGGTGATAAGGTGCCCGGGAGGTAGGGGGAGGGGTGGAGGGTCCGTGTTCTTTACCTGCCCCCCAGCCACACACGTGAACTTGTTCAATATTAAAAATCGGTGGATCCGTGTAGACGTCCGGCCGCGCGGTATTCACAGGTGCGGGAAGGGCGCGGGGCTGCAAGGTCATTGCTTTGACGACAGAGTGTCCTCCGTTACCAGCTGACACGCCAGAACCTTGAACCTCGGCCCGCCAGGGAGATTTCTGTGGAAACATTCACAGGCGCATCTGAGATGTACGAACGACAGTGGTCGCCACACTTTTGTTGTTCCAAAACATTGGCTCGGGGGCGCCTGGGTGGCTCAGGGGGTTAAAGCCTCTGCCTTCAGCTCAGGTCATGATCCCAGGGTCCTGGAATCGAGCCCCACATCGGGCTCTCTGCTCAGCGGGGAGCCTGCTTCCCCCTCTCTCTCTCTGCCTGCCTCTCTGCCTACTTGTGATCTCTCTCTGTCAAATAAATAAATAAAATCTAAAAAAAAATTGGCTGTAACTGCATCGTAAGCCAAGGACAATCCGAGGGGTAAATGGACTGACAGGCTTGTGAGCACAGCAGTGCAGGGGCGATGATTTAATGGTTTGTGGACATCTCATCCTGATGGGGAAAATCGGAAAGCCACAAATGCCTTCCACACACCTAACCGGCCCCACGCCGTGTGTGCTCAGAGCCCACGTCAGCCGGCAGTCGGCACAAAGCCCATCTGACGGTCCGGCGCGGGACCCCTCTGTGCTGGAAACTGTCGTATGCAGAGAACAGAGCTGTTCGTCCTCGTGACCACAACCTGTGTGGGTGCAAGGCCACCGCCCAGCATCACCAGAGAGGATCGAACCAAACCTGCCAGCCCGGGCCAAGAGCTGCGTTCAGAGCCAGACCGGCCTCTCGCGGACGTGGATCGTAGAACTGCCGCGCGTCGGGAGCCCGTCTTACTGCCTTGGTGTGTGACGCGGGTCCCTAGGAGGAGCGTAGGCGTTGGGGCTGCTGGGACGGGGAAGGAGGCTGGACAGCCCCATCTTTCTGCATAAATAATGAAACATTTCTATCTTGGAATGTGTGGTTTCCTCCAGACTCCGTACTGCCTCCTGAAGATAGAATCCTGGAAGTAAAGTCATCAGATCGTACCTTGTGTCTGCAGGTTCTTGATGCTCACAACCAGCTTCTTCTCCGCGAGGGAGACAGCGTGTATGCTCTGGCACGCCCACTGGCTTACGGGTTTGTGCGGGGGAGGGCCTGGGGACAGGGGCACGGAGGTGACCTTAGTCACCTGCAGAAGGCTGTTTTAAACGAAGGCTAGTTTTGTGGTTGCGGGTCCTCAAGAGGCCGATAGCTGAGTCTTCCTTTCTCAGGCGCCAGGAACCCAGAGCCGCCCACCATGCACCTGTGCTGTCTGTTGTTGGAGTCAGGAGACTCGGGTGATGGCAGATCACAAGTGTTGAAGGTTTAAAGACAAGCTGAGAGTTTCTCATTCCTCCCCAAACATGACAGGCTCATCAGTCTAACGAGAAACGTGTATAGAGCCGAGTCATAAAAGAAATCTTTTTTAAAGAGATGCCAAAAACTGACGCAGGGGACGGGAACAAGATGGCAGAAGAAGTAGCGTTTCATAGGAAATCTGGGGCCAGATGGAGCCAAGAGAATTTGCTTCCAGGGACAGAGTCAAGGACTTGGGTCTTGACCCAGCAGTAGGGGTGTCCTCGCCGTCAGGAAGAAGGGGGCCGCCCAGAAAGCCGTGGGGCCGCTGTGGGTCCCTGACTTAACCGCAGATGCCTGTGGCTGTCCTGCCTGCCACTCACTTCGTCATTCTGCTGAAGCACTTCGGACACCAGTCCTGGAAACCAGCCTTGACCACGTGGGCTCCCTGACCGTGTGCGGAGTTTAAGAGCGGAACAGTCCTACTTACATATTCGCGGCTGTTCTTGAAACTGGAAAGGGAGTCGTTTGTTTGACCTTGAGAGAGGCAGCCTGTGGACAAGCAGCAACACCTAAAAAAGAATTCAAAATGCAGTTGAAGCTACACCATCAAATTTGCTGAAGGTGGGGCGCCTGGGTGGCTCAGTTGGTTAAGCAACTGCCTTCAGCTCAGGTCACGATCCTGGAATCCTGGGATGGAGTCCCGCATTGGGCTGCCTGCTCAGCGGGGAGTCTGCTTCTCCCTCTGACCCTCTCCCCTCTCATGTTCTCTCTCTCACTCTCATTCTCTCTCAAATAAATAAATAAAATCTTTGAAAAAAAATTTGCTGCAGGCACATACCCCCTCATGTGGGACGTCTCCAACCCCATTCCTGCCTGGCTTTGACTTTCTGTACGGGGAGAAGGGAACATTTCCTCTGAAACTTATCCATGGGAGGTGATAGAAGGTGCCTCTGCTGAGGTCGGAAGTGTACCCTTACGGAGCTGGGACAGTGCAGCTGCCCAGAGTGCACACTGAATAAAGATGCACACGTTTTAGAACTGAAGAAGGTCACTAGTGCCTGTCGGATGCAGTGGTACAGAAAAGGTCAGGTAACGTGGATCGGAGGCAAGTGGGCCGCGGCCCGACATCTCTCCAAGTACAGAGCATTGAGGATCGGTTTCCTAAAGTTTCCAATATTTTTTTATAGGACAAAATATTTTCAACCTGATTTAGACAAGGGTGTGACCATAACTTTAAGCCTGTTTCAGTGCAGAGAAATTTTGATTATAATCTCTCATATGCTTACTGGTCATTTAAGTTAGTTTTCTGTGACTACTTTGCTTTGTCTAGTTTTCTCTGGATTGGCCTTTTTATTGATTTATATAAGGTTCTGTACACCGCCAGCCCTTCTGCATGCATACCCCGTCATTTTGTCTTTCTGTCCCTTGTTTTTAAATTTTGTTCTAGTGTCTTTTTTCACATTTCACTGAAAATTTTTTATTGGCCTTTTGGCTAGAAATGGGGATTTATCTGCCAGGGAGGACGATCGCAGCGCGGCCCACGCCGCTTGGCTGAAGCGGATGTTTCCGCTGTGCTGCTGCGTCCGTCTCCTCGCCGGGGTCCACGCGTCCACCTCAGCCAGGACGCGTGTCTGTGACCCGCTGCACATGGGGGTCTGTACCGGGTTGTAGGGAAGGCTTTAGGAAATGGTGGGTCGTTTGCCTCTATTTTTCTCTGTTTGTGCGATAGGGATTATGTGATCTCTGGTAATTCGCTAAAATCACTTGCAGACACATCTGGTTTGGCAGCTGCGTCTCTCGGGGGCGGGAATTGCCGTCCTCGTCGCACAGCTCCGTGGCGTTCAGGCTCTGCGGGCCGCTCTCCCCTGTGCGTCAACTTTCTTGCTCAGCGATGAACGTCATTATGGGTAAAACGGTCCGTTTTCCTCTGGCCGTGACTCTTACTCCCTCTTAGAACTTTTAGGGTCGAATGTGCTTACTTTTCTGACTTCTACGTCGCTGGTCACAAGTTACATGTCTTTTGATCTGAGAATCATTTTTCATTTAAAAAAATGTTTTTAAGATTTTATTTATTCATTTGAGAGAGAGAGAGAGAGCAGAAGCACAGGGAGGAGCAGCAAAAGGACAAGCAGTTGCTCCACGAGCCCGACCGTGGGCTCGATCCCATGACCTGGAGATCATGACCTGAGCCGACGGCAGACACTTAACCGTCTGAGCCAGCCAGGCGCCCCTGAGAATCATTTTTCAAAGTTTTTTTTCAAATTTCCAAGTGAGGAAATGTTTTTGCCCTCTTATGCTTACTTGCTAGAGCAGGCAGTGTGATCTGTAAAAACTCGACTTCTTACAACTTGTGAAAAACTCCTGGCACCCGGGAGTGTCAAGAACATGAAAAACTTGGGGGAGATTTCTGTCATCACAGGGAAAGCCTGTAGCACGCCCGCACGCCCGCACACACTTAATTCTTACTTGAATTCTGAATGTCTGTTCGTTTCCTTCTTGGGTCAGGGTCCGCAGTGGTGGAGCGGGACGGGGTCCGAACGAACACACTTTCCTCGTATCTCTGATGGGTTTGCCGTGTGTGGGGTTTGGTGCCTTGACCGCTTATGTCTGTAAGCGACTGTTCTGTTTCATTTTACAACACGCCCCTTTGCACAGCCGAGGCCTGGGCAGCCACCTGCGACCCCCCACCTCGGTCTCCGGAAGGCAGAGCCACGGCCCGCCTGGGGTCAGTCCCAGCCAGCGGAGGGCCGGGCAGAGGCCGGAAAGCCCACCTCCACTCCTTTCCGGGCTTCGCCTCTCACGGTGACCTTCCGCCCACCCTCTGCTCTGGGTCCAGGAACCCCTCCCTCCCGCGCTTTCAAAGCAGGCAGAAGAGCAGCCCCGTGGCCAGCCTGGGGACAGTCCTGCCACTACGCCCCCAAACCGCCTGCACGGAGGGCGCCGTCGGCGTCCCGTGAGACCCCCGGAGCCTCACCCTCCGCGTGCCTGCTTTTCGGCTGTTTGTGTCCACCCGGTGTTTTCTTTCTTTCGTGTATCTTTGTCTCATGAAAATAATCGCTTTGTTTTGTTTGATCTAAGCTGAGGGACGGGAAGGGAACACAGGGTGCTTCTGGGCGGTGCCGTTGCCTGCCCAGGGCGGTGGCTTCGCAGGGGCTCCGTCTGCCACCGCTCCTCGCTGCGCGGCCGGCCCGCGCGTGCTGCCGCCGGCGAAGATGTCCGGGCGGCCGCTGAGGACACGCGTGTTTCCGCCGGGGCTCCGGGAGGTCTCGGGCAGGGAGAGGGCCGTGTTGTGAGTGCTGGCGGGGGATGGGCGTGGGCACGCTCACCCTGGGAGACGGCGTGTGGACGAAGGAGGGGACGAGTGTCACTTGAAGGACAGCAGAGGCAGAGCAGCCGGGCGGGGGGGGTCCGGTGGGACGACACGAGCAGACATGTTGGGGGGTCCTGGGAAGGGGAGCAGGTGGGACACCACGACAGGGGTTTGGGGAAGGCAGGCTCTGTGCTCACCAGCGCCCCGACTGCGGAGAGAGGGAGGAGGGTAAGGCCTGGGAGCGAAGGGGCCGTCACGACAGTGGGTTAGCGCACCGGGGGCCCGCGCAGGCGTGCGGCGGACGAGAGGCGGGGGCTGAGGGACGTGTGAGAGGAGGCTGCTGTCGTCGCCCCGGCTCTCCGGAGCTGGCTGGCGGTGGCCAGACTGTGACTTACTGTGCACGTGTGTGTGCACGGCTGCGTGTCCGGCGGGTTCGGGCGCAGGGCACACTGACGTCCAGCAGGGGAAGGAGACAGAAGGGACACCGCACACATCAGAGGCCTTAAACACAAGGAACTCAGGGCACCTGGCGGGCTCAGTCAGGTCTATGAGTTCAAGCCCCACAAGGTGTGTAGAGATTCCTTAAAAATAAAATCTTGAAACAAGACAAAGCAAGGGCAATCAGACATACCTCTAAGCGCACTGCCTACGGTCGTCAGCGCGGGAGCTGACCCTGGGTGTAAAGAAAGAGCTGAGAGACCTCGGGCCGCGCGGCTGGGGAGGTGCTCATGGGCCGGGTCCCCTCGGGCACCCGTGGCAGACTGCGGCCGGCTTACCTCCTCTTTCTGCTCGTGGACCGTTCAAGGCAGGTCCCCCAGAGGAGCCAGAGGCCTGGAGTCAGGCTAGCGCCTGGAGAACAGGGGCCGGGCTCCCTGCTGGTCCTTCGGAGTCCCCTGCCCCGGTGGCCGAGCAGCAGGACCCTGTGACACACAGGACCCCAGGTGGAACTCGCTGTCGACTTGGTAACCCATCTGGCTCTAGAGGTCCCGTTCTGCCGTGAAGCAGGACGGACAGATGGGTGAGTGGACAGAAGTATGAGGGGCTAACACAGAGCCTGTTGTCATTTGTGGGAACCGAAGCTGTCATTGGAAGTCGAGTCGTGGGACTCGAACTCCTTGGAACGCCAAGTCCCTGCAGCTGTTTATCCCGTGTGACTTTCCACTGAAGGTTGACCCTTGGCGGTGGGAAATAGGTGTCCATGGTCTCTGCTCAGCCTCCTTGTCCCCCCAGACTCCTCCACCAGGAAGAGGCCGTGGCGGGGGGCTGGGGACGGCGGGCGTGGGCTCTAGCATGGCCCGTGTTTGCGCTCGCATGGGCACTGCTGCAACATTCCGCCATCCGGCCCACCGGCGGCCCCGTTGCCCACAAGGAGCACTGCTCTTACAGTGATTAAAAACCCAAGTTTATGGGCGGCTGGGTGGCTCAGTGGGTTAAGCCTCTGCCTTCGGCTCAGGTCATGATCCCAAGATCCTAGGATCGAGTCCCACATCGGGCTCTCTGCTCAGCGGGGAGCCTGCTTCCCTCTCTCTGTCTGTCTGCCTCTCTGCCTACTTGTGATCTCTGCCTGTCAAATACATAAATAAATAAATCTTAAAAAAAAAAACAACAAGTTTCTGCCCTTTCTACCCTGGCAGCCTCTGTGCCTATAACCCAGCCAGACTGAGGTGTGTGTGCGCACACACACACACACACACAACACACACCCCCACAGCACACATAAACACAACACGTAAGACACACACAGACACATGACACACTAGGTGCAGCACATGCAGACACACACACTTACACACACACAGAAGACACAACACACGAGACCTACACGCAGCATGCGTGCACAAGACACACAGAACACAACATACCAGATACACAACACAGCACATGAGGCCTACAGGAGACACACAGCACACACGCAGACACACAACCCACCCTTAGACACGGGACATACACACGACACACAAGACCTCTGCACGCAGCAGACCCGCAGCACGCACACGGCTGAGAAGCGGCGTCCTCAGGCTGGACCCCACTCGCGCAGCCGGAGGCCTCAGATCCACGGCGAGAACGGCCCAGGCAGCTCCCCCAGTATCGGGAATTACCTCGTCTTTAAAGGAAAACGTCGAATGAGCTTTTGATCCAGCACGGAGGACCTGGAATTCGGAACCGTTGCTCCGCATCAAGGTTCCTGTCCTTCACCGTGAGGCTACGGACGGGATTGAGCCGCTGCCGTTGGATCTGGGCTATCGATGTTTCTGGCAAAATGCCGCACACGTGCATCGGAGACGCCGCTCGTGAAACAGCGTGGCGGGGGGCGGGGGGCGGTGCTGGGCCCGAAACACAGAGTCGCCGGAGCTGTTCATCTGCTCTGGGACCTGAGCTGCAGACCTGGTTTAAATAGATGTTCTCGCCTTTTCCCCTTCATCTGGGTTCTCGGATCCTTTGGGAAGCAGCTCAGGAACCTTGTGGAGGCGGCACAGCACTCTGCGTCTGCTCTAGCTCGGCGTGGCCAAGTGACGCACCCGGCGCCCGACAGCTTCCACAGTTCTTTCGTGGGTAACCGTCCTTGCGAAATAGCACTGAGCACGTTTGAGATCGGAGCTGCTGAAGTGTCCCCTGGTGGGGCCCGTGGGAGGCGCGTGTGTCTGTGCCCCTCCCGGGGGCCGTGGCGGTGTCCATGGGGACGGACGACACATGAGGGAATATTGCCAGGTCGAGCTGTCGCCTGCCCCCCAACACTGGCCCCTGACGGCATCCTGGGCAGCGTGAGACTCCCCTGCTGGCCTGAGGGTCTCCCCTCGGTGCCGGGCACTCGGCTACCAGCGGACTCCCCTCCCGCGAGGGACAGGAGGAGGCAGCCACCCCCCTATCCCCGTGCTCTGGCCCTGCTCATGGGGCCCTCCATGGTGCTCCTCCCACATGGACGCCCCGAGGACAGGACTCCACCCCCTGTACCAGGGCTCCCGTCACACTGAAGCCAGAGAAACAAGGGGCCAAATCCTGGTGTTGGAGCGTCGTACCGAAGCCAGCGCCTACCGCAGGCCCAGGGTGGGAGTCACCGGAAGAATCCGGGTCCGAGCATCATTCCAGGAGCCCAGCCTGCCCCAGCCCCCAGCGGCCCCAAGCCGAGCTGGCAGCACGGCAGGGAAGCCGGTGCTCACGGTTCGGCCGCCACTAAGTTGATGCCAGAGAGGAACGATGCCCTCCGGCTCGGGGGCTACAGGAACTAGGGGGCCTCACCCCTGCCCGCTGGAGGCCTCGGTTCCTGCGCTTTGGCTCAGCGCCCAGCTGGGGCTGCTCTGGCTTCCTGGGGCGCGTGTACACCACACGCCCCCGCCAGCCCCGGCCCCCGGCTCAGCGCCGCAGGCAGAGGTGGGACACCAAGGTGTCACGGGGCCGCATCCCCGCTGAGCAGCTGCCCAGGGCTCCCTCACCTCCTCCAGCTTCTGGGGGCCACCAGCGCTCCTAGGGTTCCTCGTCTTGTCGGTGCATCTCACCGACGTCCTCCGACGTCTCACCAGGGCGTTGTCTCATGGCCCTGTCCTCGCACAGCCTGTCCCTCTTCCAAGGACCAGTCTTAGGGCCCTTCCCGCTGATCCCATCTTTACCTGCTCGCGTCTGCGAAGACCCATCTCAGGTCCCCTCGGCAGCAGCACCTTGCAGGGCCCCCCGCCAGAGTGCCAGAGGGGGGCCCTTTCTCCATCACAGCGGAAGCTGTCTGCGTCCAGACCCCCACTCGGACAGAAACCTCTCTTCTGTCCCCCAGACCCAGCATCTTTGCCATGCCTGCCTATCCTTCCTCCCCCAGAACATCTCCCCCTCCTGGACTCAGGGCTGTCCTGCTGGTTCATGTGGGTACGCTGCTCCGCTCCCCCAGCCCGGCCCTCTGTCGCCCCCTTGCACCTGGACCCCGGAGCGGGAAGAGATGTCCCTTGTGGTCAGGGGACTCCTCCCTGAGGGCCCCAGAGCCCAATTCCAGCGGGTTCCTATAGCGAACAAACACACGCTCAGTGGGGACAGCCCCTCAGGGAGGCCAGCCCTCACGGCCTCTGGATCGAGCCCTCTCTCCCCTCGCTGTGTCCCCAGTGGCTCAGCCCCACCACCTGGCCGTCTGCGGCCCATCTGCGGCTCAGGTGCCCGGGAGGCCGGTGCTCAGGCAGTCCCGCTGTGCAGGGCCAGGACACCAGGCTCTCCCCATGTCCGTGAGCCAAAGGGAAGCTGGGTGCACACAGCGGCCGCTGCTGCAGACCAGGAGGACAGGGTCGCAGGAGGCACCTCGTGGAGCCTGGCGGCAGCACCTGAGATCATGCAAGAGTGGGACAGCAGGAGCACCTTGTCTCCGGGTGCAGGGGACCCAGAGCCTCCCACGGCAGGGGCGGGGGGCGGGGATGGCACGGGCAGGTGACAGAGTCCAGCTGCGTGCTGAGCTGTGCTGCGCAGTGAGGAAGGCTGGGAAAGGGGCCTTAGCGGGGGTGTGAGGTGGGGGTGCCAGGGCTCCCTGGAAGTGAGGGACACGGCGTGCTCCCCCCACGCGTGTGTGGGGTGCCCTTCGGGACCCCCGAAGCTCTCTGTCCCGCTCAGCAGGCAGTTAGCTACCTGGTCTTCGCTCAGGCTAAGAGGTGCTGCTGAGTCACGGAGAGAGCAGCGTCCAGCCTGCGGGCCGGCAAGGCTCTCTGTCCGGGGAGCCCCCGTCCTGCCGCAGCCCGGGATGGCGGGGGCCCGGCAGAGCTCTGAGCCGCCTGTTCCCGTGTGCCTCCCGCTCCCTCGCTCCCAGCAGGAGATGCGGAGTGAGCGCTCGGGATGGGCTGGTTCGCAGACAGCGAGAGAAATCGCCCAGGCAGGGCGCCCCTGCCCGGAAGTTGTCTGTGGCCTCAAAGCCTTGGTTCATTCACTCTGTCTTTGAAAGAGAGACGACTGTCCAGTGTACAGACAGCAGGGCTGCTGTGGCGGCTGCCACACGGTCACAGAGGGCAAGGGACGCATAGAAGCCGGTGGCCTCCATCCTGCCTAACCCAGCCCCGGCGCGGCCCGAGGAGGGGACGTGGGGCAGCAGGTGCCACGGGTCCTTTATGACCCACTGACAGGTACTGGTGGGTGTCCCCGTGCCCCGCACATAGCAAAGCCAGTGGGTGGCTCGGACGACCGGGATCCATGCTCTCAGCACTGCAGCCAGAAGCCGAGACCACGGGGTCGCAGTGTCCTGCTCCATCTGATGCCTCCGGGCTCCTTCCTGCCCCACTAGTGCCCGGTGGCCCCGGGGCTCCTTGGTGTCCTTGGCTGGCAGACACAGTCACCCCATCTCTGCCTCCACCGTCCCCTGGCTGTCTCCCCTCTGCGTCCTCTCCTCTTCTGGGGACAGCCGTCCCTGGGTCCCAGGCCCGTGACACACACCGCGACCTCACCTTCACCGGTTACGGCTGTCACATCCCGAGTTCTGGGCACACGTGACCTTGAGGGAGACACTATTCAACCCGCTATGGTGGTGAGGTCATCAGGCTTGGGAGACGGAGAAGCGGAAGAAGTGAAAAGAAAAAGCCCTCTCTCTGATTCGTGTGTCTGTGACCTCTGTGAGGACATTCCAGAAAAACGCTCGTACCCGAAAACACCCCCTGATTTTGTGTCGAAGCCATCCAGCCCGTTCCTGGTCTAAATACCGTGAAGATTCCCACTGGACCCACTGCACCACCAGGTCTGGACTCGGGGCATCTCAGCCCCGGGCCCTGGGGTGCAGCGGTGGTGGGACGCGCGGCCACAGCGGCATGTTCCCGGGCAGGGGCTGGCAGAGACATGCAGGCCGACCAGTGCCCGAGTTCGAGCTAACTCCTTGGGGCCGCTTCCCAGCACGCAGGTGTCGCCTCACATGGTCTCTGACCCGTCGGAGTCCGAGTTCATGCACCCGGGGGACGGACAGTTCTGTGGCCTCTGGATTGTGCAATGACGTGTGCGCTGTGTTCTCTGGCGTCCCCGTGCGACCTCACTCAGTCCTTACAGCGACAGCGAGCGCTGGCCTCCGCGACCAGGCACGTAGAGGAGAGGAACTGGCCCAGCATCACCCAGCTGTAAGTGGTGGGATGGCTTTGGACCCCACGGCCTGGGGTCCTGACCCTGGGCGACTCCCACTGGTGGACTTCAGGCACGGTCGTCACGTGGGACATGGGCATGTCCCGGCACCCGCGGGCCGGCATGCAGCACGCAGTCTGCCGTCCGCCGACCGGGCCCTGCGAGTGCTTGCCCGCCTGTCCCAGGTGCACCGTGAAATTCAGTGCTCAGGCCCCGGGGGCGCAAGCGTGCCCGACCCCTTCTTTCCACTCCGTCCTCCGTGCTGGGGCTTGGGGGGGCGTCTGATTCCTGGAAGGCCCCTCAGTCTGAGGGGTAAGCAGTCTGGATCTGGGGGTCAGGGGATGATCTTCCCTCTAACTCGTGGTAGGCATGTGAAGGGAAGTGGACCCTTCGTTCATCCGTGCGGGCGGTCATCCATTCCGACGGCGGAGGACCAGCGAGCGGCAGGCCCGGTGCAGGAGGCCCAGGAGATGCGGAATCTGCGGACTGCAATGGGCCCAGCCGCTCGGCAGCCCGTCTGCCGGAGACCGACACCTGCGGTCACGCAGCAGCGCGGTGACAAGGACTCCCCTCCGCCGGGGTGGGGACGGGGGCTGGGTCCGTGGAAGGTACGTGACGGCTGGAGCTCGGAGGGACTCCGCCCGGCCAGCCGGTGTTCCCGCAGCTCCTCACAGACCCGGGACGGACGCTGCGCCGTCACGACACGTGGCTCCGTCCCCTCCGCAGACACTGGGCCGGCAGCTGTCTGTCAGGTCTCTGTGGATTCGGGGCACAGGTTCCCGCATCATCTCCGCAGCAGACCAGCCCCTGGACTCCGGGACGTAAAGGGCAGCCGGCAGACGGGACAGAAATCCTGCCTCGGTAACTCGTGCCCAGGAGCGATGGCTTTGTGCGGAGGACGGCAGGAGGAGACCGCAGCTCGGACAGCTGCCCGGTCTGAAGCTTTCGTCCTCGGCCGGGCTGCGTTTTCTACTGGATTTAGGTCAGGGAGGCGTTGAGTGAGCCCCTGTTTGATCGGTAAATCGGCTGGAAGCATGAGGACACTGACGCAGTCACAGGCCATCAAACCCGATCCTTCTCCCTCTCAACCTGAGAAATTCTCCTCGGGAAACTGCCAGAAGAGAATCCAAGGGTCTGGGGCCCTGAAGTCCCTCTGGGGCACCACCCTCGGGAGCCCTTGTCATGCAGGAGGTTTGGAAGCTGCGGTAGGAAAGGGGGAGCGCAGGGCGTGCAGACCCTCAGCTACTCATCCAGCACCTACTGTGTGTCCGCACTGTCCCCATGTGGGGGCACCAGGACGTGTGAGGCAGCAGGCCGCCTGGGCCCGTGGAGCCTGCGGTCCCAAAGAACGCCCCTCGGCGCACAGAAACCATCTTCTGACCTCAAGCCCTTGCGTGAAGGGGCTGCTGTGTCGTCCCCTGAGCCTGGCTTCCTGTCGTGGAGTGGGGACAGCAGTCCACGCCATCCACCAGCAGAGGGGGAGTGACAGCTGGAGGGTCTCTGGCAGGAGGGGGCTGTGGGGCAGGGCCGCAGAGGACCAGGCTTGCCTCGGTAGCTGCCGTCGCATGTCCTCCCGCAGACCAGGTGTGGTACAGGGAGGGGACCGCGCTGGACCCATGTGCCTCTGCAGGGGCGGGTCCTCTGTCCTCAGACGCCTCGGTCTGGGAGAGGAGAGTTGGTGAGGCCACACTTGAGGCTTCAGGAACTCACCGGGGACCCCGGGGGCGTACCACCTGCTGTTCTGCCCAGCGCACCTGCTGACCGTCGGGAAGGAGCTCGAGGAGCCCTCGCCTTGCTCCCGGCTAACTATATCCCCGGAGCCGCCGTCCCCGCTGAGCCCTGCACGGAAGGGGGGAGCCAGGGAAATGTGTCCCGGAATGGCGGCCGCCCCTCGCCCCAGCCTCACCCCCCAACCCGTCAGGCCTGGAGACGGTTTCCCCAGGTGTGCATTTGCTCATCTAGATTGGGTCCCAGGACTTTACAGAGCATGGTTTAATTAAAGGAAGGAAGATAGGGTTCGTGTAAATACAATTAAATTTGGGGGGCACAATCGTAAACGCTACGCCCTTTGCTTCCCTCCCTTGGAAGAGAGAGGTGTGCGCGAGGGCAGCGGGGCGCACGCGAGGGCAGCGGAGCACGCGCGAGGGCAGTGGGGTGTGCTTGAGGGAAGGCCCCGCGGCCCGGCCCCGCCGTGCGCCCCGCTGGCCTGGCATTGAGAGTCACCCCTTCTGAATCGATGAGTCACGAAACCCTACATCATTCACCCCCGGCCTTGGGACCCCCATTTTTCCCCAGGGACACAGTGGAAGAGGCAGTCCGCTGATGCCTGGCGGGAAGCCAGCTACGGGAGCCGTTACCCTCTGGTGGGTGCTGAGCCGGCCCGCCGGCCTCTGCCCGGGAGGACGGAGCCTCCACCGGCTGGGTGGGACCGTCACAGGGATCAGCCACCAGAGCCACGTCCCAGTTGGCACGGAAACTCCTTTAGGGAACCCGACCACTTGGAAAGCCGACCTCCCTCTGAGTGTGACCCACCTCAGCCTGGGCACACTGGAGAGAGGTGCCCCCGGGAGGACCGGAGCTCCCTCTCGGGGCTGAGGTTTGAGGAGCCCGGACGCCCTCTCGTGTCACGCGCTGTTGCAAAGGAGCGTGCATGGCTGGGGTCCTGGACCGGCAGCTCGGTCTGAGGGCGTCCCTCAGCGCGGTGACCGTGGGTTAGTGTCTTGGCACCGGGCTCAGCTTCCCCGTCTTGACTTGGAGGAAATGCTACCCACCGACCACGACCGTTGGTGGGTTCGACTGTTCAACCCATGCTAGCCGGCACCCCCTGAATCACAATCGTGGTAGGAGGTCATCCTAAACCAGCCTCCGGACTGGGGGGTCGTGGCTTTCAGCGGATCAATGAACACGCTCTAATGAAAGTGGGTACGCGATGTGGGACAGAGCACTGCGCCTGAGATGGCGATGAGGTCGGGTAAAGCCACATTTTCCCTCAGTATTTCAGACCTGGGATGCAGTAGGGGAAGCGAGACCCCAGAACCAGCCTGAATCTGGTACCAGTGCCGCCACTGCTGTGGACTCGTGTGTCCAGGAGGGAGTCGCTGCAGGAGTCAGGTGCTCCCGAAAAGCCCCAGCGTCCGCATCTGAGGCGCTGCCTGGTCGGTGGGGAACGGTGCTCGGGGAACCAGGCGCCCTTCACGGCTGTCACCATGCGCATGTCCACCAGGAGGGGGCAGCAGTGCCATCCGCGTCCCCTTCCTGGCCACCTGCTAACCCCTGCGCCTGGACGGGAATTGGAGGCAGAGGGCTCCTAGGGCATGTTTTTGAGGAAATAATACGTACGGTCCTTAAAACCACAGAAATCCTCATTAATCTGGCCACTGATAATTCCAGGTGAGAATCCAAACAAAACCACAGCCAACTCCAGTAACCTGGGAGAGTGAGGGGCTTCCAGGCTGTCCCCAGGGTGTGAGCCGGGAGACCCAGCAGAGGGGACCACCTCCCCCTGCACCACCACCCCCAGCGGGAGCCGGCCCTGGTGCTAGTCAGCGCTGCCCTGTGTTTGAGGACGGGACCAACCCACCCGCACACAGGTGCGGACACCACAGGGCCGCACACCCTGGCCCTCCGGAGAACCAGGGACATGTCCCTGTTCTAGATCCAGCTAAGAGAAAACAAAACTGTTTACAATTACATGAAAGAAAAAACAAAACATTGTTCTCTTAACGCTTAGTGTTCCTATTTTATACTCGCCAAAACAGCTGTCTTTGGCTTATTCGGACATAGATCTTCTGTTGCAATCCCATATCCCATCTTTGGATACGTACACAGGGAAACAGGGCACAGGAGGTGGGCGGGCCCTTGTGGCTGTGTCTGGGCTGTCCCTGCGCAAAGCTTTGCCCTCGGGGAGTGAGCCTGTCACGCTCTTCGGTGTAACTTGTCTGTGGAAACGCTCCCGCACAGATCGGTTTTCTTGTTCTCCTGTCATGCCCTCCCCTGCCTTGAGAATCTCATTTCAAGTGCGAGCTTAGACAGATTGAAAAAGGTGGCCTGGAATGTGACTTTGCCATTTCCTAGAGCAATCCTCTCCCTTAGGTAAATCAGAACGGACACATTCACGCTCTTGTGGCCACAGGAATGGACATCTGACCCTCCAAAATAAAGCTCCCCCCCCTTTGACCAACAAGGGCACAGAAGGTCCCCAAGGCAATGCATCCACAGCCCGTCCATCCTTTGACTTTTCCGGAAGGCCGCTTAATTACCGTGTACCCTAAAGACTTCCCAAGAAGAACCGACTGGAAGTCCCGCGCAGGAGGTGGGGTGTCGAGTAACGTAAAAATTCGTGTGCATATAGCAGGCTGCCCCGTGAGCACCGGCCCTCCTCCGACACCAAGGCCGTCCCCACACGGGAGCCCAGCACGTCGAGGCAGCAAGCTCCCACGGGACTGGAGAACAGAAGGCCTCTGATGCCCAGAGGTCAGAGGCTGGACGAGGGAGAGAGAAACTAAGAAAACCCAGTGGCAGAGGGGCCAGCGCCCCACAAGGCCCAGGCTCCCCACGCACAGGATCTGTGGGAAGTGTGTGCTCTTTTGAGCCGTGAGCTGTGGCACTTTGCACGCAGTGGAAGGAGACGAGTCCCGCCCCGTCGAAGTCATTCCTCCTGCAGGGGTGGGGGCGCAGCTGGGCATTGGGACTGAGCTCCCCGGGTCTCAGGAGCTGGGGGATCTGCCGTCAAGTCCCAGAGATGCCAAGCTGGTGACCCTGGGCTGTCACCCGAGGTCTCCGAGTCTCAGGTTCACAGTGATAGACAGTCGATCCCTAAGGCCTTCCAATGTCTGGAAATACTTTGTTCTAGAGACAAGAACGTGTGTAATTAAAGGAAGGCAACAGCCACTAAGAAACACTGGGGAGTAGCAGGGTCAGGGGCTCGTTGGGAGGTGGGCGTCGCTCTCCCTCAGGGCTCCGTGTGTCTCAGCCCCCCTCTTCCTGCCTCCGAGCCCCTGCTTCCAGCTGACTCGGCCCCCCAGCCTGACGCGCCCCCACCAAGGCCCCCAGTCTGCTCCCTCCTGCTCCCCACCTGGAAGGGCCCCTCCCCTTTGGCCCTGGCCCCATTTTGTTTCAGATTCTGAACATTCCCCTTGGCCGGCTCCCTCTAGCTGCCCTTTGCCCGCAGGACAGGCCGCAGGAGCACTGTCGAAGGGAGTCCGGCCCTCCAGGAGTCAGAGGAAAGAACAGAGCTAAGAGCCGAGGGGCTCCCTACCAGAGGAAGGAAATGGCGCTGGCTGGTTGGCCACCTCGGTCCTTCCCAGAACAGGAAGGAGCAGAACAGAGCGAGGAGGACGGCAGGAGGAGGAATGGACTGGAGGGGCCACAGTGTCCTGCGACGGGGAGGGGACTCTGGCCTCCATAAGCCAGCCGGGCTTGAACCCGCAAGGCCCAGCACCCACGAGGGGACCCACAGGCTGGGGACTGGCTGTGCTCGGGCCCACGCGCGCATGGTGGTGCTGGGCTGACTCTGGACGGGGCAGCCGGATGAGCGGGAAGCCCCAGGATGCGGGGTCCGTGCTCCGGGGCGACGGCTCCTTTGGTCAGAGACCCGGGCTCGAGAGCCCGGCTGTGCAGGGTTTTGCTGAAGGCCCCAGCCCTGGAGCCAGTGTGAGAGGCCACGGCGGGAAAGGCTTGACCTTGACCGCCGGTGTCAAGGTCAGAGCGGACCTGCAAGAGCAAGACCCGTTTCCCGACACCTTCTCAGGTGCGCAGCCCCCTCGGCGGGTACAGGGGGCGGGAGACTCCCCGGGGCCGCACACAGGGGCCCGAGCTTCCTGACATCCGACGTCGAGCATCGCTGTCCTCTGGGACGGGAGACCAGCCACCTGGACGGGCCGCGGAGGATTAAGGGAAGGGTTTGGCAAAGCGCTGAGGAAACACTCCTGCCGTTCCCACAGCGAGCGGGTGCCCGGGCGAGAGGGGAGAAAGCCCCCGGCCAGGTCCTGTGTTCGGTACCCGCGGGCTCCGGGCTCTGGGCACTTCATCAGCCCTTAGTTCACTGCATTAATTCCCGTGAGACAAAGTGACGGAATTGCACACCGTCGACTGAAAAATGGGAACGTCGAGCTTCCCGGGGAGCAGGCCAGTGCCAGGGCAGGGCCGGGATGGCCACCTCTTCCCTGTCTCCGCCGGCTCGGAAAGCCCGGCCCGGCCGCCCGCGTCCAGGTCGGGAGCCACAGGCAGAGCCGTGAGGCTGCTGGAGCGACAGTAGCCCCCCGGGGGGTGCGCTGGGCACTGGGGCGCGCACCTTCCGCCAAGGAGGTCTGGCCCTTGTCAGGGGGAGCCCAGAGAGGTGCAGGCAAAGGGCCCCTCCAAGCTGCGTATGACGGGGGCTGAGGAGGAGACCCATCTCCGGGCCAGTGTTTCGTCTCTCAAACCCATAAACCCCATGTGTTCCTGCTGATGACCCGAGGTGACTTCCGAATCGTGTGCTTTGTTACATTCTTTGCAAGTTAGCAATTAATGCATGCAATTAATTCTCTGAACTAGAATATTCCGTTCGTCAGCACGACCCCCGTCCCCAGCCGTCCTGCATTTGTACCAGACAAACCCGAGGCCAACAAACCACCGCCATGTTCAGCCTTCCGTCCCCCCAGGCTGGGAGGAGCAGCTTCTCTTTCCCCGACGCCAGACCCAAGCCCCCTGCAGGCAGAGACCGGGCGACAGAAGGTGGCTGGGCGCCCGGCCCGCGGACTGCCGTGTGGACCGGCCCGAGGTGGGAAACCCACGCGTGTCAGCCCTGTGGCCCCAGCAGGGGCAGAGATACGCCCCATCTCAGACACATCAGCTTCCCAACACGCGACAGAGCCCGGCGTCGTGTCTGGCTTCTGGGGGGGCCGCCCGTTTCCCTGCTCCAGAACCTCATCCCAGAGCCACAGGCCGGTCCGGGCTCCAGGCTTTGCAGGAAAACGTCTCCACACAGGGAAACAGTTAGTTTGGCTTCGAGCTTCCTACGTCTCCTCTCCACGCGATCACTCAGCTCGAGGTAAGCCGCGGGGAGCTTCGTAAACACTGCGGAAAGAATAAATGAAGATTTCACGAGTCTTTTGTTTTGCTCTTCTGTGTTTGTGTCACTCTTTGTTTTCTTAAGATTTTGTTTATTTATTTATTTATTTGAGAGAGAGAAGCAGGTTCCCCGCCGGGCAAGGACTCGATCCCGGGACGCTGGGATCCCGACCCGAGCGGAAGGCAGACGCTTACCGACGGAGCCACCAGGCGCCCCCATCCTCTGACTGTAACAGTGCCTGACACCCCCTGCGTCCCTCGGGCTCTCCTTTCTTCTTTGCAGAGACAAGCACAGTTTCCTGACAACACAAGGGTTTACGTGGCGCGTGATCCGTGAAAAGGACAGGGCCCCAGCACCCAGTGCCCACATCCACGTGTACAGGACACTGTCTGCAAAGGAGGGCGCTCATGCACTTCCTCGTGTCGTTTTTGTTTTTTCTGTATATACTGAGACAGCTTCATTCGGCCCACGTGGAACCCCATTTCCATCTCACCGCACGCGGGCGCGCCCGTGTATTTCCCGCCCCGCAGACACGAGGTTGTTTCCGCGATCGCGCTCTCACGGGCAGTGCTGTGCCCGGCACGCTGGGCCGGAGGGTTTCGCGCACGGGGGGCCGATGCTGCGGGAGGAAGGCTTCACGCATTTCAAATCTCGCCGGAACCCTGGATACGTTTTAAATCTTGTTGAACGTTTGCTCCCAGAGGTTCCAACTTAAGCTCCCTGCAGTGGCGTACAGACTGCCGGTCTCCTCCTCACCTTTACAAATCCAGCGCGAGTGCAAAACCTCAGTCGTAATAATCCTTGCCACCCTGAGAAATAAAGGACTCGCCTCTCAGAGTCCTGCCGGTTGGCATCTTCTCGCGGTGGGTCTGAGCCCCGGAGAACCAGCTAAGTTTTTTCCTATACCCTCTTCGTATACTTTCCCCACCTTCCTATGAAACGCCTGGCCTTTTAAAATACTGATTTTTAGGAATTCATATGACGAAGCGTATTAGCCATTTTTCTGTTATGGGAGCTACAAGCATTTTTCCTCATTCGCTGATTATCATTTAATTTTGTTTGTGATGGTGGTTGCCGACCAGTCAGCGGGGGAGTGGGGTTGGTCCAGTGTGTCCGACTTTCCTTTTCTGGCCTCCAGATTTTGTCGGAGTGAAAGCGGTCTTTCTGAGTCAGATGATTTGGTGACCGTCCCTTCTGCCTTCTGTGACTTCTAAGGCTCCGTTACTCGTGTTCACATTTTGCGCTCGTACGGTGTTTACTTCGATAACTCTGGGTCGGTGGCTGGAACTTCCTCCTTCAGGTGGTTGCCCATTTTCCCACTGCTTCGAAATGCCACTTAATTATGTAATAATACTGTATGCATTTTCTGGACTTTAAGGATGATTCTGTCACTCTTCCCAGTCTCCAGCATCCGGGCACCCCTTCCTCCCAGGGCCAGCTTTCAGTTTCTTGTGCATCTTTCCAGAAACAATTCACAGCACTTGCACATGTGTGTTTCTTACAGGCTTTATAATCTACTTGCCTTGTGTTTCAAAAACTCCTCAACACTGCTAGTATTTAAAATGGGATCCAGGGGACGCCTGGGTGGCTCAGTTGGTTAAGCAGCTGCCTTCGGCTCAGGTCATGATCCCAGCGTCCTGGGATCGAGTCCCACATCGGGCTCCTTGCTCGGCGGGGAGCCTGCTTCTCCCTCTGCCTCTGCCTGCCTCTCTGTCTGCCTGTGCTCGCTCTCTCCCCCTCTCTCTCTCTGATAAATAAATAAAATCTTAAAAATAAAATAAAATAAAATGGGATCCAGGGGCACCTGGGGGACTCAGTCATTAAGTGGCTGCCTTTGGCTCAGGTCTGATCCCGGGGATCGAGCCCCACATCGGGCTCCCTGCTCGGAGAAGCCTGCTTCTGCCTCTCCCTCTCCCCCTGCTCTTGTTTTATCTCTGTCAAATGGATGGAAAAAATCTTTTTTAAAAAAAGGTTAAATTTATTTAAAAAATAATAATAAAATAAAATGGGGTGGAGCTCTGTATTTAAGTGAACTAGAGAACCAGCGTGTCTGTGATGAGCAGCGTTCCCACCCACGGACGCCGGTCCCGCTCCATCCGCACGTTTTCTTCTGTGTCCAGCAGCATGTAAAGTTGTTGCTGTCGTAAAGGTATCTTTTATTCCATCAGATCTCTTATTTATAAATGAAAGTTATTAATTTTTGTATGTAATGTATATCTTGTACCGTTAGTGGCCCTAGCAGTCTCCTTAAATGCTCCAGCTGCGTAGAATTCTAGTTAAATCGAGCTGCCGTTCTGAGGCTTCACCACGTGCCACGTGGGGCGGCAGAAGCAGACGCACAAGGACGAGCCTTCTCGACAGCACAGTGCTTTGTGACTGTCCGCTCTGAAAGCAAGACGCCACACGGGGCGCAGGTCCTCCCAGGGACCAGAGGAGCCCTGCTCCCCCGCCCAGGGGATGCGGTTTGCCACACCGTGACTATGACATGGTTTTCATTGCATTTGTTCTGCTTGAGTTCCTTTCTTTTTTTTTTTTTTAAGATTTTATTTATTTGTTTGACAGAGAGAAACACAGCAAGAGAGGGAACACAAGCAGGGGGAGTGGGAGAGGGAGAAGCAGGCTTCCTGCTGAGCAGGGAGCCTGACGCCGGGCTCGTCCCAGGACCCTGAGATCATGACCTGAGCCGAAGGCAGACGCTTAACGACTGAGCCACCCAGGCGCCCCGTCTGCTTGAGTTTCTTAACTTATTCCTGAGTTTCTTAACTTCGCTGATGTGTGACTTTATCAAGCATAAGAAAAATTTAGCCACTATTTCTTCAATTATTTTCCTGAGCCTCTCGCACCTTCCTTCTGGGATTCCAAATACTCGTATACTCGACCTTTTGTTCTTGTCCACAAAGTCTTCAGGCTTAGTTGATTTGTCTATGAATCTCTTCCTCTCTATCTCTTCACATGGGCTAATTCCCGTCTTTCTGCCTCACATTTACTGTCCCTTCCCGCTCTCATCGCTGTCCTACCATTAATCCCATCTAGTCCACTTTGTATTTCAGACAGAAATTCTGAAAATTAAGGTGGAGGGGAAGACGGTGGTGGAACAGGAGGACCTGCGGCTCGGAAAAAACTTGAAATTTAGATAGTATCTTTCTCTTTTCTAGAATTCCCGTTGTGTTCTTTGCTACAATTTCTCTTTCTGTGCTGAGATTTTTTTTAATTTATTATGAGTCTATTTTCCTTTATATCATTGGGAATATTTATAATAGCTGTTTAAAATATATATCTGCGGGCGCCTGGGTGGCTCAGTGGGTTGAGCCTTTGCCTTTGACTCAGGTCATGATCTCGGGGTCCTGGGATCGAGCCCCACATCAGGTTCTCTGCTTGGCAGGGAACCTGTTTCCCCCCCCCCCTCCCATCTCTCTGCCTGCCTCTCTGCCTGCTTGTGATCTCTGTCTGGCAAATCAATAAATAAAATCATTAAAAATATATATTTCTCTGCTAATTCTAGCATTTGGGTTATCTTGGTGTGAGTCTTCACTGCTTTTTTTTTTCCTTGCAGATGGGTCATATTTTCCTTTTTCTTCAAATATGCCAGCTCTATGGACACTTTGGACCAGATAATTCTTTGTTATGGGGACTGTCCTGTGCATTATACCATATTTGTTCCCAGTCTCTCCCTTGCCTGTAGTCACAACAATCAAAAATCTCTCCAGACATTGCCAGATGTCCCCTCTGGTGGCAAAACTTCTCCCAGATGAGAACTCTTCAAAAACCCAATTTTGGATTATATCCTGGACATGGTAAATGTTTTGTCATACAGACCAGGGTTCTGTTATATTCCTCTGAAGAGTGTTAGTTTTTTTGCTTTGTGTTTTAATAACAGATTCACTTTGTTGAACTAAAATTGCAGATGCTGTCTCCTAGGTCTCGGTTCAAATCTCAGTTCAATTCTTTTCTTCTTATCTGAGTTGCTTGGAGTCTGCTCCATGCATGCTTGGTTCAGGGCTCAGCAGAGACTCAAGCAGAATTTATGCACAAAATTTGGGGCTTCCCCTTCTGTGTTCCTCTTTGCAAAATTTTTCCTTCCTTTCCAGAGCCTGTGGTTGTCCCAAACTCTTCTTTTGGTTCAGGCAAAAGAGACTGCCGGTGTTCAAGTTTTAGCTGCCCCAGACGGTGAAGTCTGGATCCTGTCCTCAGGCCAGAAACCATGGAAACAGGAGACTCTGCAAATAATACGACCTTTGTCCACACATCCCCTCCCCTCCAGAATAGGCCTCTCTGTGGCCACTACCCAGTGTGTTCAGGTAGTTGTTATTTATTTATCTATATTTTTAGGAATTAATAGTTTTTAATGAGTTAAAACATCCAGTCAGGTGTTTATTTGGCATTACCTGGAAGCAAAATCTGCACAGTCTTTAATCCTGCAGGAGGGGGGTGCCGGGGTGGCTCAACTATTAAGCATCTGCCTTCGCTCAGGTCGTGATCCCAGGGTCCTGGGATCGAGTCCCACGTTGGGCTCCCTGCTCAGTGGGAAGCCTGTTTCTCCCTCTCCCACTCTCCCTGCTTGTGTTCCCTCTCTCACTATCTCTTCTCTGTCAAATAAATAAATAAAATCTCAAAAAAAATCCTGCAGAAGGATAGTTGTTTGTTTTTTTAAGATTTGATTTGTTGATTTGAGAGAGAGCACAACTAGGGGGAGCAGCAGGCAGAAATAGAGGCAGAAGCAGACTCCCACTGAGCAGGGAGCCTGATGCGGGGCTCGATCCAAGGACCCTGAGATCATGATCTGAGCCGAAGGCAGAGGTTTCACCAACTGAGCCCCCAGGCACCCCAATAGGATACCTTTTAGTGAGAAGTTTTCATTTTGCCAGCAGTGGAAGAATTACTGCTTGCGGTCATTTCACTACCCGAGGCAATGGCCAGTCCTCTGGTTCAACTGAGCAGTCACTAACTGCACACAAAACAGTTTCTTGACTATGTGAGTGTTTCTCTGGTAAGTCCTACATTCCTACTTAGAGCACAGAACCATGCTGATTCTGCACACCCTGAGTCCTCAGTTAAGACCGTCCTCTCTCGTGACATCTAGGGTACCGTGCCGAGCAGTAAGGGAGTAGACGGAACGCCAGGACCTGTCTTGGTAAGGATAGCGCTAAGCCGTTACGACAGACAGAGAGACCAGACACATGCGTCACTTTCTCAGGGAACAGTCGCAAGGCGGCCGTCCAGGACGAAGAGTGGGGAGGAAGTCAGCGCTCGGCAGCGGCCCCGGCCGTGGCCATCAGCCGGTGGTCCACACCGGGCTGCAGCCAGAGAGCAGGGGTGACAGAGTGCAGAGGAGCGCTGACGTGTCAGAGACACCCGCACGCGGCACACTTCAGGCCTCTCCACGGTCCCACACCCGCCTCCTGGGGCCACAGCGTCACGTGACCTGCTACCTCTGTGGAAGCTTCGGGAAGGGCAGAGCCGGCGGGGGCTGGCTGCCTCCAATTCCGTCGCCATGACTCAAAGGCAGGAGTTTGCTTCACGGCCTCGCAGGCGGACCTCGGCTCCCCCAAGGGCTTCTCTCAGCCTCCAGGACGCGCTGGGAGAGGGCGCTCCGCGCGGTTGACCAGAGACGGCCCATGGACCAGAGAGACTGAGCCTCTTGCCCAGCTGTTTTCTCAGACACACTGTGCGCGGAGTGTCACCAGAGGGATGGTGGCCGCAGTCCCTGGTGGGTCCCGCCGCAGACTCCAGCTCCGCGTCCCGCCGAGACATTGCGCCGTCTGTGCTACAGACTACCTGGGAGGCTCATGGTGACCATAGCGGACACTGACGCGAAAGAGAAACAAGAACTCGGACTCGTTGTGGGTGTGGGGGGGCTTACCTCAATCCTCAGTTTCCTTCCCTGGGAAGAACTCAAAAAGTCAATAGATTCTCAACCATGCTTTGGGGTTCCTTCCCACAGGAGAATCGGGTACTTTTTCTGAGCTATGCCTCGGCTGTATTTCTATGGCACGTTTTCTTTTGTTTCCCTGTCGGAGCCAAGCCCGGCCCACGAGGCATGGCTGCTATCCCATGTTCGCTTGGAAAATTACTGCGGTTTGGACCGTATCGTACAACCCATTCCTTGGAAAGAGCATCATGACTTCTGCCTGGAAGTCATTCTTTAAATGGGAAACCTCAAGTGTGTGGCTTGTCATTGGCGTGATCTTCTTTTGTCGTGGGCTGATGCAGACACAACTGGAAATCCCCAAAGGAAACCGTGCTATCTGGTCACCCTCCAGTGCCCAACTTAATGAGGGCCCTTAGTGGCGGAACTGCCCGTGGAGGTGACAGCTGCCCGCACACCCTGACCACACAGCGTCCTCTCCCTCTGGGCACCTGTTTGTCCCGGAAGGAGCCTCAGGAGAGACCTTGGTGGCAGAGGTCAGTAGGATCGATGCTGGCAATCAAGGTGGCAGCAGGCATGCTCACGTCTGCATGAGAGCAGCCGGCCTCTCCTCGCCGCGTGCCCTCGGCCGGTGAGCCCTATGCCCGCCCCCCAGCCCCGTGCCAGGGTTCCTCAGTTCCCCGCCTCGTCCTGGGACAGCCACAGCCTGGCAGCACTGGGCAGCCTTCCCAGGATGGGGCTTCCCCGGCCTCCGGAGCCACGGCCACGCTGTCTTCCTGTCTTCCAGGTTTACCTGGAACAGCACACGGGGTGTGCGCCTGTGCAGACGCTTATGTTAGAATCTCGAAGCAGCCCACACCCCCTGCGACGCTCAGAACGGTAGACACGCGTGTATTTCCGTTTGTTTGTTTTCATAAGGACAGCTGCGGAAGGAGAGATGTTTGCCACTAGTACGCTCCTCCGTTTAAACGAGGAGGCGTTACAGCGAGCAGACCGGACTCCTTCAGCTGAAGGAAGGGGCAGAGGGAACAGAGAGGACAGAACGGCATCTGTCTGTGTGCTTCACGCACGTGCGAGATCTCCTCACGCTTCTGGACGACCGGGTGAGGCAGGCCTTCTCTTCCTCTTTACACACAAAGACACCAAGGCCCAGGCACTTAGGAACTTGCCCAAGAAAGGGGAAGAACTGGGAAGGGAGCCCACGGACATCTGATTTCAAAACTTCCCAGGACGCCACGGAAGCTTTCTGAACAGTGCATTCGCGTGTGGCCGGAGGCAAAGAAGAAGCCGTTCCAGAGCAGAGGGGGTTCCAGGAACCACCTAGAATGTGGAAGGGGGAAGTACACCAGCCGTCCAGCCACTTTGCCGGCGGTTTGGGTCCAGCATCATTTCCCAGGGAGGTTCTGGTACCCGACTGCGAGCCACGGGCCAGGGCTGCACGGGTCTGGGACCGTCCCTCGCTACGGTACCAGTATGCTCTAGGCTCAGATAATGGTGAACACGTAACAGAAGCATTTTTAAAGCTCCCAGTGGGCCACCGTAAAGCTAGGCGCTACCCCTGTGTGGGATACCTGCTCTTCAGGGGACCTTTACCGTCCCTGGTCCACGGCCCTGGACACCGGAGGTTTTGACATCCACTGACACAAGCAAAAATGTCCTCACGGGTATCTGAAGCAGCCCCTCGAAGCCAGAGATGCCCCTGCTAAGAACCACTGAAATGAAGCTTCAGTAAACAGAGGAAGTCAAAGCGGACTGGGTTTGGGATGCAAGACCTCCAGCTGTGTCCAACCGGGTCCAACCGTGTGACTTTAAGAAAGTCCTGGGATCCCCCCTTCTGAGCCTGAGTCAATCCATCTGCGAAGGGGGGGTCAGAATCACCTGTTCCCTTTCCTCACTCGGCTGGTGTAAACACCAAATGTGACCCCTGTCACCAAATGGCTTTTGAAGCCCCTGAGCCTACAGAAGGCTGCAGTGGCCCACGCAGCCCCCACCTGCAGGCCGCACCCCTCCCCGCCCCGCGCAGATGGACACGTGCACGCTGGGCTCGTGTCCCATTTCCTCTGGCACAAAATCTCTCTCGTGTGGCCATCTGGGAAGCGATCTAATAGGATGGATAATGCTTAGGCGTAGTCAAGGGGTAGCAGACCCTTTTCCTCCGAATACACCAGCCTCTTTTTTTTTTTAATAAATTTTTTTATTTTTTATAAATATATATTTTTATCCCCAGGGATACAGGTCTGTGAATCGCCAGGTTTACACACTTCACAGCACTCACCAAAGCACATACCCTCCCCAATGTCTATAACCCTACCCCCCTTCTCCCAACCCCCCTCCCCCCAGCAACCCTCAGTTTGTTTTGTGAGATTAAGAGTCATTTATGGTTTGTCTCCCTCCCAATCCCATCTTGTTTCATTTATTCTTCTCCTACCCACTTAAGCCCCCATGTTGCATCTCCACTTCCTCATATCAGGGAGATCATATGATAGTTGTCTTTCTCCGCTTGACTGATTTCGCTAAGCATGATACGCTCTAGTTCCATCCATGTTGTCGCAAATGGCAAGATTTCATTTCTTTTGATGGCTGCATAGTATTCCATTGTGTATATATACCACCTCTTCTTTATCCATTCATCTGTTGATGGACATCTAGGTTCTTTCCATAGTTTGGCTATTGTGGACATTGCTGCTATAAACATTCGGGTGCACGTGCCCCTTTGGATCACTACGTTTGTATCTTTAGGGTAAATACCCAATAGTGCAATTGCTGGGTCATAGGGCAGCTCTATTTTCAACATTTTGAGGAACCTCCATGCTCTTTTCCAGAGTGGTTGCACCAGCTTGCATTCCCACCAACAGTGTAGGAGGGTTCCCCTTTCTCCGCATCCTCGCCAGCATCTGTCATTTCCTGACTTGTTGATTTTAGCCATTCTGACTGGTGTGAGGTGATATCTCATTGTGGTTTTGATTTGTATTTCCCTGATGCCGAGTGATATGGAGCACTTTTTCATGTGTCTGTTGGCCATCTGGATGTCTTCTTTGCAGAAATGTCTGTTCATGTCCTCTGCCCATTTCTTGATTGGATTATTTGTTCTTTGGGTGTTGAGTTTGCTAATTTCTTTATAGATTTTGGACACTAGTCCTTTATCTGATATGTCGTTTGCAAATATCTTCTCCCATTCTGTCAGTTGTCTTTTGATTTTGTCTTTTGATTCCTTTGCTGTGCAAAAGCTTTTGATCTTGATGAAATCCCAAAAGTTCATTTTTGCCTTTGCTTCCCTTGCTTTTGGCGATGTTCCTAGGAAGATGTTGCTGCGGCCTTTTTTTAAAGATTTTATTTATTTATTGAGAGAGACAGAAAGAGCACTGGAGAGGGGGGCGGAGGGGCAGAGGGAGAGGGAGAAACAGGCTCCCCGCTGAGCAGAGAGCCGATGCGGGGCTCAATCCCAGGACCTCGAGATCACGACCTGAGCCGAAGGAAGACGCTTCACCAAATGAGCCACCCAGGCGTCCCCAGAAAACCTTTCCCTGCTCACTAAAGTGGCCCTACTCTCCGTAATAAGACTTTTAGTGGAAGCAATGTAATTGAATGCACTTGACTATTTCTGAGACTCTTAGTCTAACATTTTCTGACACAACATCTGTGGGTCTGATTCTAAGTTGTTTATTTTGATACTTGACTTCACTGGCTATCAAACTTGTAAAGAATACTGTGTAAGAAGCACAAATCCAAAAATTAATGAATAATTACCTTACCAAATCATTTTATTCATTTTCCAATCTTATCCACCAATTATGTGAACATTTTTTGGTTGAAACTCAGCTAGTAAATTTCCATCTTCCCTGATGTCAATTAGTTGTTCATGCAAATTAACCATAAGGCACTACAGGCTAACATTGTTTAGCAAATGAAATTACAACCCACCATTGTTGGGAAGATTGTTAAATAAGATAAAGATGTCTCTACTTTTTTTTTTAAGTATGAAGACAGGAGCATTTTTATAGATGACACGCATTATTTTGGGCAACAATAAAAAGTTTAGTCCATCTGTTTTCCAAATGTTCTCTCACATTCCTTTCAAAAAGCTGTTACTTTCTTACTCTTTTTTTAAAAATCACCTTTATCTGAAGATACAAATCTAGAGTGTTTATTGTTCTTTTAAAAATATCTACTAGAGGGGCGCCTGGGTGGCTCAGTGGGTTAGGCCTCTGCCTTCGGCTCAGGTCATGGTCTCAGGGTCCTGGAATCGAGCCCCGCATCAGGCTCTCTGCTCAGTGGGGAGCCTGCTTCTCCCTCTCTCTCTGCCTACTTGTGATCTCTCTCTCTGTCAAATAAATAAATAAAATCTAAAAAAAAAAAAACAAAAACCTGCTAGGAAGCATGCTTCTGACAGTCTGGTTTTCCCAGCGATGGGTCAGAAGTCTTGAACAGCTGTGTTATTGTTGTTTGTTTCGTAAAAGAAAACCATATTATCCGTCTTTAAATCCAACAGCCTTTAAGTTACCTGGCTGCAATTTAACCACAATAATCCTGTGTAGTACAAGTTTTCGAGGTCATTCCCACCTCATCACAAAGAACTATAAACATTCTTTTCTTCTCTTTTTCGTGAGAGAGAATGAGAGAGCATGAGCAGGGGGAGTGGGAACGGGAGAAGCAGACGCCCCGCCAAGCAGGGACCCCGATTTGGGACTTGATCCTGGGACTCCAAGATCATGACCTGAGCTGAAGGCAGTCGCCTAACAGCTGAGCCACCCAGGCGCCCCTATAAATATTCTCTTACGTTTTTATTTCTAAATCAGCGTAGATGTGTTGGCAACATCTGGGGCCTACAGGACGTGTGGCTCTGGGAGTTTGCTGCTGTTAGTCACTTACGCAGCTACAAGGACAAGCCTCCGTGTGCTGTAGAAACTTTGACCTCCTCCGACATCCTCTCCTGTAGGGGACAGTTTTGCCAGTGGAATTTATTTAATAAAAAGCCATTTACTATTAAGAATGTATGTTCCATGGGGCACCTGGGTGGCTCGTGGGTTGAGGCTCTGCCTTTGGCTCAGGGTCCTGGGATCGAGCCCCGCATCGGGCTCTCGGCTTGGTGGGGAGCCTGCTTCCTCCTCTCTCTCTGCCTGCCTCTCTGCTTACCTGTGATCTCTCTCTGTCAAATAAATAAATAAAACCTTTAAAAAAAAAAAAAGAAAGAAAAGAAAAGAAAGATACTTACTAATCTCAAGAGGAGCCACAGTTACTCCCCAGGGCTCTGACCAGGAGATCAAGGTCACCACCGCCAGCCAGGAGAGAGACTGACCCCGAGGAAGGGCTGAGAAGGACCCAGCATCATCTCTGGTGTTCCTGCCAAACATGCACAACCTCGGTCCATTCTGAGAAAACAGGTATCTAACCGGCCGCTGCACTTCCAAAGAGTCAGGGTCATCAATCGCTGAATGGGGGAGCAGTCAGGTGAGTGTCCTGATGTCGGCTTGGGTCATGATCTTGGGGTCATGGGATGGAGCCCCGAATCAGGCCCTGTGCTCAGCGTGGAATCTGCTTGGGATTCTCTCCCTCTGCCCCTCCCCCCACATGCGCCCCCCCCAAATAAATAAATAATCTATTTTTTTAAAGTGTCAAGGTCATGAAAGGCAGAGAAATCAAAGAAAGACGGAGGAACCATCCCACACGGGAGAAGTCCGAGGAGCTCCCACAGCTGCACGCAGTGCGGATCCCGGTAGACTCCTGCTAGGACAAGGCCAGTGGCGGGAAGAGGGAGCGGCTGGACAAGGACAGCGGAGAGTGCGCATCGGCCTGATCTCCCCGCCTCGGCCCGGGCACGGTGGCTGCGTGAGCGCTAACATTCGGGGCACGCGGTGAAGGGTACGGGGGACTCTGTACTAGCTTTGCAACGTTTCTGTAAATCTGAAATTATTTCAAAGTGGAAAGTTTAAAAAAGGAACATCTGTGCCCTTCCCCAGCTGTGCAGCAAATTTCCCACACAGTGTAATGGAGTCTAAGCTCGTCCCCTCAGTGTTCGCCAGTGTTTTCGGCGTGCATGCCGACGGCGCTTCCTGCCAAAGGGAACGCGCCTCCGCTTGCCACCCCGTGGTTTTCTTCGTCCGTCAGCGGTGGGAACCAGTCGGGCGTCCTCCTCGTGGTATCTGACTTAAATCGCTGCTCAGTTCAAACACTCAAAAGAGGCTTCTGGAAATGTATCCGATATTCAGTGAACTTTTGTGTTGTTCTATAGGATCTTAAAAATGGTAAAATCTCATCGTCGTCTTCAAGCATTGCATCCGTCAGTGCCCGTCTGGATGACTTCACGGCGTCATCAGTCGACCTTTCAAGACGCCCCATGTACCGAGACGAGGGTTACGGTTGGTGATCACGAGTCTGTATCAACAGCTCAGTCTAGATCATTCGGAATCGCGTGGCCTTGTGAGGCCTGAGTGGGCTGTCCTTGTCCTGCCCCGGGAGCATCCGCTGAAGCTGCGGGGGGGAGGGTCCCTTCCACCATCTTGGTGTTTGCTTGGGACCGCATCGTCCGCGGGATCGTCAGTCTACAGTCCGAAGCGGGGTTCTTCTGAAGTCAGCGTTCCCCTTCGCAAGGACTGGTCCTCTTTAAGACCAGATCATTCGTAAACCCAATAAAACAGACTCAACTAGGCTGTTTCTAAGATTCTGAACGGAGCCACAGTCGACACTGACTAGGACCTTCTGGCCAGGACAGCTCCACACTCACGGGCCAGGGGCCACTGGAGAGACGAACTGCGTGAGGGCCCCAGAGTCACTCGGAAGAGTCAGTGCCGGCCAAGGCGGCTTCTTCATGTTTTAGATGAAAATATTCAGAGACGTTCAGACGACCGTTCCCGTACTCTCCAAAGCAGTGTTTCCTGCAGTGTCCCACAAAGTAGCCTTAGCCGTAGTGGCTATTTAAAAAAACTGCAAATTAATGAGTGGAAAGTAAATTAAATTAACGTTTAGTTGTGTGTTCTCATGAGCCACATTTTAGGAGCTCAAGAGCCAAGTCCACCATGTCGCGTGGAGGTCGTGGCGAGTCCCACTGGAAGGCGGCGATCCCGAGGTCGCCCGTGGCCCCGCCGTGCGGCTCGCTGCCTTCGAGGAGCGCAGGCGAGCTCCCGGGCCCGACCCTGGCATGAAGTCGGGGTCTGCTCGTCACGGGCCCCGCACTGGGGGTCGGGGCTGTGTCCGTGGTGCCGGGCTGGGAGGCCTCCAAGGCCAGGGCGCTCGCTGTCATGGCCCTGCCCCTCCCCTGCAGTGTTCTTTTCATCGCTTCCCTCTTGAGAAGCCGGGGAGTCCCCGTGAGGCCCCACGAGCTCTGTGCCGGGTGCGGGAGCCAGGCTCCGGGACACAAGCTGGGGACCGCACGCCCTTAGCGACCTCTGAAAAGCCCCCCAGCTACTGTGCGTCCAGGTCCCATGAATGAAAGCAAAAGAACAGCCCGTGCTGCTGAGACCGAGTGTCCTTACTCGGCCTGCGGGCCGCGGGGGGTGAGGGGCAGCTTATTAGGATGTCAAGGGAACAGGGTCTGTGTGAAAACCCTTTAGAAGGTGGAAGCGAGTCCACGGGCTGGAAGGCCGACTGCGGGTGCCCGGAGCGAGCGGGGCGCGGGGGTGTGTGGGCGGACGGGTCACCCAGGAGGACAAGCAGGCCGATGTGAGAAGCAGGACCCGAGAGGCACAGACGCGGTGACGCCCCACCAGCGGAGCTCAACCCACCTTACAGTTTAGCCCAGGGCCGGCCCATGGGCAGCTTTACGGGGACCCGGGCCATCACACCCGCCTACCTCCAGCACGAATTGTTGTTCACCTGGGCAAGGCGGGAGCGGCGGACGCAGTCGTGGGCAGCCCAGACCCGACACCTACTGAGAACGACCCTTGGCGAAGGGCGAGCGCCTCCGTCCAGACCCCCCAGACAGGAGCGACCGGCCCCGGCGCTGTTCCCCGCAGCGGGGAGAGGGGTGAGGAGGGAAACAGGAGCGGAACACAGTTCAGGAAGGAGAGCCTCCCAGCCGGGCCCTCGCCGGCAAGTGGCAGAGGTGACGAAGGGGGAATTCTGCTCATCTGCTCTGGCCCGGGAGGGAGCAGAAACCTGTGAGATGCGAACACCTTGCCGCCGGGGCACAGGGAGGACGGATGAGCTGATTTCCTTAACGGGAAACAACATCTGTTTCTACTCAGGGACCAAATAATATTTTTCCAAGTCTGGCTGAGCAACTGGGTTTTCTTTTACTGGCAAACCCCGCGTGGCGCCTTATAAATTTGACACTAACACCTTTTTCTTAACTTGTTCCTTCTGCTGACACATCAGAAAACAGAAAGGCTTGTATTCTTCCCTCCCTGCGTGGCCCTGTGACGCCCCTCGGTGCTGGGCACCTTCCACCAGTTAACCCCGCCGACTGTCACCTGCCCTCTCAGAGCCTCTGCCCGGAGGGGCCCCTCTCTCACTCAGAGCCGACGATGCAGTCTCCTCTCTGTCCTGATGCCCCGTCCTCTTGCCGGTCAGAACCGCAGTGGCCGAGCTGAAAGAGGTCTTTGTCCAACAGGGGAAGAAGAGGAAACCAAGCGTAACTGACCTTTTTTTTTTTTTTAATGGAAGTCTACACAAGCTCCACAAACAGTACAGTGTAAAAAACTGCATTAATCTTAAGTGTACACCTTAGTGATGTTTCCTATGTATATACTCCAGGTCAAGATCTGGAACATTCTCAGCACCAAGAAGACCACCTCACCCACCCTCCCAATCCATGAGCCGGCCCACCCCCAGAAGCAACTACTATTCTGATTTCTATAAACATGAGCCAGGTTCTCATTATGGGCCAACAAATCTAACAGATCCGTTAACCAAGTTCATAAGCTCGGTGTATAAAACAGGGCTACCCTCTTACACATTTGCAGTTGGAAATGCAATTTCCCCAGGAATTCATTCCCTGCTGGTAAAACTACTCTCTTGCCAAGGGGAGAGAGACATATCCAAAGTCAGCTTCCCAGGACTCTCGCTCCCCTGGGCAAGAGCGAGAGGAACATTGCTAACATCTGCTGCCATGATTCTTCTCGTAAGCTTCCAGACCACAGACCCGACACTAACGGGAAGAAGACTGACACCACCAAGTGTTGGCCAGGAAGTGGAGCAACTGGAACTCCCGGACCCTGTTGGCGGCATGTAAGCAGGTGAAACATCTTTGGGCAAGAGCATGGCATTTTCTGCGAAAACAAGCAAACGCCTGCCCCCAGGACAAGCAAATCTGTTTTTAGATTTAGATCCAACAGACGTGCATACACGGGCTTGCCGAAAGTCATGTATTAGAATGTGCACAATAGCTTTATTTGTAAAAGCCAAAAACTGGATGTTACCCAAAAATCCTATCTATAGAATGGACAGGTAGAATGAAACACTATTCATCAGTGAAGCAGAAAGATAATAGTGACTGTAATAGTAAGCGGCAGAGCTAGGATTTGAGCCCAGAAACTTGCTTGTGAACCTGAACTTCTCCCAATATAATGTAACAATCAGTACTTCCATATGTTGCTGGTGGGGACATGAGGTTGAAGAGCCGTTTGGGGAGTGCATCAGCAGCGTGTAATAACGTACACATGCATACGTCATAAAATGTAGCAGTTAGTCCTCGGTTTAACCACACTCACAGTCTACACAAAGAAAGGTGTGCTCGCACAGTTGTCATAGAGAAAAGGGTGAGCCGTCACGTGATCCTAAGATGACATGCTATGCAGCCGTTAAGATAAACTCAGTGTTTATGTATCTATCCAAAATATGACGTACTTAGAGCCGTCAAATGCATAGAGACAGAAAATAGATGGTGGGTGCTGGCAGCAGGGGAGGGGGGCCGGGACAGGGTAGTGGGGAGTCGTCGTTTAATAAGGACGGAGTTATGGAGGTGGATGGGAGTGATGGTTACACAGCATTGTGAATATGTTTAATACCATGAACTGTGCACTTATGAAACGGTAAGACGGCGGGTGCCTGGGGGACTCGGTCACTGAGCATCTGCCTTCGGCTCAGGTCATGGTCTCAGGGTCCTGGGATTGAGCCCCACATCGGGCTCTCTGCTCAGCGGGGGGCCTGCTTCCCCTCTCCCACTTCCCCTGCTTGTGTTCCTGCTCTCACTGTCTCTCTGTCAAATAAATTAAAAAATATATTTTTAAAACAACAACAAAAAAAGGGAAGACGGCAAACATTGTGTATATTTTAACACAGTAAAAAAATTTATCAAAAAAAAAAAAGACTATAGCAACATATCTTCATGACCTGAGTCCAGGGAAAGATACTTTGAACCGAACACAAACAAACGCTACCATAAAGAAAATGCATGTTTTTGTCTCCATTTGAGTGAAGAATTTCCGTCCTGAAGGCTGAGAGTTGAGCTAAAAGCCGAGCCATGCGGCGGGAGAGGCGGCTCGCGGGACAAGGAGGTTGAAGAGCCCCCGGGGACGGCAGCCGGTCGACCCCTGCTGGTCTCTTAGCCGTGACAACGCGAGCAGTTCCCGCAGGGGAGGTGGGGCATGGCGGTGCGGGAACGCTCTGCGACCTCTCTTTCCAATTTTTACAGAAATCGAAAGCTATTCAAAATTAAAAGTTTACATTTAAGGGTAGGTTAGTGAGAGGGCGCCTGGGGGGCTCCGTCCGTGAAGCATCCGACTCTTGATTTCAACTCAGGTCATGATCTCCTGGGCTTGTGGGATCGATCCTCACACGGGACTCCACATTCAGTGGGGGTCTGTTTCTCTCCCCCTCCTCTGCCCTGCCCTCCTCTCTAAAATCAATCAATAAATCTAACAAAAACAAAACAAAACAGGTTAGTTTTTCTGCCTGTATGTCACTGACCATTCTCTTTGGGTTTGACTTAGAGATACTCTATTTTCTCTCCATCTTCCCCAAGGCTGTGGACCACGTATTAATTGGAATTTCAAGGAAATGTATGTATGATCTCACATCTGGGAGCCATGACAGATGCATGAATTTGTAGGAGGCTTTTTCTACATGTTGACAGAAGGACACGACCCCCCTTTCCCTCACAGTGCTGAGCCCCTGCTTCCTGACTTGGGGCAGGGGGCAGCAATGTTTGTCCTGCAATCGTGGAGCATTTGGGGGTTGAGGAGGGCTTTCCAAGCCTGAAAAGGACTCAAAAGTCTGGCTAATACGGAAAAACTCCAAGTCGGGACATAGGCTAAGAGATTTATAGGTAATTGAGGTTCAAGTCATGTAAATAATATCAATTCTCAAAGTGAGAATGTGAGCAGAGGCCCCATTTGTCAGAATCTCCTTTTTTATTTTTCATTTTTTAAAAGATTTTATTTATTTATTTGAGAGAGAGAGAGAGTGAGAGAGAACATGAGAGAGGAGAAGGTCAGAGGGAGAAGCAGACTCCCCGCGGAGCTGGGAGCCCCATGCGGGACTCGATCCCGGGACTCCGGGATCATGACCTGAGCTGGAGGCAGTTGCTTAACCAACTGAGCCACCCAGGTGCCCTGAATCCCCTTTTTTATTTTTTATTTTTTTAAGATTTTATTTATTTGACAGACAGAGATCACAAGTAGGCAGAGGGGCAGGCAGAGAGAGGAGGAAGCAGGCTCCCTGCTGAGCAGAGAGCCGGATGCGGGGCTCGATCCCAGGACCCTGGGATCATGACCTGAGCCAAAGGCAGAGGCTTTAACCAACTGAGCCACCCAGGTGCCCATGAATCTACTTTTTTAAGAAGAAAACCCAAGCAAGGAATTGGGGTCCTTTTTATGCGTGGACCATCTTCTGCACAAGGTCAGACTCTTCACCCTGACCTTCTAACCCCACGGGGACCCACTGGGGTGTGTTTGGGGTTTTTTTGTTTCGTTTTGTTTTGTTTTAATCTCAATTTTATTTATTTATTTGTTTTTAAAATTTCTTTTCAGTGGACCAGAATTCATTGTTCATGTACCACACCCCCACTGGGGTTTTCAATCAGGAAAAGCGTGACTAAGTCTTTCTCTAGAGCCCAGTGTCCTTTAACCCAGGAGAATCCCATCCATCTGGCACAGGGACTTGGTCACAGCCACCCTGGGGTCAAGGGGAAGACTGAGCCCTGCCGGTCCCCTTCCCGCTCTCGGGGTCTAAGCATCGTGCCCAGATGCGGACCCTCCGCAGCCCCGGAGAACCAGCGCCGTCTGGGCTCCCTGCCCGCGGCCTAGATCGCAGGGGTGGGTGTGGGGCCGCACCGCGAGAACGAGGCTGAGAAGCTCAGCACGTGCTTGTCATCGTGCTTCCCCGCCCACGACGGAGGGAGGACCGAGCAAATTAATCCCCGTGATGTGCACTCAGACGCATGAAAATGTGGAGAATCTTGATCGACCTCTGTCGCCGCTGCAAAGTGTAAATGCACAAACGGCTCGCGGTCGCAGAACAAGGGGTGAGGAGGCCCGCCGGGGCGACATTTCCTGCGTGGCCGCTGCCGGTTTGACACAGCTTGCTCTAGTGGTTCCCAAACTGTGCACGGAGGAACCCCAAGGGGCAGCCCAAACCCTCAGCCAGCGGCAGGATGCTTTATGCTGTGGGGGGATCACTCACGTGCCCGGGAGCGACAGCTTGAAGGAGATCGAAATGCCGGCGCTCGAGGGCAGCTGCGCGCCTCCGTCCTCCCAGCTGCCGCGGCGAAAAGCAAGAACCGGGCAAGGAGGAGCCGCTATTTAAGAATTAAATGAAATGTTTTTTACTTTGATTTGTGTGTTTCTTTTTTTTTTTTTTTTTTTTTTTTGGACGGCTACCTAGTTAGGAGGCTAGGAATACTAAGTTGCATGGACGCTGCCCTGATGCACAATCGTTAGGGCTTTCTTCTGGGCAAGGGGTGCCCCACAGTGACCGGACGGCAGGGTCTGTGCTTGGAGCTGAGGCCTGCGGAGCCTCTGGGGCCGGCTGACGCCCTCAGGCTCAGGAAGGAGGGAAGCAAACCCAGAAGTGCAAACCGGCTGCTTGTTTCTTCCCGAAATTCTCCCTGCTAAGATCTTACCCACATCGGACGGCTCGTTAAGCTTTCACTCCATTCTCCAAAATGCAAACATACACATTTTAAAATGTTATTTTAAAAAAAGCATCTTTTTGAAAGAGATCCTTCTTCCAGTGACTGAAACATAAAATTCAGAACCAGGTTTGAGATTTCTCTTCCTCAGCGGCTAATAACCGGCGGCCTTGAGCCGGTGACTGCGTGAAAATCCCTTTTGCCGCCGCCCACGTGTTTGCTCTTCTGTAACCTTAGAGACCTCCCGGAAGTCAGGGGCAGCAGAGAGCGGTGCTTATGGGCAGGGTCATGAACGAGGAGCAAACAAACAAAGACCCCCTCAACCATCCGTGGCAACTGGATGAATGAGCCCTCTGGGCAAAGTCCCCTGCGTGGGACGCCGTCTGTGAGAGCCGGGCTCCTGCCTGCCGCTGGGGTCTCGATGCCCTCTCAGTTCAGCAGGGCCCAGGCTGGGCCACCCCAGCGCCTCCCGCTGCAGGAGCAGGTGCAGGGTTGGGGGCGGACGGGCACCCGGCCTCCACTTCGCCCAGCCCCTGCCCCAGCTCCTGCCAGCTCCGTGCTTAAGGCGTGCGGCTTCCCGCCTTCCAGACCCCAGCTTCCAGACCCCAGCTCAAGGAGCTCAACGCCTGCGGCCCTATCTGCTCCCCTTGCCTGCTTCCCTCCAGGTGTCTGGCTGTCCCGGGCTTCACTTCCCCCACCAGGACACAGAGTGATAACTCCCACCTCCTGGTGTTGCTGGAAAAATTAAATGAACAAATACACCTAAAGCGGCCTGCTTCGTTGTGTATGAATCCCGGCTCTTCTCACTGGTGGGGCACACGGTGGCGGAATCAAATGACCGGAGTGTGCTCGGGCTTTTAAAATGTGTATCCAAGTTCACCTAGAAAAGTTTGAAACCACCTTGGCTTTTTTGTGTTATTTTTGTTTTTGTTTTCCCTGAAAGGGCCACCAATATGGGATATTTTTATTTTCCTTAATTTGCCAAACTGATCTTTACCCCCATTATCTCCTGCTGTACTCCGTCCCCCAGAAGCACTCTGATTTTCTATGCAAGGACTGTTCAGATGGATTTTGCGCACCCGACCCCCTTCTGAAGAGGCAGTTCTGTCTACTCTCGGAACACCTGACTTCCGTGGCTGCAACTCATGACCCACTTGGAGTCTGCTGAAGTACGAGGGGATTGATGTGCGGCCCGTATTTCAACTCAGAGTGTAAGAAATGCAAGTTGATGGGGCGCCTGGGTGGCTCAGTGGGATCATCGTTAGCCTTCGGCTCAGGTCATGATCTCAGGGTCCTGGGATCGAGTCCCACATCGGGCTCTCTGCTCAGCGGGGGGCCTGCTTCCCCTTCTCTCTGCTGCTCACCTTGCTTGTGCGTGCTCGCTCTCTCACTGTCAAATAAATAAATTAAACAAAATCTTATAGCACATAAGGAAGCAGGGGAGGAGGAGGGCGGGAGGAAGGACACTGAGGTCAGCAGCGTTTACAAATGGGCAAGTTACCCAGGAAGAGTGACGACCAGAAGCCCAGTTCAGGGGCAGGTGTCCTGGGGAATGGCCAGAACTCCTGAGGGTCCTTGGGGGCCATGGAAATGTGAGGACACATGAGCAGTAAGAGCCTGGTGCTTTACAGGCGGAGCCCACTGGACGGGGCCACTGGATGGAGAGGTGGGGGCAGCGGACAGGGAGCTAGAGACCTGGATGGGGAGCTGGGGCCGCAGGCTGCCACCTGTCCCCTGACCGGGCCCCTCATACCTCACCCTTCATTCCAGTCTCAACAAACGGCAGCCTCCTCCAGTGGAACCTTCGCGGCTGCTCCGAGCACAGCCACCACCCTCTGCGTTGTGCTGCGGCTGTAACCAGTGTGAATTTCTTTTCTTTAAGATTTAATTTATTTATTTGACAGACAGAGATCACAAGTAGGCAGAGAGGCAGCAGAGAGAGAGGGGGGAGCAGGCTCCCCGCTGAGCAGAGAGCCCGATGTGGGACTCGATCCCAGGACCCTGGGATCATGTCCTGAGCCGAAGGCAGAGGCTTAACCCACTGAGCCACCCAGGCGCCCCAGCCGGTATGAATTTCTACTGCCGCTTGCTTTTCCCTCCATTGCAACGACTAACACTCGCCTCTGACTGGGGAACACTGAGTCAGCAATACGCCTTCTCGGACCCCATTTACCCCAGAACAAAGTCGACCGGAGCAATGAGGGCGGAACCATGCAGAAGTGGACCGACAAGATAATCCCACGATGGCGGCAAATGTCAGCACCAGCGAGGGAACACGAAGCATCAGCGGAAGGCAACGGGAGTTGCACCATTTTTGTGCTGAGAATATTTTTCTAAACCTTGGGGATCTGATTCCACTAATTGTGCAATTTGTCTACAACAGAAACTTCTCTGCTGTCCATGTGATACAAATTAAAGCACAACTGGGCAAGTTCCCAGCTAATTTGGTTAAAACAAAGTTCATGGGGATAACCAGCTTCCCAGGGACCTTGTAATCCATACTGTGGGTTGAATTACAGCCTTACGAGTTCTCAGAAAGGAAATTGCTTTGATCATACTCAGAATTTCAAACCAATTACTTGAACTTGCAATGATTGTTTTTGGCATTCATTCCAATAATATTTCCTGTGCATACACCAACATGTGCCAGCTTCCAGGATACAAAAACGAATCAGTTGTGGTTCCTGGTTTCTTGGAACTCAATGTTTAATGCAGGACAGAGTTGATAAGACCCATTTCCAGTCATACAGCAGGCTAGATCTCCTGGAAAACCCTTAGGTTTGAAGTGATTCCTATGTTTAAAAATATGTTTTAAATGCATTGGTGAAATGGCATGAAATTAAAAAAAAAAAAAAAAAAAAAAAGATCCACAGGCCAAAACCAAAATGAAAGCAGAAATCCTTGTTGGTGCCAAAAATGTCTTTCCCTCAGACCAAAGCTGGGGCCTTGGGTTCCTCCCTGCAGAGCTGGGTGGGGTACGGCACAGAGTTGCGGGGGTGGGGTAGAGACAGAGCTTGGGACAGAGTTCCCACCTTTCTCGGGCCTCACCAAGGCTCCGAAGGCTCTGGCCCACAGCCCACCCCAGCTAGCAAGTCTAGCATCGACCATTCTCAGAAAGCTTGAACGGGGAATCTGTTTGCCCTGCAGATTAGGACAGCAAGGAAAGTTGCCTTTCTCAGCTTTGGTCGGAAATTTGAAGACGCCCTCCCTCTTAAGTGTGTTTGTGGCGTGAATTTACACCAGTTGTCCTATGGCTTGAAAACACCACGCTGAAATTATTCTTTTTTTAAGATTTTATTTATTTTGACAGAGAGAGAAAAAGCAAGAGAGGGAACACAGCAGGGGGCGTGGGAGAGGGAGTAGCAGACTCCCGCTGAGGAGGGAGCCCGATGCGGGGCTTGAGCCCAGGACCCCAGGATCCTAACCTGAGCCACCCAGACGCCCCACACACACACTGCAGTTTTAAGGTAACTTGGTTTCCAGGTTGCTGGTGATCGGCCGAAGGAAAAAAATCCCCCGTAGAGGAAGTCACCATCAGCGGGAGCCTCACGAATTCCTACTGACCAGATTCCAAAGAGATGAACTGTTACCCAGTAGAAGGAAGCAGTTGATTAATCAATTTTAAAACCAAGGGAGCAAGGTGCTACAACTGAGAACGACAGCCCCATAAAATCCTCAAAGACTTCACAAACCAGAACGATTGCTCTATGAATTGCGTAGAAAATAGAATTACAGATTGATGTAGGAAAGATCTTAGGGTTTGAGCCCACAGCCATGGAGTCTTACGACATCTTCGGTGCAGAAAGGCGGTTTCATCAAAACACAGGGACAGGACTCAGGGGCAGAAAGGGCTGCTCTGGGGTCACGAGGAGCCGCCCATTATACAGTTTCAAGTTGGGAGGCGGTTCGGGATAGCATAAGCCTCGCAAGTATTTTGGAAACAAGACTTCCAGGACCCTGAGGGGGCTAGTGATTGTTGGGAAAAGTCATTTATGATCTCTTAGTAAACCCTCAGTCAGGAGACCCTTCAGATGTGTATCGGTGGGCCGTAGGGTTGAAGGCTGATTGCCAACACGTATCCAGGGAGGTAGAGATAAGGGAAGTTTCCAAAGGAATTTTTATATGTTAAAGTAGACTTGCAGGGTCCTGGGGGTTGGGCTAAGATTGCCTTTGGCCCTTAGCAAAGTGTCAGCATCGAGGCAGCTTTGTTCCTATAAGAAGATCCCTCTCTCTGTTCCAAGGACCTGCCAGTGGGTTGTAGGTAGTAAGGAAATTTATTAACTTTTTTTTTTGCCTTTGTTTCCCACATCATAGATTATAGAACAACTATGTTTAAAATTATTTTAAAATAGGAGAAGTTTAATGATACAATAAAGAACAAGGAAGTTTTCTAAATAAGCAAGGAAGAATTTCGAAAATGAAAAATATCATTTAAAATTTAAGAATTAATGTAGAATAAAGAGCAGACTCCTTGTTACTGTAAAGAGAATCCATGACCCGAGATACAGCCAAAGAAATGATCTAGAATGTGAGGTGTATAGACCAAGGAAGAAAAATACTCCTACTAGTGAGATTAAGAGAACAAAAACGAGAATGAGACTTCGGATCTCTACGTGATCGGAGTTCCAGGCGGGGACAGCGGGAACGGGGAACAGCTGAGTGGGAAGGCACGCTGACTCCGTGGCTTCTAACATTGTGGATGGCTACCGTGTTTCCCCAGTGAGGCTCGGGGGCTCCTAAGAACATTTGGAAAATGACACTAGACAGACCAAAGTACAATTACAGCATTCAGAAGGACGGTATTTTATAAGCTGCCGGAAGGAAACAGTGGGTCGCCATACAGGCAAGGCAGCTGGACACACGACTGACTTCTGTGTCATAGCAGGAGTCCAGAGTCAGAGGAAGAGTATGTCAAAGTGTGGAGGGAAAACCTGTCCCTCTAGGATTCTTGCCCAAGCAACTGTCTTACGAAGATGAGCATAAAATGTATACATTCTCAGGCTGAATCTGAAAGAGTAAACCACCAACAGATTTTCACTAAAGGAAACCCTACGGTCCGAATTTCCGGCAGGAAAAAGAAAAAAAAAGTCCCAGCGGGACCTTCAGAGTCGCAGGAAGTGTGACAAGCAAGGACAGGAAGGAGAGAAGGCGGGTCTAGACAAGTACCGGCCACAGGAAACTAACGATGCCTACCATGTGAGGGACACGGCGGCAGTCGCGGGCAACAACGTATAAACCTGCTGCTTACATCGTTTCAGAGCCGACTGGGAGGTTCATGAACTTCAGGCCGTGCTGGGTATGAAACACCCAAGTCCTGAGCAACCACTGAGCGAACAGAGCGGCAGTAGGACTCCTTGATGTTGGCCTGGGAAGTGAGGTTTTTGGATATGACATCAAAAGCACGGGCAGCAAAAGCAAAAATAAACAGGTGCGTACATGAAACGAAACATCTTTTTGCGTAACAAAGGAAATCATCAAGGAAATGAAAAGGCAACCTACAGAATGGGAGAAAATATTTGCAAATCATTTTTCTGGTAAGGGGTTAAGACTAAAATATATAAGGAACATACATGACTCAACAGCAACCAAACAGGGCGGGGGGGTGGGGGGTGCAAATGATCTGCTAGACCTTAATCCAAAGAAGACGAGCAGATGTCTAGAGACATGTGGAAGGGCTCCGCCTCACTCATCGTCAGGAAAATGCAAATCCCAGCTACAAGGAGAGATGCACCTCGCAGCTGTTTGGATGGCTGTCATCGAGATGAGATAAATGCGGACGGGGCGGGGAGGCGGGAGCCCGGGGGCGCCTGCTGCTGGGCATGCGGCTGTTGTGGGCAACAGCACAGAGGGTACTCAAGGTTATAAATGTAGAACAGCCCTAACAAGCTCTGGACATCTAATAAAGGGCACAGTGACTATAGTTAATAGAGACTGTGCCATGTTCACGCAGTTGCTAGGAGGGCAGGAGGGGGGCATTCTTGGCAGCACGTGCAGAACTATAGAAGACAACTGTGCTAGGTGAAGGGTGTGTTCCTTAACCGGACTGTGGTCATCAGTTTATAAAACACACATGCATCGGGTCATCAGGTGGTCCGCTCTGGATACCTACAATTTAGTCCGTTACACCTCCATACAGCTGGAGGGGGAAATATAAATAACGAAAGTAGTGAAAATAAACTCAGAGAAAGAAGAAAGTTCCACTGATAGAGGAAATCAATGAAATAAAATGGTCATAGATTTGATCAATAAAACCAGATATACAGGTCGCGCCGGGTGAAGCGTCAGACTCCATCTCCACTGGGGTCATGATCTGGGTCTGAGATGGGTCGGGGGCTCGGTGCTCAGCACAGCGTCTGCCCTCACCCGTGTCCGTTCTCTTGCGCGTGCTCTCTCTCTCTCTCTCAAATAAATAAATAAGTAAATAAATAAAATTTAAAAAAACAACACAGATACCGCCCTTTTGGATAGACTAATATTCGCCCACCCTATTTCAGAAACAAAATACAATATCCCGAAGGCCACCAGAGGAGGGAGACAGGTTAGGGGACAGGAGAGGGGCGATTCCCCCACAGCGGTCCGCGCCGGGCGATCTAGGCGAGGGCCATTGTCGCCCAGAAAGCGCAGCGGGAACAGGGAACCGGGACGTGGGAAATGGGGTCAGGAGAGGAGCAGGTCCTGCGTAGAAGGTGGGCCCCGGGCCCCCCGCTGAGATGATGGCCCGTTCTTGAAGCCAGGGGTGGCCTGGGGGCCTGGACCAGTCCCCACCTCTGCTCCAGACGGGCAGTGGGCCGGCCCCGCGCAGAATCCCTTTCCTCTCCCCACGCGGGGCCTCGGCATCGAGATCACCAGCAGGTCCGGGGCTCCGCCAGGCCGGGGCAGGGAGCGGAGAGGCTGGGCGCGCGGCCCACGGCGGGGAGCCCCGTCCGAGGACCTCTGGGCTCTGCGGCTCGATTTCCTTGCCTTGGGGCACCCCATGGGGCACCGCGGACCCTCTACAGCGAGAAGGCGGCCTTGGTTCTGGCGGGACAGACCTCCCGGCTCAGCCCGGGCTGTGCCAGCGCAGGGGGCTCTTCCGGCGTCTGCAGGCTCCCCTCGGGGCTCCCCTCTGGGCGCTGCGCACCGCATCGGGGCGCCCCAGACGGGCCCAGGCTTCTCCCGCCTTCTCTTCCAGCCCAGGAAAAGGCTGAGCAGGCAGTTGGCGGTTCAGGCAGTGAAACTCCGACTTTTGCCCTGGGGTCTAGAAGCTAAGAAGCCCTCTGATTCCGTGGGGGAAAGCCTCACATTCGGGGGAGAAACCAAGGCTCGCAGAGACTCTGGCTTCATTTGGTTTGCTTGTTGCTGCCGCGGTGGGCGCGGGACTGAAACCTCCCAGACCCAGCTGCGGAGGGGAAACGGCAGCTCATTGCCGCTCGCCGCCCTTCCGTGGTGTCCTCCGGAGCTGCGCAATCTTCTTTGCAACACTGCTTGGCCACAATATTCATTACACTCCGGAGAAAAATGACCAATTAATAGATGCATAAATTATTCCACCGTCTTGCAACGAGATTGGTGTTGTAAAAGGAAGATGTTTGGAAATTGGGCCTTTGGTCTGCGCTTCGTCTGTTTATCTGTGTGTGTGTCCCCATATGCTGTAAAGGTGACGTTTTCTCTTCCTCCAGGTGGTGTGGCGAACTTGTAAAAGACCTCTGTTTGCTGGGCTGACAAGCACGTGTAAGAATTGGGCATTCTGCAACTCAGAAACAGAGAAATGAACCCAAACATTTTGCATGTTCCCATGATCTGGGAAAATATTTTGTCTTTTTTTTTTTTTTTAAGATTTTATTTTTTATTTGAGAGAGAGTGCGAGAGAGAGCACGGGCAGAGTCAGAGAGACAAGCCGATTCCCCCGTGAGTGGGAGCCCTGACATGGACCCTGAGATCACGTTCTGAGCCACCCAGGTACCCAAAAATATTTCGTCTTAAAACTCTATAAGGTTGTTTTAATTAAACTGGACATGTCTTTAGAATTATCAGCATTATATATAAAATATTATTCTGCCTCTCCTCACTGAAAATTAAGTAAGTTCATGTTATCTCCATTGCAAAACTTTTCAGGAAAGAAAAAAAATGCTAGAACTTTGTCTAATGCCTCCTGAAGTTTTATGGGTGATCTACAGAGACACAGGTGGGTACGATTTTAATAACGGTAGTTGAGGCTGCTGGAGATCGGGGCGCCTGGGTGGCTCAGTCCACTGAGCGTCTGCCTTCAGCTCAGGTCATGTGATCTCGGGGTCCTGGAACTGAATCTCGCACTGGGTTCCCTGCTCAGTGGGGAGTCTGCCTCTCCCTCTCCCGCTCTCCTGCTCATTCTCTCTCTTTTCCTCTCTTTCTCAAATAAATCAATTAAAGCTAAAAAAAAAAAAAAAGACTACTAGTGATAACAATGGAAACAGCTGTGTGAGGAAAGCCAGGCTGGTTAAAGATGAGAAAGTTTAGGACAAAGTCTGAATGAATATAAAAGTTGTACAAGGTTTGTGAGACGGGAATCTTTGCTGTGTGTGTGTGTTTTAAGATTTTATTTATTCAACAGAGAGAGAGTGTGTGCACACGCACAAGCAGGGGAGGGGCAGGCAGAGGCAGAGGAAGAAGCAGTCTCCCCCCAGAGCAGGGAGCCCAATGCGGGACCCGATTCCAGGACCCCAGGATCATGACCTGAGCTGCAGGCAGACTCTTAGCTGGCTGAGCCACCCAGGTGGCCCTGAAGGGAATCTTTGGAAAGGGAATTTTGTGCTTGATCAGGACTGAGACTGTGGAGATGATGGAGTAAAGCAGCTCATTAGGGAGTGAGCCTCACCTGGGAAAGAGAAGGTTCGAGAGCGAGACCAGGCACGAGCTGAGCGGTGGTCAGCAGGAGCCTTGGCTGACTCTGCGCAGTCTGAAAGCTGGATCTCCTGCAGAACCACCCCAAGCTGGCCCAAAGGGATGGACTTTTAACAGTCCCTGGATGTGACCATCGCGGAAGAGGGCATGCCCTTGGCGGGCAGCTGTCTTCAATCAAGATGACTCCTGCCGGAACGTGGGGGGAGGGGACAGTGTTTCCCCAGCTGGGAGTCCTTCCTTCCTGATGGGGAGGCTGGTCGGCGTGTCCCCACCCCGAGTGCAAGAACACAGATCCACGCAGGCCCGCGGATGTCCTTGTGCCAGTAAGTACTGCCGGGGAGGAAAAGGGAGGGGCTGCATGGATCTATTTGCTAAAAGTCACCTTGTTGGAATGAGTGTGCTTTACTATCAGAAGTACACCTGTAGGGCGCCTGGCTGGCTCAGTGGGTTAAGCCGCTGCCTTCGGCTCGGGTCATGATCTCAGGGTCCTGGGATCGAGTCCCGCATCGGGCTCTCTGCTCAGCGGGGAGCCTGCTTCCTCCTCTCTCGCTGCCTGCCTCTCTGCCTGCTTGTGATCTCTCTCTGTCAAATAAATAAATAAAATCTTTAAAAAAAAAAAAAAAAGAAGTACACCTGTATAAGATTGGAATTTGAGTTTTCTGTTAAAATGAGTTTTCTTAGGTTATTGGTCTCCATGGTAAACACAGTTTTTTCTTTATATTTAACCTGCCTAGAAAAACAGAATTTCTGTGTTTCATCTTATTAGGTCTTTGAATTCTCTCACTATTAAAAGAGCTCAGTTTTCATAACAACTATATAATTCTCCGCATTTGCCTTTAGAATCTCTTACTGCCACCTCGGCTAAATAGGTAAGTAAGTTTTGTGATAATCTATAATCTTTTTAGGCATGTGCTTTAAAACCTTTTGATAGTTCAAGGAACTTCCCAAATTTCAACTTCTTTTTTCTTTTTTTTTTTTTTTAAGATTTTATTTATTTATTTGACAGAGAGAGACACAGCGAGAGAGGGAACATAAGCAGGGGGAGTGGGAGAGGAAGACGCAGGTTCCCACCAGCAAGGGAGCCCGATGCGGGACCATGACCCGAGCCCAAGGCAGATGCTAATGACCGAGCCCCCCAGGTGCCCTCTTTTTTTTTTTCCCCTTTCATTCATCTGTTAAATATTTATTGAAACTTTACCATGTCCTAATCACAGCTCTAGATACAGGTAAAGAGGTGAAAATCAGGTAGACATGGTTCCTTCCTCTTTTTCTTTGTTTCATTCATTGTTTTCATCATGATACTTGTATTCCTTAATCCCCACCCGCCGCCCCTCTGGTGACCATCAGTTCGTTCCGCTTGCTCTTTGCTTTTTGATACGTCTGGCTAAGTGTTGATCAATTTTGTTAATTCTTGCAAAGAACCAGCTCCTAGTTTTGTTGATCTGCTCTACTGTTTTTTTAAAATTTCTGTATCCTTTATTTCTGCCCTAATCTTTATGATTTCCCTTCTACTGGCTTTAGGCTGTATTTGCTGTTCTTTTCCCAGCAACTTTAGGTGTAAGGTTAGGTTGTGTATTTGAGACTTTTTTTGCTTTTTAAGGTAGGCCTGTATTGGTATATTAGGAACAGTTTTGCCATATCCCAAAAGTTTTGGACTGTTGAGTTTTCACTTTCATTGGCTTCCATGTCTTTCTTTCTTCCTTCCTTCCTTTTTTTTTTTTTTAAGAGAGAGACAGAGAAAGGGAGACAGTACAAGCAGAGCAGGGAGGGGCAGAGGGAGGGAACAAAGGAGAGGCAGACTCTCCCCACTGAGCAGGCAAACGCTTAACTGACTGAGCCCCCCAGATGCCCCATTTCCACATACTTCTTCGTTAATCTCCTGGTTGACTCATTCATTCTTCAGCAGGATGCTCTTTACCGTCCACAGATTCGTGGTCTTTCCAACTTTCCTCTTGTGGTTGACTTCAAGTTTCATAGCATTGTGGTCAGAAAATATGCATGGTATGGTCTCGACCTTTCTGTACTGGTTGAGGCCTGATCTGTGACCCAGGATGTGATCTGTTCTGGAGAAAGTCCCACGTGCGCTAGAGAAGAATGTGTATCCTGCTGCATTGGGATGGAATGTTCTGAATAGATCTGCGATGTCCGTCTGCTGCCGTGTGTCATTCAAAGCCGCTGTTTCCTGGTTGATCTTCTGTGATCAACATTGCTGTGGGGGGCTGTGAAAGCCCCTACTCTTACTGTGTGACTATCTGTTAGTTCCTTTATGTTTGTTACTGATTTCTGTAATTGGCTGCTCCCATGTTGGGGGCATAAATATTTATAGTTGTCAGATCGGATAGACCCCTTTATTCTGATACTGTGCCCTTCCTGATCTTTTACTACAGTCTTTGGTTTAAAATATAGTTTGTCTGGGGATTCAGGGTGCCTCAGTGGGTTAAGCAGCTACCTTCAGCTGAGGTCGTGATCCTGGAGCCCTGGGATCGGGTCCCGCCTCTGGCTCCCTGCTCGGCGGGGGGGTCTGTTTCCTCCCTTGACCCTCCACCTTCTCATGCTCTCTCTCTCTCATTCTCTCTCTTTCAAATATAAATAAAATCTTAAAAAAAAAAAACTAGTTTGTCTGATACAAGTATTGCTACTCTAGCCTTCTTTCGATGTCCACGACCCTGGCGAATGGCTCTCTGCCCCTGCACTTTCAGTCTGGAGGTGACGAGTGTAAAATGAGTCTCTTGTAAGCAGCATATCGATGGGTCTTGTTTTGTCTTTCCCTTATCCATTCTGATTTCCTGTCTTTCAGCTGGAACATTTAGGCCATTTCCATTCAGAGCGATTATTGATATGGATGTAATGCCACTGAATTACCCAGAAAGTCGCTGTTTCTGTAGATCATCTCTGTTCCGTTCCAGTCTTTTGAAAGTCTCTTCCTGCTCAAAGGGTCCGGGTGATACTTCCTGCAGGCTCGCTTGACGCGCACGAGCTCCTTTAATGTTTGCTTGTCTGGGAAGCTCTTGGTCTCTCCTGTTCCAAACGAGGGCCGCAGCCGGTGCTCTCCTGGTAACTTCTGTCAAGCCCAGCTTCTGACGGTTGCTCTAAATTCTCGTTCAGATGTATTGTTTGTGTCTGTTTTCAGCAAGACCCCGGCTGTGAATTCTTCCTGACCTTTCCTTTGGGGAGAAGTCTTCTGTCTTGCATTGTGCCTAGACTGCTGTCTTCTGCATGTTGAGAAAGCGAGTTATGTTCCTCCTGAGACTGATGCTCTGTGAAGAGGGTCCGGCACTGTCCAGGGCCTCAGGCGGTGGGCCCGGTGTGCACCGTGCGCACCCACTGTCCTGTTTCCGCCGCCCTCCCCAGGTCAGTCACCTGCCGGGTTCTTCCTTGCTTGCAGTGCGGCATTCCTTTAAGTAGGTGTGCTTCGTTTAGTTTTGTTTTTAAGATTTTATTTATTTATTTGAGAGAGAGAATGAGAGAGCGAGTACAAGAGGGGCAGGGTTAGAGGGAGTCGCAGACTCTGCTGAGCAGGGAGCCCGAGGCAGGACTCGATCCTAAGACTCCAGGATTGGGACCTGAGCTGAAGGCAGATGCTGCCCCGACTGAGCCACCCAGGCCTCCCTCAAACTTCCAAATCTTTTTTTTTTTTAAGATTTTATTTATTTATCAGAGAGAGAGAGGGAGAGAGCGAGCACAGGCAGAAAGAGTGGCAGGCAGAGGCAGAGACAGAGGGAGAAGCAGGCTCCCCGCCGAGCAAGGAGCCCGATGTGGGACTCGATCCCAGGACGCTGGGATCATGACCTGAGCCGAAGGCAGCCGCTTAACCAACTGAGCCACCCAGGCGTCCCTCAAACTTCCAAATCTTAAAGAACCCGGCAAGGTGGGGACCCGCTCCCCTGCCCTGCAGGACAGGCCTGCGGCACCACCCCCGCACCTCTGTGCCCCAGGAAAGCAGTCCCTCAACTGCCCAGTGCCCAGAGTCTACAGTAAAACTCCGCAAAGAGCAGCAAGCGGCCATCGGCCCCTGCACGCCACCCCGCCGGCCCCCCGCCGCTGACTGGCCGCTCATGGGTACCCAGTGGTCTTGGGCCCTCGGAGAGGCAGTATGACCCCTCCCAAACGCACTCCGGGAGGCCGAGCCGCCTCTCCCAGTGCCACCCAGGGCATCCCCACGCCACATCCCCTGCCTGCTCCCAGGAGCTCCGCTGCCCACGGCGGGCCGCCAGCGAGGGGCAGCGACGGCTGCCTCGGAATCTGAGCCCCTCTGTTCGCCAATGACTTGCCCCAGTCAGTGGTTCTGGGGGCGTGTTTTCCTCGCAGGAGCCCTTCTTGCTGCTCTCTCCTCCCCACGCCCCCTTTCTCCCTGTCTTCTCTCCACACAGACAAAAAGCTCTCCCACCCCCTCTGCAGCCCCGGGCTTTCCTGTTCCCCAGTTCACGCGTCTGGATCTTGCACCTGCCACAGCTTCACTGTCTGCCCCTCTAATTGTCCCGATTGCTTCCCTAACCCTCAGATCGATTCCAGCTACTCACACGATTTGCTGTTGATCTGGCCGTGTCCGAGGGCCAAGGCAAGCCCAGGGCCCCTCTGCTATCCGCTTCTTGCTGTCTTGGTCTCACCAGTGTGTTCTTTATAGTTAAGAGTCTGTTGCTCAGTTTGTCTCTCTCTTTTCCTCTCTACTTTCTCGTTCCGTTTTGCTTCTGAAATTTCACATATGAGTGAAACCATAGCTGACTGACTGACTCACTTAGAATAATGCCCCCAGCCCCACCCGTGTTGCTGCTGATGGCAAGATTCCGTTCTTTTCTACAACTGAGTGATTTTTCCATTGTGTGTATATACCACCTCTTCTTTTGCTTTTATAGATTTATGTATTTATTTATTTATTTTAAAAAGATTTTATTTATTTATTTGACAGACAGAGATCACAAGTAGGCAGAGAGGCAGGCGGGGCGGGAGGGAAGCAGGCTCCCCGATGAGCTGGGAGCCTGATGCGGGGCTCGATCCCAGGACCCCAAGATCATGACCTGAGCCGAAGGCAGAGGCTTAGCCCACTGAGCCACCCAGGTGCCCCAGATTTATTTATTTTAGAGGACAGCATGTGCAAGCGGGGGAAGGGCAGAGAGAGAAATTAGAATCTTAAGCAGACCCCCTGCTGTGCATGGAGGTGGACAGGGGCCTCCGTCCCAGGACCCTGTGATCACGATCTGAGCCAAAGCCAGAGTCGGATGCTGAACGGATCAAACTACCCAGGCGCCCCTAGACCACCTCTTCTTTATCCCTTCATCTGTCGATAGACACGTGGGCTGCATCAATTTCAACGTTGGCCATTGTAAACAAGGCTGCAATGAACATAGGGGTGCACGTATCCTTTTGAATGAGTGTTTTTTACTTTTAGGGTAAATACCCAGTAGTGCAATTCCTGGGTCATAGGGCAGCTCTGTTTTTAACTTTCTGAGGACCCTGCATGCTGTTTTCCAGAGCGGCTGCCGCAGCTTGCGTTCCCTCCCACAGTGCACGCAGCTCCCCTGTCCCTGCGTCCTCGCGCGCACCTGTTGTTTCCTGTGTTGTTGATTCTCGCCGTGCTGACTGGTGTGAGGGGGATCTCACCGCAGTTTTGATGTGCATTTCCCTGATGCCGAGTGATGTGGAGCATCTTTTTCATGTGTCCGTTGGCCATCTGGATGTCTTCTTTGAAGAAATGTCTGTTCATGTCTTCTGTCCATTTTTTAACTGGTCATTTGTTTTTTGGGTGTTGAGTTGTATCAGTTCTTTATGTATTTTGGATGCTAGTCCTTTATCAGATGTCATGTGCACATATCCTCTCCCATCATTAGGCTGCCTGTTAGTTTTGTTGATGGTTTCCTTTGCTGTGCCGGAGCTTTTTATTTTGATGAAGTCCCAATAGTTCATTTTTGCTTTTGTCTCCCTTGCCTCTGGAGACATCTAGAGAGATGTCACTACTGGTGATGTCAGAGAAATTACTGCCTGTGTTTTCTTCAAGGATTTTTATGGCTTCGGGTCTTACATGTAGGTCTTCCATCCATTTTGAGTTCATTTTTGTGGATGACGGAAGAACGTGGTCCAGCTTCATTCTCCCGCATGTGGCTGTCCGGTTCTCCCCACACCATGTGCTGAAGAGACTTTTTCCCATTGCATATTCTTTCCTCCTTTCTCAAATATTAATTGACCTTATAATTGTGGGTTTATTTCTGGGTTTTCTGGTCTGTCCCATTGATCTAGGCGTCTATTTTATGTCAGTGCCATACTGTTTTAATGACTACCACCTTGAAATATAACTTGAAGTCTGGAATTATAATAACTCCAATTTCTTTTTCAAGCTTACTTTGGTTACTTGTGGTCTTCTGCGGTTCTTTACAAATTTTAGGATTGTTCATTCTAGCTCTGTGAACAATGCTGTCGGCATTCCGATGGGGAGAGCATTAACTGTGTAGATTGCTTTGGGTGCTGTGGACAATTTAACAATATTTGTTCTTCCATCCGAGAGCATGCGCTGTCTTTACATTTCTTTGTGACGTCTTCGGTTTCTTTAATCAGTGTTTTACGCTTTTCACAGTATGGGTCTTCCGCCTCTTCCGTTAAGTTTACTCCTAGAGCGGTGCCTGCCTGTCTCAGACGGTGGAGCCTGTGGGTCTCGGTCTCCAGCTTGTGGGCTCGAGCCCCATTTTGGGTGTAGAGATGACTTAAAAATAAAAAAATCTTTAAAAAAAAGGATTCCATGGGGCGCCTGGGTGGCTCAGTTTGTTGAGCAGCCGCCTTGGGCTCAAGTCATGATCCTAGGGTTCTGGGATCAAGCCCCGCATCAGGCTCCCTGCTCTGTGGGGAGCCTGCTTCCCCCCCGCCCCCACCTGCCTCTGCCAACTTGTGATCTATGTGCATCAAATAAATAAATAAAATATTTTTTAAAAAGAAAGAAATGCAACAGATTTCTATACATAGATTTTGTATCCTGTGACTTTACTGAATTCATTTACCAGTTCTGTAGTTTTTGGTGGAGTCTTTTGGGTTTTCTATATATAGTATCTTGTCACCTGCCAATAGTGAGAGCTTTGCCGCTTCCTTACCAATTCGGATGCCTGTTTCTTTTACTTGTCTGATTGCGGAGGCGGGGACATCCAGTCCCATGTTGGGCAGAAGCGGTGAGAGTGGACATCCCTGTCTTGTCCCTGGCCTTACGAGGACAGCTCTCACTGTTTCCCTACTGAGGATGGTGGTAGCTGTGGGATTTTCATTTAGGTTTTATTATTATTGAGGTGTGTTCCCTCTAGACCTGCTCTGTTGAGGGTTTTTATCCTGAATGGATGTTGTACTTTGTCAGATGCTTTTTCTGCATCTGTTGAAATGGGTATATCTTTCCTATCCTTTCTCTTGTGGACGCCCTGTATCACGCTGGTTGTTTTGTGAATATTTAAACCGTTCTAGCAACCCAGGAATAGATCTCACTTGGTTGTGGTGCATGGTTTTTAGACTATATTGTTGGATTCGGTTTGCTATGATTTTGTGGAGGACTTTTGCATCCATATGCATGAGAGGGACTGGGCCGTGGTTCTCTTTTTCGGTGGTGTCTTTGTGGCTTTTGGTATCGGGGTGATGCTGGCCTCACAGAGTGAATTTGGAGTTCCTCTTCTACTTACTGGAATGGTTTGACAAGAAAACGTGTGAACTCTTCTTTAAATGTTCACTAGACGGCCACCTGGGTGGCTCAGTGGGTTAAGCCTCTGCCTTTGGCTCAGGTCATGTTCTCAGGGTCCTGGGATCATGTTTGGTGTCAGGCTCTCTGCTCAGCGGGGAGCCTGCTTCCCCCCCCCTCTCTGCTGCCTCTCTGCCTACCTGTGATCTCTGTCTGTCAAATAAATAAATAAAATCTTTAAAAAAATAATAAATGTGGGGTGCTTAGGTGGCTCAGTTGGTTAAGCGGCTGCCTTCAGCTCAGGTCATAATCCTAGCTTCCTGGGATCGAGTCCTGTATCAGGATCCCTCCTCGGTGGGGAGCCTACTTCTCCCTCTGCCTCTGCCTGCCTCTCTGCCTGTGCTCTCATTCTCTCTCTCTCTCTGACAAATAAATAAAAATCTTAATAAATAAATAAATACATAAATGTTTGCTAGCGTTCACCTGTGAAACCATCTGGTCGCAGACTTTCTTTTGTTGGGAGGTTTTTTTTCTTACTGATTCAATTTCATTGCTGGCGATTGGTCTGTTCACATTTTCTATTTCTTCCTGCCTTCGTTTTGGTAGATTATATGTTTCTAGGAATTTATCCATTTCTTGTAAGTCGTCCAATTTTTCGGCATGTAATTTTCATGATTCTCTTACATTGTTTGTATTTCTGTGGGATTGGCTATTTCTCCTCTTTCATTAGTACTTTGTTTACTTGGGTCCTCTCACTCACTAGCTGTTTTTAATGAGTCTGGCTAGAGGTTTATCAATTTTGTTGATCTTTTCAAAGAACCATCTCCTGGATGCATCGATCTGTTCTGTTGTATTTTCATTGTCCATCACTTATTTCTGTGCTAATCTTTATTGTTTCCTTCCTTCTGCTGGGCTTGGGTTTGTTTTCTTCTTCTTTTTCTAGTTCCTTTACATGTAAGGTGAGGGTAGGATTTTTCTTGCTTCTAGAGGTAGGCCTATGTTGCTATAAACTTCCCTCTTAGAACCTAGCATCCCAAAGGTTTTGGACTATTGTGTTTTCATAATCATCTATTCCCATGTACTTTGATTTCCTCTTTGGTTTCTTGGTTGACTCATTCATTTTTGAGTAGATGCAAGTACGGTAAGTTCACATCTCTGTGCTCTCTCCAGACTTTTTCTTGTGGTTGATTTCTAGTTTCACAGCACATTTCAGAAAAGTGCATGGTATGACTTCAGTTTTTTTTTTTTTTTTTTTAACTTACTGAGTCTTGTTTCGTGGCCTAATGGGTGATCTACCCTGGAGACAAGCCCCTGGGCACTTGAAAGTACGTGTATTCTGCTTTGGGGTGACATGTTCTGAAGTCTGTTAAGTCCTTTTGGTCCAATGTGTCTTTCAAAGCCACCGTTTTTGGTTTGGGTGATCTGTCCATTGCTGGAAGAGGGTGTTAATATCCCCTACTATTATCATATTTTATTATCAATTATTTCTTTTATTTTTGTTATTGTTTTATGTATTTGGGTGCCTCCATGTTGGGTTCACAAATATTTACAATGGTTAAGTCTTCTTACTGAACCCACCAGAAGATACAACCTTTATTATTATATATTGCCTTTCTTTGTCTCTGTTACTATCTTTCTTTTAAAATCAATTTTGTCCACACTTAAGCTTTGCTACCCTGGCTTTCTTCTCACATCCATTTACATGATAAATATTTCCCCATGTTTAACTTCTCAATGAAGTCTTCTTGACTGATTTTTCTTGTTTATTTGGTACATCAAATCACATGGGGAGCATTGTCAAATAAGTGACGATAGCCTTTTTATTGGTAATAAACCTTATTATATGGTGGGATACTATGACTGTTCCAGAAATTATATAATATTTCTAAGGGTTTTTTTTTTAAGATTTTATTTATTTGAATGACAGAGATCACAAGTAGGCAGAGAGGCAGGCAGAGAGAGAAGGGAAGCAGGCTCCCCACCGAGCAGAGAGCCCGATGCGGGGCTCGATCCCAGGGCCCTGGGATCATGACCCAAACTGAAGGCAGAGGCTTAACCCACTGAGCCACCCAGGTGCCCCTAAGGTTTTTATATATCCTGGTATAACGTCATCTCTTGTAACGCTACTGTTGAGATGTTGTGTGTCACTGAATTTCCTTGTCGCCTGCATCGTAATGACAAGTACAGGTCCTGATATGGTCAAGATCATAAAAGTAAGAGTAAGAATTTTTGGAAGCAGTGGGAAAAGTGTGTCCTGAACTCTTGTTTGAAACACTGCTGGTTCTCTAATGTTTGTTCTTCCGGATTTAAAGCTACCTATGACTTACAGAAATTTGGTAAAAGATTCCTTTGTAAACAAATATGAAACCTTTGTCTTTTTCTCCCCATGTGATCTCTTCAGAATTCAGAAACACTCAGTATTTTCAAATTTTCCCGGCTGTGTATTTATTTGCAGAACTTCCACCACAATCTGTTCTTGCAACAGGACACCTTGGGAAACATTGGTCATATTACCAAGACTTTGACTGGAATGTCATTTTGGAGAGAGACATGCAGAGACCCAGATATGATCAGTCAGTTTAAGGAATTAAGGTTGACTTTATGGAGCCAACAGAGTCCCTGGGAAGAACTAGCCTGGTACCTTCTTTACAGGGTTCCCAGCAGCTTGACCAAGTGAGTCTGCTTCTCCCGCTCCCCCTGCTTGTATTCCCTCTCTTGCTGTCTCTCTCTGTCAGGTAAATAAAATCTTTAAAAAAAATAAGTAGAACCTTTTACGAAGATGGTGCCAAAAGCTAAGAAGGAAGCCCTTGCCCTTCCCAAAGCCAAAGCCAGAGCAAAGGCTTCGAAGGCCAAGAAAGCAGGGCTGAAAGGCGTCCACAGTCACAAAACAAAGACCGGCAGGTCACGTGCGGTCTGACAACCCAAGACAGTGCGTCTCCGGAGCAGCCCGAATACCCTGGGAAGTGCCCCCAGGAGAAACTAGCGTGATCGCTGGGCCATCATCGAGCTCCCCTGACTACTGGGTCAGCCACGAAGGAAACAGGAGACGACAACACGCTTGTGTTCATTGTGCATGTCAAGGCCAACAAGCACCAGATCAAACGGGCCATGTAGGAGCTCTGTGACATTGTCGTGGCCAAGGTCAGCACCTTGATCAGGCCTGGTGGAGAGAAAAGGCATGAGTTCGACGGGCCCCTGTGATGCTTTGGATGCTGCCGACAAACGGGATGTTCTGAACTGAGCCCAGCTGGCTAAAGCTAACCATGGTTTTTTCATCACAAAAATAAATAAATAAATTCCAGAGGGATAAAGGAAGTTTTTTTTTTTTTTTAAATATAAAGAAGATAGGAGAGTATTTCATAATCTTGGGGTAGGAAAGACTTTCTTAATCAAAATGTAATATAATATAAACTCCTGTAAGGAAAACAAAGTTCAGAGATACCAAGCTCAAAATTTAAAGCTTCTTTATGACAGAAGATGCCATGAACAAATATCACAACAGACTGGAGAAAATGTTTGCACGTAACAAATCAATAAGAAAATCAATAATTTTAGAATATATACAAATGGCCAGGAGACACTGAAGAGTTACAGAAGAATCACTACAAACAAGGAAAGTGCAGATTACATTTAAATACATATATTTACATATAAAATATATGATATGTATCTGTTATATAATATGTATAAAATATGTAACATTTAAGTAGTTAATATATAATTATAACATAATGTGTCACATATATTTTTTCTCAAGATAGGAAAAACATTTATTTTGTTAATATCCAGTGATGATAAAGACAGGTAAGCAAGTATTCTTATACGGCTGGTGGCAGTATGGAAGGGCATAGCTTTTCGGGCAGCTTGGCATAAAGCTAAAAATGTGAGAATTTTCTGTGACAATTTCATCTCCGTGTATCATAGAGAAATACACATATACATGATTAGATATTTATCTTAGAAAGGCTCACAATAAGGAAAAAGCTGAAGCAATCTAAATGTTGATCAACAGAGGAGTGTTTAAACACATGAGGACGGAATTATTTGCAGTAGCTAATTATAGGTTAATTAATCTCTACGTATTGACATGGAAAGATCTCCAGGGCAAAGCGTTACAAAGGGGGAAAATGCACTAGCGTAAGATCAGTACATCGGGGATGATGCCATTGATGTCCAAAGCAAGGCACACCGTATGCTAGCGCGGGTTACCTGTGGCTACGTAACAACCACCCCCGATCAATTTGCTCAGGCACCCGCAGTTCGGGGGGGTTTGGGGTGCGCTCCGCTCATCTCTGTGCACTCAGCATCACCTGGACTTGGAACCACCTGCCGACTCACTCGTGTGTCTGGTGCCTGCGTCCCGAGCGTGGCTGCATCCAGCAGCCCTCACTGCCCAGGGGACTCCGCTGAGGTTGTGAAGAAACACTCGTGTGGTCTTTGGGGCAGGCCATGTCGCAAGGGTGAGCCTCCACGGACACGGTCCGGCCAGAAGCTGTGTGGCCTTGTCCAGGGTCAGCTGGGAAGTTTCCTGTCCCGGCTGTGGTACCGGCCCCACGAGCCCAGGCGGGGCGGGAGATCCATCCAGAGGGCAGGGGAGGGCAACTAGGCCCCGCCTTGGATGGGAGGGCGAGAGAGTGTGGTTGCGAAACCGCCCCAGAGGCGTGGTCCCACCTGCTCGGCAGACATCTGTAAAGACAGACTGGGCGGTGGTGTGGGAGGTAGCGGGGCCGGGCAGCGAGGCTGGTTAGTGCACAGACCCAACTTGAAGGGGCTTGAGAACAAAAGGGTTTCTTGACTCCCATCTCGGCCACCTCAGGGGTCCCCACGATGCATCAAGGACCATGTTTACCTCCATCGTCCAGGACGACTTTCTCCACATGGTGCCCGAGGCAACCCCCAGACCCCCAGATCCAGATCTCACACCTTAGAGTCCCAGCGGAAGGGAAAGTCACCATGCCCGGAGCTGCAGAGAAAGGTTCTGGGGAAGATCCATCTCGATGGGCTTGGGGGACCCACCGGTGCCCACACCCCACAGGGCCAGCCGTGGGCACCGTGAGCGTGAGCGGCCGGGCCTGGTGGCCTGTGCGCCCCGGTGGCAGCTTCTCACAACCCTGGCTCTGAGTTGCTTTGCTTGGGGGAATCTCCTTTCTTATGTTTGCTCTTAGGTACGGATTTAAAACTTGTCCCCTCCCTCATACGAAATATATCCAGCTTTTTGACTGTTTGAGGCTTGGTCCAGCATCTCAATCAGAAGTTCCTCGGGGCTTCTCCAGAGGGCGCGTACCAACTCTCTCAACATCATGTTTGATTTTATTGTCATCTCCTGGGGTTGACCTTTTGACTTAGGGAACATTGGCCTGGTGCCCTCAACAGTTAAGATTCCAGGCTGCCTGTTCTGGAGGGGAACGCACTGCTTTTGGTGACGGGACAGCTTTTCACCCGTGCAGATCTGTCATTCGTCAGCTTCCTCCCTATGCCAGATATTTAAAAATATCAGTAAAATTGTTCTAAGACTCATACGACAAAGTAACTTTCTAGGAGTTGAGGAAGAAATAAAATGGGCAAATCTGGCCGTGTAAGTCGCTTCCCCAAGACACCAGCCGTTGCCCCGGTGGTCTCGCCACTCCGAGTTTTCGCCCGTTTGGTGCAACTGGCACTTCCGTGGGCTGCTCAGTGTCTATTCCTCAGAAAGTAGGCTGCTCCGCAGACTCGGCGGCAAGACCTGCAGCTCGGAGCTCTGTGCCACACCGGTGTGTCCCGTCAGATGTTACTAAGTGACAATAATGTCCTTGACACTGAACGTTCAGACGACTTGCCAATATACAGTGACCGGAATAAACCTCACAAAGGGTTTCAGGAGTGTCCTCGCACATTCTGTTCTCATCCTTCCTTCCTGCAGCTGGTCCTGGTCCGCTTTTGTTAATGTTCTTGAGTCTAGAAATAAGGTTCCAAAGTTCGCAGAGACGTTCCTTATTCGCCTTTGACGCCGCGTGACGAGTTATGAGGCGCGCCCGGCAAGTCCAGCCTCGCACACGACCGCCTGCAGCCACCGGAGACTTCGCAGCCCATCTTTGTGCCCGAGAATATGTTCACCACGATCCAAGTTTTACTCATGTTTAGGGAGCAGACTGAGTGATGCAAAGAGTCAAACAACATTTTGAAAATCACGCATATTGACCGTGGAATTGTTAAAATCCCCCCCCCACCTAATTTTTACTTACCTTGAAATATACAAGTTAATTTCCATTCCCTGAGCACGTCCCAACGAATGCAGAAAGAATGAAGCCAGATCCGGCCTGGCCGCCACGGTGGCCAGGTCACGGCCTGCTCGAAACATGGCATCTACCGGGCATGAAGGATTTTAAAAATGGAAAAGTTTACTCCCAACACAGTACCTGACCATCTGAGCCAGACCCACTTGGCGCCTAGTACGCCGTCTGCCCTTGGCCATCGTGGTGGCCAAGTGCGTCTGTGTCCAGCTGGGCAGGGCCATTCCTCGGGGCACATCTGTGCTCCTTGCTGCTTGGCTCCCTGCTGGCTACGGCCCTTACCTTCCCCAACCTTGCCTCAGGCACAGTCTGGCAATGCCTGGGACTCGCAGCCCAAAGATGCTTAAATGAATGATGGAGAAAAATACTTAGCAAGCAACTTCTCACACGGAAAAGACAAATCTGGGAGACAGCAAACCATTTCAAGCATCTTTGTACCTGGGCAGGTTGTTAATAAGCCCAGTGAACGATTATTTACATTTGTTTTTATAAAATTTTATAGTAGAAAATATTGAATGCACGGGGTGACCAAAATCTAACCAAATTCAATTTCTCAAATAGAAATCATTTAGAAATACGGCATTTCTCTTGGCCTATATGTCCATTGTAAAAATATTTCCTTCCCACCAACAAATCTGAAATTCTTAGGTGGGATTCTAGAACAATTTAGAAGTTAGAAAAGAAAATGTCTTGCTTTTCTCTGTCAGCTCACGGATTGATTGTTTACTGAACACGTCTTTCCTGAGGGCTCTGCTTCCCACGGACAGCGGCTCTGCCAAGCACTCACAGAAGGGAGCGCCGGCCCAGGGTCCGACAGCAGAGCGTGGCAGCCCAGACCACCCGCATCCGGCCCGGGAGCCCCACCACGGACCTGCTGAGTGACGGCCCCGTTCTGGGCTCTGACTTCCTCACCTCCACAACAAGGGCCTGAACTAATTGTCTGTCTGCTTGAATTCAGCCAAGAGGTGAGTCAACAAGAAACGCCATTGGCTTTGACGGCTGCCGCAGATGTGACTGTCCTTCTCCGCTGCTGTGCTCTAGAAACAGTCATTTATAGAAACGCAGCTGCGGACCCACGGGACGGAAGGCGAAGCAGCCACTTTATTTTCTGGCGGACTGGACTGTTCTTCTCCAGCTGTAAGGACTCTCACTCCCGTTCCGCAGGACACAGACTAGAACCTTCGACGGCGGACCACAGTGAAGTCTGTGGTCCTCGCGTGTGTATGGCACACACACACGTGGGCTAGGCCGACCCTCCTAACTTTGACACGCACGCTGTCCCTGGCCTCACGCCGTCCCTGGGCTCACTCTGCTGGTGAGGACCCTGGGCAAGACAGGGGACATCCCCAGCGCTGAACTGCACTCCGCCGGTCCAGATTCAGACCCTGAGACGTCACAGCTCGTGCAGCTTCTGGGATGGCAGATGCTCCGCTCCTGATACCTGGTTAGAGTCGCAGCGGTTAGAGACCATCCGAAACCTACTGCCAGGTGTGACGAGTGCGCTAGGCCGCCGCGCTGGTCTGCCGGCAGGAGGGACCGCGCTGTGCTCGGCCGCCTGGGCCTTTGGGTCCCGGGACAGGCCCGGCCGTGAAGGCCCCAGGCTGACCACCCTGGGCTCCCAGCCCCACTCCACCCCCCCGCCCCGGCCTGGTGAGGTTCGGAGTCACGGATCCAGGGTAACTCCCTACCACATGGGGCGGTGAGGACTGAGGTGAGACCGGTGTAGGCACATCGCTGCGCTCCTGGGGCCGGTCTGCGGGGCCAACGGCGCCGTGTCCTGAGCCAAGCGTGTCCGCTGCGCCGGCCTGGGGCTGCGAGCAGACGGGCCTCACGGCCAAGTGGGGGACAGTAGCCTCGTGTGACTGGGTCTGGGCCCCTCTCCGGGGGCAGGAGCGTGTCCCCAGGTGAGGCCACGGGGACATTTACCACCAGGTATGCCCAGGACGCAAGCAGGCGCGGGCCACGAGCGGCGGCTCTACGTCAGCCGGAGAGTTTTATTTAGAGTAGACTGAAGCCCAAGCATTTTCTTGTTTAACAGGAAAGCCCCGTCGGTGAGGCAGCGGGGGGCAGGGGCGGCAGGACTCCACCAGCCCCGCGCGCGGCGCCTCTCTGGAAGCCGAGCGAGCCGCAGCATTTGCCCACAGAACCGGGACGGCTGAGGACCGGCGGCAAGAGAAGGGCCGGAGCCTGCCTTCTTCCCGGCCACACCCGCGCATTCGCTGCCCACCTTTGGGCAGGCGGGGGCACCGCGCTAGTGTTTGCTCAGTGAGGAAAACGACGGAATAGATCTGCCGGAATAGATCGGCCCCCACGAGGACCTAAAGAGGGTGTCGGGTCCACGACAGGCCTCCCTCCGGCCGTGACCTTCCTCCCCCTCGAGACGCCCGGGGATGGAGGCCGAGGAGCCGTTTCCCCGGACTCCGCAAACCCAGAAGTCTGCCTCCCGGGCTGCTCAACAGCGGCGGGGCCCGGGCAGCGGAGCAGGACGGTCCGACGCGGGAACAGCGCGGGAGAGCTCGGCCTATGACCCGAGGGGATCGCCAAGAATCCCACGTTTCTCTGGATGGGACAAAGGGCGGAGGCTGATCCGCAGACGCTCGTTCCGTCTTTAAACACGCCTGCCCCAAAGCTAGCAACTCCGCCTGGTGGAAAGGTGAACTGCCTGAGTACATGTTCCCTGGAACACTGTATGAACGTGACGTACAGGACACTTCAAGGACCTCTCTGTGCTTTGTAAAATGAGCAGGTGGTGGCAAGACAGCTTTGATATCGGCGAAAGCTCTCGCACTTCAGCACTTGCCCCCTGTGATAGTTTTGGGGACCGAGAGGACCACACTGCTGCGTCTGAGTCACTGGAAGGCACGTCTGCGGGGGTGGCCGCGGGGTCCTGCTGGGGACGGGAGGACGGTGCCGTCGGCCCCGGGATCGCCATGCCAGGGCCGTGCACTGGGTACCCGAAGGAGCCGCGTTTCCAGGTGCAGGTTAAAATTCATCCTCATGGAAACATTCCAGACTTTCTCTGAACTGTCATAACTCGGGGATTAGGTCAAAGAGCCAACGGTTGCCAGAGCAGGGATTGGGACCGGGTGACGGGGAGGAAGGCTACAGACCTCCCGCTGGAACGTCAGAGCGGGGAGGTGACCTGCGGCAAGTGGCGCCGCGCGGCAGATCTGAAAGCTGCCGGGAGAGTGAATCTTCCAAGTCCTGACCACAGCAGACGGTTCCTGTAACCATGGGGACCGATGTTCACCAGACTTCCCGCGAGCATCTCACAATACACACAAACATCCCGTCATGATGCTGGACATCTGAAACCAAAACGTTCCATGTCAATCGTACCTCAATTAAAAATTCTTTCATAAACAAATGCGGAGAAGCAGCGGTTCCACAGGAGCGGGCCGGGCGCCGGCGACGCCCACACTCCAGTCGTGGCCACCTGCCTCCTCCGACTCCGCAGCCAATCACCATCTCGAGCCTAAATCTTGACGTTCCGAGTACTCACGTGTGATTTTACTCTTCACTGGAAATACTGAGAGTGATGTAAAGACTGCCAAATCCAACAAAATCTGCCTCTATCATGTTTCACATGTTTAGAACAAAGAACGCTTCGCCATTTGCCCTTATTGGAAACGTCCTCAACAGGGGGGCAAGTATCCAGCACCTGAGTGACTGCGGGCCAGGCTGTACTCACTGACCTGGCTTCTCTCTCGGAAGCACCGGTTATAAAACCGATTATTTTAAAAGTGAACCACAGATCAAGAGTTAAGCTATTTTTTTTTTTAGGATTATTTATTTGACACAGGGGGAGAGAGAGATCATAAGTAGACAAAGAGGCGGGCGAGGGGGGAGGAAGCAGGCTCCCCGCTGAGTGGAGAGCCCGATGCGGGGCTCGGTCCTAGGACCCTGGGATCATGACCTGAGCCAAAGGCAGAGGCTTCACCCACTGAGCCCCCCAGGCGCCCCATGAGTTAAGCTACTTCTTCATGCGCAAACCCCTTAGGGACAAAGATGGGTTCAGACCCAGGAGCCTCCATGCCGGGCTCTACCCTTACAGACACCAGCACTGTTACATATGAAATCCACATGAGCTAGTCAACCTGCACTCCTGTTAACTTAATTCTCATTATGAGCTCTACTTAAACCAGGAGTACAAACTAGCATATGGAATTTTACATAGGCAAAGATTCTCTTCAGTCACTTTTATTGCTTTGGACTGTCATCAAGTATCCTAGTACCTATTTTCATGGAGAAAAACTTTTATTATTTGTCTAGGTAAATCTTAAATTTTAACCTTCAAGATTCTTTTTTAAGATTTTATTTATTTATTTGACAGAGAGAAACACAGCGAGAGAGGGAACACAACGGGGGGAATGGGAGAGGGAGAAGCAGGTTCCCCGCTGAGCAGAGAGCCTGATGTGGGGCTCGATCCCAGGACCCTGGGATCATGACCTGAGACCAAGGCAGAGGTCAAAAAGATTCTTAAATGTTTTAAGTTTTGCTGGAAAGTAAATGCTTGTTCATAGGTCCTGATATGCAAAAAGTTCACATTTTAATGCATACACAACTATAATTTGCATTTCTCTACCAGGGAATTCTCTATAATGGAAATTCACTGTAAAACACTGAGAGATTTCTGTCGGGCACAAATGAAGTTCTCAATGTCTGTCAAATAAAGTAAACAATCCGAAAACAACACAGTGTCTCATGGTAAGCCAGGCCACATGGGGTTTCAGATGCCAGCGACCCCGGTGCTTCCTCATGGTGGCCTCACGGAACCGACACATCAGACTATGGGGGGGGGACAAATCCTCTCCACTACGTACCGCTTCGAAATGGGAACCAGACTATTGCTTAGAAAGGAAGTTAGTCTACACCAGGTCAGCAAGGCTCTGTGCACGGGGCCGGAAGGTAAGGAATTCCAGCTCTAGGGGGCTTGAGCTCCGACGCGAACGACGGAGCCATCGTAAAAGCAGCCGCGGCAGATTCGCTTGAGCGAACGAACAAGGTGGGCTGCAGGCCAGTGACACCTGACTGACGGACACTAAAATCTGCATGTTATTACAACGTTCGCATGTTATTTACAGGGTTCTTGTTTTGATTTTTTTTTTTTTTTAAGCATTTAACAGGGCCACCTGGATGGCTCAGTTGGTTCAGCATCCAATTCGGATTTCGGTTCAGGTCATGACCTCTGGTCATGGGATCCAGCCCTGTGTGGGGCTCCAGGCTGGATGTGAAGTCTGCTTAAGATTCTCTCTTCCCGGGGGCACCTGGGTGGCTCAGTGGGTTAAGGCCTCTGCCTCCAGCTCAGGTCGTGATCTCTGGGTCCTGGGATCGAGCCCCGCATTGGGCTCTCTGCTCAGCGGGGAGCCTGCTACCTCCTCTCTCTCTGCCTGCCTCTCTGCCTACTTGTGATCTGTCTGTCAAATAAATAAATAAAATCTTTAAAAAAAAAAAAAAAAGATTCTCTCTTCCTGGAGACGCCTGGGTAGCTCAGTTGGTTAAGCCGCTGCCTTTGGCTTAGGTCCTGATTCCAGGGTCCTGGGATGGAGTCCTGTGTCAGGCTCTTTGCTCAGCAGGGGGCCTGCTTCTCTCTCCTCCTCTGCCTGCTTGTGCACTGGCGTGTGCGCACACTCTCTCTCTGATAAATAAATAAAATCTTTAAAAAAAAAAAATTCTCTTTCTCCCCCTCTCCCTCTGCCCCTCCCCTGCTCACACTCACTCTAAGAAAGAAAGAAAGAAAGAAAGAAAAATAAAGACGTAACACTGTAAAGCACATTCTTGGCTCACAGGCCCTGTGAGAACAGGTGGTAGGCTGATGTGGCTTGTGGGCCGTAATTCCCTAACCCCTGTTCTAAATATATACCCTGACATCTATTTGCTGGCAATTAGGTACTTCTATTTCATTATTAAGAACAATAAAAAGAGGGGCACCTGGGTGGCTCAGTGGGTTAAGCCGCTGCCTTCGGCTCAGGTCATGATCTCAGGGTCCTGGGATCGAGCCCCGCATCGGGCTCTCTGCTCAGCAGGGAGCCTGCTTCTCTCTCTCTCTCTGCCTGCCTCTCTGCCTACTTGTGATTTCTCTCTGTCAAATAAATAAAATCTTTAAAAAAAAAAAAAAAAACAATAAAAAGAAATGTGCTTTAAGGCTTTGTCTAAACTGCTGGTATACAGGTTTTTAAATCAAAAATTTAAAAATTACTTGCACCCCAATTAAATCTACTGCAAGAGGAGCAAAGAGGTCAAACCTCACCTCTCTCTGGACCTCACACCTGCACAGCTCTCGCACACAGTCGAAAACACACCTCGGTTCTACAGAGGTTTCTGGTACAAAGCAGCAAGTGTAAGTTCACTTGGAATGTACATTTACACGCCTCCAGGGAATGAAACATGGAGCCACATGGAGATGTGTGATAGCAAAGAGGCGTGCTCTGAAGTTCCACGACTAAACCGCCTCCATGCAGTTTAATTAAAACTGTCCCCAGTCACTTAAAAAAGGCCATTTGTGGAACAGGCCAGTAATAGAAAATGTTTGTCACGTAAAACTTTAGCATTCACCTGTCTAAAAAGATAACCTGCAAACTTTAAACCTTTATGTGGGATTGTTATATGGCTATACGTGATCGTAGCAAGAAACACATGTGCTATGAGCTATGACTTTGGCAATCTGGCTAATATTTAAAGACGTGCCCATGAAGCAATACCAGTATTTTTATTAAAATAATGCGGTGTGCCTGGGTGGCTCAGTGGGTTGGGTCTCTGCCTTCGGCTCAGGTCATGATCCCAGGGTCCTGGGATCGAGCCCTGCATCGGGCTCTCTGCTCAGCAGGGAGTCTGCTTCCTCCTCTCTCTCTCTCTGCCTGCCTCTCTGCCTACTTGTGATCTCTGTCAAATAAATAAATAAAATCTTTAAAAAATAAAATAAAATAAAAAATAAAAATAAAGTAAAATAATGCTAATGATGCTAAATGAAACCTCTTTCTGCAGGAAACGAGTCAGGGAGCTTCCAAGTCACCCCCGCCCCAGCAGAACAAAAACAAAAGCAAAACAAATCAGTCTGAGACTCACTTGAGTGTTTAATTCAAACCTATATTTGTAGTTTCTAAAATGCTGATCCACAGACCACTTTCTTGTTACACGTGTGTACCAATGAAAACAAAAGGCAGAGAACCACTGCCATCCCTGCAAAAGGAATGGCTCCTTTTCTAACATTCTTGAAAAATATACAATGTACGGTCCTTGCGCCTCAGCACAGGTGGTGACGTAATAAATACACTGGCCGGCCCGCTGTCCTCACCGCCGCGCGGGCTCCGCCTACTACCTGTTGTACGCCCGCTCCTTTTTGGATTTCTCCAGGGCCTTGTCCATGGTCTTCTCGTTCTCCCCTCGACACTTGGGACAGTACCACTTGCCCTTGGGTTTGTGATTCAGCCCCACGCAGGAGAAATGGAACCATTCGATGGGGCACTCGTCATTGTCACAGCCGATCATCTCTCCATAGGAGACCTGATTGCACAGACAGTACGTCGGCTCGTTCGGGTCAATGGGAAGGTCCGCAGGGGACGCTTCCCGCTCGGCTTTGGCCTTGGAGCGTTTCTTCTTCTTGGAGGCTTTTGCTTTCTTCTCCTTAGGCGTTCCGGAGGTGATGTCATCGTGGTCGTGATTATTGGCCGCGTTCTCTCGGTTCTCGTTGTTGCGCTGTCGCCGAGACCGCTTATTATTGGTCTTCTCCGCCTGCGTGATTGTCTCACTCTTGGACTTATCCTGGCCGGCTTTGCCGCTGTGGCCAGTGGTGTCATTGACCTCCTGATGGGCCTCAAAGAGCTCCACGTGACTGTCCACCTGCCTGGTCCGGTTCTCCACCAGCTCCACCATCTGACTCACGATCTGGATCTTCTCGTCGCCCAGCTCCTGGCTCCGAATCAGGGCTCGCTGAATGCAATGCAACACTCTCCTTTTCTGGACGCCGTCTGTCTCGCGTTTGAATTTCTCATAGTACTCATCCAGTTCCTTCAGGATTTCTGCAAAGGAAAAATAAGCATTATGTCCAATCGGTAAACACTACAGAGCCTTTTATTTAAATTCTCTAGTTTATAAAAAAGTAATTGTGAAGGACAGAAATCATCAATGCAAGATTTCCTAGTATGAAGATCCTACAACGTACAGGCCTTTCAAGCGACTTTCTGGCCCCCACTGGAAAAAATTCCTGGAACTAAACACAAATACCAACACAGTTCCCATTTGGCAAAGTGCCCCCCAGAGCCCCCAAGGGACTGCCCACACTCAAAAGCATGGGTAATATTACTGTCGGGGTCGGCAACTGAGGGGAGAAGTTTAAATTAGGTGGGAGTGCTGCTACCCAAACTTTCCTGTCTATAAAACCAAGTGGTTTATGTCCTATATTTCCAGTTTTTACTCAAATATTCTTCTAACTTAAAGACCTTTATTTCCTTTATTTTAATGCACCAATGTCTAGAATACCGCATGAAGTCAGAGAATGTGTGTAAATAGTACCTAGTGACCCAGGGCCTCCGTCTGTCAGTCACATCACTGTTGTCTGACCTTGCTCCTCTAGATTACTAAAAACAAAACTGGTTTGTCACAACTTAAGTCAGACAAGCTAGGTTTGCCTTAAAACAAAGGGGGCAGATTTTGCTTTTGCATTTACTGGTTAGGACAATACATATTCACATCTGTAAAAATCAACAGATTTTAAGACATAACCAAAACTAAAAAACCCTCAGTCCTAAATTTAAACTTTGTACGGGGGGCACCTGACTGGCTCAGTCAGTTGAACACGTGACTCCTGATCTTAGATTTTGAGTTCAAGCCCCACACAGGGTGTAAAGATCACTTAAAAATAAAATCTTAAAACAAAAAAGTGTGTATGATTTAAAAATGTAATTTGAAAAGTGTAATTAGGGGGCGTGTGGGTGGCTCAGTGGGTTGGGCCTCTGCCTTCAGCTCAGGTGGTGATCTCAGGGTCCTGGGATCGAGCCACGGGTAGGGCTCTCTGCTTGGCAGGGAGCCTGCTTCCCCCACCTCTGTCTCTCTGCCTACTTGTGATCTCTTTCCCTCTGTCAAATAAATAAATAAAATCTTTAAAACAGTATAGTTAGGCAATTTCTAAAGATATAAAAGTTGTTAAATAATCTTGATTGAAACAAGGAAAATAAATATTCTTGCCCAAAACCTTACTTAAATATAAACAGAAATTTCCAGAATTATTTTCCCCAAAGAGTAACAAATCTAAACAGTATCAGGGGCGCCTGCCTGCCTTAGTAAGAAAATCATGCACCTCTTGTTCTTGGGGTTCTGAGTTCGAGGGCCACAAGTTTGGTGTAGCCATTACTAAAAAAAAGAAATGAATAAAGAGTATCAGATTTTTCTCCTGAAACCATTTGCAGTCTCTTAAAATTAGGCAATTCTATTCTCCAGCTAGGAAGTGTGGGAGGCAGGATGTATAAAATGTAACCCTCATCCCTTCCAGATCTTATCTTTAGATAGTTATAAGGCATAAACCTAACACTGGAATAAAGACATGAACACAGACCAACACTGAAGGTTACTTAAATGTGTTTTTATTTTCCAGGCTATATTCTTAAACTAAAGATGGCTCTGAAGATACTTCCTGGAAGAACAATGTAGACCATCTATCAGCCCCAGAAGGGAGGAATGCCACGGTCCCAGTGTCGGGGAGTAATTAATTCTGAAAATAAATGGGCTCAACTTATCTAAATTCTGTTTTTCATAGATGTTAAAATATGAGTTTCTGCAATTTATTTCTAAGTTAATTGAATATTACAAAGCTATTATTTGGTTTAACTGGTAACCAAATCTATAAAGCCAATGCTAGCCTTTCATATTAAAAAAGTTACTGTTAACATAGAATTCAGTAACCGGTTTTCACATCACAAGCAAGCTTACAGCCACGTGAAGCCTCGCATGTGGGAAAGAAACAAAAATCACACCGTGGAATTTCCAGGGAGTAATTCTGTTACCTGCACAACGGCATGTATCTCTTAGACTCCCCCAGCGAAGTCCACTGTCAACAGAGCCACCGCCGCCCGCACGGTACAGCACCGGCCTGTCTAACCAGGCGGGTGTCCTGCCGGCGCACCAGGAACTTCGGCTCCCTCAGCTCCAGCGGCCGCTGACCTTCTTCTGAAAACGCTCCACACCACTGTCCCTGCAGGGAAGCCACGGCCGCCAGGAAATGAGCCTCCAGCAAACTCATCTGACCTGTCCACCTGCTAGACACGTACTCGCCCCGTCCACCAAGGCTGCACGGACGCTCGTTAACACGCGGATGTCCGTGGCGGGGCGGGCATACCCGAACAGAAGCCGAGACACCGCAGGCGGGACTCCGAACGCGGTCGCGCGAGCACTACCTCGAGGGCCATCTAACGTGGCGGGCTGACCACGCGTCTGTCCGAACCATCTCCCACCGACGCAGACGGAGGAAAGGCCGCTGGCCACGTGCGGCCTCCAGCACAGGTCGCGGGCACCGAAGCGGTGGGCGCGGCACCTGCCCGCGAGTGTCCCCGCAGCTCCCGGGCCGGCCGTCGGCGCCGCAGCGGGGGCCGCTCCGCGGGACGCCGGCCCCGAAGCAGCAACACAGTCGCCGCGTGGGGCGCCACAGTAACGGCGCGACGCACCCCCCGGGGCGCTCACCAGCGGCGCCGGCGACACGAGTCCTCCCATCTTCGCTCCGCGGAGTCGCCGCCCGGCTCGGCGCCCTCGGGGCCCACTCGTCCCCGCCAGGGGCCACTCAGGCTTGCCCCGCGCCGCGCGGCCGCACCCACGGGCCATCGGCCGGACCGCCTGCCGGTCCGTGCGGCCTGAGCCGCGTCCTCTGCAGCTCCGGAACCAGCGCTCGCCGACCCTGCTCCGGCCACCGGCGCAGCCATGGCTCCGCGGCCGGAAGTGACCGAGCTCGGGACCCTGAGGGACAGGGGCGGGGCCGGACCCTCAGCCAATGGGGAGGCGGCCAGCGGGCGTCGCGCCCCGCCCCGAGAGCCACCGCCTCTGGGGCTCGCCGGGCCGTAGGGCGGAGGACGAGCGGGACGCCAATCACAGCCCAGGATCACCGACCACGGCCCGCCCCTGCAGCTCCAACGGCCAATCCGAGGCCGGAGGCCGGGCGACCCGAAGACATTCAAATCAACTCGACCTCCTCCTCCTCCCCGCCCCTCCAGAGAAACAAGGAGGCAGCGGAAACGAGACCCGTGCCAGTCACTGCGCAAAGCCCACCCTCATCCGGCTCAGCAGCCAATAGCTCAGCAGCGGCCTGATAAGGACATTCCATGGGGGACGCCGAGACCAATCACAAGGAGGCCAAAGCGGGACGTTCGCAATATGCTAATAAGACCCCTATAAAAGTCGCTGCGAAGCCCCGGCTCGGCTAGAGCGCGCAGGGGCGCCATGGCGCGGGGCTCTCCGTGCGCTCGGGACGTGGGCCGCTTCCCACCTCCCCCCGCTTCCGTTTCCCTGCTGCGCAGCCCTGTAAACATTAGTAAACTCCGAGCGACGATCCGCGTCCCGTACACAGCCCCCCGCGCCGTGCCTGGCCTGGCAGGAAAGTTTCCCCAACAGCCAACAATTCCCAGCGGATACGAACCCTCCGCCTCTCTCCGGAACTCCGGGCAGCCGGGGCTGCAGAGAACGACCCACAGGTCCTCTTCCCTGCCATGTTCCTCTGCGAGCCGACAAGCTTTGCCCGCGCCCCCCAGCACAGCAGATGGGCGACTTCCCCGACCCATCCTCCTTCCCCTTCCCTGCCCTCCCCTTCCCCGCCGCACGCACGGAATAAAGCCCTCGCCCTCCGCGAACTACACCCGGCCGCGCCGCCCCTCACTCGCTGTCCAGCTCCACGGGAGGCCCGGGGCCGGGCGGGGGCGGCGGCGACCGGGGCCGCACGGCGCGGAGTACCGACCCCGGACTTTATATAACACTCAGATTCGGGACTGGGTGGGGGTGGCTCCGGGGATGGTGAGCAGAGCCGGGGACCCGCCGCCCGCAGCGCCCTCCCAGCAGCCCTGCGCGCAGCCCCGTCGCTGCGCCCCTCAAGCCTCAGCGACCGCGGCACATCCCTCCCTCGGCGCCCTAGCCTGCGCCCCCTGCGCCCCCTCCCCCGCAGCACCCCGCCTCGTCACTTCACTACAAAGAGCGCTTTGCTCGCGCAGCCTGGCATGGAGACCTCCCGTTCCTCCTTCCTCCTCCGTGTCCGGGCTTCGCGCACAAGGACCTTGGCGAATCAAACACGCTCCAGACCTTTTGTTCCTGCCTAGCCAGGGCCGCCGCCGCGGGCCCGCGGCTCCTCCGGGCGGGGAACAGGACGGCCCCGCGGCCCCGCGGCGCGCCGCGACCGGCGGGGATGGAGCGGCCGCCCCCGCCCATCCCTCCCGCCGTACCTTGGTATTTCGCGTCGATCTCCCGCATCAGCGAGACGCTTCTCTGCAGGTCGAAAGGCAGAGACTCGATGGAGTCCAGGTAGTCCTCCACGTAGTTCACCAGGTGGACCTGCTCCCCGTTGGCAGGGCTCAACATGGTTCACCGAGGTCCCCGGCGACTCGGCGCGGCTTTCCGCTTCCTCCAGCCCCCGCCCCCTCGGAGCCCAGCGCTGCAAAATGCAAAGCTCCCGCCCGCCGGCGCCCCCCCTCCGGCCGGCCCCGCGCCGCTACATCTGCGAGCCGCGCCGCCTGGGCCCGGGGACCCGGCGCCTGGCGGGCCCGGCCGGCGCTCGGCGGCCTCGGGCGCGGGGCGGGCGCGGGCGGCGCGTGCGGGCGCGCACCCCGGCGCAAGGGCCGGGGCCGGGGCCGAGCGAGCGCGGGAAGGGGCGCGCGCCGCCCGCCGCGCCGCACTTGTCCAACGTGGAGAACCCAAATACCAGTTTCAAACACTTGGGAAACATTCGGCCCCCCGCACCGCGCATGCGCCCCGCCCCCCCACCGCCCCCTCCCCGCGGGCCCCGCCCCCGTCGCATCACGCCCCTCACCGGCCCGGCAGCGCGGGGGTGTGGCTTTGTCACTTTGGCTGGGGAGGGGGTCGCGGGGACAGGGGCGGCGGGCGAAGCGCGAACTTTACTAAGAGTTTCGCACTTGGAAGCAGAGCCTGTCGGGCGGGAATGCAGGACCATCCGGGAACGTGAACCCGGTCCGCGTTCGAAGACCCGGTCGGAACCGACTCAGTCGTGGGACGGCCGCCGCCGAGGCCATCGCTTGCCGGAGGCGCTACCTGCCTAACAACACCCAGCCCCTCACTCTCCAGAGCCCCGCCGCAGAGCGGGGCATAAGTAAGGCCCGAAAGAGACTGGCAACACCGAGACCCAATCCGCTTGCCGCCCTCACCTCAGCCGGCCAATCAAGATGAGGAGGAGGCGGGGCGACTACGGATAACTCCTCCCAGACTCCGAGTACAAGAAACCCGCGTCCTAAGGGAGGCGGGGGGGGGGGGGGGAAGAGAGGGCGGGCCGTGCAGCGCGGAAGTGGTGGCGCATGCGCACTTGCAAGGCCAGGGCGGCTACGGGCCCGGGAGGGAGGAGACCTACCATTAGGCAGCCGGACCACCGCTCCCAGCAACCTCAGCGGCTCGCGCGCCTGCGCGGTCCTCACCGCCTTCCCTTTGTGTCGCCGGCCGGAGCCCGGTTCAGAGCGGCTCGCAGACAAAGGGGCCCGAGAGTGGAGCTGCTTTCCGGACTGGGCTCCCGCAGAGGGCGGGGCATCCCGACCCCCTCCCGACTCTGCCCTAGGGTCCACTCTCGTTCGAAAGACCCTCCAAAGCAGGGTGGGGCAGACGTCCGGTCCCGGGGGTCCGGGACCCCCTCCCCGTACCATCGCGGCCCTTCCCCTCCCCCACGGCCTTTCTCCCCGCCCTAAGCTCCCGGATTCGGGCTTTCTGAGAAGCCCGGCGCAGACGTTCCCGTTGCCTCGGCGACGGGCCCGCGCTCCGGCCCGCCGCTTCCGGCCGAGGCCCCGCCCCGTGGGCGTGGTCCGTCCGTCTTTGTCCGGCGGGGTCGGGCTGCTCGGCGCGGACCGGCTCTGCCCCCGCTGCTCCCGGCCGGCCGGGACGCGCGGCTGTGCGGTGCTGCTGCGGCGGCCCTGGCCCCGGGGGGTCGGTCGGGGTGTCCTGTCGCGGCCTCCGCCGGGAGACCCGGCTCCGCGGCGCCTGCCCGCTTCGCCCCGGCGGAGCGCGTGCCCCGGGGCGTGCGGGGTGCGGGTCCGCGCACTGTGAGCCCCAGGCCGTGGCCGGTGTTTAAAGTTGTCGGTCCGGGGCCCCCGGCTGGCCCGGCGGTGCCCCCGCCCACCGGGAGTGCGGAGATCAGCACGATCGTTAAACAAAGGGTCAGCCCTAGAGAGGAGCAGAGGGGCTGCGAGGGAGCCGAGAGCTCGTCCGACCGACCCTTCGTCGCGGGGTGGGCGGAGCTCGGGGGCGCGCGGGGCGGCCGGACGCCGGGGGGCGGCGACCCGGTGCTGGGCTCTTCTGTCCTGCAGCGGGGGGTCCCGGCCCGGCGGACGCGAAGGGCGACGGGAGGTTCGAGCGACGGTCGCCCCGCGGGCAGGTCCGGCCTCCCGGTGAGACCCCTGCGCCCTGCCCGCGGCAGGACGTCCGCCGTGAGGGCGGGAGGGCGGTCGTTGCTCTTCGCTTCTCGCCGTCCGCGCCGCTGAACGGGGCTCGTTTCACTGGGGGCCGCGACTTCGTGGCCGCGCGTCTGCCGGCGGTGCTGGCGCTGCGCCCGGTGGCCCCGGTGGCCCCGGAGGCCGGCCGCAGTACAGAGACACGGAGACGAAGAAGATCCCCCTTTCTCCCAGAGCAGATAAATGATTGTAACGTCCCCGAGCAAGAAAGAGCTGGGCCTTTGGACCCTGGCATGTACCGACTGGAGAACCAGTGCGTTTGAATTTCAGAATAAAGGTTAGAAGGCACTTACCGCTTCCAACCACAATCAGGCCGGTTGGAACTACGTTATCTTCTTTTAAAAATCACGATGCTATCTGCATAATGATTCCTTTCATGTTTGCACGGACTCCACAGACACAGAAACAAAAGGTTGTCTTAATTCAACAGGAAATAGTTCAGCGGTGCCGACCAGGTGCTCGCGGCCGCTCACGACCGGGGATGCTGCAGTGACTGACCGGGGCGCTTACGTTGTTTAAGACAGTTCGTTCACCTGTGGACTAAAAGGACAGAAGATATTTTACGTATTAGCTTTACAAAGTTATTAAAATACATGTCGATGACTTCACAGTATTCTGAACAAGATCAGAACACCAAGAGCTAAAACGTAACTGTGACCATGCAATTTAAATATATTACTAAGGAAAGTGTTTAATTTTGAAGGTACATTGAATTACCTTGGTTGTTTCAGTTCTGCTCTTTGGAGCGTATTGCAAAAAGCGATACTAATTTTTGTTTTCTGAGCTATATTTCTAGTTTAACAGGTGACACTCAAAGCCATGGGAGTAAAATATAAGAGGTGAACAAAATACTTTATGTTTTGAGGTGCTTAAAAAAAAAAAAAGTAAATACTAACATATTTCTCTCAAACTTGAAATACCTTAAACAGTAGGCTACCTTATCTACTCTACTTTGAATTTGCAAGATTTGGCCTTAAAAGAAAACATATTACTGAGAACTGCATTTTTTGTTGTTGTCATTAAGGACTAGGAAATGGCATTCTAGATACTTCGGAATCATTAGTTTTATTTTTTTATTTTTAAAATTTTTTAAAAAGATTTTATTTATTTATCAGAGAGAGAGAGATGGGGAGAGAGCGAGCACAGGCAGACAGAATGGCGGGCAGAGGCAGAGGGAGAAGCAGGCTCCCTGCCCAGCAAGGAGCCCGATGCAGGACTCCATCCCAGGACGCTGGAATCATGACCTGAGCCGAAGGCAGCTGCTTAACCAACTGAGCCACCCAGGCGTCCCTATTTTTTAAAAAAGATTTTATTTACTTGACAGAGACCGTGAGAGAGAACACAAGCAAGGGCAGTGGGAGAGGGAGAAGCAGGCTTCCCGCTGAGCAGGGCTCCATTCCAGGACTCTGGGATCATGCCCTGAGCTGAAGCCAAACGCTTAGCGACGGAGCCACCCAGGCGCCCCTGGAATCATTAATTTTAATACACTTCTTTGTTTTGGCCTGGACTGGGGACGAGTCACTTCGAAGGAACAGGATTTTCTTTTGGGGAGTATATTTGCTAATAAATGTTCCCCGTCATTTTTACTTTACCTTAATATTCAACCTGCAAAACGAATCATATTTCTCAATTAGCAATAACCGCTCGTCAGATAAACCTCATTGGCTACGATACCACCACTGCGTAATGCTAGGAATCATATTTTTAATCACCATTATATAGAGGGTTATGTTTGTCATTGGTCTGATGACTTCAGAAAGACTTAATTGAGTAAAGGAGAATGACTGCCAGAAAGGGCTGAACACCTTACACAACTGGTTTTCTGAAAACAGAAGATACCATTGTTTAACTTAAAAGTCATGAATTTTCTAGGGCTAATTCCAGCATGCCAGCTGTCCAGATTCCTGTGCAGGATTTGGTCTTCCCTTTTACTAAATGTGTTTTCAAAACTTCTAGCCCTTGCCTTAAACTCTGTGTGTTGACACAGATTGCCTTTGGATCATTTGCTTATTTTACTAGCACATCTAGTATCTGGACCAGAGCTTTCTCCACAGCGGAAATTTTCTTCCACATGCACAACAGGTGGATTTCATCACAGATTAATTCAGCAGCTCTTTTCTGAACGTAGTGCTGGAACGGTGAGGGAGTTCCAAAGAATTCACAGTCCAAAGTACTAGGGAGAGAAGTACATACATTGTACTAGACACAGGAGATACTTAGGACATAACCAAGATCGGGATGCAGACAGGTAGTGAAGGAGGGAGAATACTCCAGTAGAACTTTGAGTAGTCAGGGAGCCTGTGCTTAGCACTGATGGAGAATTCTCCTAATTCTGAACAATAGGTTCTGACATTTTAGCTTTATGCGTTAGAACATAGTTTACATTAGACTACAATTTAGCTTGAAACAGAATTGCAGAATTGGACTCCAGGGATTTTGAAAGAAAAAAATAAAAAGTGTTCTAGGAACATACTGGTTTGTCTCTGCTTAAGCACTTGCCTTTCAATAGCGTGACCAAAACTAGCAAACAAACAAAAAAAGAACTGAGGAACCTCCCTGCGGTTTTGAGGAATGCAAAAATAAAGGGGACTTCTTCCTTCCTTCCTTTCTTCCTCCCTCCCTCCCTCCTTCCCACCCTCCCTACGTAGCTTCCTCTATTCCTTCCTTCTTTCCTTCCTTCAACACGGTTTTGCAAGATATCAGTAGGGGCACTTTTGTCAAGATAATTTGAAAGAAACTTCAAGTGAATCCACCTTTAAAAAACCGCAATTCGGATTGTTTTTGTTCTCAAGAGAGGAGATGATATAGAAGGTTTAACCTTAATGAATCCCAAGTAGACACTTCTATTACAGGTACTTGATGAATGGGTGGTTTCCTAGCTTTGGTCTTGCATCCGGAGACAGTGCTCTTGGGGTGCAAGTGAGCCTTGTGCTTAGTGCAGACATGCTGTGCGCGCCTAGGAGGGCAGATGCGCCTGGTTCGTGCTGGAGAGGGAACGTGCTGTGTCAGGGTGCACACGTGCTGCGTGTGGACTGGGGTACAGACGTCCGTGTTAGGGTGCAGATTCGCTGTGTTGGGGTGCAGACTGCATACCGGGGTGCACGTGTACTGTGCTGGGGTGCAGACTGTGTACCGGGGTGCACGTGCGCTGTGTTGGGGTGCGGACTGCGTATCGGGGTGCGCGTGTGCTGTGTTGGGGTGCGGACCGTACCGGGGTGCGCGTGTGCTGTGTTGGGGTGCGGACCGTACCGGGGTGCGCGTGTGCTGTGTTGGGGTGCGGACTGCGTACCGGGGTGCGCGTGTGCTGTGTTGGGGTGCGGACATGTGTACCCGGGTGCACTGCTGTGCTGGGGTGCAGACTGCATACCGGGGTGCGCGTGTGCTGTGTTGGGGTGCGGACTGTACCGGGGTGCGCGTGTGCTGTGTTGGGGTGCGGACTGTACCGGGGTGCCCGTGTGCTGTTTGGGGTGCGGACTGTGTACCGGGGTGCACTGCTGTGCTGGGGTGAGGACTGTACCGGGGTGCGCGTGTGCTGTGTTGGGGTGCGGACTGCGTACCGGGGTGCCCGTGTGCTGTTTGGGGTGCGGACTGCGTACCGGGGTGCACTGCTGTGTTGGGGTGCGGACTGTGTACCGGGGTGCGCGTGTGCTGTGTTGGGGTGCGGACCGTACCGGGGTGCGCGTGTGCTGTGTTGGGGTGCGGACCGTACCGGGGTGCGCGTGTGCTGTGTTGGGGTGCGGACTGCGTACCGGGGTGCGCGTGTGCTGTGTTGGGGTGCGGACTGTACCGGGGTGCGCGTGTGCTATGTTGGGGTGCGGACTGTACCGGGGTGCCCGTGTGCTGTTTGGGGTGCGGACTGTGTACCGGGGTGCACTGCTGTGCTGGGGTGAGGACTGTACCGGGGTGCGCGTGTGCTGTGTTGGGGTGCGGACTGTGTACCGGGGTGCGCGTGTGCTGTGTTGGGGTGCGGACTGTACCGGGGTGCGCGTGCGCTGTGTTGGGGCGCACAAGTGCCCTGTGGGTGCGCGGGGGTGAGACGCGCTTCCCCAGCAGGCGAGGAACCGGTGGGGGTGCCCGCACGGTGAGCCCCGGCCGGAGGTGGGAACCCGCCGGGACTCGCCCGCGTCAGCACACCCCCCCCCCCACGACGTCTGAGGACCAGAAGGCCCCGTCCTCGCGGAGAGGAGCACCTCCCTCCACCGCCTAGGGCGCCCCGCCCCGGCCGCGCAGAACTCTCCCCGGCCCCCAGGGCCGCAGCCGAGCGGGGGCCCGGCCGGCTGGAGGAGGTACAGCCGCCGCTTCGCGACCGCCTCTTCCGAGGTTGGAGGGACCAGGCCCGTCATCTTCCGGAACTGGGGGACCCGACCAGATCCCCTTCCGGGATGGGCGTGGCGTAACCAGATCCTCTTCCGGGTTGGGCGGGGCCTGGGCGTCCGCGGTTCTGAGATGGACAGATCCTAGGAGGCCCTCTTCGGGTTGGGCGGGGCGTTGTCTGGAACTTGCCCGGAGTGGGCGGATCTGGGTGCCCTCTTCCGGGTGGGCGGGTCCAGGACGAGCCCCGCCCGGAATGGGCGTGGCGAACCTCCGTGGCCGCTCGCGGGCAGGCCATGCTGCGTACGCGCGGGGCGGGTGTAGGCCCCCAGCTCCTGCGGGCCGCGTGGGGCCGGGAGGCCGGGCAGGGGCCGGCGCGGGGGGCGTCGGGGGCACGCGGGCAGGGCTGGCTGCAGCCGGCGGGCCACGACACGGGCGTCAAGGTGTACAACAGCCTCACCCGGAGGAAAGACCCCTTGATCGTGAGCAGCGCGGACGCCGCCTCCTGGTAGCCGCCCGGGATTGAGGGAGCGGGTGCTGACGTGGGGCGGGGAGTGTGCACCGGGCGTTTTCGGGGGCGGTAGCGCTGCGCTGAAAGGGTCTCAGATGGGGGGCACTTAGGAAGTACAGAACCCGCGGGCGCACAGGCAGAGATGCTGCCCGGGTACGGGGCAGGCTTTGGCTACAGACTCCCCAGAAGTGGCCGCTGGACGATTTTTTTAAGGGCACGGTTATATGATCACCCTAACCGAGAATGTGCTGTCCCTTCTTGCAAATGTGTTCTCGTGGTGGACTGTAACCTTGTTCCTAGGTACAGCTGTGGGCCGACTGTCTACGATCACGCACACCTGGGCCATGCATGGTGAGTTCCGAATTTGACTTTTCACACTTCAAGGGAGGCAGGTTTTGGAAAGAAGGAGCCTCTGCAGGTTTTTTCCATTTCTCAAGGGGCAACTTAAGAATACTGGATCACTCACCACATTCCCGTGTTGTGGGAGGCCTGTTGTCCTGTTTGGTTTTCCTCCTGGACTCGAAGCACGTCCGCCCGTTTCACAGGGGGCGTGAGAAGCGGTGATAAATGGCCTGTTCTGGAGTTCATGCTTCTTGGTGGGCTTAGTGGCATGAGGTCAGGAGTCGGTGAGAAGTTCTTTCTGGCACCTGTTATGCGTTTTCTTTCCAACCTAAGACAAGCCCTTTTATTCCTCTGAGTCCTGGTTTCTTCATCTGAGACGGGTTGATAATAGTATCCATCTGTTTGAATCGTCACAATTTTACGAAGAAACGCCGGTAAAGTGCGGTTACACAGTCCCTGAGGCGCGCTGTGGTGGGGGCTGAGCGGTTGCTGGGGACGAATAACTCGCCCGAAGCCACACGTTCGGGCACCAGCAGAGCCCGGTGTGTCCCATCTCCCGCTGCTTGCTTTCTCAACCGGGTCATCATCCGCCGCACTGCCTCCCATCTTTGTCAGAATGACACCTTTCCTAGTATTTTGTGTGTTCTCTCGTTCATTTCTTAAACTCGGTATGTTTCAGATTAGACTAAAAGTCAAAAGCTACTTTAGCCCATTCCCCTTACAAAACCCTGCATCATCTAGAAGGCTGGCGTGTCCTTTGTGTTTTGTTAAAACAGAATCAGTGGCCAACTTACCACTAACTTAAAAAGGATATTTTGGCCTCTTTACTGAAGCGTAAAATATGTTGGGGAAGGATTGCAAAGACAGAAAGAAATCGCAGTGTTTCATAGAGCCAAGTGGGTACAGTGTGTGAGGGCAGGTGAGGCTGGTTTGCTGCGAGCCGTCAGGTGGTCCGTCAGAGCCGTCCCCCTTCGGGAGACGGAGCAGTCCGTTGATGGCGTCATTCCAAAGGGATGGCGCTCAGGTCCTTGAGACTTTCCAGAGTTGTGGGACTCAGGAGAGGCTTCCTTGGCCATTAAAACCATTTACATATATTTTAAGACTGAGGATTTGCTGAAGGAAGGGGCAGTTGAGGGAAGTCAGCTTCCTTATTTTCAGCTTCTTTTCGGCCACTGGTTCTAGTCGGTATCTGCCCTCGCTAGTACAGAGAGGAGTACAGATGTTAAGGGAACTTGCATTTGAATGAATGTTCCCGGGTCTTAGGCAGAGACGCCTTGGCATTACCCCACTAGCCAGAGTGTCCCCTTCGTCACTGTCGCCCCGCCCCCTCAAGGGTAACTGGTTATCCTCTCTGGAAGGTGGACTGTGCAATAGAGCCCATTCCTCAGGAGTCGTTCAGGACACTCCTGCGTGGTGGGAAACCCAAGAACCTCAAGATTCAGAAGAAGCCGTGAGCTCGTAGGGGCAGGGAAGCTTATGCACGGCTCCCCTGCTCCTCAGGTAAAGTCCAAATCCTCAGGACATCTCTCCGGTTCTGGAAATCTGACCTGACATACTGTCCAGGTTCATGGCTCCCCACCCGCCTCCCCAGGTAACACACGGGCCTCTATTTTAAAAAGACAGGTAGTTGGGGCGCCCGGCTGGCTCGGTAGAGCAGGCAGTTCAACCTGAGGGTCATGAGTTCAAGCCCCACCCTGGGCCCAGAGCTTTACTTTGGCAGGAAAAAAAAAAAAAAAGACATAGACTTAACGGACACAGTACTTGCTCTGTTCTAAATGCTTTACAAACCCCAGCCGGTGTGGTTCTCCTAAGGACACCGGGTGGTGGTGCTGTTCTCCCCAGGGGACCCTGCCGGCCAGAGGCTGACCTAGTAGTGCACGGGTAAACCACTCCTGGGGGGGGGTGGCAAGTGCAGGGCATGGTGGTGACCGTGGTGACCACAGCTCCTGCCTGTACGAGTTGGTGCTGCACAGGCACCGGGATGGCGTTCAGCAAACCCTTGGCATCATGGGATTCTGCCCAATTTATAAACAAGCAGGTTGAGGCTTCAAATGATCCAATATCGTGGCAAGGAGCTTCCAGCCTTGCTTGGTCACTGGAGCTGTGCTGGGGAGGGACAGTATGAGCTGCAGACAGGGTACAATGACAGGGCCATGAGTTACAGAGGCTGTGTGGGTGACAGATGAGCACGAGATTTGCCCACCCTGAGTTTTATGGGAAACCAGACTCTGGACATTTTATTTTACTTTGATTTGATTTTTTGTTTTTTTGGACATTTTAAATGGCTCTTGAGCCCTTCTGGTTTTACATGTCTGAGCTGCCCCAGTGTGGCCTGCTGATAAGCTGGTGGTTTTTTTGTTTGTTTTAAGATTTTATTTATTTGAAAGAGAGCATGCACAAGTAGGGGGGAGGGGTAGAGAGAGAGGGAGAAGCAGACTCCCCATTGAGCAGGGAGCCTGAATGCCGGCTCGATTCCAGGACCCCAGGATCCTGAGCTGAGCGCAGACGCTGCAGCCACGGAGACCCCTGGGTGCCCCCAGCTGGTGTGTTAATATCCCACAACAGTGCACCCGTTTCTCGGGAGAACAGCTTGAGCGGTGTCACCTTGTGCTGTTCCTCCCGTGTTGACATAGTGAAGCGCTGCGGTTACCAGAGCATAAACAAGGACGGTGACAGCTCCCGGGTGAGTTGTTCTACACGTAAATGCTGTAGACTCCCTTAGCGGCCGGCCTTGAGCCTGCGCACCGTGCTGACGCCGAGGCCCTGCCTTTGTTGATTTCGGGGTCCCTGCGTGACCGGCCGGCGGAGGGCTTTGCCTCCTCCTAGCTGAGCAGGACCCTGAGCTCCGTCGCCCGCCTAAAGTTTGGGGCGGTCTGTTAAAACACAAGGCGTTCCTTTTCCGAGCTCCCACTGGTGACTTTGGGCTCTAAAGACGCGCGGACGTTTCTTCTCTTGCAGCTCGTACGTCAGATTTGATATCATCCGAAGGATCCTCACCAGGGTGTTTGGTTGCAACATCGTCATGGTGATGGGAATCACGGATGTGGACGATAAAATAATCCGCAGGGCCGCCGAGGTAAGCGCGGAGGATGTGATTGTCCTGTCTCTGGATGGGGGCGTGTGCCCACCGCCCGGTGACAGCCCCTCTAGCGCTCAGCCAGTGGGTCCTGCTTCTCTCCGGCCGCATGAGGCTCGGCGAGGGCTCGCTGACAGGTGATCGGGGCCTCTCTGCCAGGTGAAGCGCACCACAGCCTCCGATGCCCCGTCTCCTACTTGAGCCTCATCCCTTCCCCAGTCCCGCGGCTCCAGGCGTCCTGCGCACAGGGAAGGGGGAGGGCCGCTTCGGGGCCGGGGAAACTTAGCTCGTGGGGGGTTCCGCTTTCGCCTCTGTTTGTGTAAGAGTCCTTCTCTTGTAACTCATGCATCATTTAGGGGAAGCTTTGGGGAGAAAGTTTGAACTGAGGGGTTAAGTTCAATATAGATAAATTTTTAAGTCTACTTTCTGGTTTTTATAATTAGCAACTTTAACAATTGTCTCTGAAGATCTGCAGATGATTGTTAAATGATCCAATCTATGCAAAAAACTACACCGAGTGCTTTATGTTCCTGTTATTTTAAAGGATGTATGTACTAAAAACTTCATGCACTATTTTTTTTTTTTAGGAAACCAGTTTATACTTCATAATGTTTTATAGTCTGCTTTTTTAACTTAGTATATTTTGAGTATTTTTTTCATGTTCTTAAATATTCTTGAACATTTTTAAACAGCTGTATAGCATTTCATCACACGGAGATGCCCTAATTTACTGTTCTTATTTTTGGACTCTTGTTTTCAGTCTCTTGAGTTACTTCCATATTCTGCTTTCTCTCAGATTTATCTTCTAGAATCCATGTGTGCCTGTTTCTTACCAATGTGCCTTTTTTTTTTTTTTTCAATTTTTATTTGTTTAAGTAATCTCTGCATCCAACCTGGGGCTCGAACTCACAACCCTGAGATCAAGCATCACACGCTCCCGGACTGAGCCAGCCAGGAGCCCCCTAATTTGCCTTTTTAACAGCTAGAACGCATTCGCCATGGAGCTGCTCAGCAGTTCCCCGTGGTTGGCTGTGTTGTTTACAACTGTTAGAAATAGGGCTACTATGAAGATCTTTTTTTTTTTTTTTTCATTCTGTCTTGTTTCGATGAATACTTTTCCTAAAGTGGAGTTACTGGTTCAAGGAGGAATGGTTTATTTCATAAGGTTTTTATTTATTTATTTATTTGAGAGAGAGAGAGAGCATGAGAGAAGAGAGATCAGAGGGAGAAGCAGACTCCCCGCCCAGCAGGGAGCCTGATGTGGGACTCAATCCCGAGACTCCAGGATCATGACCTGAGCCGAAGACAGTTGCTTAACCAACTGAGCCACCCAGGTGCCCCCATAAGGTTTTTCTTCTTGGAGTCAGGTGGTTTAGAAAGTGTTTGTTGGCAGCACTAGACCCGGTGGGGTTTCCCAGGTCTGTCTTATCCAAACAGCTGAGCCACTGCGTCTGCTCCCTTACAGAAGACTCAGTTTCCATTCCCAGTACTGTCCCTGAGCACGCGTGGAACCGTCCGGGGTCAGGCCTGTGCCTGACTTGGTGCCGAGAAAGGAGAGGAAGACCGGCCCTGGCCTCTTGGGCCTTGTGTCCGGGGAGGCAGACGCGCCCACAGAGAGATGCTGTGTGTGCAACACAGTTCATTTTGTAAGCCCAGCGAGGCCGTGCGAGGCAGACCGTCACACCTCCGTGGAATGTAGAAGTGACCCCGGAGGAGGCTGGCCCAGAGTTAGCATGAGCAGAGGCTGGGTGGTGAGGAGGGAAGGCGGGAAGGCCATCTGGGCTGAGGGGCCACGTGAAGGCCTGTGAGGAAACCCTGCGTCCCGCTGCCCTGGGCCGTGGGGACCTGGCAGGTGAGGCTGCAGAGGTGGGGCGGCTGGCCCTGGACCACCTACTGGGGACTCGCACTTTGTCCTATAGACTCTTGGGGCTCTCTAGCCGGGCTCAGCTCTGTCCAGTGGAGACCGCTCGGGTTGGGGAGGACACAGCTGGAGACGGGGCCCAGGGCTGGGGTTGGTGGGCGCTCTGCCCCGGAGAGAGAGTTAGTGTGAGGTACATAAGGAAACACTGACTTGGACACAGAAATCTGGAGCTTGGTCAGCTCAGGGCCCTGGTATCATAGGGCTGTGTTTAGACTTTGCCCCAGTTCTTAGCACAGAGTGCCTAAAGCCCACGGAGTCTAGAGAGGGTGGCTTCTGTGTGCTGATGAGGTCACGGCGGGGCTCCTGGTGAGCTTCAGGATGGGGGCTGGGGTCCCAGAGACCCAGCCCCTGCGAGAGCCGGGAACTTCCACCTTCCACCCCGGCATTGAGCTGACTGCTGGTGAGCAGGGGTTTGTAATCTCCAAGTAATGAAGCCTCCGTAAACACCCCCAAGACGGGGGGCGGGGGCGCTCAGTGCTTCTGGCTGGTGAACACAGGTGGGTGCTGGGAGTGTCTGGGAGCCTGGGAGCTCCACCCCTCGCCCTGTGCATCCCCCTGAGTTGTGTCTTTTATCATAAACTTGGGGTGTAAGGGGACTGCTTTCCTGAGTTCTGTGACTCGGATCAGACCCCCAAACTCAGACTCCGTGGCAGGCGTTTGAGTGGCCAGAGGACCCCGGGCAGCTGGTGTCTGGAGGAGGCAGTCCCGTGGGGTCTGCACTGACTCGGGGGGCTCGTGGCAGAACAGGGTTCAGTCGTGATGAACTTTCAGAATAAGAGACATGGACTGTAGAGTTCATGTGGGGCCAGGAAAAGTCTGTAAAACAGTATTGGGGCAGCTGGGGGGCTCAGTCAGTGAAGCGTCTGCCTTTGGCTCAGGTCATGATGCCACGGTCCTGGGATCGAGTCCCATGTCGGACTCCCGGCTCAGCGGGGTGTCTGCTTCTCCCTTGGCTCCTCCCCAGCTTGTGTTCTCTCTCTTTCAAATAAATAAATAAATTTTTTAAAAAAGATTTTATTTATTTATTTGACAGAGAGATAGAGAGTACAAGTAATCAGAGCGGCAGGCAGAGGGAGAGGGAGAAGCAGGCTTCCCACCAAGCAGGGAGCCCGATGCGGAACTTGATCCCAGGACCCCGGGATCGCGACCTGAGCCGAAGGCAGCCGCTCAACTGACTGAGCCACCCAGGCACCCCAATAAATAAAATCTTTTAAAAAATATGTAGAAATGACATTTTCTACATGACAGAAAATAGCCATGAAGACTGGGATCATAACTGAAAGTAACAGCAGAGATAAAAGGCTGATTTCTTTCATGTAAAAATACTTCCTCCAAACCGACAGGAAGACTCCACAGGTCGGTGGAGAAACGGGTGCAGTGATCCTGGACTGTTCCATAGAAATGGTTCTTCGACACATGAGATGTTCCGGCTCTTCAGAAGAGAGAAGCACACGTTAAACTTACAGTGAGAAAGTGTTAGTGGTCCCGTTGCCGACGTCCAGAAGTGGGGCCCCCCGTGCGGTCAGGGGCTCAGTCAGGGTCAGACCTGCGTGACCTCCGTGGGAGCAGGTCGCCAGCCAGGATGCGTGCACCTGTGCTCCGACTGGCAGTCTGGTGTCTGCATCCGGAGCTCAGAGAGGGACCTGCACGTGTGTCACGGCAGGAGAGAGTGTGAGTGGCTCCCGGTCCCCCAGCAGGCGGGCCAGCAGGACGGTGGTGGACTCGGAGGGAGCCGTGTGCAGCCCGTGTGTGCGGGGCGCGGGTGCAGGAGGGGGTGCAGATCCGTGGGTCCGGGAGCCGGGTGATGGCCGCTAGCCAGCGTTGTCCGCGCACAAGGCTGTCCTTCCCAGATGCAAAAGACCCTTGTCGCAGTCTTTCGGGGCGGGAGGTGGGGTCCTCTCTGTGTTGCAAAGAAAGCTGAAGGCGCTAAGGTTCATGGCCTTGCTAACGGCCACACGGCTGAGAAGTCCCATTTTGTTCACCAGATTTATTTATTCAGTAAATGTCTGGTGGTCACGGTTTCTAGGATGATTGCCCTTCGGGGACCCCAGGCAGGAAGGAACACAGCTGTGGGGTGACGGGGCTGGAGGTGGCCTCTCACTTGTGAAGGTCGTGCTGGCCGTGGAGCCAAGCCCTGGTTCCGGGGCAGGGGTAGGGGCTGGGAGCTTGGGGCCAGGTCCCTTCACAGGCTCCACGGGGTCCCATACCTGTCGTGCTTTTGGTTTTGGAGCACTTTTTTTTTTGCTGAAAAGTAAAAAATACTTCGGGGAGCCTGTTTTTCTGGGCCAGTGCCCTCTGAAAGCCTGGGGCTGCCAGAGTGTGCCCCCAAATGCCCTGGGCTCAGAATGTGATGTCTGTGTCCTGGGGCTACCTGTGCCCCTGCACCCTGCCCGGCCACTGCACCCCCCGCCGCCTGCCCACTGTCTGCACCTGCTCTGCTGCTTTCCAGGCCCTTCTCAGAGAGTTCCTCGCTGTTGCATTTGACGGGCTTTCTTGCCGCCTGAGGGAAGATAGGACCCCCAGGTTCTGGTCGTGACAGGGACTATGTGGAGCCCCGCCCTTGAAAAGCGGAAGCTTTTTTATGTGTTTTGGGGTGTTGTTTTGAATTATGTAACAGAAATCGTGACATTGTTGATTTCTTTCTTCTCTCTAGCCAGAAAGCGGGGTCGGTCAGCCCCTGCACCTAGCTCAGTTACTAGAATGGGTTTGGGAGCTGAAACGAGAGGCCCCCTTTGGGAGTCCGGCCACGGGGGGCCCGACCTGCTGACCGGCTCACCTCGTCTTCCTGCAGATGAACGTGTCGCCCGCTTCTCTCGCCAGCCTGTATGAAGAGCATTTTAAACAAGACATGGCAGCCTTGAAGGTGAAGGGCGTTGGAGTCCGCCCGCCGTGGGGGGTGTGAGCGCTGAAAGCCGGTGTCGCTGACCCCCGCCTTTCCCGTGGGAGGTCATCCCGCCTTTGCTTTCCGTCAGGTCCTCCCCCCGACGGTGTACTTGAGGGTGACTGAAAATATTCCTCAGATCATTTCTTTCATCGAAGGAATCATTGCCAATGGGCACGCTTACCCCACAGCACAAGGTAGGGGTCCCGTTACTTACCTGGGCGTGGGCTAGATCCTGGGGGGTCGGGAGAAGCTGGACCCGTGTTTGCACGTTGTTGGAGCTGCCGGACGCCTCACTGTCTTTTCTCTCCTGCTGTGGTATCCGACCAAGTGCTGGAACGTTCTCTATCGTAACCGGTCCTCCTGCTGGCCGCTCCCGGCGTGGGGCCGTCGCCCACTGCGGACCGGTGACAGCGTCCTCCCGGCACACTCCACGGCGGCTGGCATGGGAGCCACTGCTTTTTGTCTGGCCTTTGCTCCCGCTAGGGTCCCGGTGGCCTTCAGCCAGGCCTCCCCCTTGCCAGCCCTTTCTGCCCAAGTCCCACTCGTCCTCACCCCCTGACCAAGCTTTCCCCTCCCAGGACGTTCCCTCTCCGCTCAGGGCTGAAAGCGGACACCCAGCCTGGCCCTGGTGCCGTGCTGTGCCCTTGGCCGCTGGGCACGGGCTGTCCTAGCTGTTCATGTCCCCCCATCCCGTCCCTTCTGGGATCATAAAAACCGCTGGTTTTTAGCGAATGACCCATTGGCATGCCCAGCCCAGACCTGAGATACGTGTGTCTGTGCTTGTTGTGCGGCAGGAGCCAAGTGTAAAGCAAGAGAAGACCCCGTGTTGCGGGTGCCGACGAGCCCCGTCTTTCAGGGGCTCCTGCCCACGCGCCTCCAGCCCTGCGGGGCCCAGCTCCCCGGCGCACGCGCCAGACTTTGCTATCGTCTTCCTTTACCTTATTCGCTGTGTTTAGATTTCGTCTCCCAAAAAAATCTGTTTGTGAGGGGCTCGGGTGACTGAGCCGCACTCTTCCCTGGGACACGGGCGCTGTTTTCCCGCTGCGGGGAGCCAGCATGAGACCCGCGGCCCAGGGCAGTCGTCAGGGGGCGGAGGACCAAACGCTCCCTAGCAGGGACGTGGCTGGCTTGTCGCTCTGTGACGCTGCTTTATCGTGAGCTTCTAATCACGATAACGTAAAGACACAGTAACGCAGACGCCATTCATTTGGACTTTGTTTTTTTTGTGTGTGTTTGTTTTTTAAAGATTTTATTTATTTATTTATTTATTTTTAAGATTTTATGTATTTATTTGACAGAGAGAAATCACAAGCAGGCAGAGAGGCAGGCAGAGGGAGAGAGAGAGGGAAGCAGGCCCCCTGCTGAGCAGAGAGCCCGATGCGGGACTCGCTCCCAGGACCCTGAGATCATGACCTGAGCCGAAGGCAGAGGCTTAACCCACTGAGCCACCCAGGCACCCCCTCCTATTTTATTATTTAAATTTTACTGAGTTAACAGACAGGGCAGTGTTGGTTTCTGGAGTGGAATTCGGTGATTCTGAGGAATGATGGAATCTTTATCAAACAGGCAATGTCTACTTCGACCTGCAGTCGAGAGGAAACAGGTACGGCAAGCTGGTCGGTGTGGTCCCCGGTCCCGTCGGAGAGCCTGGTGAGTGGACCCCGCTCCCACACTGGGGCCCGGGGCTGCAGTGCAGGCTCGGCCTCTCAGACCCGCCGACGGCGCCCGACCGTCCACCCTGCTGCTTGTGCTGTTTAACTCATTGTTTACGGCAAGAGAGGGAGTTTGAGGGTGAAGTCCTCGCGGCAGGGGTGCGTCTCCTCCCTGCCAGGTCCTCAGCCCTCCTCCCTGCGCAGGGCACCTTCACACACTGCTGCTGTCGCGTTTGGACGCTGCCCGCCGCCGGCCGCCGCACTCCCCTCCCCCTGCATTTTCCCGCAGAGCAGATCCTGCAGGCACTTGAACGCATAGAACGTTCCCGCCGAATTTCCCTTTATTCCGCCACTCTTCTGTTCAGTGACTGTTGGACTGAAGCCATTTTTATGGAGAAGGATGTATATAGAAATAGATTTGGAAATAATTTTTTTAAAAGGTTTTTATTTATTTGACAGAGAGATCGTAAGTAGGCAGAGAGACAGGGAAGCGGGGGCGGGAGGGTGGGAAGCAGGCTCCCCGCGGAGCAGAGAGCCCGATGTGGGGCTCGATCCCAGGACCCTGAGATCGTGACCTGAGCCGAAGGCAGAGGCTTAACACACTGAGCCACTCAGGCGCCTCCAAAATAATTTTTAAAAATTTAAAGTTAAAAATAATTTTAAATTAAAAAAAAAAAACTACTTGAGAGAACCAAGTAAAGATGTGCCAAAACCCCAAAGACAAGTCGTCCAAGCGAGTTTTGTCTTTAGGCATCAGCCTCCGCTGCACAAATGACACCTGCTAGTTTTTCATTTTTTTTATGTTTTAAAGATTTTATTTATTTGACAGAGAGAGAGCATGAGCGGGGGGAAAGGCAGAGGGAGAAGCAGGCTCCCCACCGAGCAAGGAGGCCGATGCAGGCCAGATCCCAGGACCCCGGGATCATGACCTGAGCCAAAGGCTGAAGGCGCCGGCTTAACCGACTGAGGCACCAGGTGCCCCAACGAAGCTGTTTGCTTTAATTAGTGACAGTGTTATCTGACTCCTCAGAAACCGTGTTTGTTCTTACGCGTGAGTACGCTGCTCCCTCCAGAAAGGCCAGAACCGAGCACCGCACACGTGTGGGTTTGCCACCATGCCCCAGGGAAGCAGAGGACATGTTTCTGAGCCCCACATTCTAGCATCAGTGATGCTTTGGTGTTGGATAGACTTTAGGGGTGCCTCGCTGGTGCAGTCGGTGGGGCATCCGCCTCTTGGGTTCGGCTCGGGTCATGATCTCAGGGTCATGGGATCGAGCCCTGCGTCGGGCTCCGTGCTCAGCGGGGAGCCTGAGATGCCCTCTCTCCCTCTCTCTCTGCCCCACCCCCATCTTGCAAGTAAGTAAGTCCTTAAAAAAAAATAGGCTTTATTTTAGGGCAGTTTTAGGGAGGAGCAAAGATTTCCCACATTGCCCTGACCCTGCTCACAGCCTTCCCTGTTCATGAACGTGACGCACCAGAAATGGACAGCTGTCCTAGCGGGTACACCTGTGTGGACACATCATTACCCCAAGTCTGTGGTTTGCACAAGCGTTCACGCTTGGTGCTGATTTTTCTGTGGGCTGGGTAACTGTAATGATGCGTGTCACAGAGCGGCTTCACTGCCCTCAGACCTCCCCTGTGCCCCAGCGGCTCCAACCCCCTCCCTCCTCACCCCTGGCAACCCATGATCTCTTACTGTCTGCATGGTTTTGCCTTTTCTGGAATGCCGTAGGTTAGAGTCATACAGTGTGGGGTCTTTTCTGACTGGCTTTTTTCACTCAGTACACATTTAAGTGTGTTTGTGTGTTGAAGCCACCAGGTCCCACCGGGACCCAGGCAGGGGCAGAACCCCTTGGGGCAGGGCACGCAGTCACCTTGCAGGAGTCTCTGGAGCCTGATAGGTCATGTCCTTTGAGAGCTGAGTAATACTCCCGCGTCCGGATGCAGCTCCCTCTCGTGTCCCCTGTCGCCGGTTGTGGCGGCGCCAAGCTCTGGGACCGACAGAGCCCAGGACCGGCTCGTCCCACCGGGTGCCGTCACCTGACCCTCCTCTTCTGGGTTCTCCTGCTCCTCAAATGTCACTGGCACTCACAGCGTTTTTCAACGTGTAATTGCCTCTCTGGGGGGGGCTGCCCCGGACTCCCCTGCCGGCGGACTAGCCCGAGGAGCCGCGGAAGGCCGACCGCTCAGCTCCGCGCTTCCCCGGAGGAAGCATCGGGTTTGATGGCGACGCCCCACCCTTCTGCGCACTGAAACCAGCCTCACCTCGCCGGGACCTCCCCCTCGGGCGTGTTTTAGATAAAGGTGTTGGGGGTCCTTCGGGCCTCCCCGGGGGGAGGAGGAGCAGGAGGTCACGTGCCCGAAGGAGCCCCGTCTTCGGGATGTCGGGGCCGGGCCACGGGGCTTTGCCAGTCGTGGATTCCCGGCCCTGACCGTCATTGCTGTTGGCAGCTGCGACGGACAAGCGGCACGCCAGCGACTTTGCCCTGTGGAAGGCGGCCAGACCGCAGGAGGTGTTCTGGGCGTCTCCCTGGGGAAACGGAAGACCAGGCTGGCACATAGAGTGTTCCACCCTCTCCAGGTAAGGTGGTGTGTCCTGTGCGGGCGCGCGCACTACCGCGCGTGGCCAGCAGAGGGGGCGGTGAGAGCAGCAGCGCCGGGCGGTGTGGGCGGGGAGGCTCTTTCTCTTTTTTTTTTCCATCAAGTTTTTAATTTTAATTCCAGCGTAGTTAACGTACAGCATTATGTCAGCTTCATGTCAGTGTAGGGGTCAGCCGCGCCCGACGCTCCTCCGTACGATCGTGCTGTGCTCCGGACCCCCACCCCTGTGGCCCGTGCCCCCCCACCCCCTCCCCTCTGGGGACCATCAGCGTGTTTTCTGTACTTAAGAGTCTGTTTCTTTTATTTCTTTTTTTTTTTTTTAATTTTAAGATTTTATTTATTTATTTGACAGAGAGACACAGCGAGAGAGGGAGCACAGCAGGGGGGTAGGAGAGAGAGAAGCAGGCGTCCCACCAAGCAGGGCGCCCGATGCGGGGCTCGATCCCAGGACCCCGGGATCATGACCTGAGCCGAAGGCAGACGCTCAGTGACTGAGCCACCCAGGCGCCCCTAAGAGTCGGTTCTTGATTTGCCTCTTTTCTCCCCTTTGTTCATTTTGTTTCTTAAGTTTCACGCGTGCGTGAAGCCGCGTGGTGTTTGTCCTTCTCTGACTCGTCTCACTGGGCGCGACGCTGACTCCGTCCGTGCTCTTGCACGCGGAAGACGTCCTTCATGTCCCTGGCGGAGCACTCTAACGTTTGACACACGTCACCTGTGTTATCCTGTCGTCTCTCGGTGGCCACGGGCTGCTTCCGCAGTTCGCTGTTGTAAATAACGCTGCCGTAAAGGGGGCGCGTGTATCCCTCTGAATGAGTGATTTGTGTGTTCTTCGGGTAAACACCCAAAAGTACAATTGCTGGTCATAACGTAGCTCTATTTTCAGCTTTCTGAGGACCCTCCATGCTGTTTTCCGGAGTGGCCGCCCCAGCTTGCTCTCCCACCAGCAGCGTAGGAGGCTCCCCTTTCCCCGCATCCTCGCCAGCACTGTTTTTCGTGGTTTGGGTTTTAGCCAGGCTGACCGGTGTGATTTGGTTTGGGTTCGCCTTTCCCTGATGCTGAGCGTCCTTTCACGTCCCGTGGCCGCCTCTGAGTCTTCTTTGGAGAAGTGTCCGTTCGTGTCTTCTGCCCACTTTTCACTGGGACTGTTTGGTTTGGTGTTGAGTTGTCAGTTCTTTATGTATTTTGGACACTAACCCTTTGTTGGGTATGTGATTTGCCACCATCTTCCCCCGTTCTATAAGTCGTCTGCTGGTTTTGTTGGTCGTGTCCTTCGCTGCGCAGAGACTTACTGCTCTGAAGAAGTCCCAGGAGGGGCGCCTGGGTGGCTCAGTGGGTTAAAGCCGCTGCCTTCGGCTCAGGTCATGATCCCAGGGTCCTGGGATCGAGCCCTGCATCCGGCTCTCTGCTCAGCAGGGAACCTGCTTCCCTTCCTCTCTCTCTCTCTGCCTGCCGCTCTGCCTACTTGTGATCTCTGTCTGTCAAATAAATAAATAAAATCTTAAAAAAAAAAAAAAAAAGAAAGAAAGAAAAAGAAGTCCCAGGAGCTCATTTTTGCTCGTTTCTCTTGCTTCAGGAGCCGTACCTAGAACGCGGTTGTCAGAAGCTATGTCAGGGGAATCCCTGCCTGTGCTCTCTTCTAGGATTTTAATGGATTCCTTTTTCACATTTAGGTCTTTCATCCATTTTAGTATATGTGCTGCCGAAGCGAGCACTGGTCTTTCATCCATTTTGATTGTATTTTCGTGTGTGCTGGAAAAAGGTGATTGAGTTTCATTCTTCTGCATGTGGCTGTCCAGTTTTCCCAACCCCATTTGTCGAAGAGACTTTCCTTTTCCCATTGTACATTCTTTCCTGCTTCATCAAAGATTGGCCGTATAATGGTGGGTTTATTTCTGGGTTTTCCATTGTGTTCCATTGATCTGTGGTGTCTACTTAGGCCAGTACCGTACTGTTTGGACCACTACACGTAATTTAACTTGAAGTCTAGAGTTGTGATCCCTCCAGTTTTGTTTTCCTTTTTCAAGATTACTTTGGTTATTTCAGTCCTTTTGTGGTTCCATACAAATTTCAGGATTCTTTCTTCTTTATTGTTACTGTTTATTCTGTGAAAAGTGCTGCAGGTATTTTGATGGGGATTGCATTAATGCATCAAATGTGTAGATTGCTTTGGGTGATGTGAACACTTGAACAATATTTTTCCCCAGTCAATGAGCATCCGATGTCTTCCATTTCTTTGTGTCATTTTCCGTTTCTTTCATCGCTTTATAGTTTCCAAAGTATAGGCCTTTCTTCTCTGTGGTTGGATTTATTCCTACGTATCTTATTATTTTTGGTGCAGTTATAAATGGGATTATTTCTGCTGCTTCCTTTTTAGTGAACAGAAATGCAATTCTATTAGTGAATAGAAATGCAACAGTTTTCTGAACATTGATTTGGCATACTGAGTTCATTTATCATTTTTAATAGTATTTTGGTGAAGTCTCTAGGGTTTTCTGTGTATGATACCATGTCATCTGCAAATAGAGTTTTGCTGCTTCTTTACCAGTTTGGCTTCTATTGTTTCTTTCTGTTGTCTGATTGCGGAGGCTGGGACTTCCAGTCCCATGTTGGGTAGAAACGGTGAGAGTGGACATCCCTGTCTTGTCCCTGACCTTACGGGGAGAGCACTCAGTGTTTCCCTCCCGAGTAGGGTATTAGGTGCAGGATTTTCATTTATGGTCTTTATTATTATTGAGGTGTGTTCCCTCTAGACCTGCTCTGTTGAGGGTTTTTATCCTGAATGGATGTTGTACTTTGTCAGATGCTTTTTCTGCATCTGTTGAAATGGGTATATCGTTCCTATCCTTTCTGTTGTGGATGCCCTGTATCACGCTGGTTGTTTTGTGAATATTTAAACCACCCTAGCAACCCAGGAATAGATCTCACTTGGTTGTGGTGCATGGTTTTTAGACTATATTGTTGGATTTGGTTTGCTAGGATTTTGTGGAGGACTTTTGCATCCACATGCATGAGAGGGACTGGGCCGTGGTTCTCTTTTTCGGTGGTGTCTTTGTGGCTTTTGGTATCGGGGTGATGCTGGCCTCACAGAGTGAACTTGGAGTTCCTCTTCTACTTACTGGAATGGTTTGACAAGAATATGTGTTAACTCTTCATTAAATGTTTGCTAGAATTCACCTGCAAAACCATCTGGTCCCAGACTTTAATTTGTTGGGAGTTTCTGTGTTTCCTCCTTTTCATACTCTTAGTTATGGTGACCTTTCTGTTCTACTCAGAGAGTCCCCTTTAATATTTCCTTTTTTTTTTTGTCAGAGAGAGAGAGAGATTGAGAGAAAGAGGGAACATAAGCAGGGGGAGCAGCAGAGGGAGAGGGAAAGGGAGGGAAAAACAGGCTCCCCAATGAGCAAGGAGCCTGATGTGGGACTGGGTCCCAGGATCCCGGGATCGTGACCTGAGCCGAAGGCAGACGACCAACCGACTGAGGCACCCAGGGGCCCCTCTTTCAGCACTTTGACTATATCAAGCCATTCTCTTGCCAGCAAAGTTTCTGCTGAAAAATTCACTGATAGCCGTATGGGGTTTCCTTTGTGTGTAATGGTCTTCTTTTCTCTCTGTGGGATGAGGCCAGCTTAGGGTCCTCCTACTCCACCATCTTCCCGGTCTCCCCGTGAACCATCCTCTTACCTGCTGCTTCCCCCGGAGATGGTCGTGCTTCACACCACTGAGCTCCGCCCCTGCCTCCACTCTCCGGGCTGCTCAGTCTTTGGTCTGCCCACCTTCTAGCTCTTCTTCCACAGTCGCGTCACGCCCTGGAAATTCCCCGCCGTAGACTGTTCCTCTGCTGCTTCCCGTGGGTCTCCGGGGAGCCAGACGCGCCTGTGCGTGAGCATGCGTGTGGTGGGCGTGTGGGAGCCGGCACGCTGCGTGTGCTCTTCGGAACAGGCGCACCTTGCGTTACTGTGCTACAGTTTGTAGATGCTGCGGTGTTTACTGGTTGAGTTTCGTGGCGACCCTGTGGAAAGCAGGTCGGTTGTCATCACTAGTGTCAGCTCACTTTGGGTGTCTGTGTCACGTCTGTGTAATTCTCACAGGCTTTCGAGCATTGTCATTATTGTTGTATTTGGTCTGGTGATACATGATCTGTAGGATTGGATGTTACCGTTGTGCTTGGGGAACTGTGAGCCCTGCCGTGTTCGTGTGCCCAGCGTGAGATGTGAACTTAGTGGATCGATGTTGTGTGTGTCCCACCGCTCCACGCCTGGCTGTTCCCCATCTCTCTCCCTCTCCCGGGACCTCCCTATTCCCTGAGACACAACAGTATCAAAATTAGGCCAATTCCTAACCCTCCGGTGGCCTCTAAGTGTTCAAGTCAGTGGAAGTCACACATCTCTGACTTTAAATCCGAAGCTAGAAATGACTAAGCTCAGTGGGGAAGGCATGTCGAAAGCCAGGACAGGCCAAAAGCTAGGCCTCTCGTGGCAAACAGTGAGCCACGTTGTGAAGGTAGCGGAAACGTTCTCGAAGGAAATGGAAAGTGCTACTCCAGTGAACACACAAACGGTAAGAAAGTGGAACAGCTTTACTACTTAGGTGGACAAAGTTTCAGTCATCTGGATAGGAGACGGAACCAGCCACGACATTCCCTTACGCTAACGCTAACCCAGGGCAGGGTCCTGACTTTCTTCCATTCTGTGAGGGCAGAGGGCGGCGAGGAAGCCGTAGAAGGAAAGTCTGAAGCTCGCAGAGGCCGGTGAGTGTGCTTTAAGGAACAAAGTCCTTCCTGTAACTGCAAGGTGGCACAGCCGGAACTGATGGAGAAGCTGTAGTAAGTTCTCCAGAAGGTCTCGCTAGAACAGTGAATGAGGGCGGCTACGCTGAACACCGGGTTTTCAGTGGAGACAGAACCCTGTTCTGTTGGACGATGCCATCTTGGTCCTCCGTGGCTGGGAAGAGGTCAGTGCCTGGCTTCAGAGCTTCAAAGGACAAGCTATTGTCTTGTTTAGGGCTCATGCAGCCAGCTGGTGACTTTAAGTTGAAGCTGATGCTCGCTTACCATTCCAAAAGTCCCGGGCCCTTAGGAATTACGGGAAATTGCTCTGCTCTGTAAATGGAACAGTAAAGCCTGGATGACTGTGCATCTGCCCACAACATTGTTTACTGAGACTTCTAAGCTGACCGTTGAGATCTGCTGCTCAGAACAGAAGCTTCCTTCCAAAACCCTATAAGTAGCTCATTGACTGTGTACGTGGCCACCCCAGAGCTCTGATGGAGCTGGGCAGGACTAATGCTATGCTCACGCCTGCTCACGTGTCCACTCTGCGGCCCAGGAGCAAGGAGTAAACAGCACATTTTGTAAGGCTGTAGCCATCACGGAAAGGGATTCCTCTGATGGATCTGGGGAAGTAAACTGAAAACCAAGGATCTGCCAATCCAGATGCCACTGAGGACATTTGTGATTAATGGGAAGAGGTCAAATACCAACAGAAGCAGAAGTCCAGTGACCCGGCCCTCTCGGGTGACTGCGAGGGTCCGAGGCTCCAGCGGAGGGAGTCCCTGCAGATGTGGTGGAAACAGCAGAAGAACCAGAATCGGAAGTGGGGCCTGAAGTCGGGACGGGATCAGGGCGCTCTCAGGACCAAACTCGAACAGTCAAGGAGTTGCTTCTTAGGGATGACAAAGAACATGGTTTCTTGAGGAGGAAGTTTCTGCTGGTGAAGATGCTCCAAAGACTGTTGAAACGGCAGCGAAGGATTTAGAACAGACAGAAACCGAGTGATGAAGCCGTGGCAGGTTTGAGAGGACGCGCTCCTGTTTTGACGCACTTCTGTGGGTACAGCGCTGTCCGACAGCATCGCGTGAGACAAACGTTCATGAACGGAAGAGTGTGGAGATGTGGGGCTCTCCTGCGGTCCTTTCTTCAGAGCTTGCCGCAGCCACCGCCCGGCCGGCAGCGGTCACCATCAGGCAAGACCCTCCACCAGCCAAGAGGCTGCAGCAGTTCGCTGGCAGCGTGCAAGGTGGTTAGCATTTTCAAGCAGTGGAGTATCTTCAATGAGCGCACGCATGTTGTCTCTCGGAGAACGCTGCGCGCACGTGCCGGACTACAGTCCAGGGCGAGCGTAACTGCCGCACGCGCTGGGCACCCAGAAGGTTCATCTGACTTACTGATTGTGGAGTTCGCATTGTCGGGGCGCTGTGGAACTGAGGCCGCCGGATGTCGCAGGCACTGCCCCGGGTCCTGGGAGCTGCCTGTAATGCTTTGCCCACCATGGTGGCTCGGCGGCGGGGTGCGCTGCTGGCTGGGCGGACCATTTGGGTTTCTAGGACCCGATAGATGAGCACGTAGTTCCCAGGGTCTTGCTCTTAGAAATACCTGCAGTGAATAACCTCATCCATTTATTTTCTGTTTGTGAAGGTGAGGGTTTTAGTATGTTCAGTAACCCATGATTTTCATGTATCTGATGGGTTTCAGCTCCTGGCAGATGTTTGTTATAATGAGCAGTTTTCAAGATTAGAAACCCGTGGAAAATATAGTTAAGGTCAACATTTCCAACTGCTGGCTCCACCCAGGCTTGAAGGTCAGCAAACCCAGTTCCCTCCAGTTGTCGTTGTGTGCGGTGCTGCTTGCGGGCAGAGTCTGAGTGTGCGCGTGGGAAGGGGTAACTGTCCGGGGAGAGCGCTGGGCCCCGGGGCTGGTCCCAGCCTGGTTTCTTGTCGGTGGACGGACATTCTTCCCCTTCCACTGGGTGGGAGGACCTCGTGCTCCGTGACCTGCCCACCCAAGTCATGTTGGTTCTGCGGAGAAGCAAGGACGGGCGCCGTGTTTCCCATCCCCCTCGGCTGCTGCCCTCGCCTGTGCTGATGTCATCAGGACTCTTCTGGAGACGCCCCTGGAGGTCCTGAGATGTCAGGAAACGGGGCCCAGCTTTGCACTGAAAAACCACACCCCACCCTCAGTCCTACTGTGCACACTTACATGTTTATAAATACTTTTGATTTAAGAGCAATGTGGGGCATATATTAGGCTGTAAAAAGATGTTTATTTATTTATGTATTTTTAAAGATTTTATTTATTTGACACAGAGAGAGAGACAGAGAGGGAACACAAGCAGGGGGAGTGGGAGAGGGAGAAGCAGGCGTCCCACCAAGCAGGGAGCCAGATGCGGGGCTCTATCCCAGGACCCTGAGATCATGACCTGAGCCGCAGGCAGATGCTTAAAGACTAACCACCCAGGTGCCCCTTATATTGTAGATAGAAATAATTTCTCTACAGTGGGTAGAAAACATTTAATAAATCGCACATCTAATCTTACCACTAAATGTTTCTGTTGAACTCTAACAAAAATAGACTTTTATTCCTTCTTGGTATTCTTTTATTTTCAGTCAGGTCTAACATACAACAATAGAGACTAATAGAGACTAACTTGGTTGAGTTTCTGCCTTCGGCTCAGGTCATGATCCCAGGATCCTGGGATCGAGCCCCGCATGGGGATCGCTGCTCAGCGGGGAGCCTGCTTCTCCTTCTTCCTCTGCCCGCCTCCCTTCCTGCTTGTGATCTCTCTCCCTCTGACAAAGGAAATTTATTTTAATTTCTTTTTTTTTTTTTTTTTTTTTTTGAGAATAGAGGCTAATATAATGAACACCACAGACACACAGTTTAGCTTTATTTTTCAGGTAACTTTATGCCCAACGTGAGGCTGGAACTCATGACCCTAGGATCAAGGGTCACAGACTAAGGCTGCCAGGCGCCCCCTCTGTTTGCTCTGTTAAGTCCTAATGCTGCCAGTTTTGTTTCAGAACTTCGTAAAAATGAAGCCGTCATTACAAAGAGAAACAGATGAGGCCCTTGTGCTCTCCTTCCTGGTCCTCCTGTCCCTCCGGTCTTACGCTCCTTCATGAGCCCGCGGCCAAGGATGAACGGTAGCAGCTGGTGCGCTTCTGCCTCCAGGGGCGTGGCCAGTGTGCGCCTGGTCTCTCCAAAGCCAGGCCAGTGGGAGGAGAGTCCGCAGGAAGGGACCTCAGGCTGTGGCATTTTCGAAAAGTCTACTTTGGGGACACGTGGCTGGGGCAGTTGGTAGATTCTGTGACTCTTGGTCTCAGGGTTGTGAGTTCAAGGCCCACGATGGGGTCAGAGTTTACTTAATTAAAAAAAATAATAAACAATGAAATAAAATAAAGGAAATGCCTCTTTTTAACCATATTTAGAGAACTCACAAGTGTCTGCAGCTCCCCCGAGCTCGGTGCCCAGGGGCAGGCGGTGGCCTTGGGAGCTCCGCATCTGTTTGAGGGTGTCCTCAGGCCACGTTCTCCCTGTGCTGAGGGCTGCATTTTCACCGTTGTGGTCGGAAGCGGCGCCACTCAGCCCGGCCCCCAGCAGGTGCTCTGGGGACAGTTACACGGGCTTTGAGCATCTGGCCAGTTCCATGGACCCCAGTAGCCCTGCTGGTTGTAGGGTGCGGTTTTAGGGGATGTGAGGTTTTCCAGGGACGCAGAGCATTAAAGCAGAAACACCAGCAGCTGATATGTGATGCTTTGAATTCAGTTGTCTTGTTGCTTATACGTGATCACTAAGTAGTTCTATCTTCAAAAGCCATAGTAGAATGTCTCCTGATGTTATAGGCTCTTTCATTAAAGTTGGAAAACCACTAACCTCTACCTATTGAAAGAAAAGGTAACTTTGCATGTGTGTATATGTATAGATCCAGAACAAAGAGAATTCCATCTCTCTGCTAGGAGGCAGAGCTCGGAATTAGAGATCTGTGAAATAAAACAGCCTCAGGTTCGGTGTGCCTCGGATAAATCACCACGCACACTGATTTTAAGCTGCGATCTGCTCGTCAGATGCATGGAGGCCGGGAGGACTCAGGGTGAACGTGCTGTTGAAGCTAACCCGCGTCCCGCTGTCCCGCAGTCTGCTGTTCGGAAGCCAGCTGGACATCCACTCGGGCGGCGTCGATCTGGCTTTTCCGCATCACGAGAATGAAATCGCCCAGTGCGAGGCCTTCCATCGGTGCCGGCAGTGGGGAAACTATTTTCTGCATTCTGGTAAGTCACGACTTCACGTTAATGTGTTCTATTTCGGGTCTGTCGCTTCCGTTTATTGCTGAAACAGCTCCGTTTGCGAACGCGTGGCCCAGACGACGGTCAAGAGAGCTATCTCTCCAGTGTTCGGGTCTGCGCCAGCTGGCTGGGAGCGTCCCCGGGTGGGAGATACGAGTGTGCCTTTTTAGGAAGAAGTGCGGGCTGGGCGGAACGTGGGCACCATTCTCCGTGCGGGAGTGGCGGCCGAGGCACAGGCGCTCTGCCGTCTGGTGGGCGACGGGCGGCTTGACATTACCCTTCTCTCGGGACGCGGGGACATGCCACTGACTGAGCCGTCGGGCCCGCTGGAGCCGGATGCTCGCACACACAGTGTCCTGCGACACTGTGCTCTCTGGCGCGGGGACCTGCCGGGCGCCCGTCAGTGAATGCGGGCCCAGGGACCCGCACGTGTCCGTGGTCCTGCCACTGCATCGTTATGCCCCTTTCCGACTGTCGGGACAGCAGGATCTCCTCTACCCCACGGCCTCCCGGGGCTGGGGGAACAGCGGGGTCTCCTGACCCACGGGAGGGGCCGCCTTCCCTTCCTGAAGTCAACGGATGGAAGAGAAGTAGTTGGACGGTTTCATTCTCTAGAGGTTGTCAAGTTAAAAATGTTTGGTGTATACGTGTTACATCGAATTACGTGTTCAAGATTATATTTCTGTTTGGAAGCCACATTTTCTTTTATTTTTGTAAAAGATTTTATTTATTTGACAGAGTGAGAGAGATCACAAGTAGGCAGAACAGCAGACAGAGAGAGAGAGGAAGGGAAACAGGCTTCCTGCTGAGCAGAGCCCGATGCAGGGCTCCATCCCAGGACCCTGAGATCATGACCTGAGCCGAAGGCAGACGCTTAACCCCCTGAGCCCCCCAGGCGCCTGTGGAAGCCACAGCTTCCCCCGTTCTCAGAACACTTAGCCTTGGAGCACCGCGCGCTCCATGTCCTACCATGTGGGAGAGGAGGCCCCCCCAGAAGTAAACCCAGAGGGGCCCGGGCTAGACTGAGAAGCCCCTGACTTAGGTCATTCTGTCTGCACGTACGTGGCGGTGAAGGAACCCCTGGCAGGCTCTGGAGAAGCCCGCGCAAACGGACTGCAGCGGGAAATCGAATTAGTCCTTCTCAGAGACCTGCCGCTCGGAATGTCCGGGATCCAGCAGAGCCCTGGTCCCTCCTGGGTGGAGGAGGCGGTCGGGCCGGGGCTTCCAGGGCTTGGGATGGTGGTGGGGGGCCGGAGGGAGTGGGGGGTGGGCAGGAGGAACTTCTGCTGCGCAGCACGGGGCTGCCGTGGTGGGCAGGGCGGACCCCACACCCTCCAGCGGGTGCGGCTGCAGCTTCCCTCCTGGGGGCGCCGTCCTTGAGCGAGGCCGCCGTGGGCCTCCTGCAGAGTGAGGCCCGGAAGCCCCGGCCACTCCCCCTTTTTCCACCCAGTTCAGAACAAATTACTGGTTTTGTTTCAGGGCATTTGCACGTGAAAGGCAAAGAAGAAAAAATGTCCAAATCGCTGAAAAACTACATCACTATTAAGGTAACGGTGCCCCCCGGACCTTCCAGAGGGCTGCCGTGTGGGGCGACCCAAGTCTCCGCCCCCCATGCTCCCGGCCCTGACAGGCTCGTCCTCCCTCCACGTTGAACTTACTGTTCTCGTGGTACAAGCAGGCGGCGACAGTCCGTATTCTGGTTCTCGGCCGGGTCCCCCTGCCCTCTGCGGGCCGCCTTCCCCGCGGACATCTGCATTCGGACGCTCACGCCACCTTCTTCCCTGAGCCTTTGTCCGCACGGCTACCCTGAGTCCCATCACCCCGTTTCTGCCCCACCGCCCACCTGCCCGCCTGTGGCTTTGGGGCTTCGCTGTGTCGTGGGGCAGAGGGACAGCGTGTGAATGTGAACGGAAAACGTGGGAACTCACAGGGTGCTTCAGACACTTTGCTCTTTGTCTTTGGGCCCGTGAAGCCAAATGTGGTTTTAACGGCAAATACTAAAATGACAAGGACAGTTCTGACGCCTTCATCCCCTGGACACACGAGCACTAGCCTTGTTCCCGCCATCGTCCACACAGTCCTGCCCCTGTGCACGGTCTCACTGGCACGGTCTGGAAGAGGGGACGGCAGCCTCGCACAGCGTCCCACACCCACGTCCGTCCCCCTCAGCTCCCCTCCTCACAGGGGCTTTGTCACCTGTCACCGTCACAAGAGGGGTGAGCACTGGACAGGAAGGGATGTTGAGGGAGAGGGAGGCCACGGCCACGTCACTTTCACCACAGCGTCACGGTGATTAACCGGCCTGCTGTCGGTAATCCCTGGGCCTGAGTGTGATTAAATGTCCTCACAGGATGTCTGGGGACACACCATAGGTGGAGGCTTCAGTCCTTCACGTGCTCAGGGGTCCCCGGGGGCTTGAGTGTATCCGCTGTGCACAGGGCGGGAGCTGGAAGCCAGAAGGGGAGCACTGCTCATACATTCGTCTTCATGGACCTTCCTGATGGAAATGTTGACCGTTGTGCACATTTTCCTCCAGAAAAACACAACTTACACACTCGCCACGGAGACTCAAGGTTACTACTCTCCTGCATTTGTTGCGTTTTCCGTACCGACGGGCGTGGTGGGCGCATGTGGGGTTACTGGGCCGCTGGACGGCGTGGCACGGCCCCGTTCTGCGTGCACGTCCCCAAAACAAGGACATTTCCCTGCGTAATCCAGACGCCAAACGTGTCAGCAGTCATTCCGCAACATGAGTGACCTCGTCCGCGCTCTGATTTTCCCTGTGTCCCGATGTCCTTTATAGCCTGGATTCTTCTCAGACGAGGATCCAGTCCAGGTTCATGTGTTGCGTTTGTATGCTGTGTCTCCTTGGACATTTCAGAAGACATTTCACCCCGGTGAAATGCAGAGAACCGAAAAGTCACCATCGAGACCGTTGTTACGTGCACAGCGATGTGCGAGAGCACTCCAGAGCTTCCTTGTCTGGCCAGACCGAACCTTTCCCCTGTGCAAGTCCTGGCAGCCCTCCCCAGCCCCCGGCATCCACCATACTGCTTCCTGCTCCCCTGACCTTGAGTGCTCTGGGAGCCCATGCCTTCCTCCTCCCGTGACCTTGAGTGCTCTGGGAGCCCATGGCTTCCTCCTCCTGTGACCTTGAGTGCTCTGGGAGCCCATGGAAGCACAGACTCGCGGTATTTGCCCTTGTGACTGGCGTGTTTTGCTCAGTGTGACGTCCTCCAGGTCCGTCCACTGGTGCGGGCGACAGCTCCTCTGTCCCCGGGGCTGAGGAATGCTCTGTGGTGGTGGTGGGCTGAGGGTGTATTTTTGGCTTCTACTCTTCAGCAGTCTCTCTACATTTATTTTCCGAGTGGTGTTGACGTCTCAAAGACACGAGGCCAGTTTCGTTGAACGTTGTGCATTTTCTGTTTGTTTCTCTGTGGTGTCACGTGGCTTGTTCTTCTGTCTCCTGCTCCCCCGGAGCTGGAAGTGAGGTGTCAAGGCTTGGCTGGCGGGAACACTTCATCTGCGGTGCCCTGGGCTCTCACAGCTGGGGGCCACAGCCCAGGCTGTCCTGCTGTCAGTGACGTTGGGTCTGAGCACTGGGGTCAGCGATGGCCCCACATCTCTCTGATGTGGACATTCCTATCTCCCTTCCGTGGACACGGATGGCAGTGAGGTTCTCTGCCGTCGGGCGTCCTGTTCCCTGACAACCTGCCACCTGTGGTGTTTGTACCCACGGCGGCTTCGCCCCGTCCTGCCCGTCCGCGGCCGTGGGGCGCACGCTGTGTGGCGCTGTGGCCTGGCTGGCCCTCCTCTTCAGAGAAGGGCTGTGTCTGCTCTCTTTCTAGTATTGCTAGAAGCTCAGCTCGTGCACTTCGTGTATGATCAACTCAGCCTTTATTCTTTGGGGGCTAATTTATCCTAGATGTGACCTGGGGGAAGGGGAGGAGGCGGCTCCCTTGACTGGTTCCTGCGTCCCAGGGCAACGCCTCGCACGACCCTGTGCTTTAGGCTCTATTTCCCTTTGCCTCTGGCCCCAGAGCTGCCACTTCCTCACGGAGCCTCGCTGCCTCGTGGGGACACGGAATCCCGAGCCAGGACCCGGGCATCGGGCGCGTTTGCTCTGCTGCAGTGACGCGGCTGCCGGGCCTCTTCCGGGCAGAGCTGGCGGACGAGGCGGACGCACGCGCACGAAGCCGTCCGTCGCCGGAGTTCACGGTGGGCTCTCCCGTGACACACGACAGGACTGGCTTCTCTTAGCTCTCTCCCTCCTTCGCTGAAAGTCTTGTTTCCTTACAGCAGCATATCGGCTCTGTGCTTTATCTTAAAACTGACGTGTTTCAGAATTGAACACCACTGTTCCTAACCGACAGTAAAACTGTTTTTACACGAGTTTAAAACTCAAGTTAAGATTTTCTTGCAATTCTTGTTTTAGTAACAGCTTTACTGAGACATAATTCCCGTACCCGAGACCTCACCTGGTACCCTGTGTCATTCAGTGGTCCCCACGTCTTCACAGAGTGGCCGGCCGCCACCACCCCCTGCTTGATGTGCCCTGAAGTACTCACTGCCCCCCCACCCCAGCCCCCGGCACCCACTGGTCTTTCTGTCCCCGTGGACTTGCCGGAGCGGAGCTTGTGTTTCCTGTCACTCTTGGCAGCGTCGTGGGGGGTCATGCGGGCACACCCCCACGCGGTCAGAGTGTGAGGATTTGCTGTGTGGCGTCCCCTTCGCTGCACAGAGGCTCATCTGTTAAGTCTGTTTCCAGGTGGAGGACATCTTCCCCTTTTCCTTTATTTTCCAAAAACACGGGGTGCTGTGTTCAGCGGGGAGCGCAGACAGGAGCGCCGGGACGCCGTCCCCAGAGCGGCTCTGCTCCCTGGCTTGTTGCGGGGGACCCCGCCCGGCGCTCGCTGTGACAGAAAGAAGCCATCTGTGGGAGGCCTGTCTCTCTTCCCACACAGCGAACCGTGTGTCCTCGCTTCTCCCCGTTCCCGACAAGCGTAACGTTTGGGTCTGATCTTCGAAGGACTGGATTTCACGGTGGGGAGTTTGTAGGCGGCAGACCAGGCCGGGGAGCCCGCAGCGGGACACGCGGAGCTGCGGGGTGCAAGGAGCCACGTCCTCCCCGGCCGTGCCCCCCGCCGCCCCGCTCTGTCCCCCCGTGGCCGTCGCCAGCTTCTTCGCGAAGCTCATGTCTGTAAATACGTTCCTTGGTTTTTCTTTCCACACGAATGCTTGTGGGGTGAGCGACCTGCTTTATCCACATAGTGGATCTCTGGGGTCAGTCTCTTCCGTGTGGAGTTCGTTCTTCCGAGTGGCTGGGCTGTCCACTGCACCCTCATTGACTTAACAGGGCCCTGTTGACGGTCGTTGAAATGACGTCCCATTTCTACTAGCGAGCGAGCGTTTTAACTGTCCTAGGTGTCAGAGTGTGTCACTTTTCACAAGCGCTTGGGGGCCCACGAGGGTGCTGTACGTGATGAGTAGTGTGACGTAAGGCGGAATGTTCTGGACAAAGCCTCTGGTCACGTAGCAGTGTCCTCGACGTGCTGCCAGCCGGAAGTGTCCATTTCCCTTGTCCACCCGAACACAATAGAATCTTAATGCAGTCAATCTTTTCCTTTCTACCTCGGTGGAATCGACAGCTCGACTTCACGTTCCCATTTCACCGTTTATCGCGGCGCATTTGAGCGTGTGCTGTCGTCTCTGCGACTCCGTACTTGCGCCGGGCTGCAGGGTTGCGGGCAGTCCCTGGGGACGCTCAGCTATGTCTGTCATGGAAAACACACCTGTCGGCTTCCCGGTTTCTAGCAGGAAAAGGCGGGCCTTCGAGCCCTCACCATTTTGGCAACCCCAGACGGCTTTGACGACGGTCTGCAGGAAAGCCTGACTCTGCTTGATGGACCTGAGTCCGCGTGGGGAAAGTGGGCCAGATCACGGCTCAAAACGGGCCTTTTCGAATCTCTAGGTTGTGATTTGGGACCCGTTACTTTACTCTCAAAGTTGCCGCCTTAACTCGCGAGCCAGTGCGTCGAGTTTGCAAGGGTCACTGCCTGATGACCAGGCGGCTGGGAGGTTGTGCGCCGCCTCCTGACCCCCCGGCACCCCGGCCTGGTGACACTTCGCCTGTCGGGGAGCGGTGTCTGGGCTGCCACGAGGTTAGTTTTCCAGCCGCTGACTCTGGTGTAGTAACTACGGTGCCTCGGAGGGCGGTGGGTCTGCTCGGCCTTCCCCGGAAGGCTGTCCGTGCGCCTGCTCCCAGCCGCTCCTGCTCCATCAGCCCGGGGAAGCAAGGGGTCAGCTTAACCCCGGGGCCCGACCCTGTCACTGCTCCAAGGGGGGCCACCTGCCGGACTTCATGCGGGGTCCCAGCCACTGTGTCCCCCAGTTGTCACACTCTGGGTCCACTGTTGCTGAGGGGAGCCCAGAAACTGCTAGACGCAGAGCAGGTTCACGGGAGAAGGGCGGAGAACATCTCTCTCCTCACAGAGAGTCCACGACGAAGGGACAGGATGGTTTCAGGTTTTGACCCAAACTCCATGTTGTCGGATGGTCCTGCTGGAGCCGGCTTGTCCTTGGCGCCGGCGCCGGTCCCAGTTGGTGTGGCCGAGCACATCCCCGCGGAGGCCGAGGCCGTCCTCCCTTCCCCCCTCCCTTCCCCATCCCCGCGAGGCCACGGAGCGCTTCCTGCTGCGGCCACCACACCGAGCTTTTGTTGAACATCGTGCTGTTTCAGTAGGTTCTGCGAGGTGTCCCCAGTTCCCCCTCTGAACAGAGAAGGGGCACGCTTCTTTGTGTAGACGCTTTGGAAGTCGTCTGTTGAGCGACAGGTCCTGGGTCAGTGGTGTTCAGGCAGAGGTGGTGGCGTGTTCCCCAGGGAGCCCGAGCACGGGGCTGCGTCACCGCAGCACGGACATGAGCCTGGGAGCTGGGCACCCGCGCTCGGCCACCGCGGCGTGGGAAGGGGCTCCCGCGGGCATCGGCGCAGAGCCAGGGCCGCCCCCAGATGGCCTTTCCCACAGACGCTGCCGGACCAGGGAAGACCCTCCGGGAACAAGGCGGGGGGTTGCGCTCACAGAGAGTCTGGGAACAAAACTTTTCCTAAAAGTTCCTGACAGCTCGCTCCGCGAGATCGGCCCACGCCGCTGCGGTCTGGGCTCTGGGTTCCCGTCTCTCCGTCTCTCCGTCTGTCTCTGCCCCGCAGGACTTTCTGAAGACGTTTTCCCCTGATGTCTTCCGCCTCTTCTGCATGCGGAGCAGCTACAGGTCAGGTGAGCGAGACGAGAGGCCCGTGGGCACGTAGGGGACTCGGGGCCACATCTGTCGAATGGCTGAACCCAGCCTGCCGCCCGAGAGGGAGCCCGGCCCCGGCTCCCAGCCAGAAGCTTCCAGAAGCGTGTCTCTCGGAGGCCGCGGTTTTTGCGGTCAGCCCGGCTGCCCCATGTGGGGGTCCGGTGGTGGGGCTGGGTGGACGGCATGTCCTCGTGCGGAGAAGCGCACAAGACGGGCCTGTCCCCGTGGCCTGGGCCGCCCCCCGCCCCCCCGGGGCCCTCCGTCCCCACTGCGGCTGGTCTGCTGAGACGAGGCCCAGGGCTCGGGCCGCTCTCCGGCCCCGCACACGCGCCGGTCTCCGCGTACTGAGCCCCGCAGCCGAAGCCCCCTGCGTGTTTCCCCCAAGCTGACGGGGCCCGGGTGCGGGCGTGGGCAGCGGCAGCCTGGGTGACCTCACGCGCCCCCTTCACAGCCATTGACTACAGCGACGGCACCATGCTCGAGGCCAAGCACCTCCTCCTGGGGGTGGCTGCGTTCGTGGGGGACGCCCGGGCCTACATGCAGGGACAGCTGGTGTGCGGCCCCGTCAGGGACGATGTGCTGTGGGAGAGGTAGGTGCCCTCCCAGCGTCCACCTGGGTGTCCCGGGTGCCCCACGTGGGGCTGCCCGAGATGGGGGGCAGCTTTTCGAGGCTGAGGGCCCCTGGAGGTGCTGGTGCAGGGGTGCCTCGGGCGAGCCGGTGGTCCCACTGGGGAGGGGTGAGGATGCCCTGCCTGCGGGGGGTGCTGGACAGGGCGGGAGTCACGCCCGTGCCTGGACGGTGCGGAGGGGGGCGCTCGCTGGTGTTTGCCGGTGACTGATGCAGAGGCTCCGGTCACCTTGCTCCGTGGGAAGGAGGGCTGGCAGGGCGTGGCCGTGCGGGGACGGCTGAAGAGCAGGGCGGGCGGTCTCGGCTAAGCTCAGAGGTGGCCAGGGATTGACCAGCAGGTCCGCACAAGTCGAGTGCGTGTGCTACCCCCACCGCTGTCACCCGGGTAGCGGCGCACACTAGTGTGTGTGGTCATGGGACGGTGCCAGGACGCTGTGACAGTGTGGCGGCTCCAGCTGGGCCCGGCTTTGGTGCTCCTGACATAGGGAAATCGTGTTCCCAGTCCCATTGCTTCGTTAGAAAACTTGGTCATCCTTGTTTTGTCACACGTCAAAGACACACTTGACATCAGAGATGGTGAGAAGCTGGGAAGGTCTGGGAAGTGCTCCTGTCGTTAGGACAAGCAGCAAGCACAGGTTTGCTGCGTTTATCAGATGCTGTGCCTGCCTGCAGCGTCGTGGGGCGGGTCCCCCTCCTGGAGGACTCCTCAGAGGACTGAAGGACCCGAGACTCCTTGGGGGTCGGCCTGGGAAGGAGGGAAGGCACTGGAGCGGAGTCTGTTGGCCCCAGCCGTGGGAGCTCAGGGGACAAAGCCCAGCGCAGTGGGGCAGGGCGTCTGGGGGGGTGGGGTTGTGTGGCTTGCTGTGACCGTCTGGACGGGGGAACAGGGGAGGACACGTAGGCACTCCTTTCTCTTGCATGCTCCCCAGCAACAGGAGTGGTAGAGGGGGAAGGCAGAGGCTGTATGCCACTCAGGAGAGGCCAGGTTCTGCTTTGTGACAAACAGTCCTGCCTATGGCCTGTTCTCCCTTCCTGGTCACTTGAGGCCAGGCTGGAGAGCAGTCACTGCCCCACCAGCCAGGGCAGCAGGCCCGGCAGAGGAACAAGAGCCCAGGTGCTCCCCCCTCCCCAGCTCACTGGCCCAGACACGGAAGCCTCTGTGACTGATGGCCAGAGGGGTCCCAGGCCTCCACTTGGGTGTGAGGCAGCCCTGAGGCCAGTCCTTGCCCATACCTGGACACTGGGGGGTCTGCAGGAAGTGGGGTAGAGGCCAGCAGTGGACATCAGGGAGCTAGCCTTAGAGACAAAGTTTCAGTGTCTGAAGCAGCAGATGTGCAGGACAGAGGGGACCTGGGTGTCCTCGCCATGGCTGGGGAAGACAAAGGAGGTGGGGAGAGGCTGGCAGGGGAGGGGGCCTGGCAATGGAGGGAAGAAGGTGGAGAGGCCACAGCCAGGAGCGGGGAGCAGGACACACTCAGAGCTCAGTGGGGCCTGTGTCCTAGGCCTGACAGGGCCACCGGGCCCTGGGCGTAGCAGGGCTGCTGCTTAGCTCAGAGAGGCTGTCTGTGTGCGCGGGCCACACGTAGGGATCGGGGCGGGAGGCGTGAGCAGACACTATCCTCCCGGACCTGGGGCCACCCCCCCCCCTGCCCCGCCAGAGAGGCTGGGCCATGGTCCCAGGACCAGGTGTCCTCTGTGGGGTGGGGGTCTGCGTCGGGCTGTCCTTCCCTCCACCCAGCCGGCACGAGGCGCGTGTGTGCGTACTGCAGGCGACTGACAACACGGCCTGATGCCGTGTGAAGCGGTCGCTGCGCAGCTGAAGCCACCGGGGGATACGTATACGGGTGTGTTCAGCCCCAGCTGTTGGAGGCTTTTTCCAAATCCGTGGTAACGGACGGCTCTGAGCTGCTGTGACGCCGTGAGGACTGTCTGCGCGCCCACGTGTGAGCCCGGCCAGAAGGGGCGAGGGGCAGACGCGCGGTCACGCCTGCCCCGGGGCGGGACCGGCCTGCGCCCCGTTCCTGCTGCTGGGCAGCCCCCGTGTCTCTCCCAGGCTCCGCCACACCAAGGAGGCGGTGAAGGCTGCCCTGGCGGACGACTTTGACACGCCCGCGGCCGTGGACGCGGTCATGGAGCTGGTGCACCACGGGAACAGACAGCTGAAGGCGCACGCTCAGGTGTGTCCCGGGACGGCCCGCGGGGTGGGGAGCTGCTGTGGTGGCTTCCGCTCTCCCAGAAGGCACAGCCGCCACCCTGCCAGCTGCCCGGGGTGGCCTTCATCCTGCCCTGGGCTGACCCCCCAGCAGGGAGGTCCCGCACACGGACAGGTGGGCCCGCACGTTTGCTAACAGGGGAAGCGCATCATCTTCCTGTCTGCTCCGAACTTGCTGGGACGTGAGACAGGACATGGGGGAACACTGTGTGCAGGGACCACCCCCCCACCCCATGCCCATGCCGCCAGGCCCTGCTGTGGGCCTCTGCCCCCACGAGCTAGTAGCCTCCTGGAGACCCGCCTGCTGACGCTGTTAAACGGCGGTCTGGGGGACACCAGCATGCAGGTCCTAGCAGATCCCCATATTACAGGTGGGCAGATGGAGGTGGGGGGTTCCCTGGCTTCCCCATGGTCCTATGTGGGGCCAGTGAGAGGCCCTGCCAGGGCCATCCCCGCCACACGAGATGCGACCGTGTGGCAGGAGCAGTGGCCTGCCGCGTCCCTGAGTTTCTACCGTGTTTTCTCGGCCCCTCATCCCCTCCTCTGGGTGGTCTGTCACAGGAACCCAGTGGTCCCCGGAGTCCCGCCGTGTTCGGCTCCATCGTGTCCTACGTCGAGCAGTTCTTCGAGACCGTCGGGATTTCTCTGGCGGACAGACAGGTACGCCCTGCCCTTCTCGGTCCTCGCCTGTGGCAGGGTCCGTGTGTGCTCACCACCGCCCTCTCCCCGTTTACGATGTTCGTTTAACGGACAATTGTGCTGAATGTATTGACGTGCTTGAGAAAATGTTCCCGAAAAAGCAAGCTGGGTCAGAGCTGGTGTCTTACTAGCGGACGCTGCAGGGATTCGGACAGAACTCGGCCCCTCTTGCCCGCACCCCGCGTGCTGTCTGTCCTGCACACGTTCTTTTCCCTTGTTTCTCCTGAAAGACTCTGAGTGCGGCCAGGTGCACAGCAGGACGACCCTTCCCCGGCCGAGCCCCTCGCTGTCTCCCACAGCACGGGCCTCTGCGCCTTCCCCCGCCCAGCACTGGCCAGCCTCCAGCACGTGCACCCCCTCCCCGCGCCCCGCTCCTCCCCTGCACCCTTGCCACCTTGCTGCACCAGGAGACCACGCGTAGGAACCCTGTGAAATGGGTCGTCAACGCGGAAAGGCCTGGGCTGCGGCCTGGCCTGACCACGCGTGTGCTGGGACTGCTCAGGCTTCCCGGACGGTGCCGTGGAGCTGGCGCCCGGCCCTTGTCAGGAACCCTCGCTCGCCTCCCCCACCTCCATGGCGGACACTGGATCCCACTTGGGGCTCACGTTTTCGTAACCAGAAAAACGGTCTTTTATCGTGGAGGTAGAAACTGAGGGTCCTGTGGTTGGACAAGCTTGACCCCAGGGTTGCAAACGTGTCATTTTCCTCACACCCGTGAGCACCGACAGCTCTAGGACCCCTCCCCGTGAGGCGGAGGAGTCGTGTAGGGGGGCGAGGACTTGACCCACTGGGCTCTCCAGCTGGGTGTGGAGAGTTGGTCTGTGAACGGGCAGCGAGAGTGTAGGTGTGTGCGAACCACACGAGAGCTGGACGTTGCTTTCGGGGTTTGGTCCGAGGATCAGATTGGGTTTCACGAGGCTCCACGGCTGGCATGCGCAGACCCTGCCCAGGGAGCCGGCTGCTAAAGACGCCCAAGACGCTAGAGCATCTGTGGGACGGGAGCAGGGCGGCCCGGGCGGGCGGGCCTCACGGGCAGTGCTGCCGAGGACACAGACGCGAGCCCTGGGTCTTTGCCTCCCCACGGCACTAGGGAGCACTGCCTCGTGACTGGGCCTGTGGGCCAGGAGAGCAGGGACCGGCCAGCAGCCCAGGCCCGGGGAGAAGAGCCGGGGAGGACGGGCCGTGGATCAGGTTGGCACTGAATGCCGTGGGCCTAGCTGTCGGGGCAGCCGCCAGGACCCCACTGACCATGCTGCTCTGCCTGGGGCAGTCTGTTGCAGGGGACAGCAGCCGGGCCACGCTGCACAGCGTGGTGGACGAGCTGGTCCGCTTCCGGCTGCGGGTGCGGCAGTTCGCCCTGGCCACAGGAGCGGCCACCCGGGAGGCCCGACAGCAGCAACTGCTGGACAGGCAACCCCTGCTGGAGGCGTGTGACACTCTGCGCCGGGACCTTGTCGCCCACGGCATCAGCATTAAGGTGAGCCGCTGCCTCTGTGGCCTGCTGGCGGTGGGCACGGTCACCCCGAGGGCGGCACGCAAACGTGCGACGGTCAGAGCCTGCTGAGTCCCCCACCCCGGAGCCTGCAGCCGGGCCCCGTGGGGGCATCAGGGTGGGCAGTGAGCCCTGAGCGTCTGGCCCACTTACCCATGCCTCCTCCGCAGGACCGGAGCAGCACGTCCACATGGGAGCTGCTGGACCAGAGGACAGAAGACCGCAGATCGGGGAGCTGACGGCCCCCAACACTGTCCTGTGCTTACGCGGAGGCCTCCTATCGTGCCTGTCCAGTCAGCATTAAAGTCAGTCCAACCGATCGTGTGTGCCTGAAATGTGTTCTTCACAGTACCGATGGCCACACACAGGGGCCAGCACTGGTCCCGATGCGGGTCCCTGGGTCCTGGGGTGACGTCACAGGAGGACCATGAGCCCAGAGGACGTAGGTTCTACAGGGGGCCTGGTGGGCAGAGGACGTAAGTCCTACAGGGGCCCGGGGCCTGTGGCCGAAGTCCAGTAGGGCACAGCGGCCTATACCTCAGGCACCAGGCGGTGCTGAACGGGGAGGGGGGCCCTGAGCTGGGGCAGCTCACCCCACGTCTGTCCGCCGCAGAAGACCACCGTGTGGTGCTGCACTGGTGAGAGCAGGACCCAGGTGTGAGTGCGGCCGCAGAGCAGGAGGCAGCGCCGGTACCCAGAGTGCAGCCCCCAGAGGCTCTCCCTCCCTGGCCGGGCCGCTGCAAGTCCAGTGCTGCCGAGCTGGTCTGTCCTGCGGGTGCCGCGGGGAGGAATACACTAGGCATGGTGGTGACACTCAACAACCACGTTCACTTGTCACTGAACTTCAGGACCCCAAAAGGCACGATTGTCCTGTTCTACAGGCGAGGAAACCCACTCGGAAACGGACTTGCCCACGGTGAGCCAGCTCGTGTGGAGATCCCACCCGGCAGGTAGGCCCTTGACAGGGACACCCAAAGGTGGTCCATTTGGTATCTGGGGCTCAGGCCGTCCCCCGAGGGCCACGTGCTGCACTTGCCCCCACCCAGTGACCTCCATGCCCTGCTACCTTGGTCTCGGGGTAAAAGCCCGTCCTTGGCTACAGCTAGTAGGTCTGGGGCTACTTTAAAAACAGCCGCTGGCCCTTGGATGTACTCCTCACTCGCACTGGAACAAGAGATTTGTACTTAACTCAGAGCAAAACCAAAAACAGTTCCGTGACGTGTGCACTTGACCTTCTGTGGAACAAAGAGCACTGCACGTTCGCAAGGTGGGGAGGCGGAGGCGCAGGTGAAAACCGTGAAGTGCCGAGCTTTCCCACGTGTGTCCCCCTCGTGTCCTCGCCCAGGAAAGCTGGAACGTGGACATGAGCTCTGTCAGAAAACAATACAAGACTCGATGTTGAGATAAACCAAATTTGCCTTTTAATAGCTACCAGGATTTCGATGTAACTGCCCAGAAGGAAGCACGGTGACGTTCCCCAGCGACGTGTGAGGAGCGGTGCACGTTTTTTAAGAATCTGGTTTAAAGCAGAATCGGTCTGGGGCGAGGGAACTGAATCCCAGAGCGTCCGTCAGGAGGAACAAAGGATCCACACGGGTCCCGTCCTGGCAGAAAGCACGGAGAAGCCTACGGAAGTACTCACGTGCGCAGGACCCAAGCCCACGGGGAGCCGCAGAGAAAACTGCGTGCCCAAAGCACCATCCAGAAGCCAGCCAGAGGCTCACAAGGCACCTCGCAGAGCGCGCTTCCTTCACAGATTCTGCTCCTGAGGACACATCCACTTCCGATGACCATGTTCAGTCCCCCCACCTGGGGCCTCCCGGGACCAGTACTGGCCCGTGTGTGGCCACGCCCTCCGAGTGTCCAGCTTTGTCCTGCCTCCCCGAGAGAGCACACGGCTGGGCCACATCCCAAGGGTCCCCCAGGGACAGCTGCCCGCAGACTCGAGCGCACACGGAGGAGGAGCAGGCAGAGCCCTGCCCTCATGCTCGGGGCTCAGTGTCCTGTGTCCTCCAGAAACCGGTCACTGGTTGTTAGGAAACACTCCCATTAAGCACAGTCGATGCGGACGACTTCTGCCCAGACAATTCCAACCCGATCAGTGTTTGAGCAGCGCACGTGAGCACGACCACCAGGGCCACAGTGCTTGGGGACCGCCACCTCAACAGCACTCTCACAGGTACTGAACAGGATCGACGGGACCCGTGAGGGCACCCACCGCGGGGATGTCGTCGCGTGGACGCACGGCACGTGGGTAGGGCGGGCCTGCGCTCCTGGAGCACACGCAGAGCTCAGCGGCTCGGCTCCTGGCGAGCAGCTCGGGGGAGTTCAGGGATTCTTGGTCTCGTGTCACCTCGCCAGCTGCGCATGCAGCCAAAAATCCACCCCTGGACCACGCGGTCTGACACCCGAGGGCTGGGACACAGGACGTGGCTTCCTGTGACAAACAGCCTCCCTGTCCGTGGGCCGCTCGCTTCCTGGGGCCTCCGCTTAGGTTTCAAAGAGGCTGCGGAAGGCGGGCCCGACCTCCGCGATCATGTCGGTGGTGGTGGTGGAGCGGCCGTGCTTCTGGAAGGCCTGCCGGCTGCACTGCCTCGTGAGCGAGCACGCGCCCATGGCGGCCAGGAGGAGAGGGCTGGACCTGGAGAGGGACGGCCGTCAGCACACGCTGCACACTCCAGCTTCCCCCCATTTCCTGGGACCCCAAACAGCCCACTTCAAGTCTGCTGTGCCTGGGAGGCAGAAGGCGGCCTCGCGACCAGGAAGCGGATATCCCTGCGGCTGGAGAACAGGGCAGCGCGGTTGCCCCTGAGGAAAACTGGACCCACACTGGTCGCGCTTCACTGTGACCCTCAGTGCCGGGAGGACTTGGAAGATCCGAGCATGTGGGTTCCAGCCACCGTCCCCAGATGCCCCTAGAGTTGTTTCCACGTGGACACACCCAGGCAGGTGCTCCCTGCCTCCCGCTGTGCCACCGCCCCGTGGCCTCGCAAGGCTTCACAGCTGGCGGGGGGGCGGGGGGACACCCTGCCCCAGCACACGTGGCCACCGCTGCCCCGTGATGCGTGTGGAGGACGGGGCCTGTGGAGGACTGGGCCCTACCTGCCCTCACAGCTCCGACCACAGACGCGGCCCAGCCTGGATCCCCGAGTTCTGTCTCCTAGAGGTAACTCCCATCTTTCGGGACGGGGTCAAAGCCAGCTCACCCCTGCCCCGCGGATTTCTCCTCCACTGTTTTGCCGTACAAAGGGTACACATCGCATCCCCAGAATAGGGTCTCAAGCTGACCCGGCTGCCCCGAGCTGCTGGCACTGAGGCACAGGGCAGGGCCCCGACTTCACATGGAGCAAGAGCGGCCCAGGTGACCACCCTGGGACCACCCTGCCCCGTATCGCTTCCACGGGACACTGACGTTTCACGCGGCTCCGCGTTAAACCTACAGGTTGCTTACACAGCTCATGCGGTGGAACTCTCGGGAGGACCAGCGAAGGAGTCACATACCCGTTCGTCTTCTCAGGCCCGGCACGCAGCGCCCAGTGCACCAGGACACCCAGGGCGCCCGACAGCAGGTCTCCCTGGCCACCGCACCTGCGGCCGCTGCCCTCCTGCACGCACTCGAGCACTGGGGGAGGGGGACGACACGGCCGTCGGGACGAGCTCTCCTGTGCCCGAGGCACCATCCCGACCCGCAGTAGTTCTTCCCGAATGTTCTCAACCTGGCAGCCTGGTGGACAAGAGAGCAGACCCAGGCCGGCCCAGAAGCACGTGTGCGGCGTGGGCGGTGAGCAGGCCCGAGTCTGCTGGAGAGGATGGGGGAGAAGCAGGCAGGTACCCGGGTTGCTCAGCCCACTAGACCCCCTCGGGGACACGCGCCACCCTCAGAAGTGCACGGCACGCTAGCGTCCCCACCCCCGGCCGCTGATCCATTTACACAGTGTGATCAGCAGCTGCCTCAGAAGGTGGTCACATCCTCAGGAAGTGTCAGGGTCTAGGGTGCCTCCCAGCAACAAGAACCCCAGAGATTTCTGGGTCCCTCAGAAAACACTCCCTTGGCGTGTCCTGCTTCCTCCCGCTCTCTGGTCAGTAGCCCTAAACCCCGTGCTGTTCCAACAACGGTGCGCTCCCTGCCTCCCGGTCAGACCACGGGAGGGGAGGGCCCGTGTGCGGGGCGCGGGGGGCTCCACCCCTCACTGTCCCTGGCGGTGCATCTCAGACACCCCCCAGCTCCCCCGCTTCTTGCACTGGCAGCCTGCTGGCCCGAGGGAGAGAATGAGGGGCAGACCGCAACATCCGGCACCTGGGACCCCCGCCCCCCGGGCACCAGCTCCTGGCGTTCCCCCACTACCCAGCCCTCCTCAGGACAGGAGGGAAAGCGGTTGAAACATCCAGGCGCCGCCTCTAACACCGCAGCTGAGCGGGCCGGGCCCCGGGGTGCCACCTGCTAGCAGGGCCGCAGCCCCACTGCTCAGCTTCCCACGGATCCCCCCAGAACCAGCCGCTGCTCCAGGTGTCAACAAGGATCAACACACAGCGTGTCCCTGCCCTTTGCAAGATGGTGAAAAGTAAAACCAACCTCATGGGGAGCCCGTGTGTGGAACACGGGTGACATCAGGGACGGCATGGGCCGTGACTGGTTTTCCAGGGGCTGTCACGCAGCACTGCCGCACGGAGCGACGTGCGTGAACACAGCTACCCACCCTGTTCGCCGTCGGAGATCACGTCCCGCTCCCCTTTCTGGACCACGGTCACATTCCCCAAGGCCCGGCTGAGTCTTCGCACAGCTTCGCGATGATCGCTGCCGTCCGCGGGGTCTCGCAGCTACACGGTGGGACAGCACAGACCAGGCCGTTGTCGGACACGTGGAAGGAGCCCACCGTCAGGGGTATGTCCTGCCCATCCACCCTGATCCCTAGGACCTCCCCACGCTACACACACACCCCCTCCTCCCGGAGCTCTGGCCCCACACGTGGAGGGGGACGACCCGTCCACTAAGGGGAAGGAGGCCCAGGGTAACCAGCCAGCACGTCCCGGGGAGATGCACAAACACCGCTCAGGGCCCTCCCCCTGCTGCGGCTGGAACCTCCCGGGTCTGCAGAGGGGACAACTGTGAATAACCAGGCACTAGCATCTGTGGGACGCTTCCTTCGAGAGAACTGCGGGGTTTACGTCTGTCATCTGGTTTTGTCCTCAAGCCTATGCAACGACGCTCTCAGCAGCCCCGCTTCACGGGCGAAGCACCGTGGGACAGAGACCGAGGGCACTGCCTAGAGCCCCACCCCGCCTCTCAGCCCGTCACAGACGTACTAGTGAGAAGACGCCCCATCATTCCATGCACCACCAAGAGAGAAGGGCACTGTCACATGTGGGGACATGCCCCGACTCGCTGGCCATCCGAAGTCTGTCCCGCAGGGGCGGGGGGCCAGAAGCACCAAGCCATCCCGTACCCGCCTCAGGACGGGCAGGGCCTGCGCCCCATCTTCTGGGTGGTGAGCACTCACCACGGCTTCAGAGAGTCTGCCGAATTCCACGTGGTTGGGAGTGAGAACGGCCTTCTGGTAGCCCTGGATGAGGGCCGGGTGCCGAGCGATCAGCCACAGCCCGTCCTGCAGGCAAGGATAGGGACGTAGGGCACAGCCTCAGGGGCCTGGCTGGGAGGAGGGGCAGGAGAGGAGAGTCACACTCACTGCATCGATGACAACGGGGATGTCCCTGGCCTTGGATGCCTCCAAGATGCCCTGCAAGGAAAGAACGAGATGCTGAGCAACATCGACCAAGACACCCGAGCAAGCAGTTCGCTGATGAACTACAACACACAGAAAACGGAAGTGCAGACAGGATGCAGAAGACCCAGAGGAGCAGAGAGCAGCCCCCGTAAGGCAGGGGCTCTGGGAACTCTGGAAACAGGAGTCTGTGGGAAGCCCAATCCGCAGCGCTGGGCCAGGCGAGCCCATGGAGGCAGACCCCAAGCTAGAGGCTCCAAGTTCCCACCGACACTCATCCCCAGGGCTCCCAGAAGAAAAACCCAAAGTCTTCAGAATTCTTCCAAATCATGAGTTTATATGCATTTTTTCTAACACTCTGTGTTTTAAAATAAGTGACCATGACAATGAAAGTGAATCACCTCTCCGAAAAAGTTACACTAAAAATCTCAGAGATTAAATAATAATAAAATAAAACCCCAGAGGTTTTTGACTGCATTATGTATCTATCTGTGATCACCATACACACGGTCGCTCACTATGAACCAGTATTTTGCAACGAGATGATACATCGCAACAGCACGTAACCACCATCTCCCCTGAAACACACACCTGAGGGTAGAAAACATGGAGAAGAACGAAGCAAGAGCCCCCCCACCCCCAGGATGCCTGGTGTCCTCACTGGAGGAGGAGACCAGCACACAGACACGGCGACAACCGGGTGAGGACACAGCAGGCGGGCAGCTGGACGTCTACCAGCCAAGGACAGAGCCCTCAGAAAAAACCAAACCTGCTGACACTTCGCTCGGGGACGCCCTCCAGGACTGGGAGGACAACGAGGTCTGCTATTTAAGCCCCTGGCTGCGGTGTTCTGCTGTGACTATCATGTCTGGCGGAGCGTCCCTCACTTCCACCGCCAACGGCATGAACTCCCTAGCAAGCACCTTCTGACCCCCGAGGAGAACAGGAGAGGAACCAGCAAGTAAATACCAGGCAAGGGACGGCCGCTATGACGGCCACAAGTCCTTATCTCCAAGAAGTGCTGACTCTTTGTGAGACAGCTTTGACTCGGACTCCAAGGGAAAGGAGTCTGCAGGTAGCGGCCGAGCGTCTGGGACATCACTAGGACGTCACCAGGACACAGCTCCGGGTCCCGGGGAAGCTGCTGGGACTGAAAGACACGGGCTCAGAGACCAAAAGACTCAGAGTTGTGTGAACGAGCGAAGTCTCTTCACTTCTCTGAAACTCTGCTTGCCTGCCTATAAAATGAGGATCATGGCCCAATTAATACTTTTTTTTTTTTTAAGATTTTATTTGTCAGAGAAAAAGAAAGTGAGAGAGCGTGCACAAGCAGGCAGAGGGAGAAGCAGGCTCTCAGGACAGGTGACTTGAACCCAGAACCGTAGGATCATGAGCTGAGCCGAAGGCAAAGGCCTAATCCACTCACATCCCTCAGATAATCCTCTGAATTTGTAAGAGGATGAGAAATAACAACTCAAGATCTACCCAGTTCCTGGCAAGGGAGCTGGCCGTGTGTAACCGGCAGCCACAGGGAGACCACCGAGGGCCTCGCCACGGCTCCACCCACCACCTAGTGAGCAACCTCCCCTACGGGTGCATGGCAAAGGAGGGAAGGAGCCACACACCCACACATCAGACAAGGCTGGGTGGTCCGACCAGGAGCTCTCCACGTGGGACGTGGCCCCCGGGGGGCAGCAGGGGAGCAAGGGCGGCCCCCGGCAAGGGCAGCCCTTTAGCGTGAGACGGAGCTGCAGCAGCCCACAGCACGGCCATGCAGCTCCTAGACATCTGTCTTCAAGGACAAACAGCCCAATGTGCGGGAGTGTCTGAGACATCACTAACATTAAGAAAGAGCTGCAAACCACCGACGTGAGCCAGTTAAATACAGTGTATCATGATGTAGCTATTAAATGTAACGAGGAACATGTCCACACTTCTATCAGGGAAAAGCCTCCAGGACGTACCTTTTAAGAGCGAGCTACCAAGGAGCACAAAAAGCGCCAAGGGGAGCTCACAGAGCCCGCGTCCTGGGTCCGGAGACTCCCGCTCAAACCAGCGCGTACCGCGTGAGACTGGGCACCGCTCAGCGGCTGCCTGCGCCCCAGCCCGCTACACGAGCACGTTCCCCACCGCCTCTGCTGAGCCCCAAACGCCTGTGGAAACACAGGACGCGCAGCAGCCGAAATGCTCTTGAAATGAACAAGGCTGGCGCGATCCCACAGCCACCGCCATCAGGACTGCGCGTCCCAGCTCAAGCACGGCCACACAAATCCGTAAACTGACCACAGCCCCGAAGTACACCCTGCATTTCCGTCCAGACCTTCCACAGGGAGGCCCAGACGCGAGCAGAGCGGTGCGGCAACGGATTAGCCGCTCCTTTCACCACGCGTAAAAATTTACTCAAAATGGACCACAGACCTATGTGTAAAAGCTAAAACAATAAAGCTTTTGGAAGAAAATACAGGACTTAAGCAGAATTAAAAACTCGTGCTTTAAAAAAAAAAAAGCGCGGCAAGCAGGATTTCCTCCAAATGTGAAGCCGGGTTATCACAAAAGTCCGCACATGAAGCTTGAGAGGGCGCTGCTGGCAACAGCCCAGAGCGGAGGCCACCCCATCGGCCGGCACGCGACGGAGAAACAGTGTGCGGTCGGTCCACACCAGGTACCTAACCGCAGGGAGAGAGCAGAGCGCCGACCCGCACCGCGATGCTGCCGAGTGAACGCAGCTGGGCCCGAGCGCCGCGTACTCTAAGACCCCGCTGCCCCGGAGGATCTGGAATCGGTGGAGGAGAGGCTGCCAGGAGCTGGGGAGCTTGAGAGGAAAAGAGAGCAGCTGCTAATAGATGTGGGGTTTCTTTTGGGATGATGAGAATGTTCTAGAACTGGTCATGGGAGTGGCTGCGCAACTGCAAATGTACTTAGAAGCCACGGAACTGGGCGCTTTAAATGCATCAACTTAACTAAACCTGAAACTAAGAACTTGGCCACCTCAGGGGCCTAAGTTAATTTCTCCAAGATTCAATTTCTTCATCAGAAAAAGGAGGATAATGGGGCAGCTGGGTGGCTCAGTCAGTTAAGCATCTGCCTTTGGCTCAGATCATGATCTTGGGGTCCTGGGACCGAGCCCCTCCTCTGACTCCCTGCTCCACTAGGAGCCTGCTTCTCTCTCCCCCAGTCCCCCCGCTTATTCTGTCAAATAAAATCTTTTAAAAAAGATGAGAATAAAGAGAGAAATCCACCTAATAGGGCTGTTTTCAGGATTGCACCAGACAATGAATTCATTCCAGGAACATCTAGGAAGTGTCTGCTATGGAGGAGGTGGGGAGTGGGAATCAGATGGCCTCTGGGCTCCCTCCCCTGTGAAATGGGGGGCCACCAGCACGGACGGGCTTGTGCGGGAACGGAGTGCAGCGATGAGCAGCGCGCGGCAGACGCACGCAGCGTGAGTGTGCGAGTCACAGACTGTACCCGGTAGGCCACGAGGAGGAAGCCCACAGTCAGGAAGTGCACAGCTCGTCTCGGGCTGCCTAGCCCACGCCAGGTATGGCCCCCACATGCGTATTTGTGCGAAGAAAGCAAAATACTGATAAGGAAAAACCCAAGCACGTTTTCTGAGCACATCTGGTAAAATCTAAGCACATTTCCCCACTCGTTTAAACTGCGGTTTCAAAAATAAGTTCTACGTGTCCCATCACAGATCGTGACTTCTCACTGCAAGGGAAATCCTCCACTGAGGGACGAAGTGGCCAACCCCAGGGCACCCAGGGACGCATGCTGGGGCGCCGACACCCGGCAGCTCCTCGGAGGGGACCGACGCGCCCGGGGGTCAGGTGGGCCAGCACAGGCGCGGGCCCTGCCGCTCACCAGGCAACACCAGGAGCCTCTCCAGTTGCCGTTTTGTTCCAGGGACACCTGGACAAGTGGCTTCCTGAGGCAAATGGCGGTGAGACCACGCGGAGGCCGCTCGAACCGCCGTGACACATGCCACAGGCTGGGTGGCTTGGAAACAACAGGAATGCACCACTCACGGTTCTGGAAGCTTCAAGTCCAAGATAATGGGTGCCACGGAAGATTCCCTAGGGGTCACAGACCAGTCGCCAGGTCCTCACCTGGTGGGAGGGGGAGGGAGCTCTGGGGCCCCCGCTACAAGGGCCTGAGTCCCATCCAGGAGGCTTCCCCGCCCTCACGACCCAATCACCCCCCCGCAGAAGCCTCCCATCCTGACACCTCACCTTGGGGTCAGGATCCCAACACACGAACGTACGGGACACACGCACTCGGGCCGCAGCGCGGTCACCGACAGCCTCGCGAACGGCTCTGGCAGGCCGCAGCTGCCGGAACGTCGAGGCTGCTCACGCGGACGGCCAGCCCGTCTACGCCAACTGCACGCGACGTGTCCCGAGCACGTGCGCGAGAGCCGCCGCCATGACTTGGGCAGCGAGTTCGATGAGCGCGGGAGGGGGAGGACAAAGAGGCCAGAGAGTGTCGTGAGCGCCACTCTGTCGTGACTAAGCAGCGCCAGAGGTTACTGGCTAAGTCACAAAAGGTCACAAAGCCCATCATCCCGAGGGTCATCCCCAGCCTGGCAGGAGCCGTCACCTGCCTCTCTTCCCGGAAACAGACCACCTCGGGGAGAGACCGTCCCAGCCCGCCACCTGTGCGGAGCGCCCCATCCCCGGCGCGAGTGCGCAGCAGACCCGCAGCCTCCACACGGGCTGCCCCACGCAGGTGTCCGCTCCCCTCACACGGACCGAAGGCTCTCGCGCTCCTCAGCTAGGATCCGCTCCTACTCTTCAGCAAGTGGTCGAGACCCACGAGGCTGCCTGGCTTGTGCCGTGCACCGTGCTGGCCCCGAACCAGGAGCGCTCAGAGGCATGGTGTTGGTGGCGCGTCACCGAGAGCCACGCTCGACCGGATGGGACTGGCTCTCAGGCTATTCGTCCCAAATGAACTGCTGGTTCCCTCACACCGCTGTTCCCTCGGCTCTCTGTGAAGGCTGAGCGGCTGTGCCTCCAGCCCCCCGCGCCCGTCACCCGCTCTTCATTCCAGAGCCGAGGCCCCTGCGCACCAGGCAGTCCCGGGGACGCCCCCGGGGCAGTAGCACAAGCTAACGCCCCAAGGACACTCATTCCGTCTGGCCCGGCCGGTTTTAGGCTCTTTCCTCTCTGCTTAGTGCGTCCTCTGCCCCAAACCATCTTAATTAGTCCAACAAGAGGAACCCGAACGCTAAACATCGCAAACTCCAAGAAAATGCTTCTTTTCAGGCTCCACGCGCCGAGTCTACAAGGACAGACACGTTCAATAATTTTCAACACTTGGGGCGCCGGGGTGGCTCAGGCAGTGAAGCGTCTGCCTTCAGCTCAGGTCATGATCCCAGGGTCCTGGGATCGAGCCCCACATTGGGCTCCCTGCTCAGCGGGGAGCCTGTTTCTCTCTCTCCCTTGGCCTGCTGCTGCCCCTGCTTGACATCTCTCTCTGCCAAATAAATAAATGAAATCTTAAAAATAGTAATAACAATAATAATAATTTTCTACACTTACCTTAACATTTTCAAGAAGCGTATCATCCCGACCCAGGCCGGGCCCCACGACCAGGGCGTGCAGCCGCGGCAGCCACTGCTCCACGTCGTGAACGGCGCTGGGGCTGTCACTGCGGCGAGAGGACGAGGCCGGAGCAGTTTAGTACAACTTGCACTCACTGGCCAACCTTACTAGGGAGACTACACATTTTTCTGCATTTCCCTGGTTCCTTCTCCTGTTGCAGGACCCAGGCCAGGACCCCAGTCTGCATCCAGCCCCCTACATGTCCCCATCATCTCTGTAGATGAGCTCATCCTTTGATACCCAGATGCAGGAATCCAGCTTTCAGCATCTAAATGAAGCCACACCGAGACAGTCTTTGCCTTCCAGACTGAACTGCTTTGTTTCCACCACACAGGCATACTTTATGCACTCACAGGGGCACCGGGGGACCCTGTCACTTGGAACAGGAACCGACGGCTGTACGCGACCGTGTCGCTTCGCCACGCCACCTGCTCGCTCATCTCGTCCTCTGACTGTTAGAACCCACCTTGTAAGGCTCTGCCCCCAGCAAGCCCACCGCGGGATCCAAGCACCCGCGCTCAGCCTCCGCGTCGGACCGCAGAGACACGGGCCCTTCCAGAAGACTGCCAAGAGTTCTCCACGACACCCCTCCTCCCCGCTCCTGCCCCCGCTCGGCTCCCAGCTGTGGGGCGCCGGGCTGCCCCGCTGACACGCACTGCTGCGGAGCCCCCCCCTCGTCCCGCACCTCACAGCCATGCCGCTTGGATGTGCCACAGGCAGCTGCAAACACATCCAAAGCCAGCTCCGCAGCCGCCCCAGCACACCTGCCCCCCAGACCACCCCCCTTGTGGAGTCACAACAGCTCGGACCAACCCAGAGTGGCCTCCATGACTCTCGTCTTTTCCTTCTACCCGATACCCCACCTGTCAGCGGAACCTGGGGCTGCACTTCCAAATGGGCCCCCTCTCCTGCCCCATCACTTACCCTCACTAGGACGCTCCCAACCCCCTCCTCTGGCAACTGCTGTGTCCACCCTGGGCCCCAAAAGCGCATTCTCAACAGCATCCAGGTAAGGCTTTTAAAATGCACACTGGGGGACGCCTGGGTGGCTGAGCTGGTTAAGCAGCTGCCTTCAGCTCAGGTCATGATCCCAGCGTCCTGGGATCGAGTCCCACATCGGGCTCCTGGCTTGGCAGGGAGCCTGCTTCTCCCTCTGCCTCTGCCTGCCTCTTGGCCTACTTGTGATCTCTCTCTCTCTCCGACAAATAAATAAATAAAATCTTTAAAATGCACACTGGATCCTGTCACCCCCCCTCCCAATGCAAGGCTCTAGCAGCCTCCTCCCCCCTCCTCTTCACTTACGTGAAAGCCAAAACCCAGAGGATGACCCCCATGACTGCACAGCTTGGCCTTGAACCTCTCCAGTCCCCCAACCGATCCTGAGGCCCTTGGCTTGACCTGGGACGCCAGTCCTACCCCAGGTATGCAGGTCCCTACCTGAGTGACACACTCTGGGCCCCTGCCCACCATCACCCCGTGAGAAACACACATGGGCCACGAGCATGCACACGTGACACGTGGCCCACGTGCTGCCCGCACGGCCGGCCTTTCCTCTCCCCTGCCTGCCCGCCATGTAGTCCTCACCACCCTCTAACACCCTGTTCTCTTGCGCGTCCATCTCCGGAGATGTGCGGCCCGATACGGCAGCCACCAGCCCCATGCGGCTGTTTTAACTCGGTTTATGAGAAAACAGCTTCTGAGTCCCGCCGGCCCCATGTCAGGTGCTCAGCAGCCACAGGTCTGGACAGCACCAAGAACACTTTCCCCACTGCAGAAAGCTCTAGAGCACAGGGCCGCCCTAGAAAGGGGGCTGCATGGGAGATGTTTTGTCTGCTTGGTTCAATGCTGTCCCCAGGGCAGCGGAAGCGTCTGCTGAATGCGGGAAGGCCCCACGCCTGCCCGACAGGCCCCTCATGACTGTTGTGGGCAGCACGGCCGCAGGCAAGGCCCAGACCTCTCCTAGGAAGCTGTGGCCATTTCTGGTGCGCCCTGGGGGCCCAGACCTCATCCCACACCTTATAAGCACAGCGGCTACTCTCCTGGCCACAGATCGTGGGCTCCTTACTGCTTTCTCCTCTCCTCTGACAGCACCCACCTTCCACCCCCCAGTACGGCAGCCGCTCCACGGAGGCCCTTAGCGCCACGAGAAGGCCCCGTGGGCGAGGAGCAGGGCTGCGAGTGAGCACCCCCGAGCGGCCACACTCACAGAACCGGGTGAACGATCAGCTCCGGGCTGTACGACTTGATCACCAGCGCGGCCTCCCGAGTGCAGAACACGTGGGACAGATCTGCGCCCTGAGGAATGAGGACGAGAGGCGGACTCAGAGCGGGGTGCACGCAACAGACGGGGAGGCGGCCTCACCACAGCTGCCCAGGGCCCTTACTCCATGGCCAGGCGGCTCAGATGAGGAAGGAAGCTTAAAAAAGGGCTGGAAAGCAAGCAGACTTTTGCTGCCAACCCAACAGGCAGGTCACCCGAGACCATGGCAACTGTGCCAACTGGGCCACCAGGACTTGATCGAAGACCTGGGAAACCGCCAAGTCGCACAGACGCCGACTGCCTTCATGAGGACTGAAGCGGCGTTCTAGGATCATGGTGGTCAAAGACAGTTCTAGTAAAACTTCGGTCAAACAAATTCCAGTTCTGGGGCATCTCAGTGGGTTAAGCGGCCGCCTTCAGCTCGGGTCAGGATCCCAGGGTCCTGGGATGGAGCCCCTTGTCGTACTCCCTGCTCAGCGGGGAGCCTGCCTCTCCCTCTGCCCTTCCCCTGCTCATACTCTTTCCCTAATAAATGAAATCTTAAAAAAAAAAAATTCCGGGGATGCCTGGGTGATTCAGATGGTTAAGCGTCTGCCTTTGGCTCAGGTCAGGATCCCAAGGTCCTGGGCACAGCCCGGCCTCGGCTCGCTGCTCCGCGGGGAGCCTGCTTCTCCCTCTTAGCCCCCCACCCCCTTTCGTGGTCTGTCTCTCTCACACACTCGCTCTCTCAAATCAATGAAGTCTTTAAATACAGTAATAAGGAATCCAACGGCTGACGAGAGTGAGAAGCTATAAGCAGACCTACCACTTTGAGAGCTGAGATGGCAGCGAAGTAGGGCGCTCCAGTGTACCTGAAAAGGCAGAGCGGACAGTCAGCATCCTCCGGGAAGGCCGCCGGCACAGCAGTTTAGTGGGAGGCTATAAAGACGGGGATCAGAGCACAGGGCCCAGCACCTCGTAGCACGGGAGCCCCACGAGGCCTGAGATCCCGACCTGCGCGCCGCTCAACCGACGAAGGCAATGGACGAAGACACCAGGTGGCTGTCACGTCAGACCTCTGCCGCCTCAGGACCGCCGGCGCTCCCAGCACTGGGCTCAGCCTGGAGGCGGCCGTGAGAGCTCACCGACGGCGCCGAGACAGCAACACCCAGCCAGGCCCCGAGACCCACACACCTCTCCCCCTGGCTTCCACCCCACCCCGGAATGCCCTTATTTTTAACACGGCCTCAGGCGGCGGGGGGGGGGGGGTTGCGATCAGCAAGTGCGGCAACATTTAAGATGTCTGCGCGGCTCCAGTATCAATTCTGGGAATCGATCCCCGGGAGCTAACCGGATGCACACACAGTTGGAACCATACAGAGATGTCCACAGCCAGGCTGCTCATTTGGGGAAAAGAACAGAGGCGACCCGGTCGCCTATCAACAGGGACAGTAAATAACTTGCAGCCCGTCTTTACAAGGAACACCACTCACCAAGAATCGGTCTCTAAGAAGCAACAGGGAATGACTGATGCCAGGACACCCCATGAAATGAAAAGGAGGTCACACCACCAAACAGCAAGCAGAGAGAATGCAGAGCCCTGACGCCTGCTTTCTGTTTTGGAAAACAAGTATCCAATGTAAGCTGTGAGTGCGAAGGCGTCCACGGAGCACCGCCGCCTCAGACGCTCCACCAGCCCAGGACTAGGCAGAGAGCCAGGCCACCCCCGCCCACCAAGGCTAGTTTGTTTCAAAGATCTTGGTTGATTTCATAACTGACCCCTTGGACCACTCGTATTCTCTCTTTTGGTGATTTTAATCCCCGCGTTCATGCTATATATTCCCCACTAATGAGTGAACCTTGACACCCTCGCCCCTCACCCGCCCACCTGCTCTGTCCACCCACAGCCTCGCTGTGTGGGCCCAGTGCTGTGTCACTTTCAGACCTTGTAGGTAACACATCTTTATTTTTCCAGAGTTTCCTGATAGCTGTTACTTCAGGGCATCCTGTCTGTGATCACAGCAAGAACCACGGGGGCAGCTCCAACTCCAGCACCGGACACTGACAGGCTAAGACCCGCACAGAAGTGATAACACGGTCCCAGTTTTGTAAAAAATAGTTACATACACAGAAGAGTCTGGAAGGCTAATAATGTGCCCATGCTGTATTACTACACGGGTACTATGAAGTCTTCACTTCCCACATTTCTGTGGTGTTTGAATTTTTACAAGCAGATTATACCTTTATAACCGGAGTAAAAACGATCCTACTTTAAAGGTTAGTTCCTAAAGCTAATGGACATTTCTTAAGTTACATAATTACCCCTAGCATGCTACCCTACAGACTTATCTGAAAAAGAAAACCTCACAGCCAGTTCTTCCCATGTAAACATCCCAAAATACAAGGCAGGAGAGGGAGGGGACGTGAGAAATAAGACCCCTGCCCCCTTAACTCTCTCAAGGGCCCACGGGCCTGGTGGAGGCCGCATGCTGGCCTCCATCCCAGAAGCTGGAAGAGGCGGCCTTTAACTGGGGACCTAAAGGAAGAAAAGCACCTAAGAGCTAATGATCCAAGAGTCCAAAATGCAGCAGGAGAAAGAAACAGAGGAGAAACGAGAGCCAGTAATAGAGGAGCATTTCCCTCATCCAAAGGGACCACGTCTACAGACGTAAGGGCTCGCCAAGTCTCAAATCAGGTTAGTGAAAGAAGATATACCGGGACACATTCGGAGGAAACTGAAGACTTCGAAAGAAAATCTCACAAACATCCAAGCAAGAACAAGATACGAATTAAGACAATCTTCTTTTTTGTGGTGCAAAATACAGACTAGAGTACAATGTGATCACACGCACAGTTTACCAAAAAGATCACGCTGAGACTCCCCAGCTCAGGCAAGGCACAACACAGCCCACCCACCACAGCAAGGCACAGCCGGTGTGCAAGTACTCCACAGGGTCCCCTGTCAAAGAAAACGCCAGAAGAGGCCAAGGACTCCCACCCCAAGAGCAGACCACTGGGCCAGGCAGGAAACCGGCAGCAGTGCACAAAGTTCCGTGCAGTACTAGGGGTTGCGCTAGGAATTCCCAAGGAGTTCTTTGTCAGCGTTAACTCTCTCCCGAGTGGCATGTATGATTCATCATGGTAGTTAGAAAAGACAACCCCTAGCTCAATGTGAAACCGTAAGAGAATTTCCAAATTAATAAAAGGAAAAACCTAGCAAAAATAAGGAAAAAATGGACACATAATGTAAAATGAAGAGAAAACGTAACAAGCCTTAGAAAGTGCCTCAGGTAGACTAAAGTGAACAAGCAGACCGCCTTGTCAGAGCAGGTACGGTCGGTCACACGGGGTCAGGAAACAAATCAAGCTACATATTATTTATAAAACACCTAACTACATGATAAACCACTGAAAATACACAGCCAGGCAGAGACAGCACATCGATACGAACAGAGAGTAAGCAGGGGCAGAAACGGTAACCAAGGTCAGATTTAAGTCAAAGGCAAAGGTATCATTTATGAACAAGGACAGGTTATAAAATTTTACGTGCAAACAACACAGCAGCAAAATCCACAGAACTAGAAAGCAAGCCTTGAAAACAGGCTAGGATCTGTCAAATTTCCTTAGTGACTTCCAAGAACATCTTCAAAATGACAAAGTAAACCAAACAAGTACTAATCTTCTCCAGATTACAAAGAAGCACGTGTTCGTGGTACGCAGCCTGGTCAATACGGGAACGTGTAAGACAAGAAAACCCGGCCCCAGCCCCACCACGGGCGCAGCTCCACAGCCACGTGCCAGCGACAGCTCATGCAGGGCCCTCACTGTCCTCTCCTACGCAGGCACAAAGTTCATCCCTGGAAAAAACCGGGGTCAGAACATCAGACTACACCGACAAATGACTGCTGGGGTCCAGCCAGACGGACAGACGGACAACGGACTGACACGCGGGCAGAAAGCCAGACAACAGAGACTGCGTAACGGCGACCATCTTCCGAGTCACTTACTCTTGGCAGCCCCCAATGATGCCTATTCTTCCATCTTGGCCTTTGTGCTTCTGGGAAGTCAGAGGAGGTATAATGTTTCTCACCAACTGCAACGTATTTTCCATATCCTTTATTGAATGTGCTTTATGCAGTGAAAATGCTCTTTGTAAAACTGAAACACATGAAAACGAAATCATTCAGAAAAATATCAGCATGCATAGCAAAGAGACTGAAATAAGACAGCCTACTAACCAAAACACCCCAAAGTCGACTGAACACGAATGCTATAGATTTTTATCCAACGGTTTCATTATTTTTGGATTTTTTTTTTTTTTATTTGACAGAGATCACAAATAAGCAGAAGCAGCAGAGGGGGTGTGAGAAGCAGACTCCCTGCTGAGCAGAGAGCCCAATGCCGGGCTCGATCCCAGGACCCTGAGATCACGACCTGAGCCGAAGGCAGAGGCTTGACCCACTGAGCCACCCAGGCGCCCCCACTGTTTTATTTCTGTAAGCAAATGACCCTTAGAAATTACGACACAGCACTAACACTAGCTGGACGTACCAACTTTGTTTTTGAAACGTACCGGACATTTCTGAAGTCCAGTTAATCTTTCAGAAAGCGTTTTAATGCATCACGACCTAAGAAACTACACACATCCCACACGTCAATCTTCCACTAAGCTTATCCAAGAGACTGGAAAAGCAAACCTCTCGTTCGCCCCCTTCCGCTGCCCTAGTCCTACTCCCAACCATCCAGTCACGTCTCGGACACGCCCTTAGATACTCATTCAACAACCCAGAAATGGTGTTCTAAATAGAGAACACAGCTTACACTGGGTTCAGAGTAGCATCTTAAAACAGAAAGACGATTACGAATTGTTTATAAACAGCTAGATCTTAATTGCCTTTCTAGAAAAGCTTCCCGCATATCTGCCTTGGTATTTAACCCAGCTCAGCTGTGAGGGAAATGCCACATTCTGTAGCATGCTGTGTACTCGAGGTCTGAAATAATAAAGCACGTGTTTTCCCTAGAATTAAAGGGTCTGTGCAGAGCTACACAACACTCACGAAAGGAAGCCAACAGTCACTTCGTTCTAGTTATCCCAGCAGCACAGAAAACCCAGGCGGTGTTGCAGCTCCCGGGAAGGCAAGCTGCCGGCCCCACAGCCCCGTAAGACACACCGCTTTATGTTTACTAACACTCTTACGGTTTCACTTCTTATCCAGTAATTTTATTTAAGTAATTTTCTTTAATGAGTAGCTGTAATGGCCTCCTCAGCAGATGTGCCAGCTGCTGAGACCCCCACATGTGAGAATGTTAATTACTAGGAGTCCACCCCAACACTTTCCACCTCCCAAACCAACACAAGACTAAAACTCAAAACCGAATCCCTACTGGGGGGCACCTGGGTGGCCCAGTGGGTCAAGCCTCTGCCTTTGGCTCAGGTCATGATCTCAGGGTCCCGGGATCGAGTCCTGCATCAGGCTCTCTGCTCAGCGGGAAGCCTGCTTCCTCCTCTCTCTCTGCCTGTCTCTCTGCCTACTTGTGATCTCTGCCTGTCAAATAAATTAATAGAATCTTTAAAAAACAAAAAAAAAAAATAGAATCCCTGTAAACCTTTGGCCAAGAAAAGGCACAACTGGGCGTGCTCAGTGGTGGCAACAGCCGGCTGATCCCTCTGCTTCCAACGTCTGCTGGCACGTCCACAGTCCTGCCCAGAGGCAGCGAGCTACCAGAGCAGCCCAGCCTTCTCCTCCTCCCCCTAGTTCACGCCACCTCCTGGGTGCCTGCCCACACCCCCATTCCCAGAGCGCTCACACCATGCACGCCATGGGAGCCGCAGGAAGGGAACCAGAGCTGTGCCGTCAGAGCCGGTGAGCCAGTACTGACTGCTGAAGACCCCTGCGGCCCTGCAAACACATGTGATCCCAGCTTGAACCCGTCCTGTGTAACAACACAACCGGTCAGTAGGAGAATGTCAGGATGGTTGCTCCTTCAAATTCCCATCACGACATACAGTTGCTTTCTAAAGTACAGAAACTGGGATGCCTGGGGGCTCAGTTGTTGGGTGTCTGCCTTCGGCTCGGGTCATGATCTCAGGGTCCTGGGATCGAGCCCCGAATCAGGCTCTCTGCTCAGTCGGGGGCCTGCTTCTCCCTCTCCCACTCCCTCTACTTGTGTTCCCTCTCTCACTGTGTCTCTGCCTGCCAAATAAATATATAAAATCTTTAAAAATAAAGTCAAGTCTAGAAACTGTAAAAGTGGATTCCAAAAAAAACAATCAGGCAAGGGGCGTTCTGGGCTCCTCATAATGCTCCTGGGACCTGTCCACAGAAACATCCTGTCTCCGGGGTGAAGATGCCTTCACCAGAGGCACCTGAAATTCATTCCATTCGGTAACTTGGTCGTGTTCAGGGGATTCGGAGTCTGGAAGAACAGGTCAAACCCGTCTGACTCCGGTTTGTCTTACGGAAGTGGCGCCGGCAGCTGGGAGAGCTGAGCGGATTTCTTCAGCCTGCGCGGTCTCCTAGGATTCCTGACCAGCCACCCCGAGGGATGACCGCGCTCTAACCTACGGGGAGCCAGCCCGTCTGCAGGGCCCGACGGCAACCCCTACAGCATCTGAGATGCCCTAAAGCTAGGACGGAAGTCAGGGCGCCAGAACGCGCCTGTCCTGGGTGAAAGTTCAGCAGATCAGCCTCATAGCAACACCGGAACGAAGGCCAGGAGACCCGCTGACCACAGGGGAAAATTCAAGACGAAGGGCCGCCCGTCAACGTCTCGGAACAATCTGGGCCCGGAGGCCCCTCTGCCGCCGTGAGGGAGGGGCAGGAGCTGCGGGACGTCGAAGCCCCGCACGGCCCCCCGCACGGGAACTAGAGCGCCGCCGTGTGTCACTAAAGCAGAGAAAGAAGGGGCGTCTGGGACCCCCCCCAGCGGTCCCCGCCCCGCACCAGCGCACACAGGCCCGCAGCGCACCCCACACCACAGCCTGCGGGAACGCCCCCGTCCCGGCTCGTCACCGGCCGGGCAGCCGCGGCCGCGCACCGCTTCTCGGCCCAGCCCCGCACGGAGGGGCGAGCGCTCGCCTGGGACCCCCTTCCCGCCCGCGCCTCCGCCGCCCGGCGCGCGCCGCTGTACTTCCCGCGCACACACCCCGGGCCACCGCGGGGCCACCGCGGGGAAGGCCCCTCACGAGGGCCGCGGGCGCTCCCGACGCGCCTCCATGCCTTCCCCACAGCCCGCCGGGTTTCACAGCCAAGGCCGCGGCGGGGTCCTCGGGGGTCGCCGGGGGCGCCCAGCCGTGCCCCTGCCCCGCGGTACCGGCGCTGACAGGCCCTTCCCTCCGCGCGGGCGGCTGCGTTGCGGGCTGCCCGCCAAACCCTCCTCGGTCCCCGGCACGACACCCCGCGGCCCCGGGCCCCGCGCGCGCCCGGCCTTCCACGGCGCCTCCGTCCCGCCGAGCGCCCGCGGTCGGGTACCTGCGTCCGGCGACAGCTCGTAGAGCACGAGCGCGGCCGAGAGCAGCGCGACAGCGGCCGCGCCGGCGAGCAGAGCCCCGGCCCCCGCGGGAAGGGCCATGCCCGCGAGGCCGGTATCGATCTTACCTCGGCGGCAGGCCCCGGCAGCGGCCCAGACGGGACCCACAGCCATCCCCGGACTTCCGGGCTCCCGGCGGCCCCCGCGCCGCCGCCGGAACCAGAGCTTGCGGCGGACTTCCGGCTCCCGACGGCCCACGCGCCGTCGCCGGAAGTCGACCCTCTACATCCGGCCTCACCGCCCGCCAAGACTGGCCTCCACCAGTCGTATACGGTCCCTGATGATTGACAAGCTCAGTGCCCAACCCAGGAGGGCCCCAGCTCCGGACCTGGAGTTCGGCCGGAAAGCGGGTTCCGGCACGGAGATGCGTCTTAGGACTTGGTGTTTGGGGTCTTTTCATCCTTCGTGTTTGGGGCCGGGGCCGTCTTAGCGCACGGGTCGGGAGGCTGCCCCGCTGACCAGCACGGTGCCCTCGGGCAGCCGGCGGACGCCTTGGAACCCCACGTTTGCGCGGCCCATTCCGCCCTGGGCCGCCTCCGCCCCCGGACTCGCGAGCTGGACTGTCCCGCCGGCTGCCGCCCCCTGCCCCCGGGAGCCGGGCCGCCGCCGTCCCGGCCGCTCAGGTCGGAAACCGGGGGCGCCCTCCTCCCGCCTGCCTCCTCCCGAGGGCCCGCCTTGCGGGGGCGACCCCGGGCTGAGCGCGGCCGGCCGGTGCGGTGCGGAGGAGCGTGTCTCACGGCCCTGGAGGCCGCAGGTCCGGGCTCGCGCTGCCGCTAGTGGCCGTCTGTCCGGGGCGCCCCTCGCCTCGCGGCGGAGTCCCTGGCGTCCCTGCCTGGGTGCTCAGGGGGCAGCCTGCCCGTGAGCCGCCCCGGGGAGCCGGCACGTTCCTCCTAGGAGGACGCCAGGCCCGCGCGCGATGCTTGCCCTAGCCTGGTCGTCTGCGAAGACCCTGCCTTCAAGGGAGGCTACACTGAACGGTACCGGCGTCTGGACCTAAGCTTGTCTTGGGGGACACACCTCACCGATGGCGGCTGCGGCTCCTCCCGGTCTCCCCGCAGCGACAGGCCGTGTCACTCCCTCGAGGTCGTGTTGCATGTAGGTGAGGTTCGCTGGGGTGAGGTCCCAAGCCGACCACCGAGAAGGGAGCCTTGAGACCTCTTTGGGGCAGAACGGCGGCTTTATTAAAGCAGGGGGACAGGACCCGAGAACAGAAAGGCCTGCTGCCCCAGCGTGCTGACGGGGCTCATGATACGCTCGGGAGCCGGGGAGGGAAGAAGATGGAGGTTTCCAGAAGGACTTTGATGGACGAGGGAGGACCTGCAGGATACTGGGGGCCTCGCTTCCTCTGGTTCAGGGTTTCCCCGGTAGCAAGACGTTAACAATAAGACAGTTGGGAAACTTCTTCTGGAAGTTGAGTTCTTAAAAATGCTCTTTTCTCTTTGTAAGATTAGTTTATTTATTTGACAGAGAGTGACCACAAGCAAGGGGAGAGGCAGGCAGAGGGAGAGGGAGAAGCAAGACTCCCGGCTGAGCAGGGAGCCCGATCTCAGGCTTGATCCCGGGACCCTGAGCCTCAGGACCTGAGCTGAAGCCACACCTCACCGACTGAGCCCCCCAGGTGCCCCAAGAACGCCCCCTTTCCTTCCTTTTTTCCTTCCTTCTTTCTTTCTGATTTTATTTATTTGACAGAGATCACAAGTAGGCAGAGCGGCAGGCAGAGAGAGAGGGGGAAACGGGTTCCCCACTGAGCAGACAGCCTGCTGGGGGACTCGATCAGGACCCTAGAATCATGACTGAGCCGAAGGCAGCTGCTTAACCAACGGAGCCACCCAGGCGCCCCAAGGATGCTTATTTTTGTGACTCACTAAGACATTTGTAAACCAAGGGAGCGTCCTTTCTTGCAGGACTGTCCTCTCTATGAATTAACCGTTTGGTTTTTTTCCTTTCAGCTTTAGGGCAGCCAGGAGTGCCTGAGGAATGTCACACATGTTCCACCCGGGTGTGGGGGGCATTGTGGGGTGTCAGCTTGTGCTTTGTCCTCAGCTTGCCTTCTCCTCCCTCATCTCAGACCGTCCAGTGGTTTCCCACATTGAGTAAAATCCAAAGTTCCTCTCTTTCGGCCTTCCAGGGCCCGTGTGCTCCTCGCACTCCACTCCGCTGCCACTGCCCTTGCTCCCTCTCTCCCAGCTACACCGACTTCTTTGTGCTCGGTCTGTGCGGCCAGCATGCTCCTGCCGTCCCCTCTGCTGGCTCTTTCTCGTCGTGACACTGACGCGGGCCTGCAGGTAGCAGTTCCATCTGTGCCGAGCCGTTCCCGGCCGTTCTGTGTGAGGTCCACACCCCTTCTTGCCTGCTTCCTTCCTTAGCACTTCGCACTGCTTGACTTACCCGCTCGGTTACCCATCTGTCGTCGTCTCCGTCACCATGGCTGTAGAGGTTAGCACAGAAGTTAGGAGGCACACCTACGTAACAAGAAACTTCACTGATTGGAGATGTGCACTTCCATGAGTTTGAACAAACGTATGTAATCATGTAATCGCTGATGTGGAGAACAGGGGCAAAAGAAAAAATTAAGTTTCCTTACTGCTTACAGCCCGTTGACAGGTCCTAGAAACAGACATAGGGACCTTACTCTGGGAACTCAGCTGCCCCGATGTTGGCACTTTGCTAAGGGCCAAAGGTCATCTTAGCCTAACCCCCAGGATCCTGTGAGTCTACCTGAAATACACAGAGATTCCTTTGGAAAGTTACCTCTACCCGCCAAGATACAGGCTTGCTGAAGTCCAGCAAGTGGCCTCCCGGTGCACAGCTGAAGTGTCAGGACTGCGGGACCCGCCAAGATACAGGCTTGCAGACGTCCAGCAAGTGGCCTCCCGGTGCACAACTGAAGGGTCAGGACTGCGGGACCCGCCAAGATACAGGCTTGCAGACGTCCAGCAAGTGGCCTCCCGGTGCACAGCTGAAGGGTCAGGACTGCGGGACCCGCCAAGATACAGGCTTGCTGAAGTCCAGCAAGTGGCCTCCCGGTGCACAGCTGAAGTGTCAGGACTGCGGGACCCGCCAAGATACAGGCTTGCAGATGTCCAGCAAGTGGCCTCCCGGTGCACAGCTGAAGGGTCAGGACTGTGGGTCACTAAACGGGGCTGAAGAGCCTTTTCCCAACAACAGCGAGCCTGCTCAGGGCCCTGTCTTTCCAAAATACCCTGGAGGCTTGTGCCATCCCTAACCTCTCCCACCTTGGAAGCAGGAAATCCAATCACCGGTCCCAACCCCGGTGCAGCCCTCTCTGCCCACAGGGCCGGTCGATGCCCTCCAACGAAGCCGCCTTTCTGCACCGAAGATGTCTCAAGAATTCCTTCTTGACTCTGCTCCAGGACCCCAGCATGTCCTACCTCAGTCACCGCCACATTTGTGATTTAGAACGTACCTATCAAGACACCCCAGTCAGGCTTTTGCTGCTACTGTAAATGTTTTCTTAATTTTAATCTTGAACTGCTCATTGTGCGTTCATGGAAACACTGTTGATTTGCGTATTGGGACACTGTGTCTTTTGATCAGGCCGAATTCACTTGTCACTAGTTCTAGCAAATGCTTTGAGTTCTTGGATCTTCTGTATAAGCAGGTGTCAGTTTTTTGGTGAGATTAACTTCATGAACTTTCTGGGTAGCCACCAGGTTATTTAATACCAGTATGAACTCCTCAATTTTTATTTGGCTCAGCAAAAATTTATGAATTCTTATTTTACTTACTTTGTTCAGAATTTTAAAATGTATTTATTTATTAAGCACCAAGTTACGTGTTACCAATATGAAGTCATGAATTTTTATTTAATTCATTTATTTACATCTTATTTATTATGTTACCCTTTTTGATACTTTAAATGCAAACATACTTAAATATTTACATTTCAATGGCTCATCCAGGGACCGGAGCCTCAGAGCCATCATCTCGGATCCTCACAGTGTTAATCTTTCCCAGAGAACGCCGGAAGTGAGTTCCTTCTCGCCACGGAGGGGAGATCTGTGCAGACTTAGAGAAGTCGCACAGATCAATTACCGGGAACCTTCCTTACTCAGCTGTGGCCCTGTGGCGTTGGCACTGCCCCGGCCTGGAGGTGTGGAAGAAGTGAGTAGGAGATTGCGGGCTCCCTGGACACTGGCCTGCGTCATCCGAGGCCACACACCACAGGGGGAAGGTAAGCAGTCCGAAAGGCAGGCACCCGCTTCATTTCCAAACCTCACCTCTGAACTGGAACACGTTTGACCCATCCCTATGGCAGCCGCCAAGGGTAACCTTCACCTTCCAACCGTCCTCCCCTCGCTCTTGGCCTGCAGGCTGCTGTCCTCGTCAGTCAGGCCCGGAAATCGGTCTGAGAAAGAACAGTCAGAACCCAGACCCTCCACGGTTCCCAAGGTGAAACAGCACCTTGCGTAATATTCCGGGACTCGTGTGTGCCTTTTTGTTCCCGCACAGAATCTGAGAAAAGATCATTAAAGCTGCAAAAACCTGCACTTTCGTAGTCCGCAGGAGGGGCCGAGAACTAACACTGCCAAGGGATTTACATTCCTGTTCATTTAATGACCTCCGGAGGAGCAGCTGTGTAGCACACCCGTTGGTAACTGGGAGACCCTCCTTCCTTTTGAGAACTCTTCTGACAGCTTATCTAGTATTTTTAGCTTTGCCGAGAAGAGCATACGATTAAGAGATGTGGCCAGAAGGAAAAAATAAAATTTTACTTCCAGGATCAACAGATCTTTAATTTTAGACTTAAGGAAAAAGCAGTCAGACTCAGGTAGTTTTGGTCTCTCCGGGGGCTTATTGGAAATGCAGAAGCATTGGGGCACTTGGGCGGCTCAGTGGGTTAAGCATCTGCCTTCTGCTCCTGTCGTGATCCTGGGGTCCTGGGATCAAGCCCCACATCGGGCTCCCTGCTCGGCGGGAGGCCTGCTTCTCCCTCTCCTACTCCATTTGCTTGTGTTTCCTCTTGCTGTATCTCTGTCAAATAAACAAAATCTTAAAAAAAAAAAAAAGACTTCGCATCCTTGGTGATAGCCTTGAGCATTTGGGGGAGTCACCTAAAATAAACTTTTTGGGTCAGAGAGATTTTTATCACCAAAAGATGAAATTAGATGAGATAACCTTTAATGTTTCTGTCAGCAATAGAAACATGTATTTGATCTAGTAATACACTTGCTTGTATTTGATCTTTTATTTCATGTTACTTGTACTTTCTTAATTATTTATTTTATTTAGTTATTTGACAGAGAGAGGGAGAGAGCACAAGCAGGGGGAGCAGCAGAGAGAGAGAGAGGGAGAAGCAGGCTCCCCGCCGAGCAGGGAGCTGACTCAGGACTCGATCCCAAAACCCTGGGATCTTGACCGGAGTCGAAGGCAGGTGCTTGACCAACTGAGCCACCCAGGCGCCCCATACTTCGTGTTACTTTTCAAAATACCGTTTTAAAATCCTCTAAGAGGAGCAGTGTTGTACTTGGGGGTTCAAAGTAATCAGTTTATATACAGCAAGTCCCAAATGATATTCACACCAATCTCTCCCTCATTTTTAAATTGTAAAATACCATCCTCTTTCTTTAATGGAAGTTTTTCTCCAAAATAAAATTAGAGAAGGGACGCCTGGGTGGCTCAGTTGGTTGGACGACTGCCTTCGGCTCAGGTCATGATCCCGGAGTCCCGGGATCGAGTCCCACATCAGGCTCCCAGCTCCATGGGGAGTCTGCTTCGCTCTCTGACCTTCTTGCTCATGCTCTCTCTCACTGTCTCTCTCTCAAATAAATAAATAAAAATAAAATATTAAAAAAATAAAATAAAATTAGAGAAATCCACCGGAAGGGCGGCCAGGTGATGTCGCCCGACTGGAAGCCATCCTGACTTCATCGCAGGGAGATCCTCTGTGCCTGGGACGGGCAGGCCCACCGCGGTCGGGGGCCCAGCCACTCTGCCGGAGCAGACTGATTCTGCGATCCTTGCTGGACTGTGTGAGGGAGGAAGCAGTCTCCCTCTGCCCTCTCAGAGCAGGGGTCTCAAATCAGACGGGCCGAAGACAAATGAACAGGAGAAAAGACACGTTTCACTTGGGGTTTTGATTTTTTCCCGTGAGCGGAGGCCTCCCAGAAAAGAAGCGGAGAACCGGAGAAGTGGTCCAGTAAGGGGGCGGGGCGTATGTGACATCACAGCAGAAGGCAGTAAGTCGTGGAGAAGTGACCAGACCAAGGAAATGGGGTTAAGGAGTCGGGGGGCGACACTGGGGCTAGTGACGGAAGCCAAGGGCTGTTCACTGAGGCTGTCCATGCAGAGGCGACCCGGCAACATCACCCTCTTTAGTGATAATGGTCGTCCCTGCCTTCCCTGTTGCAGAGAGGGGCACCCCGTCCCGAGGCAGACTCACTCCCTGCTTGAAGATGGAGGGAGATGGCCCAGAGCTCCCCCTGGGTCTGCTGCTCCCTTGTCTTCAGTTCAAGATAATCTTTACGCCAAAGTGGTGTATTTGGGGTGGCATGTTCTCTTTTTTTTTTTTTTTTTTTTTTTTTAAGATTTGTTTTTGGAGAGTGACCAAGTACAAGTGGGAGGGGTGGAGGGAAAGGAAGAAAGAATCTGGAACAGACTCGGAGCTGAGCACGGAGCCCCGTGCAGGGCTCGATCCCGGAACCCTGAGGTCGTGACCTGACTTGAAACCCAGAGTTGGACAGTTAACTGACTGTGTCATCCAGGGGCCCCTGGGGGCGTGGTGGCATATTCTGATTACATTTTCCGCGGTCACATTTACGGGAGCTGGGATTTCAACAGCGCTGTCTATGAGAACCTTCTGTGACGGTGGAAAAGCTCATCTGCGCTCTCCAACGTGGCAGCCACTAGCCACATGCGACTGTCGCACACAAGAAACGTGGCTGGTGCAAGTGGGGGGCTGAACGTTAAATGTTAACCAACTCGGGGCTCCTGGGGGGCTCAGTCAGTTAAGCATCTGCCTTCAGCTCAGATCATGATCTGGGATCCTGGGATCGAGCCCCTTGTTGGGCTTCCTGCTCAGCAGGGGGTCTGCTGCTCCCTCTCCTGCCTGCTCGGGTTCTCTGTCACTATCTGTGTCTCTTTCCCAAATAAATAAAAAAATAATAAATAATAAATGTTAACCAACTCCAACAGGCACCCACGGCTAGCAGCTACCATATGGGACGGCCGAGCACCGGGACACTGAGAGCTAAACAGTCCCGCTGAGTGTGCCCAGAACCGCAGGTCGCCCTTCATTCCAGGCAGGGTGCCCTCCGCTGTCCCCAGGATGACAGTTTTGAAATGTCCTCCGTCTTTGGACCACAATCCTCTGTAAACCCTGCACATTAGCCCAGAACTAACTGTGATTACCAGATGGTCCCCTATTCAAGATGCTTCGAGCTTTATTCAAGCAGAACGTGAATCCAGGAGACAATTACCGCTTTCTGTCTTGGGAGTGAGAGGATCCTAAACCATTCCGGATGCTTGATGCACCATTATTCCGCTTAAATATTTTCTTCCTGGGAGGGGTAACGTCCCTAGGGCTCTCTAGGAGCTATGTCTGGCTTTCCCATTTCTATTCTGGGTTACAGTAGAGACCGCCAGGAAGGCAGAACGCAGACGATGCACGCAGGTCTGAGGCCGATGCGGCCCCAGCGGCAGGTGAACTCAAGTCCAACCCAGGAAGCTTGAAGATTGAGCGAAGACTCTTGTTAGTTGGTTTTGGGGGGGTGGGGCGGAGGGAGGGGGACACAAGGACTCTGAACTGAGTGCGGAACCTGAGGGGGGGCTCGATCTTGCAATCCTGAGATCATGACCTGAGCCAAAATCAAGAGTTGGAAGCTTAACAGCTGAGTCCCCTAAGCGCCCTTTAAAGAAGAGTCTTGGAGGATCCGAACCTCTGGTTTGTGAGCATAACCGTGTCACAGGTCAGAGTCATTTCTCTCAGTCGATTCAGGGGCAAGGAAAAACAGAGAAGCCGGGCTGGATTCTGCTTAGGGGATATGGTGCAATCCAATTCTAACCAATATTTCACTTAGTCAACAACTTTACTTGGGGTGGAAAAAAATGATGCAAAATTTGTGGGGGAAAACCACTGACTTGCTTGGTGGGCCAGTGAGTCACTAGGTAGAAATTGGGGCAGCAGAACCTCGTGCCCTCCCTGCAGGGCATGTGGTGAACAGCAGAGAACGGGGACCATAAGATGCAGCCAGTCATGTGGGGCGCCTGGGTGTCTCGGTGGGTGAATCGTCTGCCTTCGGCTCAGGTCATGATCTCAGGGTCCTGGGATCAGGCTCCCTGCTCAGCAGGAAACCTGCTTCTCCCTCTCCCTCTATCCTTTCCCCCTGTTTGTGCTCTCTCACTCTTCCTCAAATAAATAAATAAATTTTTAATGATTTTATTTCTTCATTTGACAGAGAGAAAGAGACCGTGAAAGAGGGAACACAAACAGAGGGAGTGGGAGAGGAAGAAGCAGGTTCCCTGCTAAGTAGGGAGTCCGACACGGGGTTCGATCCCAGGACCCTGGGGTCATGACCTAAGCCGAAGGCAGACGCTTAAGGACTGAGCAACCCACCCACCCAATAAATAAATAAAATCTTTTTTAAAAAATCCCCGAGGAAGCTGGGTGGCTCACTGGGTTAAGCCTCTGCCTTCGGCTCAGGTTATGATCCCAGGGTCCTGGGATCGAGCCCCACACCAGGGTCTCTGCTCAGTGGGGAGCCTGTTTCCCCCTCTCTCTCTGCCTACTTGTGATCTCTGTCTGTCAAATAAATAAAATCTTTAGAAAAATAAAAAAAATTAAAAAGTCACCGGTGAATACTGGTGTGGGAATGTTGGGGTTCAGCGCAAAGAGCCAAGGAATAATTCTTGAGACATTTTTGGTGCACAAAGACGGTTTCATTAAAGCATGAAGATGGGACCTGTGGGTAGAAAGGGCTGCGCTGGGGTTATGAGGGGTGACAAGTTATGGACTTTTAAATTGAAGGGGCTTTGGGATAGAACAAACCTCCAGGGCTTTTTGGAAACAAGGTTTCCAGGGCCCTGAGGGAGCGAGCTATTGCCAGGATAAGGCTATTCCGTACCGGCTGGCAGACCCTGAGTCGTGAGACCCTTCAGGTGTGTATCGGTGGGCCGTGGCTTTGAGGATGATTGCTGGCATATCTTGGAAGGGGGTAGAGATGAAGGAAGTTTCCTAAGGAATTTCAGCGTGTTAAAGCAAACTCCCAGGATGCTGGAAGTTGGGTTAATGTCGAGGCAAAGTCGTCTTTTGTCCTCAGCCAAGTGCCAACATGGAGGCAGCTGAGCTCCTAGAGGAAGGTCCCTCTGTCTGTTCCAAGGACCTGTGCATGGGCTGTAAGCACGAAGGAAATTTAATTCTTTCCTTTGCCTTTGTTTCCCCATCAAATACTTTAGAGAGGGGCACCTGGGTGGCTCAGTGGGTTTAAGCCTCTGCCTTCGGCTCAGGTCATGATCTCAGGGTCCTGGGATCGAGCCCCACATCGGGCTCTCTGCTCAGCAGGGAGCCTGCTTCCCTCCTCTCTCTCTCTGCCTGCCTCTCTGCCTACTTGTGATCTCTGTCAGATAAAGAAATAAAATCTTTAATAAATAAATAAACCATGAATAATTATTTTTATTAATTTTTTGGTATATTTTAAAATTATTCTACTTGTTTTCCTTTAATCTGTTAACATGGGGAAGTAAATAATACATCATCTGATTTACAGCCTTGCAGTGAATCGGGGCCTGGACTGCCTTGTCAGGGTGCGCCGCTATTTCTGGACGCTGGTGAAGATCCTTTGTCGGTCTTTCATTTACAAGGTTTATTTACGGGTCATATTGGTGAGTCATGCACATTCTTCCACTTCTGTGGTCTGCATTTTATTCAACATCGTATCAGCCTCACAAACCGATATCCCCTGTGTTTCTACTTTTCAATATAGTCCGTGTGAAGTACGGTTGATTATCTGCCTTCCCAGGCCAGGCCTGATACCATCCAATGAAGGGAAGCCTTTGACCATGGATTCCATTTCTTCAATGGTTAATAGTTTCAGTTTCCACTTTTTTCTTCACTGGATTTTTCCAATTTTTATGGAAAATCATATGTTTAGGGCGCCTGGGTGGCTCAGTTGGTTGAGCGTCTGCCTTCAGCTCAGGTCATGATCCAGGGTCCTGGGATTGAGCCCCGCATGGGGCCCCCTGCTCAGCTCTCTCTCTCTCACTTTCAAATAAACAAATAAAATTAAAAAAAATTATCTTCAGCTTTACTGCCTTTCTTCCTATACTTCTTTGTGATTCTTTTTTAGTCCTGCTAGAGTGCGATCTATAAATAATCTTTTTTAAAAACAATCTTTTTTAAATTAAGGTTTTGATTTTGTTCATCCTTTCTGTTGTTTCTTTGATTATATTTTAAAATCATTTTTATATTTCCTTGTGCCTAATTTAAATTTATTGTGCTGTTCCTTTTCAACTTTTATTTTAAAGATTTTATTTATTTATTTGGCAGAGAGAGACACAACGAGAGAGGGGACACAAGCAGGGGGAGCAGGAGAGGGAGAAGCAGGCTCCCACAGAGCAGGGAGCCCGACTCGGGACTTGATCCCAGGAGCCCAGATCATGACCTGAGCTGAAGGCAGACACAAGAGCCACCCAAGTGCCCCTGAACTTTTTATAAAATTATATAATTAAACCCTTTTTTTCAGATCAGTGGATTATGTTAATGTCAATATCCTGACTGTAGTAAAAGCGGGGATTGGTTGATTATTATTATTATTTTTTTTTAGTAAGCGCTCCACCCGGCATGGGGCTGGGACTCTCGCCTGGAGATCAAGCACTGCCTGTGCTCTACCTACCAAGCCAGTTGGCTGTTCTTTTTTGTATTTCTTCCTTTTTAACTCAAGACATTGGAAGGTCTGAGTTTCCCTCCGGGTCTGGCCTCTGGGGCCACAGATGGAGGTCGCGGACCTCGGGTTCTGTGCGGCTCATCGCGCTGCTTCCCAACTTTGCTCCTTCATCCCGGAGCGACTCAGAACACACGTACGAGAGAGAGCTGGGGCTCTCCAACCTCCCTTTGTCTCTTATTTTCAACCTAATCATCTTCAATCTGGAAGGTGTGGTGTGAAGGACAGACCCACGGTGTCCATTGTGACCGTGGGCACATTTCTGTGAATCTTCCATTTCCCATATTTTATTTAAGTGTCCAACGCCCCATGAGAAGGGTATTTTCAGACCATGAAATTAAGCACTGGGGCGCCTGGGTGGCTCAGTGGGTTAAGCCGCTGCCTTCGGCTCAGGTCATGATCTCAGGGTCCTGGGATCGAGTCCCGCATCAGGCTCTCTGCTCAGCAGGGATCCTGCTTCCCTCTCTCTCTCTCTCTCTCTGCCTGCCTCTCTGCCTGCTTGTGGTCTGTCTCTGTCAAATAAATAAATAAAATCTTTAAAAAAAAAAAAAAAAGAAAGAAAGAAAGAAATTAAGCACTAAACGCACTCTAAGAGCCTTCCCGTGGTCACATACTTATTAAGAGAGAACAAAGATTTCAACCCGAACTTGCTTCATTCAAACTCCTCTCCACAGTTTACAGTAATCACCCCTAGGAGAAGCATCGAACGGGTTTCATTTTTACTTTGCATTTTTATGCAATATTCTATTAAGAAAAAAGCATGTGCTGGTTTTGCAACTTTGTAGAAAACAATGAAAATGCGGCAGGGTTAGGCAATCACACTTCTGGGAATTTACCTTAGGGACTAATTCCCACAGAATCAAAAAGATACCCACGAGGAAGCTCCTCCAAACCATGTCCACAAGTGTGGGGGGTCCCCGGACAATGTGACCAGCGTGTGAAGGGCCCGTTACCCGCACTCACAGCCCAGCAACATGGTACCGCCTCTAAGATTTCCTGCAAATCCATTTTCGTGCAGTCAGGAGCTATCTGGAAAGATCTTTCCAGTACACTAAGTAACATCGGTTTATTTCAGGATAATGTATCCTAAAGTGCTTTTTAGGGGCACCTGGGTGGCTCAGTCAGTTAAGTGTCTCCCTTCAGCTCAGGTCATGATCCAGGGGCCTGGGATCGAGCCCCACATCAGGCTCCCTGCCCAGCGGAGTCTGCTTCTCCCTCTCCCACTCCCTCTGCTGTGTTCCCACTCTCTCTCACTCTCTGTCAAATAAATAAATAAAATTTTTTTAAAAATATATAAAGTGTTTTTTTTTTTTTAATTTTTGCTTTGTTGTGTTTTAAATTATCTGAATGGTACCAGATTCTGAGGTTATGGGTGGCTAGGACTTCAATGTATCTTTTTTAGGGAATAATTTATTTTATATTTTTAAAGGTCTTATTTATTGGACACAGAGATAGAGAGCACAGGCAGGCAGAGCAGCAGGCAGAGGGAGAGGGAGAAGCAGGTTCCCCGTGGGGCAAGGAGCCGGATGCAGGACTCGATCCAGGATGCTGGGATCATGACCTGAACCGATGGCAGCTGCCTCACTGACGGAGCCCCTCAGGCGCCCCTTTAGGGAACAATTTATAACAAGCAGCTTAACTCCAGGTCCAGTTCTTTGCTTCAGGAGGGGTGGGGATGAGAAGCTGACCCCCTCTCTCAGTCCCTCACCTTCTTTCTGCTTCTACACGCTCGGGGGTCAGTGCCTCTTCTGTGGACAGGTCTAGACAGCGGCTGCAGTCATGACAACTCAAGCCCAGAGGGGACCCCACGTACACAGCCTCCAAACACCCATCGGGGAAGCGTGTTGGAAACCTCACTGCAGGATTCCCTACGGGCATCTCAATGGAGGGGCGCCTTCATGGCTTCCTGAAAATTAACTTCAGGTTTTAAATAGTTCTTCATGGGGCACCTGGGTGACTCAGCTGTAAGCGTCTGCCTTTGGCTCGGGTCATGATTTGGGTCCTGGGATCGAGCCCCACATTGGGGTCCCTGCTCCGTGGGAGCCTGCTTCTCCCTCTCCCACTCCCCCTGCTTGTGTTCCCTCTCTCACTCTATCTCTCTCTCTGTCAAATAAAAAAATAAAATCTTTAAACAAAAAATAAACGGTTCTTCCTGGCTTCCATAAATGATCTGAGACCCACGTGAATACTCAGGTGGCCTGACGTAGGGAATAGTTCCGTAGTCACCCGGACTGGCTCTCTCGTGGACGCGTCCGTTAAGGGGTACAGTAGAAACAACCGGCTGTCGAAAGAATAAGTAGAAATTCGAATGCAGATCCAAGCACCCTTGGGGCGCAGATGAGAGGGGGAGGAGCGCCCGTCAGAAGGGCTGCCTGGGGCGGGCCAGAAATCTGAGGAGCTGATAGAACATTTCAGAACCACGTTGTGGACAAGTCAGTGAGCATCAGTGATGAAAATCTCAACCTGGGGTGCAGAGCCTTGCTTTAAAGCTGTCCAGTCCCGGGGGCTCCTCTGGGGACCTTACAAGCCACAGAATTTATTTCCCATAATTGGGAGTCCCGGGTCAGGAGAGTTGCCCTCCCTGGGTCTCCTCGTGGCAGAAGGGGAGAAGAATCTCCCACGGTCTCCTTCCTATGGGCACTGATCCCCTTCTGAGGGCTCCACCGCATGACCCATCTCCTCCCGAAAGCCCTCCTAACGTCCTCAGCTCGGGGCTTTGAGTCTCCCCGAGACTTTGAGACATTTGAGGGGACACAGACATTCGGAACCCAGCAGGGGTGTATCTTTCATCCTAACGATGAGGCCAAAATTGCCCAAGGAAGGGCAGGAATCTTGCCTGTTTCCTGCCGGGAATGCTGGGCTGTGGCCTCCTTGGGGGGCAGGGATTTTGTTTAGCACAACTCTGGCAGCCCCGAGCAGTGCCCACGGGAGCTCAGCTCTCTGCACCCCCAGCCAGCCCTGAGGAAGGATCCTTCTGCCTAAATTCCAAGCAAAGGCTCTGTGGGTCTCACAGGGACCCACTGGGCCACACGGAGCTGCTGTGAAGGTTATCTGAGCTGCAGAGTAGATGCAGGATGCAGGAAGAAGCCTTTTCGGAACTTCCTTCCTCCCATGGGAGGAGAGGGGCCCCTCACACCAGGATGTGTGAACAAACATCACCACAGTGGCCATGCCTCCCACTCCCCCCTAAAAGCTCATCTGCTCCCCCCAGCAGCCCATTCTGGCCCCCATTAAGTTGGTATAGGAACCCCGACATCTCTCTCTTCAGGGTCCGGTCATCTGAGCGTGCCCGCACGTGTGTGAACAGACGTGTTCTCTCGTCTCGTTAACTGGTCTGTTGCTGAATTTTCAGGCCCCTCCACTGAGTCTGCATTGGTAGAGGGAAAGGGCTTCCCTCCCAAGATACAAATTCAGGGGGGGCTATTCTGGGGTTGGCAACACACCCCATGCTGTACCCTGAGACCGCTGTCTGCGGCCCCATCTCGGCTCACGTGTGGGGTGCTCTGATCGTCTCTGTGAGGTCCAAACCTCTCTGTGATGCAATCCGAGAAATGTACCAGAACCGTGAAATCCTGCGCTCAGCCCCGGGGGTGGCTTAACAGCATGAGCCACGGCACTCTCGTCCTGAGATAAGGGTCATCATCTTCTGCAGCAGCATTACGTGCATCGTGGCTTTTGATTTTTTTCAGATCTTCAGACATTCTAGAGTCTTTAAGAAGGCCTGTTCTGAGAAGTTTACTCTTGGTAGGACTGAGGTTTGATTGCAGAGGAGACAAAGTTCCATTCCAAGGCGATGTAGCTAAAATTGTACCTACAGAGCGTCAGGGCACGGACAGAGACTTACGGGAGACTTAAAGAACATGTGTCGAGGTTCCTTAAAGAAAGCAAATCCGTGTGATGAGGGTAGAGCCCTGGGGGCCGGGGGTCATCTGGGAACCTTTCAGAAAGCCACAGACTTTCAAGAAGGAAGCGAGAAAGAGGGTCAGAGCCCACAAGTGAGTCAAAAGGCTGAAGTGACTGACTGTTGGGTTGATCCCAGGTGATGGGGGGGAGAGAAGGTTCAGGGTGCGTGGGGGGAAGGAAGGTTCCCCTGGCGGGAGGGTCACAGTGAGTGCCCATGAGGGTCTGGAGAATGAGGGCCCGGCAGCCACCTGAGGGAGGACGCCAGGCGCGCACACACCTGCTCTCGCCATCCCTGAACATTCCCGCTGAGAGTCAATGAGTAGAAGGAGAAGAAATGTCCGAGGAGAGAAGTGGGATCTTTCAAAATCGGCATGTCCATACAAGACTGGGCAGAGTCACTCTTCCAGAGACTGGAGCGCCCCAGCCCCCGCCCCTCTCCGGGGTCCGACGCCCTCACATCGTGCGCAGGGTCGTGAGGGACGGACAGGCCCAGCGGGGAGAGGCCTCGCACACTCGCTGTTTGTAAAAGGCGAAAGATTTATGCGATCTGAAGAGAAACCAGAGTATATCGCTGTTTGAAACACATTCAAAATCCCTCCGTCGATGATTAAAAAATCGAAAGCCGCTCATCCAGAGTTCCGTGTTCCAGCCGCACAGGGAACCCCGCTGTTTCACAAGGGGAGCCGAGCTTCCTCTACCCCAAGTGTTAGAGGCGGAGAAAGATGAGGGACGAACCACTCACACTTCATTCTGGGGGAGACAAAGAGCAAAAGAACACAAAACCCAGCAAAACCTCCGACCCGCAGTGTGACAAAGCCTTAGCTGCTCCAGCAGTGAAGGCGCAGACCGACCCCCAGAGTCGGAGGCCGGCGGGGGCAGGGGGCCCTTCTCCCGAGCCGGTGGCGTGGGCGAGATTTCTCCGTGGAGAAGCTGCAGTGGGGGACAGTCCTGCTGCAGGAGCTTTGCTGAGGACCCTGTGCCGAAGGGGCGGCGGGGCAGACCAGGGCTCCCACGTCCCCCGAGCTTCGAGGGTCTCAGTGCCCCTCCCTGCAAAGAAGTTAGGGGAGTGTGGTCAAGGGCTGGCTTTGCCAAGCACCCGGCCCGGCTTTGGGCACAAGGAGGGCATTCCCGCGGCCGTCCGTGAGGCTCTGGTCCTGGTGCGAGAGGCCATGGGGGCTGGAGAGATGAGCCCAGGGCTGAAGAGAACAGGACCTCCAAGCCGAGCTGCTCGGACTCCTGCGGAGAGCCAGACGCCACCCAGCGCTCCTGACTGCAGGGAGCGGAGAGCGGGGCCAGCGAGTGGGGGGCTGACTGGCTGGGCTCAAGGAAACCCATCCCTGAGAGCGGGTGCTCAGAGCCAAACACTTAGGACCCCAAGTTTTAGCGGAAAGCCGGAGAGGCGTCCTAGCTTAGGAGGGCCCCAGAGAAACCATGGGTCTGGAGAGGAAAGGGGCGTCCCGGCCAGCGTCAGAGACAGAGGGGAGGCAGGAGGTCAGGAGGGCCGGGGGCCAGACTGTCCACACCTCCACCCTCCGGGAAGCAGAGTGAAGACTTGACTGCCCCCGGCCCCCCAGCAGCCCTGGCTTCTCATCCTCCTTTCCTGTCCCAGGAAGGCCTTCAAAGTCCTCCCCACAGACAAAGGTCCTCCAAGACAAGGTCCCAGACCCGAGGGGTCGGAGGAACCTGTCACCCAGAGGAAAGGAAGGTGTCCCAGCTCTGCATCTCAATGTCTAGTCCCGTGAGGAAGGCTGCCAGCAAGAGACTGGGCAGCCGTCTACGGGCCCTCCTGCCCTCCGGAGCCTGGCCTGCCTTGATCTCCGGCTTCCAGGATTGCCACAAAATAAACTTCTGTCCTTTAAGCCAACCAGCAGCCCGAGCAGATGAGCAGACCAGTACACCGGGGAAAATATGTCAGCATCCTTGTCCCAAGGAGGATGCAGTCAGCTGGGGGGAAAGAAACACAAAGACCGGTGGTGTCCATCACAGGCCAGAGAGGGTGTCTGACAGATGCTTGAAGCAGGGTTAGGACAGAACCGATGGCCCACATTTTGGGGGTCCACTATGGAATCACCCAGCTTTGGAGGGAGCTGAGCTAGGGATAGAAAGAATGGATGCTTCTGGAGACGCAAGGAAGAAGTCTGGAGGGCGTTGCAGGCGCTGATCCCGGGCCAGCCCTGGGATCTGTGGTTGCCCCCGAGTGTGTGTGGCTGAGGGTTGGTGCCCGTGGATGCTGCTGAGGCCAGGCGGGCCGGGGGTTGGGGGGAAGGGGGCTGCTGGTGCAGCAGGCAGGAGCTGTACCCCAACCCGCGCCGCGGGGCACCACGCAGCTTTTCTTTCGGAAGATCCTCTTTTTATCAGAAATTACCATTTTGGAGTTTGTTTCCATTTCTGCAGAATTCCTCAGATTTATTTTGCGGTTTTGGAATAGTTTTTATGATAAACAGAAAGTGGGCTGCTGGAAGGCATCCATGTCAGAGCAAATGAAGACTTGTTTTGAAATCTACCAAGAAGCGGGTTGTTGATCTGCAACAGTAGCCTGTGTGCGGAAGCCACACCACTGCAGCCTTGGATATTTTGTTTCACTGTTTTCAAGCAGGGAAAGGAGTTTTCTACTGTTCTCACCCCCACCTGGCCCCCATCTGTGTAGACTCAGGCTGCACAGTCTTTCTGCGAATGTGGTCTGTCCGGCAGCCCTGCAGAGTGTCCTGCGTCGTGCCCCAGTCCTGGGAGATCGTAGTGCCTGCCTTCTGGCAGGTGCCCCCATGGCAGCATAGCTGTGAATCTGGCCCTGGGTCTTCGGCTGGTTCCAGAGAAGGGAAGAGGCTGCAGGCAATTAATCACCTGTGAGCTGCAGAAATTGCTGGCTGTCTCCCCTCCCCGCCAGCCTCCTTCTCTTCCTAATTAGAGAATTTTTATCTGGGTACACAAGGACTCAGGGTAAAAACTACGTTTCCCAGTCTACCTTGCAGTTAGGTATGGCCATGTGACTAACTTCTGGCCAATGGGATGTAAGCCAAAGTGTCACATGTCAGACATTGGCCAGTTGGCCAGCCCTTCCTCACTCCTGCTGCTTGGAACGTGGGTGTGATGGCTGGAGCTCCAACCCGCAGAAGGAGGATGAGAGTCCCCTCTTGGCTGGCAGAGCTGTGAGCTGGAAGGAGTCCCGCAGATTTTGTAGAACAGACCATCAGCCTCAAATGGTCTACCTCAGAACTCTTTTTGTGAGAGAAATAAATATCTCTTTTAAACTCCACTTATTTGGGGCTTTCTATCCCTATCCATGGGAAACTAATCCTAAATGGCACAGAGTAGGTACGACTGACCTGGCAATCCCTCCAGTAAGAGATGAGTATAAAGAAATGGTGGAACAAGTGGGCAACACTGTCTTCCGTCTCAGGTGAGGGCTCCACCCACTGGGTCCACCCCAGGGAGGGCAGCAACTTCCACCTGTGACTCACTCAGAGAACAGCTTACAGACACAGCACTGTTGTTCTGAAGTCGAGGTGGGTCTTGTGGATATGAACGACAGAAAAGGAGACCAGGGGCGCCTGGGTGGCTCAGTGGGTTAAGCCACTGCCTTCGGCTCAGGTCATGATCTCGGGGTCCTGGGATCGAGTCCCGCATCGGGCTCTCTGCTCAGCGGGGAGCCTGCTTCCCTTCCTCTCTTTCAGCCTGCCTCTCAGCCTGCTTGTGATCTCTCTCTGTCAAATAAATAAATAAAATCTTTAAAAAAAAAAAAAAAGAAAAGAAAAGAAAAGGAGACCAGTATTTTATGGATGTAAAGGTTGGGGTCCTGGCCCAGCAGGTGTGGCCGAGGGCGGGACCTTTAAGGTTCCACACATCCTCCGCCGCATCTGCTGCAGGACCCTGGGGAGGCTGCTTGCTCACAGTCCCCTCTGGCTGCCCTCATAAGGCAACTAAACATCGCAGGACACCACCGCCACCGCCACCAAGAGGGATCCGGGTCCCAGGCCTGCAGCCGTGCTGAGGTCGGGAAGCCCTGCTCTGGAGAGGGACTGCTGTCAGCCTCGAGCTGATAAAGAGGGATGTGGCACCCCAACTTTCCACATGCTTGTCCTCGGTTCCTCTCTCTATCCTTCCTCCCTCCTTTTATTCCACATCCAATTCAGAGCAAATCCTCTAGGTCCCACCTTCAAAATATACCCAGACTGCTAACAGCTTTGAACGCTCCGTTGTTATCCTGCTAATTCCAGCACACGTTGTGTCTCCCAGGTCTCTGCATCTGCCGTGGCTGCCTGGACGACCTTGTGTAGGACAGATCCTGTCTCTCCCCTGCTCAGAATCCTCTGGTATCCTTTAATCTCATTCAGAGTAGAAGACACAGCCCTTAGGATGACCCCTAGACTGCAGTGTCCTTTCCTGCTCCCCCCACCCTCCTCCTCACAGACGTGATGTCTAGCTTACTTGCTCTCTCCCACTCCAGCTGCTCTGACCTCCAGTGTCCATCAATCCTACCAGGTGGGCTTCCGCCTCAGGGCCTTTGCACTCACTGCTCTCTATGTGAACCTTTCTTCCTACAAATGAAGGATGTTCAACACATCACCTCCTAACACTTCCAAAAACTTCATCTTGAAGACACGTTGTGTATAACGGAACCCCCTGCAGCCGCCCTCAGGCCTCATTCTCTGTGTACCGTTCCTGTTCTGTTTTTCTCCATCTAACTCTTCATCACTGTCTAGGACGCTATATATTTTGCTTGTTTATTCCGTTGGCGGTCTTTCTCCTTGCTCTTTTCCCATGTAGGTCAGGGCTTAGTGCTTCAGCTCCTCCCCGCTGAACGAACATATGACAGACAGACAGGGTTTGGTTTTGTGGTTGTTTGTTTTCCTTTGCTTTTTCTTTCTTTCTTTCTTTTTAAAGATTTTATTTATTTATTTATTTGACAGAGAGAAATCACAAGTAGATGGAGAGGCAGTCAGAGAGAGAGAGAGAGGGAAGCAGGCTCCCCGCTGAGCAGAGAGACCGATCGATGCGGGACTCGATCCCAGGACCCTGAGATCATGACCTGAGCCGAAGGCAGCGGCTTAACCCACTGAGCCACCCAGGTGTCCTCCTTTGCTTTTTCAAAAGGAGAAAGAACATACTTTAAAAGGCAATTATTCGGGGCGCCTGGGTGGCTCAGTGGATTAAGCTGCTGCCTTCAGCTCAGGTCATGGTCTCAGGGTCCTGGGATCGAGCCCCGCATCGGGCTCTCTGCTCAGCAGGGAGCCTGCTTCCCCTTCTCTCTCTGCCTGCCTCTCTGCCTGCTTGTGATCTCTCTCTGTCAAATAGATAAATAAAAAAATCTTAAAAAAAAAGGCAATTATTCTACAGCAAGGTGATATGAGAAACTGAGGCACAAAAGAAATGTAGATAAAACTAGATGTCCAGGGGCGCCTGGGTGGCTCCGTGGGTTGAGCCTCTGCCTTGGACTCAGGTCACTCAGGTCAAGATCTCAGGGTCCTGGGATCAAGCCTCGCATCGGGCTCTCTGCTTAGTGGGGGGCCTGCTTTCCAACCCCCCGCCCCCGCGACTGCCTCTCTGCCTACTTGTGATCTCTATCAAATAACTAACTAAATGAAATCTTTAAACAAACAAAACCAACTGGATGCTCGTATAACCTGCAGCAACTTGGCAAATACTAGAGGCGGCAGAGTATAGGGCTCTGCCCGGAAGCTCCCGACTTGATCTCAGTGCCTTGCCAGAGGGACAAACAACTTCGTTTTGGGAATAGCCAAGCCTCCTATATCCTGTGAGTCTCCTGCAACAGATGAAAGCACTTCGGAACTTCCCTTATCTTTACTCCCCCCAACACCGAAGCCTACTGTCAGTTACTCCTCACAACCCCTGGGCAGCAGCTCTGTCTGTCCCTGGGTCCTGTCCCTGAGCTTTAGTTAAAACAACCATTTTGCACCAAAGACGGCTCAAGAGTTCTTTCTTGGCCGTGGGCTCCGGATCTCGCCACCAATACTCCTCCAGAAACGACATCAAAGGCACCTACAAACACTGCCGAGTTACTGTGCAAAATCCAACGAAAGCAACCACATTTTCTTTTTTCTTATATTTTCACTGCGGAGAGTCCCAGAATTGCTCAGTTTGCATCTCTTTTAAAAGGAAGCTACCTATTTTTCTTGGCTTTGGGAATGTTTCATCTAGCAATTTGGAAAAAGGATTAGCCTGTTACGCTGGTGGTTTAAGCCCAGGCAGAATAAACATAGTCCTTGGCAGGTAAGTAGCTCCTTAAACAGACTCAGCCAACATCTGCCTCCTTCCTCCCTCCAGGCTCCTGAACAGGAATAAGGCGGTTGATAATCGTCCAGCATTTTTTAGGAGTGGCTGAAATTTGATACGGAGACTTTCTCGGGTTGAATTTAGTTGTTTGAAGTGCCGGACAATTAAAAAATTTTTTTACCGGACTTGCTGAGCGAATTGTATGTGCCAGACACTGGGCTGGGTCCTGGGTCCGTGCGTCTCCTCCAAACCCGCTCCGAGAGCACCAGGTTTTCAAGGGGCGACAACCTCCCGTTAAAGAGATGTGACCAGAGCACAGACCTTGGCCCAGTTCTAGGAACTTGGGAGACACCAGAGAACAAAACCCAAAGACCCTGGTAGCTCAAAGCCCCACCTTTAGTGAATGATGGGGAGCTGAGAAAGGCGTGCTGAGCTAAAATGAAGTTTAAACTTCACTTAAAACATGCTCCCTGCCCCCAGGGAATTTAACAATTACTGCAGGATCTAAGAATGAAATAATAGTGACTATAAGGAGCTGGTTAGAAGGTGGGGGGCTTCACTGCTGGGAGGGAGGGGGTGCATTCACCAGAGGGGTCCTGGAGGAGGGGCCTGCCCACATGGATGGGCGGCTGGGGGGCTGCCCAGGTGAGCAAACCCAGAGGGTACGGCCTAGCTGGTCACCATGTGTTTTCAGGACACACGTTCTGGGCTCACAAGGATGGTGAACTCACCCATTCTTTCCTAACTCAAAGCTTGCTTGCCTTTTTTTTTTTTTTTTAGAGAGATAGAGCACAAGCCGGGGAAGGGCAGAGCAAGAAGGAGAGAGAGAATCTTAAGCAGACTCCATGCCTGTGCTGGGCTGGATCCCACCACCTTGAGATCATGACCTGAGCTCAAACCAAGAGTCAGACACCTCACCAACGGAGCCACCGAGGCGCCCCTGACTCAAAGCTTCCTTGAGCGACTGTAGGGTGCAAGATCTGCTTCACCAGCCTCATGGGTGAGCACCCCACAACAAGTTCCTTCCTGATCATGTGGAAATGTTAAGGTCTGGAGCTGGAGGTCCAGAAGGAATTCTTGAGACTCCTTGGGTGCAAAATGGTGGTTTTATTACAGCACAGCGACAGGACCTGCGACCAGAAAGAGCTGCCCGGGGATGCTGAGGATCATTGGAACCTGGGGAGGTAAAGGCAAAGGGAGGAAGGATTTTCGTGATGCTACCGTAGGCCCCAGCCCTGGAGGCCTGGGTGTTCTCAAACCAAGCTGTTTTTCCCTTTTTCCCTCTAGCAAGGCACATTAAGATCCGGAGCTTCCTGGAGGAGGACTCTGCCTGCCTCATGCACTGGTCAAGGGCCGCGGGTTACAAGGAAGTTTAATTTTTATCTACTTTTCCTTTGAGCCTCTGTTCTCCCCCGAGGGAGTTTGCGTTCTGGAGGGAGCGGCTGCAGAGTTCCACGTGTGCAGAAGCGGCAGGATTCCAGATCATTCCAGATCGCGGTAGGAAAACTGCGCAGGACCGGGCCCCAGAGAACAGGCGGCGGGAGAACTCTCCCAAACCCCTGGGCAGCGTGTGGGGGCGGGTAACGCGCAAAGCGGGCTGCGAGCGGGAAGCGCGGGGCACCCGGGCGTGGAGACCGAGCGAGCGGGACTTAGGAAAGGTCGGTGTGGCCGTGACCTCACGAGTGTGATGCGCCCCACGTCTGCGCCCGTGAGTGCCAGCGCCCGAGTGCCCCAGGCCTCTCCTCGGGGGCCGCCGGCACACACCGCGGCCTCAGCAGACCCCCCCAGCAGGATTCGAACCAGCACCGACTCGCCTCGGCGCTTTCTCCAAACGGAACACCAGACCACACGGCGTCCATTTCGGCAGCGCTCCAAGCCCACTGGAAAAGGGAAGGAGAGGTTTTGCCGGCAGCGCTGCGACTGACAAAGGCAAGTTTTCGCTCCGAACTTTTCCGCGTTCGGGAGGAATCGGCACGAGCGGCTCCTTGCACGCGGGAGGACGCGGCCCAGAAGCGCGCGCTCACCGTTCACCGGGCTGGCAGGGCCGCACCGGTGCTCCTCGGGGCGCCGCCGGCGAGGGGACCCCACTCCTCCGCGGTGCCGCGGGGCACGTGCGCGAGCTGCCCGAGCGACCCTCCCGCCACCCGCCCTGCCCGCGGGGCTGAGTCCGCCGTCCCGCGCGGGAGCCAAGGGCAATGGGGGCGCGGGCGAGGTTGGGGCGGGGCGGGGTTCGGGCGAGGCCAGGGGCATGGGGCGGGGCCACGGGAGGCGGGCCCGGGGGCGGCCCGGGCGCCGACCGCCGCGCTCTGGACACCCCAGGTGGGCGCTGGGCTGGGCTCTTCTGTCCTGCCCGGGCTGCGAGACCCACTTCCTCTTCCGCGCTCCCAAGCGTCGGAGCCGGAGGGTCCCGGCGGGGCCCCGCAAGTTCCGGCTCCCCGCGAGCCCGGGTCTCCGCGAATCCGGGTTTCCGCGAGTCTGGGTCCTCGCGAGTCCCGGGGTCCGGCACTCGGGGGGGGGGGGCGGCGACCGGCTGCTCCAGCGGCGCCCGGCGCGCACCGGCCGGACCCGCGCGGGGAGCAGGAGGGGGACTTCCTGCGGGAGGATGAGGAAGCCCGATGGGAAGATCGTGCTTCTGGGGGACATGAACGTGGGCAAGACGTCGCTGCTGCATAGGTACATGGAGCGGCGCTTCCCGGACACGGTCAGCACGGTGGGCGGTGCTTTCTACCTAAAGCAGTGGCGCTCCTACAACATCTCCATCTGGGACACCGCAGGTGAGGGCGGACACCGCTCGGCGGCCCGTCGTCCTGGGGCCCCGCGGCGGGAGATAAGCTTCCCCCGGGGCCGGGCTGTCCCAGGCCAGGGCAGGACTTCCCCCAGGGCTGGGGCCCCGTGCACAGGGTCCTGCCTTCGCACTGCGTGTGACCCCATCTCCGGATCGGATCAGGTCCCTGGGCACAGTGGGAGACCATCCTAGGCCCCTCTCTGTCCCTGCTTCTTGTTCTTTGCTGGGTGGGAAACTTCAGCCTCTCTGTGGGTCTTAGGGACCTGACAGGTGACACTCCAAAGAGAGAATCTCCTGGTGTCTGTGTACCCCGCGGCGGCTGGGCTCTGGAGCCCCACCATCCTGCTGATGGGAGCCCCGTGTTCATGGACGGGATCTCATTTGTTACCCCCAGCCACCTGGAGGGCTGAGCACGGCTAGTGTAATGACTCCTTCTTCACGAAAGAGGAAGTTGAGCCTCAGAGCCTTCCAGACAGGCTTTCAGGGTTTGGTTAGGAGACCCGGAAGCCGAGCGCAGACCTCCGGCTCAGGCGGACCACATCTGCGTTTCCCCCTTCACTTGCCACCTGCCTGATCTCGGCTCCTGTCTCCCGGGGCTCTGATGCGGTTTTCTGCGGAAGCATTTTTTAAAATAGCGATGAATTATTTTTAGTACATGTAGTTTTTGTGATTTTTCCAAAAGAACACATCATAGGGTCTTGATTCAGGCTTTCGGTTTGTTCACTCTGCAAAAGTGCACTGTTAAGGACAGTCCTATCCGAGGGTTTTCCTCCTTCCTCAGGGCAAGGGAGAAGGTGTTTGAGGTAAATAAAGGCGCTGAATCGCTGGGCTTCCACAGGCCCAGCACTTTCAGAAGTGACGCAAATACCGAAGGTCCCGTCTAGAAAGTTTCGATTGCCAGCCTGGGCATCCGCTCTGCTGGGTAGAGAAAATTAGAACTAGCTCCCGGTTTATAGTGCAGTTGATGGAGTTCGAGGATGTCCATCTGCCTTGCTCTGTCCTGCTTCCTTTCGTGCGGCCCCTTTTAGTGCGGTGGTTGATGGCTGACTAAATGATCTGCAGTCACGCTGTGAAGACAGCGTCTCCCATCCCTGGTGTACCCATCCCTGCTCTCCTCTCCAGGCTGCGCAGACGCGTTCCCAGATGCTTCCCTGAAGCTGACTTTGTAGCGCTAAGCGTTTGGCAGGGATGGACCGTAAGCTCCAGAAGTCACTTCATGTTGAAGTGACTCGGCTGCCTGTTTTGTGCGAGACTGGCCCTGTCAGTCCTTTAGCTGGCCGGCTGGCCTTCGTCGCCGTCCCTGGTTTACAAGGGGACGATCAGGATAGGCGTCAGGGTCCCCAGCTGAGCAGCCCTGTGGCGTCTGCCGTGGGAGCTGGGGTTTCTGGAATGGGAACCGACCTCTGGTGCCGAGCAGGCCCTCTGGCGTCAAGAGTGTGAACTAGCAAAGTGATTTTGGCTGGCCACTTTCTTCAGTGACCAGGACGTGACGCAGCGGGGACCCTGATCCCCAGAGGATTTTGTAATACAGCAGATGCTGTGCTGGCGACTCATTTCCTGGCTCCTGCGTTCTTGTTCCTGAAACCCTTAGTGTGCGCCGGGTCAGGCTCCTGGGGCAGCGGGGGTGGCCAGGCCCGGCCCCCACACGGCTGACCTGTGTGCACACACCCAGGGTGACCGAGGCTTGGCGTTGGTGCTGACCCAGGCCATCTCCGTGCCTGGCACCCCCGCCACTGTGGGTGGGCTCTTTCTGTCTTCCTCTTGAACATCCTTCCCATCCCACAGACGCTGCGTCTCAAGCTGTGTTTATTTGACTTTTCACAACCAAGGTGGAGGGTAAGGACCCACGGGAGGGTGGTTTTAGTGCTGGCCCTGGTCGTGGGAGGTGGGTGAGGGGCCCTGGGAAGGTGTGCGCGGCGGCAGACTGTTCAGTAGCAGAGGTGAGAGGAGGGCTGGAGAGACTCGTCCTGCCGGAAGCTGGAGCGGGGACGGGAGGTTTGCTGGGCTGGTTAATAGATACCTGATTCAGGGACACAAGAGGCCTTCCAAGGCGGGCAAGGTCACGTCCACATCCGGGATGGGGCCGTGGAGGTTGGCAGAAGCTCAGGGGTTCAGACTTTGGTCTGTCCAGGTGCCGTGTGTTCAGCTCATGGTGCCGTGCTCTGACCTTCGCCTCGCGGGGCAGACAGGTGTGGGACATCCACCCTGAAGGTTTGATACGTTCTGTAAGCCAAAGACGGTTGCCCGGAGACGAGATGGGGCCCCAGTGGAATCCGCCACCGCTGTCTGGGCCAAACAGTCTGGATAGATGGTGCCCATCATTCGGTGAAGTCAGCCCAGCCCCTCCTCCACGCCTGGGGCGGCAGCTTCGTGGGTTTTCGACTCGGGGGAGCAGGGAGAGGCAGCAAGGAAAGCAGTGGCGTCATTTCACACCGGATCATCCAGAGAAGCTCCATCCCCGGAGCCCTGCAGGCTCGACACCGCCTCCTTTCCTCCTCCCTCAGGCTGCAGCCTCTGGGGGCGGGTGAGGCTCAGTGTTGCTTCCCCAGGATCCCTCCCGCGAGGACCGGTTTGGACCACTCAGTCCCCTTTCCTCCACCCTCCGGAAACACGTTCCCTGTTTCCATCTGAGCTCACGCTGGCAGCACCCTAACGCCCGTGTTTCTACCTGAAGTCTCCGTGCCGCGTTGGCATCCTCTCAAGACAATACGGGTTTCTCTCCCTCGCTAGCGGGGCTGTTAGAGTCCGTCCTTCTGACGGTCTGCGCACGGCCAGGCAGGCTCTTTCCATCACGCGTCTCATGTGCTTCCCACCTCTTTGTTGCCCGGTTCCCAAGCCACGTCCAGCGTTGCCACAGCAGTCCCCGCTCCCAGGACGAAAATCTGTTTCAGTAGCAAACTTAGTGGCTCCACAAGCGCAGGTCGGAAGTCCTAAATGGGTCTGACCGGGCTGAAACTGAGGTGTCCGCCGTCTGCGCTCCGTTCTGGAGGGTCTGGGGGGGGGGTCTGTTTTGGCGTCTTCTCCAGCTCCCTGCTCGTATCCCATGGCTTCTTCATCCTCCATCCCCAAAGCCGTGGTGTCTGTCATCGTGTCTCTCGGACCCCAGCTTGTCAAGCCCCCTCCCCCACAGTTAGAGGACCCCGTGATTCCACTGGGTTCCCCTGTTCTCTTGAAGGGCAGCTGGTGAACAACTTCAATTTGTCTGCGACATTAGTCTCCCTTGCCCCATAGCATAACCTCTTAGAGGCTCCAGGGTTTTGGATGTGTCTGCGGGGTGCCCGTGGGGGTGGCGTGTGCCCTTCTGCCGGCCGCAGCCACTGGCCGCGTGTGCGATCCTGTGCGTGTTGTGTATCCGCATGTCATTTTTCTCCTCCATGAGATGGGGCGGTTGCAGCCGCCACCCGAAGCGCTGCCAGCAGTCGGTGGGCTGAACTTGGCCTGGTGCTTGAACTGTAGTACCTGGAAGGAAGGGCTCTGTTGGTGTTTGAGGAAGAAACAACCATCTCCTAGCTCTGGGTGCTTAGACCACGGCTGCACAGTAGGACAAGAGAGGCTTGTCACAGAAGGACAAGAGAAGCTTGAGCGGGTCCCCCGTAAGTAATTCTGCAGTAAGCGGAGAGGTCAGAGAGGGGAGATTCAGAGTGGCTATTGTAACGACGGCATGTTGAGATGTGTTCTTTCCATCCCTCATTTGCTAATGATTTTTATCACAAATGGTGTTGAGTTTTGTCCCATGCTTTTGCCACATCTACGGGGACGATGATGATTCTTTTCTTTCGCTCTGTTCATGGGATATGTCACGTTGATTTGAGGAGGTCAAACCATCCTTGCATCTCAGAGGTGATAGTTGGTTTAAGGTCTTTCTCTCAGATAACTTTGGTGCAACCCAGGAGAAGATGCCACAGGTCTGCGTATGACGTGGTGGTGCCCGTGAAGTTAGCTGAGAGGTCTTGGGCCCTGTGGCAGAGCCGAGGGCCTCTGTCCTGTGAGCGTCGGAAGGATGGGGAGGCACACCCACCGCCGAAGAAACCAGAGGAGACGGCCCATCTGTGCGGACTGGGAGCTCCCATCATCCCCCTTCCATGGTGTGTAGACGCCTCCGCCCCCAGATCCCCCTGGAGGCAGCTGCTCCCGGATCCAGGGAGCGACAGGGAACGGTTGGTGTTGTGATGAGCTGGAGAGTAGCTCTCTTTGACGGGGACCCCACGGTTGCTGATCACTGACCCTTTGGCCTGGCCTGTGAGGACTGTGTGGTCCCGGGAGCCCCGAGAGCGTGGTGCCAAAGCGGGTGGACAGCTTGTGCAAGCCGGACCTGAGGTCGGAGGACGCGGATCTCCCTTGACTCTGATGACGTTCGTGCGGCTGCCGATTGGCTCTGGAGGCCCGAACCTGGTGGCGCAGAGCCCAGCGGTTGGTGTTTGTGTGTCGGGAGAGCATGTGGCAGAGGACATCCCTTCCGGAGGTCAGCAGACTGAGCTGGTCGGCACAGGTGAGCCCATAGCCAGGCTGATGCACTTGTAGACCGGCGTTCAGTCCTTGGGGAACCCTGGTCAGTTGGGGGGGGGTTGTGTGGTCCCTCTGATCTGGACTGGGGTGAGGGTTGAGCTTGGACTTAAGATCATCTGAGCCCCCACTAAAAAAAGTTCTTGGAAAAACATCGCAGTTTACCTCTGAGATCTGGACGCCGAGGCTGCAGAGCCGGCGTGGTGGGTGAGCCCGTGTCTTTGGCGGCGGGTCCCCATCTGTCCCGTTACCGCAGGCTTCAAGGGCGCACCCTCTGGGTGCAGGGCCACGTTTGCAGAATTCCTCTGCTCTCCTGATCGGAAACGGTGGCCGGAATATGAATGCGGGTGTTAAGACAGGTGGAAGGAAAGCCAGGGTTCTGGGTTCAGCGGGGCAGACAAGGCGCCATTATCCTGCGAGATCTCCGTGGACAAAGGACGCCTGTGAAGAGTGTGGGGGCTGGGGGTCGGCCCGGAGGCCTCCTGGAGGGGCTCCGAGGACTCTGGAGGCGGGAAGAGGTATTTTAGGCTCCCTCGTGTGGTGCTGATTCGGGAGAATTTAACTAATTGAGGTCAACCATACTGGTTAACTCATGCGTGAACCCCATGTACTGTGTCTGGAGGATGGTCTGGGCTTTCGGATTTCATCTCGGACTTGCCTCTTGCTTTGCTGTGACTCACATAAATTCCCTTTCTGTACAAAAATGTGTACATACAGCTGTCCGCATGTGTACATACAGATGAGCTTAAACGGCGGTTCATTCTTTTTTATTTGTATATTTTTAAAATATTTATTTATTTGAGAGAGAGACAGTGAGCAGAGAGCCCGAAGTGGGGCTGGATCGCAGGACCCTGGGGTCATGACCTGAGCTGGAGGCAGATGCTTCAGCGACTGAGTCCCCCTGGGTGCCCCACGGCTGTTTCTTCTTATGGGAATGGCTTCATCACCGGGACGACAGATTTTCCTGGTCCTGCTGTCAAGTGCCCACTGGCCTAGGAAGATTCCAGCGTTCATTTCAAAGGTGGAGTGAAGGCAGGCTGGTGGGATTTCCAGATCCACAGAGTGACACAGTGGTGGGCTCCCTGGGTTTTCTTTTTGCCTCATTTTCCCCAGAGTTGGAGCTGAAGAAACCAACAACCCAGAAATGCCTAAGGGAACAGACAAGACAAAATTGAAAGCCCATTCATTCACCAAAGGATCAGGAAAGAGGTAGCCAAGTAAACAATCTCTTATATGTGTATGTGTGCATTTATTTACTTATTTTTATTATTTTCAAAAAGATTTATTGTTAGAGAGAGAGTGTGTGCACTGTGTGAGCAGAGGGAGGGGCAGAGGGAACGGATCTCAAGCAGATTCCCCACTGTGCTGGTGTAGGGCGGATCCCAGGACCCTGAGATCAGGATCTGAGTGGAAATCCGGAGTCCGACACTCAGCCGACTGGGCCACCCCAGCGCCCCCCAACGAACCTTTTAGATCACAAGTCAGTAGTCCAGCCAAACACTCAGAAAAGGCTGGGGCACCCCCATCCGTACCATCAAGATCTCATAGGAGTGGGGACTCTCATTCCTGCCAGGAGTGACGAGCCCTCCCCCTGGGCAGTGCCCGTGGAGGCTGCCCCCGGAGTCTGGCTTCCGCCTTCACCTGTCAGGGAAGGGAAAGCATGTGCCCCAGCCCCCTGGGCCCTACTGGGACAAAAGAACCAGCTCAAAGGGAAGATTTAAGGAAGATCCAGTGTCTCATAGCACAGGGTGGAAATGTCCAGGTTTTAATAAAACAAAAAACTCATCATATAAGAACGAGGGAGATCTCCAACCGAGTCAAAAAGGACAATCACAAGAGGCCAGCCCAGAGCTGACAGAGGTGGTCATGTTACCCCAAGGGCCTGAAAGCCATCCAGAGCCTGCTTCCGTGAACAATCACAAACCCCTAAACAAATGAAAAAAATAGAGGGTCTCAGCAAAATCAAATTTAAAGAAGACCTACATGGAAATCTCTGAATGAAAAAAGTGCTGTAACAAAACCAGAAGGCTCGGGGAGCACTCCCTAGCCAGGAGGAGGGGAGAAAGGAAGCAACGGCGTGGGCAGACAGCTGCAAACACGGAACCCGGAGCACGGAGAGTGCAGAGGGAAGTGACTGGAGCCGGGCGGCCGGTGGGGCAGGAGATGGACACCGCGCCCTCCCAGTTCTGGAAGGACAGGAGAAAGGGTGCGGCTCGCAGAGTCCCAGAAGAAGTAACGGCCGGGAGCTTCCCAAAGTCGGCAGAGACAGAAACTGGCAGGTTCTAGAAGCCAAGAGAGCCCAAACAGTATAAACGGAAAGAGATCCTTGCCAAGCACAACGTAACAAAATCCTGAAAACAAAAGACAAGGAGGAAGTCTCGAAAGCAGCTGGAGGAGAGGTGGAATCAAAGGGACAGTGGTGTCACATCCGACCCCACGGTGGTCAGAAAGGAGGCATCTTTTTCAAGGACTGAGAGCAAAGGAGAAGAACACGGCTGTCGAGTTCTCGGCCGCCACCCGTCCCCGCACGTGACTCTGGAGAGACAGGCTCCTGTCCCATGTGCCGCCAGGGTGGACTCGGTTTTCTTCTGTTCCTTAAATTACACATAGTTGTGGGGTGCCTGGGTGGCTCAGTGAGTTAAGTCTCTGCCTTCGGCTCAGGTCATGATCCCAGGGTCCTGGGATCGAGCCCCGCATCGGGATCTCTGCTCAGCGGGGAGCCTGCTTCTCTCTCTCCCACTCCCCCTGCTTGTGTTCCTTCTCTCACTGTTGCTCTGTCTCTCATTTAAATATATAAAATCTTAAAAAGAAATTACACATAAGAATGCTATTTTGTGCTTAATGTGCTATTTAGGCAAATTGGGGAGGTTTTTTTTTTTTTTATATGGATTTTAAAAGCTTTGTTTAGAAATTGGCAACAAGTTTTCCGTAGGTAATAGTTTTTGTTTTTTGGTAGAATTGTCTAGGTTGTGTTTTATATCTAAGGTTTATTGAATGTTTGCCTCTATGCAGTAAAATTCACTTTTTTTTAGTGTATAGTTAGGAGAGTTGACACATCCCTAGAGTTGTGTGACCGCAATCAAGATACAAACCATTTCTTTTTTTTTTTTTTTAAAGATTTTATTTATTTATTTGACAGAGAGAAATCACAAGTAGGCAGAGAGGCAGGCAGAAAGAGAGAGAGGGAAGCAGGCTCCCTGCTGAGCAGAGAGCCCGATGCGGGACTCGATCCCAGGACCCTGAGATCATGACCTGAGCCGAAGGTGGCGGCTTAACCCACTGAGCCACCCAGGTGCCCCAAGATACAAACCATTTCTACTGTAGACCACAATCTTGTGTCCCTGGAGTCTCCTTGGCTCACCGCCGGCCCCAGATGGTACCGACGAGTCTCTGTCCCTAGAGTCTGGCCTTCTCTAGACCCGGAGTACGGGGCGTCTGGAGTCCGGCTTCTTTTGCATCAGGCGTTTGAATTCCTCTGTGCCGTGGCGCTCATGCCTGTCCGTCCCCCAGCTGGAGCACACTCGGATGGCTTTCAGTTTGGTGATGATGGACAAAGCCACTGTAAATACTCACATAGAGGTTTTCGCGTAAATACCAATTTTCATCTCTCAGGTGAGTGACCCACGAGTAGGCGGTCTGGGTTTTAGGGTCGGGGACGTTTGGCAGCAGTTGTGCCAACACCGTTGGTGACGAGGTGAGTTTCTGCGCTCGCCTTCATTGTCGTGCAGCGTTTCAGAGACCTCGTTTTCACGGACGGACTTGGAGAGTTTATTACGCAGGTAATTAGGACCCAGCCCCCTTTGTGAGGAAAACAGGCTGCTGCTTGTTTTTCTTGGCGGATTCAACACAAGCACGTGTGGGAAAATCTGAGGGCGGGTTTGTTCATTTTTTTTTTTTTTTTTTAGATTTTTAATTTACTTATTTGACAGAGATCACAAGTAGGCAGAGAGGCAGCAGAGAGAGAGGAAGGGAAAGCAGGCTCCCGCCGAGCAGAGAGTCGGACGCCAAACGTCATCCCAGGACCCTGAGATCATGACCTGAGCCGAAGGCAGAGGCTTTAACCCACTGAGCCCCCCAGGCGCCCGAGTTTGTTCATTTCTGTGTGGGGGTAACGTGCGTGTAACGTGTAACGTGTGTCACACACGGGGTAGCGTGCGTATGTCGGGAAGCAGGCAGGCGTTTGCAGAGTGGTCCCTTGCAGTAGCAGACCTGAGAATTGTAAAGTTTTGGTCTTGATTTCTTTTCTGGTCCACGAAACACACGTTTCACGGTCCGTTTTGGTCTCTGCAGCTTTCTTTTTTTTAGAAACAAGGTCACTTGCAGAGCGCGGTGAGAGCTGCTGTGGCCACGAATCCCTTGGTTTCCCGTGATCAGTTATTTCCAGCCAGCATGCAAAATCCAGCCCTTTCTGGAGCGCTCCCTTCCCGCTCCGCTCTGAGTGAGGAAACCACCATGCGTGCATTTTCTAGAATTTGTGTCTCAACAGACGCTATGCCGAGCTTGTGTCTCCCCCAGGGCACCTCACCCCCGCAGGTGGATTTGTCCTGTGGACCTGGAGGATGTGGATGGGCAAGGCTGTGCTCGGCTCCCACTTCTGAAACTGCTCAGCCCCTACCACGCCTCCTCTTCCTCTTCCCCTACCACGCCTTGGGGCCGTGGGCACAGAGGAGCTTGGCTCTGACCTGTGTGGGCTTGCTGGCAGCAAACGTGAGACCAGCCTGGCCCTCGCAGGCACCGTGATTCAGCGGTGGAGCCGCTCAGGGTCTTCCGTCCTCGCCGGGCAGGTGTCGCTCACGGTCCGTCCGTGTAACGGGGCACGGGCGGACGAGGTAGAGGCTGGTGCGATTCCCGCGACCGCCCGCCTTCTCAGCTTCTCCCTCTCTGTGATGAAGAGGTGGGCTCCGGAAGTTCGTGTCCCACGTCCCACGGCCAGCTGGTGGCAGAACAGGGGCTGACGTCAGAGTGGGGGACTCTGTCCCGCTCCTCCCTGCTCCGTGCTGCCTTTCGGTGTCCCGTCCGGGAGTGTGGTCTCAGGCCTCCGCTCTTTCAGTCCACGGGGAGGTCAGGGGGGTGCTGGAGCGGAGAAGCCGCCTGGGGGACGCTCGCCAGGTGGCTGACGTGCAGCCGGCCGAGCCCGAGGCCCGGACCCTGCAAGCGGCAGAGCTCCGTCCCGGCTCCCGGGGCGCCCGCCAAGCTCCGGACCTCGCCGCGGCTTCGCGTGGCTGGGATTCCGGCGTTTCCCCTCTGCGGGAAGCCCCGCCCGGAGGCGATGGTGCTTTGCTGTGCTGGGAGCAGGGCAGGATCGGGCCAGGATCGGAGGCCAGGCGGGACACAGACCTAACGCTGTCCTTCCCGTGCTGGGACCCTCCGCGGGCACGGCCGACCCCCTCCCGTGCGGAGCGCCTGCAGGTCCCCGCCGCCCTGGGAGCAGCACGGCACAGCGAGGCTAAGATGCTCGGAAGGGACAGACCCCGCCTGCACCTGCCCGACGGCCAGCTCGGTGAGGGCCTGGCCGTGACCGAGCTGGGACAGCTCTAGGACCACAGACGGTGGGGGTCGGCTTCTACAGCCTGTGGCCTCCAGGGCCGGGGCGGGAGGAGCTGGCAGCCGGATTGTCGTTCCCAAGGTGGCTGGGCTCGGGGGTCTCGTCTTCCTCCTCAGCCCCCTCCCGCCCCCGTGCTCACTCAGCGCCCCGTGCTTGTCTCGCTCAGTGGACCTAGAGGACGTGTGAACTGTCCCCACGGCGTCCCCAGTGGGAGGGCGACCGGCCGGGGAGGCAGCCGAGAGCCTGGAGCGCTCAGCCCAATGGGGCGTCCGTCCCGGCTGCAGGGTCTGGGGTCAAGGCCAGTCCCGTGGCCGTGGGAGAGCCGTCCCTTGACTGGAGCATTGTTTGGGAAGTGCTGTTTTTCTTTTCTTTTCTTTTTTTTTGGTAGAGAAACAAAAGATCTTTTCTTTTGTAGCTGCTCCTGTGTTTATTTGTAAAACTGTTCGGGCGGGAGTGACCCTCGGGAAGGGAGGCTGGGGCTGGGGCCCGTCGGCCCTTCTGTGCCGAGTCAGGCCGTGGACGTTCTCCTTCCCCCTCTCAGGACTTCTGTCGTGCGTGTCCTTTGTTAGAGGGAGAAGTCGTCGTCCCCTTCTTCGGTGGTCAGCCCTGGTGGCTGCGTTTCACCAACATCGCGAACACCCGGAAGGGGGCTGGGCGTTCCTGCGTTTCCGTGCGGCCCCGGGGACCCTCCACCTCGCTCTGGAGCCCTGAGCGCTCAGCGTGTGGGCGTCGTGCCGCAGCTGGGCTGGGGGCGTCTGCCTCACAGGTTCTCGGAGAGCTTCTTTCTCCGTCCGTCCCTGTGATGGCCTTTCTCTCCAGACGCGCTCGCAGACTGTTTGTGGGGGAACATGGAATATGTGGGAAAGTTGCTGTACGTTTGTTTTTCCCTTTATTTCTGAAAATTAGACGTGCACTTTTTAAGAAGATTTTATTTACCTGAGGGGGGGCAGGAGCAAGGGGAGCAGCAGAGGGAAAGGGAGAAGCAGGGTCTGCGCTGAGCAGGGAGCCCGACGTGGGGCTCGATCCCAGAACCCTGAGGTCATGACCTGAGCTGAAGGCAGACCTTTAACCGCTGAGCCAGCCAGGCGCCCCAAGAATGCAGGATTTTTTTTTTTTTTTAAAGAGAGGAGTAGTTATTTATTTAGTATTTTAAAAAGATCTTATTTATTTAACAGAGAGGGAGGGGACACAAACAGGGGGAGCAGGAGGAGAAGCAGGTTCCCCATTGAGCTGGGAACCCAATGTGGAGCTCGATCCCAGGACTCTGGGATCATGACCTGAGCTGAAGGCAGATACCTCACCGTCGGAGGTCCCCAGGTGCCCTGGGATGCATTGTTCTAACTAAAGTTGTGAGAAGGGAGTTGGGGGAACGGAGGGGGAGAAAAACCCTGAGAGACTGTGGACTCTGAAAAATAATCTGAGGGTTTTGGAGGGTGGGGGTGGGAGGTGGGTGAGCCCGGTGGTGGGTATTATGGAGGGCACGGATTGCATGGAGCGTTCAGTGTGGGGCATAAACAATGAATTCTGGTACACTGAAAAGAAATTAAAAAAAAAAAAAAAAACAACGTTGAAAAAAATTGACAGTTAAAAAAAAAAAAGTTTCCCTCCTGTTCGGATTTTGTATTCTGCCAATCTGTTTTCCTACTTCTCCTTTGAAAGGTCTCATTTCATTATTAGGAGGCTTCGCAGGCGTCGGGGGGACGGGGGGTACACGAGGGTCACAGCTGACGGAGGAAGCCTCTTCGTTCCCGTCGCACCCAAAGCGCTTCCGTGCGTTTGAGTCCGTGCGGCGGTGCAGAGGGGCTCGCGCGTGCGGCGGTTTGTGCTGGCGGCTCAGCTACCGCGCCGTCGTTCAGAGACCCCGTCTCAGCGGCCCCCGGGGTGAGGCTCCGTCCCAGATTTGGCCAAATGGCAGCTGCTGCTTACCTAGCGCCTACTGTATACACCGGGGCTGTTCCTGGCTCTGTGTGTGTGTTGGCTCCTGGATCACCCCAGGACCCCGGGAGGTGACAAGGTCACATCCGTGCCGGGTTTCCTGAGCCCGGAAGTGGCTGAGCTGGGCTGACTGCCCGGGGCTTTCCGCACATGGTCCCCCAGCGTGTGTGTCCTTCACAGAGGTGACCTTTAGTGTGAGGGAGAGTGAGCCCGGGACGTGCTCCGAGCAGCACGGAGTCTCTGCGCGCGTGCACGATGGGGCGATGGGTACCGCCGTGCCCCCGTCTAGTGCCGGCACCCTGTGGTGCTAAGTTACAGCTGCTCCCAACCTCGGGGCCACCTGCCTCTTAAGTAACAGCTTCCGTGTCATCCGCTCCTCTGCCATGTCGAGCTGCCGGAATGCCCCGTGCCTGAGGTTGTGTTCTCGTGCGGCGCTGGGGGTCAGCACAGCGCTGGACTTGCCCTTCAGACGGGGGTCCCAGATCTCTCACCCGTGGACTCGGCTGCGCCGTTCCTGGGTAACTTGGTTCAAGAAGGGCCCGTGGGACCCACCACCCGCTGCCGTGAGCTCGTGGGCCTGGTTTGGGGGCCGTCCAGGTCTCCGTGTCCGAGTCCTGGGGAAGGGCGAGCACTCCCTGTGCTTTACGGTACCACGTTCGGCCTGGCCTGTTCGCAGACACTCCGGATCGGCTCGAGCCTGTGTGCCGGAAAGACCCCCAGGTCTGTGTCCCCGCAGAGACGGCCGGTCTGCCACTCGCTGTGTCCTCACTCAAAGCGGGCGTCTGCTCAGAGCAGACGGCTGATGGGGGACAGCGGATCTTGTGGAAAGTGGTTGTCTCAGGCCGCTCGATGGTTCAGTGGCCCCAACTTCAGCTCATGGCTGCGTCTGGGAGGCAGTGGAATTTTTTTTTTTTTTAGCTGAATCAGTGGGACAGTTTTCTGGCAGGACATTGTCCTTTCTGTCTCTGAGTTTGAGCTGCCTCGTCCTCAAACTGTGGTAGCGAACCCGATTTCCAGGGTTGGTTCTGCAGCTCAGTTAGGACGCGGACGTGAGGGGCCGCGCGTGGCTCGCAGGACCCATACCCGGGCTTTCTTCCTTCCCCGGAGGCCCAGCAGGGTCCCTGAGCACTTGTAAGGAGGGGACACCGGTCCTTATTCCCATCTCGTGGCTTCTCTCTGACCTGCTGAGGAATAACTTTGAGGCTGATTGATGGGCATGGTTTGGGTTGGTTGTTTAATTTTCATGTATTTTGCTGGATGCTGAGTACCAGCTTCCAGTCAGAGACCAAGCGACCACTGTTTCTGTGGAGTGAGGCGAGCCAACAGGAATAAAGAACTTAAAAAACTGGTAGCATGTTGGCCAGAGTCCGGGGACGGTCAGCATTCGTTCTCAACAGGAGGCACGCTGGGCCGAGAGAGGCCCCCAGAAGAGTAAAGGGCACGGTCCGCCGTGTCTGTGCCCTCTGCACGTACCGCTCTGTGCCTGTTCTTGGGGCTCGAGGCGAGGGTTTTGTTATCTTCCTACTCTGTGCTGACTCTCCATTTTGTGCCTGTCCGAGCTCCAGGAGTTGGTGCAGCCGCCTCCAAGTTCCTTCTGGTTCAGTCCCGTTCGTGCCCAGAGTGAACCGCAGGAGGCGTGAACCCCTTCGCCCACCCGCTCGCTCAGTCAGCTCTGTGCACCTGCCACGTATCGGGTGCCTTGCGGAGCTCGGGGACGAGCAGGGGACGCGGCAGAGGCTTTCCTCCTGTGGACCTCACTCGGGTGCAGACGCGACCGCAGGCCAAGGGCTCGTCCCGTCCCCTAGTGCTGCGAAGGAAAGGTGTGCGTGGTGAGGTGGGGCTTCGCTTGGATTTGAGGCTGTGGTGGCTCATTGTCCCCCGTGGAGAAGATGGTTCTGCCCCCGTGTGCTCATTAATTTCCTCGTGCCTGACGTATATCCCGTGGCACTCGGTGTTGTCACTGTGTGTCCTTCCACAGCCGCGTCCCCTTGACGCCTTTCAGCCAGTGGTGACATCTGTCTGGCTCCCTCATTCAATGAACTAAATAAAATTTTTAACATGTATTTACTTTTTTTTGTTTGTTTGTTTAAAGTAGACTCTGCATCCAATGTGGGGCTCAACGTCATGACCCTGAGATCAAGAGCTGTGTGCTGTCCTGACTGAGCCAGCCAGGCGCCTCAGTATTTGCTTTTTATATCTTTATGGGAGTCATGGTTTTGCCCTTTCTTGAAAATTGCCTTTTAACACATTTCAGAGTAGCATTGCTCTAAAAAATACTTGGCCACAGCGCCTGGGTGGCTCAGTGGGTTAAGCCTCTGCCTTCGTTTCAGGTCATGATCTCGGGGTCCTGGGATCGAGTCCCGCATCGGGCTCTCTGCTCAGCGGGGAGCCTGCTTCCTCCTCTCTCTTGCCCCCCCCCCCGCTTGTGCTCTCTCTCTCTGGTTCTCTCTGTCAAACAAATAAACAACATCTTTAAAAAAAATGCTCGACCCAATCTCATTCTTTTCCTAACGGAATTTAGAGGCCCTCCAATTGCTTTTTTTTTTTTTAAAGATTGTATGTATTCGAGAGAGAGCGATCACAAGCGGTGGGGAGGTGGGCAGAGGAGGAAGCAGATTCCCTGCTGAGCTGGGAGCACGACGTGGGCTCCATTCCAGGACCCTGGCATCATGACCCGAGCTGAAGGCAGACACTCAATGGATTGAGAAACCCAGACACCCTTCTCTGCTGCTTTTATTTATTTTTTATTTTTATTTATTCATCTGACATATAAATCATGAGAGAGGGAATGCAAGCAGGGGGAGTGGGAGAGGGAGAAGCAGGCTTCCCGATGAGCAGGGAGCCCCACACAGGGCTCCATCTCAGGTGTGCTTAATGACTTAGCCCCCCAGGCGCCCCCTCCATTGCTTTTAAAACCCTTATTGTCTGGCATTTTCCTTATGCAGACTAATCTCTCCGCTGTCGGTGCCAGGAGTCGCTTGTTCTTGGGGGTCCTTGAGCAGCTGCGTGAGCGCGGCGGGGCTCTGCTTCCAGATCAGATATGTGCCCCATCCAGTGGGGGAGGACAGACTACCTGTGTGCACACAGGCACATACGTGTACGTGTGTGCACATGCATGCGAGTGTGCACGCGTGTCTAGCTTGACGTCCTGCCGGGCACATGAAGTGGGATCTCAGCTCTTGGTGGTGGTTCTGAGAGGGGGTGCTGACAGACGACAGTGGTGGGGACACTGAGGCCCAGGGACACCTGTGTCAATGACCAACGGCAGAGGAAGCAGTTCTTTTCTGGCTGGCTGCTGCTTGTCCTGCGGCATGAAAAGCCAGGCTGAGAGCCGGATGTTTTAACTGCTTCCCGACAGTGTGTCCTAACCGGAACTCTCCTGCCAGGACCTTGCCTTAGGAATAGATAAGGACAGTGTGTGATTTGCCTTTCCCAGAGCTTTGGGAGTAGCAGGGCCCTGCGCTGTGATTGTATCGTGTCCGTGGACACTTTGTTCCCCCTTTTCAGAGGCCTGTGGACCTGTTGTTTGCTCGGCCGCCCTCCTTTCCTTCAGCAACTGCAAAGCCGCATTCCAAACCTAATTAATTTCCAGTCTGATTAACTCCGGTTGGTTACTGTGTAGCCACGGGTCCCTGCACTCAAGAGGGAAGCTCTAACACCTGGCAAGTGGCCTTGCAGCTTGAGCCACCTGCCGCCGCCTCCCCCTGCTCCCCGGGACGCGACCAGGCTCAGAGTCCCAGGAGAAGGCACTGGAGGCCGACGGGCAAGTGTCACAGCCGGGCTGTGGTGAGTCGCAGAGTCCGCTGTGTTCGTGCGTGTCTCGTCCTGCGCTGCTGATTGCGGCTGCTGGGCTGCTGGCAGCTTTGCAGCCTTGCTTTCCAAAGGGAGGTCGGTGGGCCCAAGCATCCAGGTCCTGCCCGGCCCTCCCGAGTCCGCTTCCCGGGGGACAGGACGTGCTCTGGACTCACAGCCGCTGCAGCAGGGAGCTGGGAGGGTCAAGACGGGCGGGGACTTGGCCTTTCGGGTTTTCTGGTGTTCTTAGTAGTGCCGTTTTTCACATGCAGTTCTGTCTGTCTGTCTGCATCTCTTTAAATACACAGTTTTTTTCTTTTTTAAGGATTTTATTTAATTGTGAGAGAGAGACAGAGATAGTGACAGAGATAGTGACAGCCCGGGCAGGGAGGAGAGGGACCCGAAGCAGGCTCCTGCTGAGCAGGGAGCGGACCTGGAGGTCGGTTCAGGACCCTGCAAGCGTGGCCTGAGCCGAAGGAGGGCCCTCAACGGACTGAGCCACCCGTGTGCCCACAGAAAGTCTTTCTACCATGGTAAGATACACATAGCGAAACGACCCCATGACTCATTTCTGACTGTAGGGCTTCGTGGCTGTACGTACATTCACGTTGCTGTGCGACCATCACTGCCGTCTCCGGAACTTTCTCCCCTTCCCCGAAGAGGCTCAGTACCGCTGAACACCAACGCCCCCACCCCCTGCCAGTCCTGGCGGCCGCCACTCTGTTTTCTGTCTCTGACAATTTGACTATTCTAAGTAATTATTTAAAAGATTTACTTTGGGGCCCCTTGGTGGCTCAGTCGGTTAATCATCTGCCTTTGGCTTCTTGTGATCCCCGGGTCCTGGGATTGAGCCTCGTAACCGGGCTCCTTGCCCAGTGGGGAGCCTGCTTTTCCCTCTCCCTCTGCCTCTGCCCTCCCCCTGCTCATGAACTTGGTCGCTCTCTGTCTCTCTTTCTCTAAAATAAACAATCGAATCTTTAAAAAAAATGAGTTCTAACAGAATACTTTAATATGATTGACTTACAAGGGTTTCTGCGCTGTTGAACTGATGAAATTCTACCAGGTACTTCCAGGCCGCCCGAGCCATCCCCAGAAGGGGTCCTGGTTTCACAGTGTCTGTCGATGGATAAGGTACTCTCGGGGGGGGGGTTTATGAGCACACGCCCAGTGTGAAGCAAGAGATAGCCAGACGTCATCAACATCTGGGAGATTCTGGGATTCCTTAGGATTGTTCAGAAAATGTTTAATGTGCTTCCCTCGGGATAGAATTAACAGAAAAACCTTTGTTCTCTGCTGTGTGGATTTCTCAGAAGACTTTGTATTCTGGAGAAGAACAGGACGCCGTTCTGGAGAGCCGGCCTGTCGGAAATAACTGCGCTGTTGACCGAATGGGGGAATGCGGCGAGAGGCCGTTCTAGAGAAGTTGGTGTTTTGAGAAAGCGCCATAAAGAATGTTTGCCGTTCAGTCTCGACTCGAAACGAGCAAAAACTTGCCCTGAAAAGTCCGAAACGATTTTAGTTTCCTGCTTTAGTAAGTAGAACATTTGGCAGATAATTGAATTTTTCTCTGATAACCTCATTCTAGAAGTTAGTTATCCCAGGACAACAGTGTGTCTGTTGGAGGTAAAGGAGATCGGATCAAATATGCTGGTGTGGGAGAGCTTTCTGTTTTTTTAAAGCTCAGTCTTTTATGTAAGTGTCTTTTCTTTGGATTTGCCTCTTTTTCTTAATGTCAGATTGTTAGAGATCATATCTTTATTTGAACTGTTTGGTTTTATTATGGAATTATTTCTGGTACACTCACGTCTGAGGAGAGTGAAGTAATTTGGGAAGGAAACCCCAGTTACTACGGAGCCTTACTTGTCCTTTCAGAAAGCCTGGTGCTGAGTCACAGGCAAGGGACTAATTTCTGTGCAGCTCATGATTTAGTTCATTTGGCTTCTAGCACGGTCTTTGTTTTGTGTTTTAGTTATCAGGTCATCAAACAAACAGAAATGGCCCATGTGCCGATTTGGGTAAAAGCACGCTGCGTGTGTTTAAATGAGAAAACAAGTTCCTTTTTCCTGAAGCAGCCTTCTCTCTGTCCCCGAGGGGGTGGTCCTGGGAGATGGAAGTCGCCGTGGGGCCGGGCTCTTCTGCCAGGGAGAGAAGTCTCCGGACTCGGCTCGGGCCCGCGTGCCCCCAGCCCGCGGCGGTCCCCGCCCCCCCTTGCGGCCCACAGCCCCGATTTCATGTCTGTCCCGTGGAAGCGCGTGGCCTTCCGTGGCCGCAAGAGCAGCCACTTTCCTCCAGGCCACGGCGCGGGCCGTGTTTTTTTAAGACCTTTTAATGGCGTCAGGCTGCTGAGCACAAAACATAACGAACTGTACACACGAGCGCCTGAATCGGACTCGGGCTGTAAGTAGGAACTTATCCTGGAAATGTGACTGACCCTCTTCTGTTGGTGCTGGGTTTTAGCTCTTCCTTCTGGCAGAAAAACAGCCCCGTTTGTGTTGTGGGGTAGGGTTTGTCTCTTCAAACTCCGGTTCACCATCCAGCTGATGGCTCTTGGCTCGGGTCTCGCCTGGCACAGGGTCCAAGGGGGTCCTCTGTGCAGGGACGTGTGAACCTGGGGGGCTTGGCCTTGCCCGGGCGGTGGGAAGGGTCTGGCCTCGGGATGGGGCTGTGGACACCCGGGCACCCCGTCCGTCTGAGAGCAGGGACCGGCCCCTTCAGACTCGTGTACACGGCTGCCTGGCAGGGAGGCAGCTGCCGGCCCCCGGGAGTCGGCTCCACGGCTCACGCTTCTCTCTTTGTGCACTTACCTGGCCGTTCTGGGTTTGCTCAGTTTCTGGTAACAGAGAACCCACCCATCGCTGTTTCCTCTGGATTTTGAAATACTGGCATTCTTTTCTTGAACCCAGGTCTCCCCCTAAGCCGTGCTCGAGTCGGACTGGGAGCTGGCCCGGGGAGCGGGGCCTCTGAGCCCGATGGCCGGGGTCCACGCCTGCCCTGCTGGGTGGCCTGCGTGCCGTCCCTGAGAGGCGTCTGCGCGCGTCCGGGCTGTGCGCGGTGCCGGAAGCAGCAGGTGCTGCGCCAGTGCTGGGGGCATGGGTCCCCGCGGACTCACACGGAGGCCTGAAGGGCCGGCAGTCGGCCCAGCCCTGCTTCCGCTCTGCCCGCTCGGCAGGGAGGAGCTCCCGAGTCCCGGGGACTGTGTCCCCCTGCCCGTACCTGCCTGGTGCCGGCCACCTGTGCTTTTCACACTGGGTCTTGGGACAGTGTCCCCTGGGGCGCCGCCAGCTGCCCGCCTCCTTCGAGGCTGACTTGTTAGTTTTCGGTGGTGACCGCTTCTTCCCTCTTGCATTTCTCCAGAAAGACAGCGAACCGGCCTTGGGTGGTTGGTTCCTTCTCGCGCCATAGGATTAGAGGGCAGAGGTCCTCCCCATGGCAGCCCCAGGCTGAGAAGAAACAGTGAAGCAATTTTAGACGCTGCTGTCCACAGGGACTTAGCCGTGGGATTGGTGACTTGTTTTCAGGAAGTCAGCAGATTTGCTGACTTGGCTCCATAGATGATACAGACTTTGTCCCCATGGGCCGGGGCACCCGAGGTCAGAGCTGTCCCAGCTGTCCCATCAGCTTCTCCTTCGGCGGGTCACTGCAGGCCACAGATGTCCCGCTTGTCTCCTGCGTGTGGAGGGGGCGGGAGGGCCAAGGGGAGGAAGCAGAAGCTTCTCTGGGCAGCCTGACCCCTCCCTGCACGTGGACCTGGTCTTGTTTGATGTGTGGCTTCTGGCGTCTGTGGCCGGCCAGGCCTCGCCCTGCAGCCCGGGGTCCCTGCGGAGTGTGAGCCCTGGGCGGGGGTTTATTTTGTCCATCCTGGGGGGTCTGGAGTGAAGGAGTGGGTGGCTGCGGGCTTTGGGGGACATCTACTCTGTGTGTCTGTCCCAGCTGCTGGAGACCCCTGGGCTGGCAGCGGGGGCCCTCCAGGCCCCGCCTCGTGTTCCTTCTGCAGGTGTCAGCCTCTGTGCCTCCGCTTGTCGCCCCGCAGGTGTGGATGGCCGTGGGAAGGACCCTGCCACAGCCCAGCGCCCCAACACCTGCTTCCTCTTGGGCCTGTCCACCTGCTTCAGTGCCGAGGGCCTGTGGGCATCTGGGGGCCACCACTCTGCCCCCTTCAGATGACAGGGCCCCCTTTTATAGGACAGAAAGCAAGAATGAAAGATAGAAAGAAGGAAGAGAGAACTTTATACCCCAGCAAATGCCCCCCTTATGTCCCCGTTCCATCCTGGCCCCTGTGCTGGGGCACACCATGAGGGTCTTGGATCTGGAAATCCTAGCTTTCCTGTGTTTCTTGTTCAGCTGTTGAAGCCCTGGCAGGGAGGCTCATGTGTTTTGTGGGAAGGGTCTGCCCCGTGGGGTCTGCATGTGGGAAGACAGCCGGTCGGGCCCGGGAGCAAGGCAAACCGTCTTGTCTCAGTCCTCAGCGATGCGTACAGCTGCTAGAAGCCTGTCCCTGGACTTGCCCTCCTTCCTGTGGGCGAGCGGCCAGCATGGCCAGGACCACGGCCTCCTGCTGCCTGTGGGGCCCGGCGGGTCTGGGGGTGGGACCCAGCTGTGGGCCACCGCGGACCGCCTGCCCGGAAGGTGAGCTGCTCACGGCTTCCAGGCTACCATGCAGGGGCACTCTCCATTCCAGGGGGGATCGGGGCCTCCCTGGAGACAGTCTGGAGCTGGGAGAGCGGGAGGGGACACGGGCCACCGAGACCGCGCACCCTCTGGGGAGCGCTGGCATTCAACAGCCTCGTTCCTGAGGGAACGGGTGTGATCATTCCAGAGAAACGGGTGTGATCCTCCCGCTTCCCCAGAGGCACAGAACCAGTAGGACGTGGAAGTAAATGTAATTGTAAAAATGGAAACATAAATTTATATATATATTTAACATATAATTATATATAACATATAACATAAAACATTTTTGTATTTACATGTATATGTATTGTACATAATTGATATGTTATATATTATGTAAGTACAAAATTTGTATATAAATATAATATGTCTAAGTTCATGAGTTTATAAATAAATACAAAATAAAGAAGGAAGGAGGAAGGGAGGTAGGGAGGGAGCCGGAGGCGTCAACTCCGGCGAGGGTAGGACTCCCAAGCCTGAAATCTGCGGGGCATGCTGGCCGGCGGGAGACCGGGAAGAGCTGCTGTGGCAGTCTTGAGTTCCAGATCTGTGAGGCAGCTGGCTGAGAGGCTCTATAACTCAGGCTGTGGTGTGGAGGCAGAAATCCTTTCCAGGAAATCCCAGGCTCTGAAGGCCTTCAACTGATTGGACAAGGCCCACCCCCATCGTGGAAGACCGTCTACTTGGTCAGAGTCAGCTGACTGCAGGTCTCAGTGGCCTTCGTGGTCACATCTGCACTAATGCTGGAGTCCAGACAGGCACTGCCGCCCTGTGGTTAGCTGACACACAGGTGTGTGGTGGTGGGGGGCTCCCTGTGTGTGGCCTGGGACCCCTGGGGGATGGTGGATCCTTGTAGGAAGCGTCCTTGCCTCTGCTCTGTGTGCACACAGGGAGACAGCACACGGCTGCGCCCCGTGCTGGCCCCGGACGGCCAGGCCTTTCATCACCCCGGGGGTACAGGTGCGGCTTTTCTCTTAATGCCCGAAGGGGCTTCACACGTCTGTGAACCTTGCTGGGGGTGGCCGTGTCCCCAGGCCTTTCTCCAGCCGTGCTCATCGTCTGTTCCGAAGCACAGCCAGGTGGGAACGTTGCAGATTCCGCCCGCGGCGGTGGACTCGAGCCAGAACACAGCCGGGATGTTCGAGCTGCAGTAATCTCACAGGTCGCGCGTCTAGTCCCACAGTGGGACTTGAGGGCATAAAAGAGGGATTCTGTTTTTACAGGATCTCAAAGGGAGGGACTGCACAGCTCTGCCTAGACGGGGCTCCTTCGGGCTGTTTCCATGCCACCTGTTTCTCCCTGTTCCCACCTTTGGTGTTGTGACCCGAGTTCTTCGCCTTTCTCAGGTGGCCACACTGGGGTTTTTGTGAACTCCTGCCCGGTGGGTGTCCAGACCCTGCAGGGTGTTTTACGAATTCCTCCTTCCCGGCACCTCGGGGACTCCGTCAGGGGAGCGTCCGACTCCTGATTTCGGCGCAGCTTATGTTCTCGGAGTCTTGGGATCGAGGATCTCATTGGGCTCCGTGCTGGGCCCGGAGTCTGTAGGAGATTCTCTGTTCCTCTGCCCCTCTGTGATCCTCTGCCTAAAAAAAAAGGTTCCTTTTTTCCCTCCGTTTGTGTCTGTGTTTCCTGGTAGACCTTACTCTCCGACCCATTGGACTCAGCAGCCTCCTGCTTCTCCCGTCAACAACTGGCGGCTTGTCTCCCACTTGCTCCGGACAAGCTGGTGGAGGTCCCCTCTGGCTGCCCCTCGCCTTCCCCAGGGAGCTTCTCAAATCACACGGGCGCCCACGCCCCCGTCACATCCTGGCCCATGTGCTCTGGCGCGGGGGTCCCCGCGTCACTCTCGTTTCAGAAATAATGGAACAGAACATGCCCGTGTTTAAACTGTGCAGCCAGCATTGTGATTTCCGACGGCCCCACACCGTGTGTTATTTCAGACCGTTTAAGCAGAAGTGATACCGTGCTCAGGGTTGAGGGCTGGTGGTCCTTGGGCCGAGGACGGCTGAGGACAGAAGAGAAGCCAGTCGAGCCATTTCCCTTGTCTAGTAGCTGCCTGGGGTCCCTGTGGGCGGCCGACTCGTGTCCCTGTCCCCCTTCCCCCCACTGTGCCTGCTGCCAGGCTGTTTTCAGCCACACGGGTCTAGCCCCGCAGATCCAGTATCACACCCGGAGCTGGGGAGAAGCCCATCCTCTGGAAGCAGCCTCGTAAAATAAGACCAGAGGTTTTGGAGTGGACGTGTCCACCGGAGCCTGTGTGTGAGCGCCTGATGACGATCCCGGGACATGGGGTCCTGGGAAGGCGTCTGTGCTCCGGTCCGGGAGGGGTCCCACCTAGAGCACGCACACTGCCGGGAGCTTCCCCATGTCCCACACTTTCACAGCCTCCCTTGGCGGGGAGGGGGGTGGGCGGAAACTGGCCACAGGACACTGGAACGGGGGGCTCAGAGTTCCTTGCCAGGATCACACTGTGGGGACTTGAAAGCAGATGGTCTGTGCCCAGAGTCCGGCTCTGCCACGGGTGGTGAGAGCAGAGGCTGCCTCGCAGGTGGGCCAGGGTCCCGGGATCTGAGATGTGCGGAGGGGAAGCCCCCTTTGTGTGGTTGCTGGGAAGGCCGCGTGGGCATGTCCGCCGCTCTGATGCCCCCACAGCTTCTCCCGGTCCTGGCCTGAGCTTTCCTCCCACTTCTGCTCTCCGGCTTTCCCTCTCCCCTGCCCCTAGGCCCTGGGGAGCACCAGGCCAGTCTCTGTGTCTCCAGATGTGGCTCTCTTCCATGCCTCAGGGTAGATGCCATCTCGCAGTACATGTGTCCCTGCTGCTCTGAGCTCCCCCAGTGTCCTTGGACAGATGAATGGGCAAGGAAAGTGTGTCACAGGCACACAATGGAAGATTATTCAGCCTCAAAAAGAAGGCCCTCCTGCGGATGTGAGTACATGTGAGGACCTCAGTGAAACGGGGCTCGTCTTGATTTGCTTTGAGATGAGCCAGGGGTCCCGGACAGTCTCACAGGCCCCCGACCTGCAGCCCTGTGGACCACCCACCGCAGGGGGAGCCCAGGTGGTTTCCTGGAGGTGGAGGAGGCTGGGTCGCTCTCCTGGACTCCTGCCCGCCCCGGTCACTGGCAGGCCGCACGTCTGGGCCCGCCCACCCTGGCAGCCTGGCCCCGTCACCTGGTCCAGGGTCCGAGGACCTGCAGCCGCCCTGGTCAACTCGGAGCAGCTCCTGGTTTTCTCCTGACCCTCTCAGGGCTGGCGCGGGGCAGCCTGGCGCCCCCGGAATCTGTTGAGTTCCTCAGTGAAGCCCAGGAGGGGAAACACGGGAATTCCCGTGGCTTTGGCTTTGGAGTTGGCGTGTGGGGCCTCAGGCCGGGGAACACGGTGCGTGGAGGGAGGGAGACCCGGCCCGGCTGCGTGGGAGGGCTGGTGCGCACCGCCGCGTAGACCCGGAGCGGTTCGGGGCGCAGCAGCAGGGCCTCACTCCACTAGGCCCGCAAACCCCCAGAAAGCTCACTAGGCTTGAGTTCCAACACTGTGACTGGGCGCAGCCCGCGGTCAGAGGCCGAGTCTTCCCGACCCCGCTCCGTGTTCGCTGTGGTCGCGATGCCGCGCGCCCCAGGGCGTCCCGCTTGAATTCAGTTCGGGTTCAGTTCCCGGTTCTGTTCGCTGTGTCCGTGCCGTGATGGGCGCTGCACGCGTCGGAAAGCAGCCGAACGCTGCACAGTCTCTAAAACAATTTCAGCGCATCCGGCGCGCAGGCGGCTTCCCGTACGCCCTTCAGTCGCGGGGGCGCCCGGCCCGTGGGTCGTGGGACCGCGGCGGCTGCTCGTGGCACCGCGGCGGCTGCTCGGACGGGCTCCCGGCTCCTCTCGGCCTGGCAGGTGGGATCTGTTCCCGCGCCCTTAGTTACTATGACTTTTTCTCGTATCACTGTTGTGCACTTTTCCTTGTTTTTAAAAGGCAAAGCAGATGTTTTTATCTGGAAAGGAAGAGTATTCTAGGCCTGGGCTTAGTTGTCCCCAGGCGTCCCCAGCGAACCGCCTGGCAGACGCGGACACACGCCCCCGGGACGGCTGGAAGGCCGCCGCCCTCTGCCCTGGCCGCTGCCTCGGGAGAGCTAGGGTGGGTGGGGGCTGGGAGCATTTTTCCTCTTGGAAACCCTCCTTGCTGCTGGAGATGGGGTTGGTGCCTGACGGAGGGGTCCTAGCTCAGCGCGATGGGGCGAAGCCGGTCACGCTTTTCTTCTCGGCTGATGCCCGCCGCGGCCCGTGTTCCCGTTTGTTTCTAAAGACTCCTCGAGCATCGCCTCCTGGGGTGGGTCCAGGAAGTGCCGGGGACGGGGGCCGCGCCGCTGACGTCCTGCCTGCTGCCGGGCAGTGTCGTTTGCCGTGAACTTGTAATGAAATGATCCGTCCCAGGACCGCTGGCTGTCGGTGCAGAGGGCAGCGTGCGGCTCTGGGGTGCACGCCGCCGTCAGCAGGTGGCCCTTGGGATCTTGCTTTCTGACCCCCCGTGTCCACTCTCAGCATCTCGGGAGACAGCTGCCCGCGGCCCCTGCCAGTCCTGGAAGCACCTTCTCCGCGCCTCTGCCCCTCTGGATCATGTGGGGGGACGCCTGGGGCTTTGCTGGACAAGTGGGAGCCGTGGCTTCGTGCGTGGCTCTTTGTGGGGGGACGTCAGCGGTCGGTGTGGGCCCGGGCCGGCCTTCTCGGCATGCTGCTCTCCCCAGGGCTGGACACGGCGGGCAGCCAGCCGGCCCGGAAGGGAGGCGGGGTAGCTTGGCCTAGGTCAGGGCCAGATCAGAATGGGGATTGGGGTAGAAATTGTTTGTGTTTCTCTGGTCATTTGGCTGAAAATGGTGGTTTATTGGCAAAGGACACACATTTTAAATAAATCCACGTGTGTGGGTAACATGCCTTCTGTCCAGGCTCCTAAGACTCACAGACCAAAGGTTCTTTATTTCTTTTTTGTCAGGGATCCCTTTCAACCCAAGTGGTGTGAACCCGTGACCCTTTCTCTGAATTACATGTGTGCAGTGAAAGTCAAAGGTTTGCCTGGAAACCAGGCTGCTGTGCCACCTCCTGGGGAAGAAGGGCACCATCCTTGGATCCCGTAGGGCCTGGGCCGCTCACTCCTTTGTGCAAGACAGTGTCTCCACCGGCCTGGCTCTGACACACCTGCATTTGGGTCCACTTCCACTGTCCCGCTGGGGCTGCCGTGGGCTGTGGTTGGGGGGGCACGTCCTTGCACGAGACATAACTGGGGTCTCTCTCTGTCTCTCCATCTTCCCGGCCAGGGCGGGAGCAGTTCCATGGCCTGGGCTCCCTGTACTGTCGGGGCGCGGCCGCGGTCATCCTCACCTACGACGTGAGCCACCGGCAGAGCCTGCTGGAGCTGGAGGACAGGTTCCTGGGCCTCACGGACACGGCCAGCACGGACTGCCTCTTCGCCATCGTGGGCAACAAGGTAGACCTCGTCGAGGAGGGGGCCGCAGAGGGCCAGGAAGAGGACGGGCCCGGCCCCGGGACTGCCGGCAGCGGCAGATCGCCCAAAGTGCCCAAGCTGGTGCAGCCGGAGGACGCGGTGGCCCTTTACAGAAAGATCCTCAAGTACAAGATGCTGGACGAGAAGGCCGTGCCTGCGGCCGAGCAGATGTGCTTTGAGACCAGTGCGAAGACCGGCTACAACGTGGACCTGCTGTTCGAGACCTTGTTCGACATGGTGGTTCCCATGATCCTGCGGCAGAGAGCCCAGGGGCCGCCGCAGACCGTGGACATCAGCAGCCACAAGACGCCCAGACGGACCAGGTCTGGGTGCTGCGCCTGACTCCGCGGGGCCCCGAGCCCCGGTGTCCGCGGTGGGCCGGGGTCGGCCCCGTGTGCTGCGGTCAGAAGGTACGCGGAATTGCGTAGCAGGCGGCACACGGAGGAGGACGTCCGGGGACAACAACAGCGGGGTGTTCCGTGTCTGCGGGGGCGGCTCCTCCATCTGCATCGCTGTGTGGGAAGCGGGGGACACGGGAATTGCCTGCAGAAAACACTCCTCTGAGCCAAGACTCCCGAGGACCGTTGTGCGGGGCTGGTCCTTTCCTACATCCCGGCCTTACTGAAGCCTGTGGCCCGGCTTCTGCGGCACCTGGCGTGTATGAGCACCCGGCCGTGGCACCTGGCGTGGTACTTGGTGTGTGTGAACGCCTGGCCGTGTTTTCGCAGACGTTGTCTTCGTGGCAGTCTCTCCGCTCGGCCTTTCTGTGTGGATGTGTCTCCTTGACTCTTGCCTTGTTAATTTATACAAAGTCCGGGATTACTGCTTTCATACTGGTTGTAGCCGTGCGAGCTATGATTATTATTAAAAAGGATTACGAGAAGACCTTGGTGTGCAGACTGTTGACTGAGACCTTATTTTCACCCCCGGTGGGCCCTTGCTGGGGGTGCCTGGGAGGTGGCAGTGAGCTGAGCGCTTCTGTCTTCTGCAGTGGACCCCTAGACATTGCAGAATATTTACATCGGTCCGTTTGTCGTTGTCTCGAGACAGGAGCTCCAGGAACAGAAATCTAGAAGGTCTGTCTCTGCTCAGGTGTGCTTCGTGGGTCACACGGGCGGTTACTGACCCGAAGCCCCCTTTCCCGTGCTTGGTGGGTGGGCGGCTTTGTCACCAGGAGATTCTAAGACAGGGAGGGTATGAGGCAGCAGGGTTTGTTTCTGAGAAATTTAAGGGGCGTCTCAGCCGACGTGGGCTGCTGGAACAACACGCAAGCCGGGCGCATCTCTCTCCTGCAGCCCTGGATGCTGGAAGTGGAGGTCCGGGGGCTGGCAGATCTGGTCGGGCCCCTTCCCCCTGCAGACACCACCTTCTCACTGTGTCTACGAGTGGGCAGGGCGAGCTCTGGGCTCTCTTTCCTTGCAAGGGTGCTAGTCCCATCGTGAGGACCCCATCATGAGGACCCCACCCCTGACCTCCCAAAGGCCCCACCTCCAAATACTGTCCCACTGGGGGTCTGGGCTTCCAAAGACAGATTTTGGGGGAGAGGAGGGTTCGGTCGTCCATAACAGAGGTGTGGCTGAGGCTAGCAAGAAAGCAGTATGTTTCGTGAGTCGTTACTCTGGGGGAAGCGTGCGGTGACTGCGCTGAGGGCCGCGGTCTGCTGGGGGGTCCTGCCAAGACGGCCTCCTCTGCTCCCCTGCGGTGCACCTTCTCCAGGCATGGGCGTGGGCCAGCCTGCGGGACGGAGCGAGCGCAGCCTCCTGTCCCTGCCCGGGGCTCCCCCGCTCCGACACCGGGTTCTTCGAGCCCATCCAGAGGCCTCAGACTTCAGTCCCACAGCAGAGCCCATGAGAGAGTGAAAATGAATCTGTGAGTCGTCAGGCTGGCTTAATTATCCCTTTGCTCGTGACCTGCCCTCGAAACCTGCCACCAGCCAGAGAGGCCCTGGGATTTGTCTCTGTGGCCTGTGCAGGACAAAGTGTCCTGGGAAAGTCTTTTGTGGTCCCTGCTGGAAGGCAGGGCTGGCTGGGTTCCCGTGGCCCTTTCCCCCGAATGTTCTCTGCTTCTCTTGCCCATCTGCCCTGAGCACCCCCAGCTTATGTCCCTGATTGGCCACGTGTTCTGGGGGCTGCCCAGGGGTGGCACGTTCTCTCCATCAACCCCACGGAAGTGTTTCACCCTTGACTGTTGTCCTAAACATAGGCGTCACGTGGGCTCTGTCTCAGGTGGATTTCGGATGCTGGCCCGGTCCGTGGGTCCCAGCCTGCTCGTGGGTTCCCAGCTCTGACCGCGGGGGCCCGGTCCCCACCCAGGGAACCCGGTCAGCACTGGGGAAGCTTCAGGTCCCTTGGGTCAGTGAGCCAGCCGGTGGAGAGACACAGGGAATTTCTTGGCTGGATGTGGGTTTGAGCTGGTGACCTCGAATATTCCTTCTTTTTCTCTGCGGGGGGGTGGGGAGGCCCCGGGCAGCTGGTCAGGCTGCCGCCCCTGGTCTCAGAGCCGCCACTGCGCATTCTCTCCCCGGGCTCCACGTCCGCGCGCGATGGACGCCGCCTCCTCCACAACGTCTCTTCCTGGAATGTTTCTGGGCGCCTGAGGTGGGGTGCGGGGCAGCAGCAGCCTGGGTGGTTCGGGCTGGGAATGGTGTAATTTGGGAGCTGGGAGCCCTGTTTCCCCCTCAGCACAGGCTGTGGGCTGACCTCTTAGAAGTACAACTTTGTCATTTATTTTTCTTTTTAAAGGTTTTTATTTATTTGATGCAGAGGGAGATCACAAGTAGGCAGAGCGGCAGGCCGAGGGAGAAGGGAAGCAGCGTCTCCGCTGAGCAGAGAGCCCGATGCGGGGCTCGATCCCAGGACCCTGAGATCATGACCTGTGCCGAAGGCAGCGGCTTAACCCACTGACCCCCCCGGCCCCCAACTTTGTCATTTCTGAACTCAGTGTTGACAGAGCCATCTGCGTGCGAGGAAAACCCTCACCCGGGTGTCCAGCCAGCCCCGCTGCCAGCACCCGTTTTCCCCACATGCCTTCCGTGTGCTGCTGTGTCCTCCCTCTCAGGGTCGGGTCGGTTGTGCACCTGCTGTCCAAGACCAGGGGCAGGCCCCATGGGTCCCCGTGTCGGGTTGTTTGTACTGGGAAGGCCTGGAAGCCTGGAAGCAGAGCCTGGGGCTGAGGGTCAGGGCAGGGTGAGCCGGGTGGGCTGGCCTGGGGAGGGGGACCCGTCATCCCCCAGACACAGCGTGTGTGCGTCTCCGGAAGCACTTCCCAACCTCCACCCTTGGCCTAGCCCTCTGGCGGCCTCGCACATTCACATCTCTGTAGGTGGTGGGGGTGGGGTTCCTGTGCTGGGGCAGGGAGGGAGGTGCAAGCAGGGAGGGAGACCTCCCAGAATCCCCATAACCCGGATGCAGGAATCCCCTTTCTAGTAACCCTCCCTTCTCCAGAGCATAGAATTAGGGGTAAGTCAGCCCAGGGAAGAGCACAGGTCCGCACTCCCACCACGGAGAGGCTGGACTCCGACCCCAGTGCTCAGATGGGCTCTGGAAACAGCTGCAGTGAGGCCCCTTTATGTCATCACATGACTCACACCTCTGGAGCTGGCCTACTGCAGCTGCCCTTTGCTCTTGAACTTGAGCTGTGGAAGGAAGGCAAGGCTCCCGGGAGTCGGCCTGTGTTCTGCAAGGTCTCCCTCCCCCCGCCAGTCCCACAAGGGTCAGTCTGTAGATGGGGAGGCCATCAGGGGCTGCGATCCACTAGGGAGAGGGTCCCCAGCGCCCCGTCCTTCATGGCATCCCGCCCAAGCCCAGCTGCCGTCAGGACTGGGACACGCTTCGAGCCCCTTGATCTGGGGGACCGGCGTCCGGAATAGACCGCTGCCTCCATGAGTTCTGTGGGGACCTCTGTGCTGGGCATTTTTCAAATCCTGGCTTCAAGCCTCACCTCCCATGGGGTGCTAGGGCTGTTGCTATGGAAACCAGCAGCGTAAGGTGGTGCCCGTGGCATCTTACATGAGCTTTGCTGCTTTTCCACGACCCCCACCTGGGATCCTGCTCAGCCCACGCACCTGGGAGCACAAGGGACCGGACAGTCGCAGGCAGCCCCTGACAAGAGCAAGAGCTGGCGCAGGGAAACGGCCCTTTTCAGTGCCTAGGCTGCACAAGGTGAGGGTCCTTCTGTGGTCATCCTCCTTGGGTGCCCACAGGAGGGAGCCCTAAATTGCCCATGGTGGCTACCCCCTTAGTAAGGTGTCCTCCTTCCTGGGTTCACTCTGCCAGGCCCCCTCCACTCCCTAATGGGGGCTCATGTCCCTAAAGGACCCTCCTGTGGAGAGTCCTTGTCCTGGTCAGCATCTGGAGGAAGGCGAGTGAAGGTGGTCGCTGGTATATTTCAAATGACATTGTCAGGCGGAATGACGTGGATTATGATGTGGAAATTCCCCTTAGAAATGTTTAATAGGAGATTGAATTTTAAATGGTAAAATAAGTTCTGAGCTGGGCTCCCAAAGACCAGCCGGGTTCCAGAGAGATTGACGCCAGAGTGTGCCTGCGGCTTTCCTGGCCGTTGGGAGATCTGGTCCGGGGCCTTGTGAGAAGCACATGGCTGGCACCGCGAGCGTGTCTCCGCACGGCTCCCGCGAGTGGCGGCTGGGGCGTGGGAGCACGCACGGCTCCCACACCCGGGGCTCCGTCTCTGGGATCTCGGGAGAAGCGCAGCGGGGACCGGCTCACCCACGCGGGGCTCGTGCCGGCCACCTGTGCCCTCGGACGCGAATGAAGGGAGCCAGTGACACGGGGCATAAAAAGCTCAAAACCAACTTTTATTCTGTGGTCGTTATAGAGGTTAGAGGAGTCAGAGGCGTACAAGTCACCCAGGACAGAGGGTCAGTCCCCGGGGACACCTGGGGCGGTGGGTTCCCGAGTGCGCCGCCCGGGGGCAGGGTGCACAGCAGATGCTGCTCGGGGCCCCCAAACCGGGGGGTCTGCAAGGATGCGCGGGACGGGAGCCCCCGCAGGACCCGCTAAGTCTTCCAAAAGAAAAGGCACACCTGGCTTTCCTGAGGGGATTCAAAGCCACATCAGTGGTCTCCGGGAGGAAACAGAGCTGCGGGCGCAGGGACCGGAGACCCCGCCCTGGGGACCCGGCGGTGAGCTCAGGCTTCCTTTGTCCACACCAGCCCGCTGGGAGCTCCGTCTGCGGCTGGGGCGGTGCTCGGAAGCCGTGGCGGCACGGGTGCGGAGGGAGACCTTAGCGGAGAGTCTAGTGCGGCCGGACAGGGCTGCGGGGGGTGGGACAGCGCCCGCGGTGGGGAGGGGACCGGCACCCATGCACGGCAAGGGGCTGTTTGGCATAAGCGCGGGTGCGGAATTCCTTTGGTAGCCTTTCCACCGGGCTTTCGGAGGCGAGACGGAGCTGCGTCTGGGGGGCGCCCTCTGAGGTAACAGGTTAAGAGGAAGCACCGGAGCGGCCCCCGGCGGAGCGTGGCCCCCGGCGGGCCGCGGCCCTCACAGGTTCTTCATGCACACCTGGCAGCGGCTGATGTGGGTGCGGATGAGCCCGGCCTTGAGGGTGTCGGCGGACGGCGCGCCCTGGAAGCTGGGCTCGGGGATGGTGGTGAGCCAGAAGCTGTACTTGTTGGCGTAGTAGTGGCAGGTCCCGCGGCCCCCGTTGCACTCAATGAAGGGCGTGGCGCGGAAGTCCTCCAGGCAGCTGCCCGGCGACACCAGCGACTGGCCACCGCCCTCGTCGCCCGCGGCCGTGTGCTGTGCAGAGGGAGACAAGGCCCGGCGGTGAGTGCACCCCCGGGTAGCGGGGGCTGGGAGGCACTTCCCTCTCACATCTCCCCCCGCCTGACATCTGCCCTTGTGTAGACGAGCCCGCCTGCAGCATGCTCTGGCGCTAGGGACGCGGCTAAGGCCGGGCGGCCCATGGACAGCAGCCCCAGGGACCGGAGCCCATGCCCACGGCCGGTGGTTAAGTGAAAACCAGAACAACGGAGTGGGTTATCGCCAGTGGATGCAGGTGACTTCACCTGGGAAAATACCGTCTCCCGCATCATCCACTCAAGGAATGAAGTGTTTGCTTGGCAGTTGCGATACCAGAATTTAACCTTTTTTTACAGAAAAACTAGCACCTGGGGGGCTTAGTCGTTGGGCATCTGCCTTCGGCTCAGGTCCCGATCCCAGGGTCCTGGATTGGAACCCGCATCGGGCTCCCTGCTCAGCGGGAAGCCTGCTTCTCCATCTCCTAGTCCCCCTACCCGTGCTCCCTCTCACAGTCTCTCTCTCAAATTAATAAATAAAATCTTAAAAAAACACAAAGAAAACAAAGTCATTGTGTGGGTCAGCGTGGGAGGCTGGTAAGGTAAAACGAAGGAGCAAGGACAGTGGCCCCTTGAGCCCCAACTCGGCTTGTGGTTGTGGAGCGTGGAGCGGGGACGGGCCCAGTGTGGAGAATCCCTGCTGGCCGATTTGTCTGTAACCAGCAGGTGAGTTGTGTGATGATCACGGTTTCCGTCGGGGACCGCGAACAACAACTAGCCGCTGAGATGACTGGGCTTCTGCGATGGGGAGGCACCAGCGTCCCAGGGACCTTTCTCCTGGTCTCAGAACTGCGGCCGCTCTTGCCAAGGCACGCAGGAGGCTCATGGAGACCCGCGCCACTTGGCGTGGAAGTGCGGGCTATGGTTTGTGCACTGGGAGTGCTTGTGGCTATAGGACCCGGTAGCAAGGGAGGCTGTTCTGGCACGTTCCGGACCGGAAACCTGGGTTCTCCTCTCCGCGCAAAACCACAGGAAGGGAAAGCTTTGGAATCTTCTGCTCACAGAACGGAAGAGGCTCCCTGGCCCAGAGCCGCGCTCTGCTTCGTGTGAGCAGATGCCTCCCGCCCCACCTGGTGTGAAGGAGCTGAGACCACGCGGGGAGTGGAAGGACAGCGGGAGGGAGCCTCGGAGCTGGGACCGGGAGGGAGCCTCAGAGCTGGGACTGCATCGCTCCCTTTGTGAGGGACAAGGTCCATTTTGTTTTTGAATTTCTAAAGCAAGTTAAAAGATCAGAGTGTGTGGCTTGCCTACGCACAAGGCTCCCTGATGGGGTCACGTGCAACCAAAAGGGGTTTTTCTGTTTGTCCTCAAGAGTCACCTACAGGGTCAGCTGCTTGGAAAGCAGACCATGTGCCTGTCTTTGCACAAAACTCAGGATTCTGCTGCTTCAAATGATGCAGCACTAGCGCTTCTAAACACAGTAAGACAGCAATTCTTCTCTTTTCCTACAACGTACAGATTATGATATATATATATAATTTATGAAATATTTAACACGTTGGGTGTCTAGTCAATATAGTAGGGAGTTATGACGGTTATAATAACTATCAATGCAACACAAGGCCCACTATCCCTGCTGGACTTTCCTTTCTCTCTGCCATGGTGGAGTAAGCAGGAAAACTTTAGTGTTGCTAGCATGGCAGTGTAGTTTATCCTGATTATACCCCACACTAAGGCATGGTGGCAAATTCATGGGCCCCCTAGGTGGGGGCAGCCCATGCCTAACATGGCTGAGTTAGCAAAGTGCAGGCAAAAGTGCAGGCTGCATTCCAACTGTCATCCCCTTGGCCAGGCACCCTTGTGCAGTGCACAACCTTAACAACTGTCCTGTGTGGTAATTCTTAAAAAGGCAGTTGTCTTGCTTCCCAGGCAGCATGTGGTTGCGAGAGGAACTAGATTTCCACCCAGTTCCACGCTCAGAGAGAAAGTAGGCAGGTACCACGTACCATGAGGAAGGAGTATCCAATCCACAGACTCCGCCATCCAGCTGGGCAGTGGGGGATGGAGACGTCTTGGCTGTGCACTGCTATGGCGACAGCTGGGGCCTCACACACGGAGCAGCGGCTGATGTAGGGCTTGATGTCATCCTCAGCCACGGGCATCATGGGCAGCGGGGCGGTGGTGGACAGCCAGTAGGACTTGTCATTCCGGCTGGCGTAGTAGCACACGTCACCCGGGTTGCAATACAGGAAGGGCATGGTGCTGAACCGCGCCAGGCAGGAGCCTGCCAGCCCTGTGGAGAGGGGTCCCAGGGTCACAGCCGAGCAGGCCGGAGGAGGCTCCTGGGCGTCAGGCCCACCCAGCAGCTGCCTGGGGGGCCTCAGACCTGGTGTTTCTGCCCTGCTCTTCCAGAAGTTGGCACACACGCCTCTGGACGAGGCTGGGTCGGCAGGGAGTGGGTCTTTATGAACAAACACACTGGCTGGGGGTCTTAACACACCAGCCCCAAGAATCCCCCATGGGATCCAGACAGGGCCCGGCTTAGCACACTCTGAGGGGCCCTCCCAGAAGGACGGCCGGCCACACCCACCCCTAGTAAGGTATGAAGATCGGCTGGATCTCAGGGCAGGGCTGGGTGAGACCCGAGAGAGCCCGGCCCAGCTTAGAGCCCAGGGTGTGGCCCCACAGCAAGCCGGCCCCGCCCTGCGGCTGGACCAGGACGTGTGGACAGGAATGTGCACAAACTGTCAGGGTTCGGCCTGACCACAGCCGTCACAGACGAAGGCGCTCTCCCTGCACACCTCCGCTTCTAGCAGAGACTTGTCACACGCCTTCTATGGGCCTGGGAGGCATTTGAATTCCTTCTGGCGACCAGGCTTCCTTCAAGCAGGCGCGTGCACACACATTCTTGTCTGCTCTCCCGGGGCTTCTGCCTGTGGCCCAGGCTGCCCCGGCCTGCTCTCACAGCCCACACAAGGGGCCGGCGGCTTAGGGGCCAGGCAGGGGGTGGGTGGGGGGCGAGGGCCGGGTGGGAACCCTGGCGCCTAGGGAGGCTGCTGTCGTGTACTCTCTGGGGTGCTGACCTGAGGCTCAGAGCTTTCACAGGACATTTTCGTGTTTTCTGCAGCCCCAGGGTGAACGGGCAGCAGCCCTGGGTCCCGGGGAGCTGGGCCGTCTGAGTGCGAACCTCGCCGGGGTGGCCCGGGCCCGGCGGCGGTACCTACCCAGGTCCTGGTTGTGGGCTTTCTCCTGGCCCTCGAAGTACAGCAGGCTGTACCCGCCCCACAGCTTGTTCATGCCCACGGGGCACATGGGCTCGCGGTCCGTCTGGCTGTGCTTCACCAGCAGGTACCCGATGCTGACGCTGCGGCCCGGCATGCCTGGCAGGCCGGGGGTCCCTGGGCGGCCCGGCTCCCCTGGATCCCGGGAGAAAGTGGCCGCCTTTCAGCTGTCGTGTGGACCTCAGCCCACCTGGCTCGCCTCCTGGGGCTGTGGCCTGCCTCTTCCCCGAGGCCCAGCCCTCACTGGCTCTGCCCCTCGCAGATGGAGAGCGTCCTGCGGATGACCCGATCCGCCAGGGTGCCGAGCCAGAGGCCAGGCGCTGCGACCCTCGCAGCCGGAAGGAGGACCGTCCAGCCCCAACCCCACACATGGGCTTCCTCTGCCCGAGAGCCAGGCCCCTCCACCCCACCCCACTCCACCTCTTGGGGACAGGCAGCTCCCTGCATGCATGGGCATTTCTGGGTTAGAAACGGGCCTCCCGTGACGCCTGCCCAGGGGTGACTTGGCCCGGAGCACAGCAGGACGGCCAGTCTGCCTCCAGCAAGACGACCCTTCAAACGCTTGGAATCCATGGTCCTGGTCGAGCCTGCCTTTCCGCACCCCTCCTCTCCATGGACACTGTCATCACTTCTTCACGGGACGTCCCTCCCCTGCCACTGCCCTGGCCTCTCCATCTCTGCTTGTTTTGGTGCTGTTGGATCCCTTCCCAGACCTGGACGGAGGGCCCTGCCCTCTGACCCGTTCGCCATCCACCACTCACCTTCCTGGCCCACCGGCCCCTGCTGTCCCATGGGCCCCTGGTCTCCTCGGAATCCGGGCACAGCAGACACACCGCCTCTCCCCTGGGGCCCTGCCTTCCCGGGAGCCCCGCGGAAACCTGCAGAGACCCGGAACCAGAGGTCACCAGCACGGGACGCAGGAAGGGGGCACAGCATCACTGCGGCTGAATGAAGCCTTTTCGGCCAGAAAACCACAGTGAGGACAAAGCAAACACGAAGGCTTTGCAGCAGGGGCTCCCACCTGGTTCTCCTGGGGGGCCCTGGGGCCCCATCTCGCCCTGCGCCCCCGGGGGGCCTCTCCTTCCCTGTGGACCCACTGGCCCCGGCTGGATGGCAATCCTCTGGGGAATTCCTGCAATCCCAGGGGCTCCCACGGAACCGGGGGCACCTGGAAAGGGAGAAGAACGCCTGTTGGCACAGGAGAACCCTGTGGCTTTCCTGCTCTCATCTGTATTCCGTTGTTTTATCCGCTGAGTCCACGGGTGGAGCTTTCTGGAGCCGCGCTGCTCTCAGAGACGAGACGCATTATAACCCGTCTCAGAGTCGCTCAGGTCTTCTGGCAATTCGTGTCATTCACCACGTCCCCGCGGAGGCGACGGCAGGTCCCCATGACAGAGGGGCCCCCAGAGGAGTCCCCAAGCCTGGGGGGCAGGGACAGTTCCGACGCCCATTCCCTGTGCCGAGACGGGGGTCTGCAGGGGTGCGAAGGGCCACTTACCTGGGAGTCCTCGGTCTCCCTTGGGTCCCTTAGGGCCTCGGTCGCCTACACTCCCGGTGGCTCCTGTGTTTCCCATGAATCCTGGGTCCCCTCTGGGCCCTACAAGACAAGCAGGACATGGAGGACTCGCCTGTGTGGCGGGGGCTCCAGCCGCCTCTGACCCGTGCCGCCGTCTCCCCAAGTTGAGGATTCCTTGGGGGGCACTGTTACCTTTCTCTCCCGGGAGACCGAACACGCCAGGCCGGCCCTGGGGCCCGGGGTCGCCGCCCCATCCTTTGGTCCCGGGGTTTCCCGGAGCTCCTGGGTTCCCCTCGTCTCCTTTGCTTCCAGGAAGAGCAGCAGGCCCAGGCGGCCCGGGGGGCCCTCGGTAACCTGTGGACGTGCATCACAAGAAAGAGGTTATGTGGGAGGGAGGCGGGGGCTCGGACGCAGGCTTGGCCACGGAGCGCCAGGACGTGCTGCAGGAGGTGCCCGGGGGCCAGATGCAAAGTCATTGGTTTGGGGGAGTCTGGCTGGTCCAACACCAATGACTATTTTCGCGTACATATGCTAAAACTTAGCGTTTTCACCATTTCTAAGCATGCGGTTCAGGGGCTCAGAGTAAATCCATCGCCGCCGTGCACCCCGGAACCCTCGCCTTCCCAAACTGAAGCCCCGTTCCCAGGAGTCAGCGAGTCACCACCGCCTCCCCCAGCCCCAGACCCCGCTTCCTCCCTTCGGCTGTGGATCTGGGCACTCGGGCCGTGAGCCAATGGCCTCGCAGTGCCCGTCCCCTCCCGTGCGCCTTATTTCACTTTGCACAATGTCCTCAAGGAGGAGACGAAGTCTGTTGCATCCCCAAAGTAAGCTGGTCCCCACCAGCTTCTGCCCCTGTAGAAACGGGAGTCCTGCTTACCTTCCAGGCCAAATATGCCCGGCGCCCCTTTGTCACCAGGTAAGCCAGACACGTTGGACGGTGGGGTGACGCCTGGGAACCCCTGACGTCCGGGGCTCCCGATGGGGCCTCGTTCCCCTTGGGAGGGAGACAGAAGAAACCTGTTTGAGGAGCAGCATCCCACGTTTCCATCCATGGTTTCCCCTCCGTGCCACTTCCTGCCCCAGGGGGCAGGAGGCTGTGCTGGGAGCCGCCCAAGGCTGGGTCCAGGGAGGGCCGTGATGCGCCCAGGACAGCGTGTGGCCCTGAGAGCTTGGTTCTGTTGCTCGCCAGCCCGGCTGTTGGCACCAGATGTGCCAGTCCTGGCTGCATGAGGCCTCTGGGCCACACGGATACTCTCAGTCCCCGCTGTGGCCACCCTGCGCTCACTCGGGCCCCAGCCCTGTTTCAGCTCAGTGTCAGTGGGGTGTCTGAGTGGAGAGGCCCGTCCCCGGTCACGGCCAGAGCCTGCGGTGCAGTGGGCAGCACCACCCGTCGGTGCAGACGCCACCGGGTCTCGGGGCTGCCGTGACTTCCATGCAGGGGGGCGGCCTCGCAGCGGACGGACTGTCCCGGGACCCTCGGATGGAGCGTAGGGGCTCCCTGGCAGGGGTGACAAGGATTTCCGAAAACAGATGCTGCACAGAAGTGAGCTGTGGGATGAGTTGGGGACGCCGGGGCGCTCCGGGGCGCACAGCTCAGCGGAGGTCAGGGAGAGTTACGGGGTCACAGTCTCCTTGCAGACAGACAGACAGACAGCCGTCGGACACTGAGCTCTGGGGCAAGCGTTTCCCTGACGTATAAATGCGAGTAAGAGAGGCGATTTCTGCCCTAGGTCCTCGCCCCTGCTGAGACACGTGCCGCTGGACTGACCCTAGGTCCTCGCCCCAGTCACTACCCCGATGGGCTATAACAGAGTATGATGGGGGGGGGCTGGCCAAGAGGTTCTGCAGAGCAACCGGCAGGGCCCGTGCCCGCTCCGCGCCTCATCTCTCAGACTCACAGACGCCCGCCCGGGGCTGGTGGTGCAGGCAGTGCTCCTGGGCGGTGCTCGGCCTCACCTGGGTCTCCTCGCTCCCCTTTCTGTCCTGGGGCTCCGAAAGGGCCTGGGCGGGTGTTGGGCTCTCCTGGGTCACCCCTGTCCCCGGCAGGACCAGGGAAGCCGGGGTCGCCGTGGGTGTCCGCACCTGCGGCAGGGAGAACAGCAGTGACGTGAGCTTCCTTGCCTGTGCCAGGCTGATCTGCAGAAGCGCGACAGTCGCTGTGCCGTGAGACCCGGGACCAGAGCCGGAGTTCACCGCGGAGATTTCAGCGGGCCAGGCAGCCTCCGTGCCCCAGACCTCATGGTGGCTGAACCCCTTCTCGGTCTGCGGAAGCACCGGGGCCCCCACCCATGCGGCCCCCAAGGGGAGCTTCCCTGATCCCTGATCCCTGAGGCTGGGATGCCCCTCAGCGCCCCCTCCCCCACGGCAGGGTGTGGCCGCGTGGCCAGGGCAGCAGCGGGTACCTGGGGATCCTGGGAAGCCTTTGGTGCCTGGCAGGCCGTGCAAGCCGCTGACGCCTTGGATGCCAGGAAAACCTGTGCGGGTTTCATTCATGGTTACCGCGCGCACCAGAGAGCCAGGGGACCTTAACCTGACTCAGCTCTGCTTCTGTTTGCTAGTGCACGGTCACCCGTCCGGTTCACGCAGAAGCCTGGCCTGTTCCACACAGCACGACTTGTCAGTTAGTCACGTGCGTGTCACCAGGAGATGCACTTCCCACCGAGTCTGTTTTCCTGGAATCTTTCTGCAGATTCCTCACAGCCTTGCGGGGACAGGAAGTGGTGTGTCCTTTCTTCCCGACGCCCCCGAGGCACTCTGTGGGTTTGGTTTGTAAGAACCGTGCTTGGAACCAGCGGTCTGGCCAGATTGCCGAGGACACGCAGTCCTAGAGCAGACACGGGAGGCCGGGGGGACGCCGCCTGTGACGTGGGCACTGAGTGTGGGGGGTGTGGGCCCCTTTCATTCCGAGCAACACAGCCCTTGAGGGCCTGTCCCGGGCTGGGCCAGATGACCCCCGAGCTCCAGCCATCCCTGGACAGAACATCAGGGACACCGTCTTCTGGCCACGTCGGCGTTGCCTGGGTGCCGACCAGCGGGGTCAGCCCGGCCAACAGGAGCTCTCCCCAGCCCGCCAGGCTGGCTCAGAACGACTCCATGTGTCAAGTCGGCAAAGGCAGAAATGCTCTTTCTTACCTGGGGAGCCTGGAACCCCCGGCCAGCCGAAGTCTCCTTTGTCGCCGGGCCGTCCTGCCCGCCCTGGCTCTCCCTGGGGCCCCTGCAGGCCTGTCAGTCCTGGAAAGCCTGGGAGGGGGGACACACGTGTCCTTAAGTGGGACTGAAGCCTCAGTTCAGGTCCTCGCTAGAGGAGGAGGGCATCGTGGGAGAGCATGGCCTTCCTTCCAGCCGGGAATCACCCCACATTCAGGTGCACTGGGGGTGGGGCAGCCTTGCCAAAGAGAGAGCAGCTTGCATTCCCCCAATCTCGTTCCGTCATCCAAGCAGGGGTGCACAGAGGACCCGTAGATTCCGGAGGATGGGGGTCAGGGTTCCCAGGTCCCACACAAAGCAAGGTGAAACAAAGCAAAAGCAGCAGCAAGAAAAAAGCTCGAAACGAGTTCCCTGTTCACTTCCCGCCTTAACTCGGGATCTGCAAACCCGTTCCGCGTACTCCGCTGCATGGAAGGGGTCCCGGAACCAGGGCTCCGTCTGCGTTCACGGGGAGACAGACACTGGGCCACACAAGCGCGTGCGTCAGCCCCCTGCGCATCCCCCTGTGGCCTGTGGCTCGGTCCTCCCCTGAGTTTGGTTCTAAGGCCAAGCTAGGTCACAGGCAAGACGCACGCACGAGGCAGCCTCCCGGGGCAGAGTGTGGTCACAGCAGACAAGGACACAGACACCCGGGCCGCCTCAGCGGGGGGCCTGGAGGGTGGAGGCTCAGCCGTGCGGGGGAGGACGCACACCCGGAGGCTGTGGGACGGCAAGAGTCATACCTGTTTGCCCTTTGGCTCCGGGAGGGCCTTGGACGCCGGGCATGCCTGTTATCCCGGGAAAGCCGACTTCGCCCACTGTTCCTTTCTCCCCGAAGAAGCCCTTCAGCCCTGGAAGCACAGAGTCCTGCTTGAAGCAGGGGAGGCACTGCATCCCTGGGGCCCAGCCCTCGCAGGGCTCAGGGGGACACCCTGAAAGGGACGCTGTCTTTCCAGGTTGGTGCTTCTGCTGTGAACAGGCTGCGTATCGGAGCGTGATCCTTCCCTCCCCAACACCGTCTGCAAGTCAGTGGCCCCGCGTCCTGGTGTCCACGCCCATGTGCTGGGTGGCGCTGACCGGGGTGACCCCCAGGACATCAGGGAAATGCTTGTGAGTCGCTTCAAGCCTTGGCCAGAAAACGCATCACGGCTTTGCCTTCGTCCCCTCTTTGGATGGCCGGCTCTGGAGGACGCCCGCCGCCCTGCCCTGAGCACATCCAGCCCGCGGGAGAGGCCCACGCGTTTTCACGGTCTTGAAGAGCAACCACGAAGCAGCTCTGCTTATTTCTACTGATGATTTCAGTGTCGTAGAAATCTGCGCCGAGCCTCCCTTTGCCGGTGCGCCTTCCTTCACAACCACCTGCATTGTCCCCCCAAGGACAGGCCTGAGCTCCGGTGCCCCACCGGGAGTGGATGTGATTCGGGCTCCCTGGGGCACCCCCTCGGCTGTACGGGTCGGCCTTGTGGCTGACCTCTCGGGCACCCCCTCCCATCTGAGGGACAGGGACGCACCCCGAGGGTGCCTTATGTCATGGCCCCTGTGTGCCTGGGACCCTGGAGTCCTGACATCTGGTCCCCTGGCCGTGCGCACGGGGGAGGCTCTGCTTCCTGGGCCCATGGGTAAGTGACACCGAAATGTTCAAGGGGGAACAGCCCTGATTGCCGGTGGGGAGCTGCTGCTCGTCCCTGACATGTGTCCAGTTGAATGGATGGGAGAGGGGGTCCTGGTCCGTGGCTACAGAGCAAAGATGGCCTCATGCTTCTGCTCTTCTAGACCAAACTGTCTGAGAAATTCTTGAGAAGGGGCAATTCAGCAAGTCCAGAGTACCCGTGGGGCTGGGAGGGAAGCCGCCAGGAGACCAGATTCTAGATCGGCAGCGAGCCCCGCAGAGCCATTCGACGAGGACCCCTTTCTGACTCCACGCGAGGCTGAATCCCCGTCCACTCTGGCTTCTAGACAAAGCACGGGCTCAGCAGCCTCCCTATGGCCAAGCTAATGGACACTCTCTGCCCCTCCGGGGCCGCCCCTAGGACTGCAGCAGGGAGGGTCCCCCGAGATAAAACCCCCGGGAGGCACCTGTCCCAGGTGCGCACAAGCAGGAATGTCCGCCTTGGACTCGCGGGATGCTCCGACGGGAGGAGAGAGCGCTGCGTTGTCCCACGAGGCCCCGGGCCTGCTGTGCCGCTCGCTCCAGGGACTGGCCTGACGCCCACTGCCCTCTGCTAAGCCCTTCCCCATTTACAGAACACGCTTGTCACTGTGCCATCGGCTTCCTGTCCTCTAATGTCCCTTTCAGGGACAGACAGAGCTTTCCTAACTTGGTCTTAGCTTTCGTTCAATAAACAACTCCCGCGTCTTGCTTGCACGTGGGCTGGAAGACGTCAAACCATTCCCTGAAACGTGGCTCAGCCACCGGCAGTGACCCAGTGCCCGAGGGAGCTGCCGCGGGGCTCGGGGCTGTCGCTTGATGAAGGGGCAGGAAGGACTCACGTACCTGGGGCTCCGGCCACGCCCTGCTCCCCCTTCAGCCCAGGCCTTCCTGGCAGATTGATGGTGTCTCCGATGTCACCTGCGGTGGGCGGAAAAAACGGCTGACGACAGGCCTTCCCGTCAGCAGGTGGTTAGTTCTGCAACTCTGCTGCGTCACGTTCCTAATAGGAATAATTGGCTTCGAAATCCCTCAGGCATCTCGGGGTCTGACCGCCCCACCTGCCCGGGGCGCTCTGGATGGCTGGACGGCCAGCATACTCACCGAAGTCACCGGTGGGGCCGACCTCGCCATACAGGCCCGCTCTCCCCGGAGCTCCCTTGTCGCCCTAGAACGAGGTCAGACGTGGAAACCTCTCAGAAGGCTGCACGAGGTTAGCCGGTAACCCTGGACGGTTGAGCCTGTCCAGCTGCCTGGCTAAAACCCACACGCTGGGTTTGTAATCTGATCGCCCCGCAGCAGAGCCCTCGAGTGTTCCCACGTCACAGCGGATTCTACTGGACCGAGCGGGCTTACTGACGCTAGGGACAGAGACAACGGGGGTCGCAGGGAAGGGACAGCGGTCACGAGGTGCCGGTGACACGCATGGCTACCCGCGTCCCGCCCCGTCCGGCTGTGCACGTGTGACTGTGTGGGGTCCCGTCCCGAGAACTGCATTTAAGCTTCAGGACAACCCTGTGGAGTAGGTCCTTGGTGTCCCCTTTGACAGACGAGCAAGGGGAGGCCCGGAGAGGCTAACTGCTCTGCGGAGATCACCCGCCGGGCAGCGGCTGGACGGCGACTGCACGGGCCGCTGGGCTCCCCAGGTTGCTCTGATGTCGCTCAGCTGTGTTCTGCTGCGGTCGCCAAGACGCCCCGAAATGACGTTGCATCCGTGGATAGTGACCACGTGGCCCCGGAAAGCACGGTTCTCCCTGCTCCGATGGAGGGCGGCGCCGGTCTGCACTGCAGCGTGGGCAGGGGCCACACAGTGATCTCTCCCGGTGCGGCGGACTCGCGTCTCCGAACCGGGACCCCGGCTCTGCTCCAGGAGCAGCGGGGAGGCAGCGCCCAAGGCCCGGTCCCTGTTCAGACGCTGCCCCGCGCTCTGTTCTCTCGGCGTCCTCTCCGGACGGGGGGCTCACGTCCGTGTGGTACACGCATCGCCACGTCTCCACGAACGTCACTCGCGTGCCTCGCAGATGAAGACACGGGATGTTTTCACACTCCAGGAGGTTTCCTTGCACCCCTTCCTAGTCCCCAACCCTGCCCGAGATAGCCACCGTCCGACTGCCATCTGTCACGGTCGTGTGGGCTCCTGACCGTCACACGCACGGGTCCGCGTCGTTCGGACTTTCTGCTGCATTTCGCTCAGCGCGGCGTCTGTGCGAGTCACCCGTGTGGCTGTGTGGCTCGCCCGTGTGCGCCGCCTCCCCGTCGACCTGGGCCGCGTCTTGTGCTCGTCCTCCCACGGGGGGCGCTGGGGCTCTCCCGGGCTTGCCGACGGGGGACCATGCTGCAGGGAACGTTTCCATCCTTTTTATTCTAAGGGGCCGCTGGCCGCACACGAGGTCCCGTGAGCCACAGCGCCCGGCGGGGACGGCAGGCAGACCGCGGAGGGACACGGACGTGTCATGTATGTCGAGGGGGCTGGCCAGAGGCCATGTCGGCTGTTGCCGAAGGGCCACTGCCGGGTGCTGAGACTTTCTGCTTGGCCCGGCACGTGCTTAGCCCACCGTGAATGCCGGGGAGGGCTCCACGTGCTGAGCCCCGTGCGTGTGAGCCCCGTGCGTGTGAGCCCCGTGCGTGTGAGCCAGCTTCACACAACGGCAGGACAGAAGAGGCTCCCGTACTACAGTCACTGGACAGCTGCCCGCCACGGGACAGCCACCCACCACGGAACGCACGCCGCGCCCGGGGCCCTGCGGAACTGCAGGGGGCCGCCAGCCGTGCCTGACCCAAGAGGAGGCAGGTGTGGAGAGACCGGGGCCCTGCCTGGGCTCGGAGGGTGTCCCTGTCACCGTGGCTACACGGCACCTGGAGCCAGAGTGCAGACGCGGAGGAAAGCAATGTGTGACCGCGGCCGGGACACTCTCCGTGCTGTGACCCAGGGATGGGTCCTCAGTCCTGACGTCACGCATGCTTGAGTTTAGGGCTTGGAGGGCTAAACGGCAAGTGCAGTGTTCTTCCCGAGCCCCCAGGGTAAAGCGTGGACACCTGGCTCCATGCGGAGGGCCGGCCGTGCTGCGGGTGCCACACAGATCGCCGACGGTGCTGGTCTGAGCACCGTGTCTCCTCCAGTGACACGGGGACCCCAACTCTGGAGCTGGCCACGCACCGCTGGGACCGCAGCAGACGTGAGACCACAGCCCGCTCGAGAGCGGAGGGGAGAGTGATGACGGGGAGACGCGCACTTACCCGACTTCCTGTGAACCCGGGAAAACCGATGATGCCGGGGGGGCCGGGCACGCCGGGGAATCCTGGTAAACCCGGCACTCCAGGGACGCCAGTGTCTCCTTTGACTCCTTTGATGTGGCCCGGCTTCCCTGGCAACCCGGGGATGCCTGACAGCCCGGGGACGCCCGGCATTCCGGGAACACCTGCAGGAGGGCCCCGAGTGAGTGGTCCCTGTGCCGGTGTCAGCGCCCCAGGAGGATGCGGCCGCCCTCCCCAAGCCCGCGCTTTGTGGTCCCGACGGCCGCACGTCTGACCCCGGGACCGTGAGGCTCCTCGGTCCGCAGAGGACCCGCAGGCCGCCTGGCCGAGGTGTCGGGGTCAGAGGCGCTCGAACGCTGTGGCCCGTCTCGGGCAGAGAGGCGTCTGGTGCAGAAGCTGCCGCCGTGGGACTGGGGGGGCGGGGGGGGCGGGCGGGCTGTGCTCACCTTTCAGGCCCAGGTACCCTTTCAGCCCCATGGGCCCCTCATCGCCTTTCTCCCCTTTGATGTCCTTCATTCCTGGCTGGATGATGGGAGGTGGCCCTGGGGGTCCGGGGTCTCCACGGCTGCCTGCAGGGGAGCAGAACGCAGTGTCTCTCTTGGCCCTGAGCCAGGCCGAGGGGCACGGGAGGAGCCGCGGCTGTCCCGGCCAGCAAGTCCCGAGGGGCTCTGAGCTCCGGCCGGCATGGACCCCCGGTCCCCACTGGGCCTGAGTGGGGGCAAGAGTGTCCGAGAGAGGCCGAGGCCAAGGCTACCGCCCGGCTTACCCCGCGGCCCCTTCTGCACGTGAGCCGCGTGCAGACGCACACCCCCGCCACTGCCGGACGGCAGGACATCTCCTCGCCCGGAAAGGAACCCCGCGCCCATCAGCGGTCACCCCAGCCGTTGCCTACCCCCCGCCCCCGGAGGCCGCGCATCCACGGCCCGTCTGCAGATCCCCCTGTTCCGACATCTCCCATCGAGGGAAGCAGACGACGAGGGAAAACGTTCTCGATTTTACCCACACTCCGGCAGGTTTCAGGCCCTGGTTTTTCCTTCTCGCTGGTCAGCACTCCTGCGCGTGACAACCACGTGTCACTGGCCCACGAGGGCTCGTCAGCCTGTCTCTGGTTTTGGGTGTTGGGAAGCACGATGCCGGAACGTCCGCGTGCAGAGCCCGCCTTCCCTCTCCGGGGCTCGGCCAGGCAGGAACGTGCCCGGTGCCTCTGTCTGCCTTTCCAGGTAACCGCCAGCCTGCTCTCACCGCCGGCCGCGTGTGTCGCGTGCCCCCAGCCGCGTGCGGCCCTCAGTGACGCTGGTCATCGGTAATTCTGTTTTCAGAGGTCACGGTGACGCTTGCCGAACAAGGGTGTCCACACAAGTCATGGAAATGCGGCTTGTTGCAACACACTTTCTGGACAAGGAGCCTCCCACGCGGGGTCCTGAGCGGCCCGCCCACGCCAGGCTTGACGCGGCCTCGTGTCTGCGGGTCACGACCTTCCGCCTGGAGCACAGAGTCCCCGTTGGTCAGGCGGCGCTCCCCTCCTTTGGGGTTTACCTTCTGCTTCTCCCCTGGCTTCGCCGGACCTCCCGCTCGCCGTGAATAGTCACGCCGGAAGGCTTCCTACGACGTGTCGCGATGTCCCTAACGTAGCTGCCGCTTTTGTGCTTGAAGCTTTCCTTCGTGTAAGCTCAGGGGTCACGGGGACGTGAGCCGCGGCACGGGGAGGACGGCAGATAGGACCCTGAACGGCGTGTTTCAGAGTTGCTATGACTGCGGAGCTGGAACGTCCTCCTCAGGAGAAAGCTCCGTGTCTGTGGTGGGGACTCTGGGGGTGACAGGTGGTGACCAGACTAACGTACCAACACGGAACCTCATGGCGTCACCCGAAACTGAGCTTGTATTTAATTTTACCTCCACAAAAACTTCTGTTGAATATAAAGAAGAAAGTTTCCTCTGCTTGGATTCTTCTCTCGCGACGCTGCCGGTGGGCTGAAGCTGGGGTGAAGTCTTCTGATTTTTGTTAGTTTCCTTCTTTTCTAATTGTGCCTAGGTTTGGGGTTCCTGGAAGTTTTGCTTTAGGCAGAGCTACACTCCAGCAAACTGAGCTGCGACCCCGTCAGAAAGGCGTTTCGAGAGGTGGACGTACCTTTCACACCCGGCTCCCCTGCCAGGCCCTTCAGTCCCGGAATTCCATAAAATCCGGCCTCTCCTTTGTGTCCCGGAAGCCCGGGTCTTCCTTTGAGCCCGACCATGCCTTGGAAACCGTCCATCCCGGGCGAACCTCTCCCGCCTGCAGAGGGACGAGAAGCTGGGTTAGCCACGGACACCCGGGGCTTTTCCGACTCGCTCGTCGGGGACGTTGCTGCGGAGTGACGTGCGGAGGCTAAGATTCCTACCCTGAAATGGGGATCCGGGACACCGTTGCTAAGGCGCCCGTCCGCTGACCTTCGAGCAGACTGAGGCGCACAGAGTGGCGCCGACCGGCCGCTGGGGCCAAGACGGACGGCCAGTGTGCGTCAGTCTTATGAAAGACCCAAGGAAAACAGACGGTGACCTATGTCCGTGGCTGCCCGGAGAGGACACGACAGGACTTTAACCCTGTGCCCAGTGCGAGGATCCCACAAAGGACCCCTGGAGAGACAGATCACCGTGTGGCCCCACAGTCAAGGACCAGAGGGCTCCCTTCTAGGAAAACTGGCCTCTGTCTGTGTGCAAATAAACCGAGCCCAGGGACCAGGTATTTCCTTGGTTTTGGTTTTGTAAAACCGACCAGCCTCTGGATCAGACTCCAGGGCCCTGAGAGGCCTCCCACTGGCTCTCAGCATTTTGGGGCAGGCCAGTCCCACTCAGCCTAGCAGCAGTGGCCCGTTCCCCCAGGTAGGACGCCTCCTGGGGCCCCGGCCCACCGGTGAGCGGGGCTGGCCTCTCCCAGTCCCAGTGTAACCGGTGCCCACTGCAGGGAGCGCCCTGCCCGCTGTTACCTTTCTGTCCGGGGACACCAGGCATTCCGCTCATTCCTTTGAACCCAGGACTTCCTCGGGGGCCTCTCTCCCCCAGCAAACCAGGGTCACCTCTATCGCCGGAGAGACCCTTCATGCCCACGGGGCCAGGGACACCTGTGTCCCCTGGGTCCCCTCTGTCTCCAGGCAAACCTGAAAAGCAGAGAAGAGGGAAGTAGAAAATGATGAGCAAACTTAGAAGAGCTCAGTGCTCCCGAGGCCCGTCACCCTGGACAGCACCCGAGGGACGCCGGCGCCCCAGCCTCCGCGTGGGGGACTCGGCCTCTCTGTGGAGGGCCCCGGGAGGTGAATGGCCCATGGCTTCATTCCCTGCCTCCTGCCCCCAGCCTCCTGGCCCTGAAGGAAGCCCCCTTCTTCTCTTCCCCGATTCTGTCCCTTTCAGAAAACCTTTCCCTCCTCAAAGCGCAGCAGCGATTTTGAAGTTCCGCAGGGAAATTTCATTTTTCCTACTGACGTCTCCCGGAGCCCCAAGGACAGCAGGAACGTGGAGGTTTGGTTTCTTGTTTGGCAAATCCATGGGGTGGTTTTGGAACCTGTTTGGGCTGAGCTGTGTCCTCCCCCCATGTCGTATGTCGGAATCCTAAAGCCCCGGGACCCTGGGGTGTGGGTGCCCTGCAGGACAGGGCCCGGAAAAGGTAATTCCAGAGCAACGGTCAGAGGTGACCGGTGTCCGTCTCAGAAGAGATCGGTACTGGACGCACCCAGGGGGAACGTGAGACGTCCGGCTTCAGAGTCCAGCGAGAATAACTGTCCATTGTTTAGTTGGCTCAGCGGGAGGTTCTCTCGGAACCCCTACAGCTCTGGGAAGGGGTGCCATGGAGCCCAGTTTGAGAAACCCCGGGTAGGCTGGTGCTACCTCACTTGTCAGTCACGTGAGGCCCCGACCCCTCCCAGGGGATGGGGGGATCCTTACCTCCGTGACCAGGGGTGCCTGGCTGCCCCAAGGGCCCCTCCCGGCCTGGAGCTCCTGGGAAGCCGTGCTGTCCTGGCGGCCCGGGCAGGCCTGGCTGGCCCGACGGTCCTGGGAAGCCTGGCTGGCCCTTCAGGCCTGGCATTCCCGGCATTCCCTGGCTTCCTGCGGGACCAAGACAGGGGCGTGAGGCCGGCCCTGCACCCGCGGATGGTGGCCTCCTCTCCAACGGGCCGGCCCCACCAAGACAGGGGCGTGAGGTCGGCCCTGCACCCGTGGACGCAGCCGCCTCCTCACAGACAGCATTTCGTTGGCTCCGGAGAAACCCACAGGAGGCCCATGGGGCTCGGGGATCAGCTCACAGCGACCCCGAGGTCACCCGGCCCCACGGCTGGCATCGGCGCTTCCTCCCACCAATGGCCCGTCTGAAGAGCACACGGAGCTCACACCGGCAGCCTGGTGCCCGGCTGAGAGCCCAAGTTTTGGCTTTTTTTTCACTCAATGTTCTATTTGGAGCATTTTTCCACATTCTAAAACGTCCTTTACGTGTTGGAGGGCAGCGTGCGTCGGAGGACCGTGTCACGTGGACACATCGGAAGCCTGTCCGTCCCTGCTCTCACAGACGGTGCCGCGGGGGAGCGGCTGCGAGCCTGGATCTGTGCCGGGGGGGGTCACTTCTTCTGGAAGGTGTCCTGGAAGCTGACTCTGTGGGTCCCCACCGCGCTCACTTAGCCGTGGCCATGTGGTCCTGCATCTGCACCCCTGTTCCCCGCGGGCTCTCTTGGCTGGGCCTGAGCCCGGAGCCTGGCAGGGCAGGGCAGGCAGGGTGGGCGCGGGCAAGCGCTGGATCCGACTCACGGGGGCGGAGACAGCGGGACAGTCCTTTCTTTTCGCGTTTGGCTTTGGTAGAAAGTTTTGTTCTTTGCTACTCTTTTCCTTTGGGGATTCAGATATTTTTCTTACAGACTTCAGTATTCTCCACGGACACAGATGGGTCTCCTCCACGGCTCTCGTGACGTTCACTCTACTTTGCTGCCCAAAGTTTCATTGTGTTTTTGACGTGAAGATGAGCATTCGTAGGCAGGTTTTATGCACCGTGTGTGTGTGTGTGTGTGTGTGCACGCACGTGTGTGTGCATACACGTGTACCGCTTCTTCCCTTGCTTTTATGCTTAGAACATCCTGCTCACCCACGGGTCCCATGAGCAAATATTTTCTCCCACCCCCCCCCCCATAGTCCCTGGTCTCTCTTCTTTCTTCCTGGACTTTGAAGCTCAGCGCGTTCCTTCCGTGGGCACCAGCAGGACGGGCGATGCCCATTTCCAGTGCTGCTCCGGTGACGTCCCGACACAGATGCTCACCAAACCCACGACTAAGGCACATGCAGGCTGCCCCACGTGGAGGGTGGACAGGTCGGTGGACGAGGGGAGGCGCATGAATAAAAGGGACCAAGACAGTGTTGGACCAACCCAGAACTCGCCGTGCAGGCGTGTGTCCCAGGTGTCTGATGTGTGGACGGAACGGGTCAGAAAGCTCTGCCAAGAGCGGGAGCAGATTTGAAGCAGAATTCCGCCAAGACGTTCTCCCCCGAGATGCACAGGTGCGTGTCCTCACGTTCTCCAGTCCTGCTACGGGAAGTGAGCGCGCTGTTCTGGCCCAGCTTCTCCTCTGGGTTAACAGAGTGTAGCGCTCGTGGGGCTGATGGTTTTGGACGGCAGGCCGTGCTGGAGACGGCCAGGTCTGACTGGAGAGTCGGGCCCCTGCTGTTCCTCCATGACGGTGGGCAGAAGGCATCACCACCAACAGCCCTCCAGGCTGGTGAGCTGACGGGGCTCACGGGGGAAGAGGCTGTCGGGTCTGTACGTCCGAGCCCGGTTTCTGGGCGCCTCTGTCCCTGGAGCGGGGAGTGGGCGGGTCAGGCTGCAAGAAGGGTTCTGCACCGACTGCAGCGACGTCCATGGCCTCAGAGCTCATCATCGGAGCCCAATATTTTAACTCCATTTCCATTTCTAGAACATCTGCTGAAAAAGGAATACCTACAAAGAATCTGCTTCCTTCAGCAAAATACCCGTAACTCGTGGACCTGGGCCCCTGCTCTCTTCCTGCCCCCAGGTGGCACCTGGACGTCCCTGCGCCAGGCCCATGCGGCCCAGCAAGCCCCCCATCCGCGTTGCCACTGCCCGGGCGGGTGGGACCCTTGTGGAAACCGGTTCTCGAAGCTTCGATGCTCTGAAGTCAGAACTTTTACTAAACAGTCCGCATACGTAAGCAGGTCGCCGAGGGGACACGGACGGCGGGAAACCGCCGCGGGCCCAGATTTCAAGCTGGGCCTTGGTCCTTGTGCTCAAACTTATCATGAAGTCTGCGGGAAGTAGTTAGTGTACAAAATCCAGCCAAAATCCAAACCCTGAGGGGGTTTGTGCAGCTGGAGAGCAGTGGACATTGTTGGGGACACACGCCGGCCGCTCCTTCACACAGCGGCCTGGGAGGCTGCCGTGCGCTGTGCCGGCCCACACGTGCGCTGTGCCGGCAGCCTCCACCTGGGGACACCCACCTCTCCGGAACCGCCTGCGGGGCCGTCACGGGGGCAAGCATAGACCCCGCCGTCCCGGCAGCGGGTCCCCGCCCCCGCGTGACTTCGCCCACGGGCCCGTCCCTGCTTGATGTGTAAGAGGGTGAGTGTGGATGTGGTCGTGTGGGAGAGCGAGTGTGTGGGCACGCGTGTGGGTGTCTGTGTCCCCAAGCAGGCGCGCGTGTGTATAAGCATGTGGACGTGTGTGCAGGAGCCTGTGCGTGCACGATCACGTGTGTGCATGAGTGTGAGCCGTGTGCGTGCACTCTGGCCCTCCCAGGCTCCTCCCTCCATTCTCCGGCCCCCCCCCCCGCGTATCTCTGTGAAGCCCGGCACCCACGCAGGGACTCTCCTGTTCAGCCAACAGTGCGGATGTGATGAACGTGGGACCTCCCTGCCCTGTGCCCCTTCCCCTGCCCCAACCTCAGGCCTGAAAACAGACAGGCTCACCCGAGAACCCACCGGGGCGCCTGAGCCTGGTGACTTCACCTGCCTGTTGAGACCCAGGCGTCACTCGCCCAAGTGTCTGGAGGCCCGATGGCCCTGGGGGGACGGGACACCTGCTTCCTGCCCCATAGAGGAAGCCCCCTTCCTCCCCGGGCTCGGGAGCCGGCACAGACAGCCGTAAAGTCACCGCTGTCCCCGCATCTCCGTATCTGATCAGGAACAGCAGTGGTCGGTGGTCTCCGGGGCACGTGGCCCCAAACACCAGTGTGAGCCCTTCCGTGACTGCCTGTGTCCCGCCGACCGCGGGCATGTGGGGTTCCGAGGCCAGTTCTGCACACGCCGGCTTCACAGAGCCATCAGACGCCCCATGCACGCATCCGACTAGTCCTCACGTGTACACGGATGGTGCTGTGGGCAGGGGAGCGTCTCCTCGTCCGCGTCACACCCGCCTGCGAAGCCGCGTTCGTTCCGTCGCTGGTCGTCCCCCTCGCCCTCCGCACACCGCCGCCTCCCTTCACACCAGCAGCCCACATTCCGCAGGAAGCCCTGCCCCGACCCCCCCGCTCATTCCCAGCTTGGGAACAGGACGAGCATCGTTAGTCTGTAGGTGTCAACGTCTCAGACGGCCCATCCTGGCTGGGGAACGTAAACCCGAAGACGATTACTGTCCTAGAACATTCTCAAGGGATACGTACTGAGTGTGGGGAAGAAAAAGCAACAGACACTCCATACGGCCTGTGGGCTCTAGCATACCCCCCTCGGACGCCACGGGGCCGTGGGATTGGGCTCCCCGTCCCCCTCCGGCCGCAAAGACTTACCCCTGAATCCAGGTGGGCCCCTCTCTCCCGGAGGGCCTCTCAGGCCAGGCTGTCCAGGCACCCCAGCATCTCCTCGGGGCCCAGGTTGGGCTCCCAGAACTTCTCCGGGCAGGCCCCTGTCCCCTGGGGGCCCGATGGGGCCCGGCAGACCGGAGGGACCCGGGAGACCGTCCGCACCAGGAAGGCCCGCTGTACCTTTGGATCCTCGGGGCCCCACGAACCCTGGAAGGAAACATGGGTCGTCCCCATAACTGGAGGTTAGCATCGTGACGGGCCAAGGGAGACACCAGAAAGGGGCTGCAAACAGCAAGTGTTTCTTCGGGGGTCTCAGCTCAAGGCCTTGCCCACCAGGGCCCACAGCGTCCTCTCCCACTCCGCCATCTGGCCCAGCCGCACAGCGTCACTCCAGTGCAGAAGGCCTCTAGAACCGTCTGCTTCTTGAGCCCGAATCTCCCCAATCCAGAGCGGGCCAGCAGCCCTTGCGGGGCTCGGGCACCCTCCTGGGCTGTCCGCGGAGTGACCAGCAGAGTAGAGTCGATGACCCGAGGGCCTTGTGCCTCCGGGGCCAGTCTCAGAAGAGGGCACCGCAGCTTTGCCCTTGAAACATTCCTCATCAACCAGAGAAAACGGTCCCGCACACCTGTCTCTTTTCTTGCAGGAGCCGAGGGGGTCAGCAGAATAGCAGTGATGGAAAGCTCAAGAATTCTTAATTTCCCAACCAGAGAACAAAGTGGTCATCAAGTCCGTGTTGGCAGTTTCTAAGTGTCCAAAGACGAGAGACCTGGGGCCTCCACGTCCCACGTGGTCCCTCCCAGACTTATAGGGCTGTGTGGGGGTCTGACCCTGCCTTACCTGGGGGTCCTGGGAATCCTTCACGGCCCGGGTCTCCGGGGAGACCCTTGAGCCCTGGTGCTCCGTCTGCTCCCGAGAGTCCTGGTGTCCCTTGGAGGCCCTTGGCCCCTAAGTAGCCCAAAGAAAGCACGACACACATCAGAGCCCCAAGAGCGAACCCCGGCAGCAGGTCTGTGGGACTTATGTGGTCCTTGGGACCCTCCGAAAAGACAAGCTGGGGGATGTCAGCCCGGTGGGCACCTCTGATGGCTGGCCATGCCCACCGCAGACCCCACCGACCCCCACTGCCCATGGATGCCCGCAGAGGCCTGGGCGCCCGCAGAGGTGAAGCTCTGTGTGGCAGGAACCCTCTCTTGCGGCCCAGGGCTGAGTGAGGTGTCAGTTTTCATGCATCTTCCATGGTGAGGAGAAAAAGCCGCTTCCCTATGTGCGTGACCACGGTCTGCGGTGGCAGGTCATGAGCGCGGGACTCAGTGACGTCCACGCGCACGGGGGAGGGCAGGGCAGCAGGAAGAGGAGCCGAGAGGAACAGTGGCAGTGAAGACACAGAGAAGCAGGGAGAGGCCTCTGGCTTACCTGTGGGGCCTGGGGGTCCCGGCAGGCCTGGCGACCCCTTGGGGCCTCCGACGCAACCTGGGAAGGGGGAGGAACGGGCTGAGCGGGGCGGCCTCTCACGCCCACTCTCACGGCCCCCCGTGCTGCCAAGGGCAGAAGCGGCCGCCAACAAAACCAGCTGCTGTTTTATGACGGTCATTTAATGATTTGATTAATCTCATTCCAGCGTAAAGAAAGGCCGAATGTCTTTGTGTCATGATGTAAGTGCCAGTGCGGTCGGTCCCATCAAATTGACCGGACAGTGTGCTGGCGATGTCACCCGCACGCTGAGGGCCGTCGCCGGGCCCCGGCCGGGCACCCCGGGGCCGGCCCAGTCGGCCAGCGGCAGCGTCTGGCTCTCCTCCAGAGACGTCCCCAGTCGCAGGCGACAGCTCGCGGCCGCCAAAGGAATCCTTCAACCTCTCCTTTGTGACTCTCGGCTCCAGAGTCAGCCACGGCGCTGAGCTGCCGTGAGCCCCCAAACACGGAACCCACTGCAGCCACTTGCTGTCGGTCAGGGTGGCGGAGGGCAGGAGCACCCTGGGGGGGGTGTTGTCATCTGGTCTCTAAGGGAGACCTCGCAGGTCTTCATGTGGGGCTCTGTCTATATGCTTGGGATCTGGCCTCTTCCACTGCCCTGGGGTCCCCGGGGTGCACAGTGGCCCGGCCAGGCCGTCAGGATGAAGAATGTGGGGGTTGGGGGGGCACAGGCTCCGGCCTGCAGGGTCTCCCGTTTGGGGGCCTCCCACCAGCTCGCTGAAGGCTCCGCAGTGCCTGCCCCGCACCCTTACCCCGAGCGCCCTGCTGCGTCCACATGGTCTCGGAGCACCCTACTGTCTGTGCGGACCTCTTCAAACTCCTCACCCCTCGTGCCCTGGACTCATCGTGGCTTCCCATGGGGGTCCCTCAGTACACCCTCGAGGCGGGGCGACTCAGCCCCCAACGGGATCTCTCCTGTCCCTTCTGCCCCCTCTGGGCCTCGGCTCGGGGGTCACATGTCCCCCTCTTGTCCGCCAGCCCCGGTTCTTCCCAGCAGTGCCCAGTGCTCGGCCCAGCTCTCCGCTGGCAGGGATCGGACCCCTCCTGAAGCAATCCCCACGCAGACGGTAGCGTGACGACACTTATCTGCTGAGTTCTCGCCGGGCGGTGGGCTGCTGCTTCCCGTCGGCAGGAACCCGGGGCGCGACGCATTATCACGCTTGCCCGGCCTTTGACGACCAGCCGCTGCGGAGGGCACGCCCGCCCCAAGCCTGGCACGGTCTGCGTTTCCTCCTGCGGCTCCGCCCTCGCCGCGGGCGCCCACAGCCATCCTGACGGGTCACGTAGCTCATAAACCCAACGTTCCCGTGTCCCAGAGCGCCCCGGTCCCGTGACCATACCTGGCTGCACCGTCTCCTGTCCGTCGCCTCCGATGGGCCTTTTCACACCTGTGTCACAGTCTGGGGACAAGACACACGCAGGGATGAGGCGGCGGGGACTTAGGGACCCCCTGTGGGTGCGTGCGGGGGAGGCCGGGCCGGCAGGGGAGCCGGGCCCACCGCGGAGCGTCTGTGCAGAGCCCCCGTGCCCCGGCACCCGAGGGAGAGCCCGGCCTTGCGGGACCAGAATCTGGGGGCCTGGAGGCCCCGCGGTCAGGGTCACTGGAACATGCCAAGAACTGAGAGCGTGACACGTCCCCACGGGAGCTCCGGGGAGGTCCCACTTTGCCAAAGGACAGTTGGGGCCAGTGTCCTATGACAGAATGATCAAATGATCAAAGGGCGTGCTCCTTCATACCTATTTGTCCAGGGGGACCGGGGGGGCCAGGGGGACCGGGAAAGCCTGGTGGTCCGGGTAGTCCGGCGTCTCCGGGGAAACCACGCTCGCCTTTGGGGCCGGGGAGGCCCAGTCCTTGGGGGCCCCTGTCTCCTGCAGCGCCCTTCGTGCCCGGTGCTCCTGGGTAACCTGAGTCTCCTGGGGGGCCTTTGATGCCATCACCCTGTGTGAAAATTCGGTTTCTCTCTTAAAAATCACGTCAACCTCAAAGGCTGCCACACCCCCGTTCTCCTTCCCGCTCCCCCGAGTGGGTGTGACGGACACAGGCAGCGGGACGGCGGATGTTAACAGGCACCTGCCGTCAGGGCCTGGCCAAGCACAGGAATCAGGTTTTCGGTCAATCCTGGGGACACAGAGGGAGACAGTCCGGGAGGCACACGGTCTGTTTCCTGTGCTCTCCCCAAGCCTCTGGGGTCCCCTTGGTCCAGAGCTTTGTGCACAGAAGGTTCTGTGGGAGCAGTTAGGCACGGGTTTGGGTTAATGGGAGCGGGGACGTGTGTTCTGCTGCTGTGGTCGGGCATCGGGACGCAGCTGCTATTCACAGGGACGATCCATCCTCGAAGGAAAGAAAGTCCTTGATTTGGACCAGAACGAGCGTCGTGCTCACTGTGGTGAGGAGACGAGGCAGCATCGCAGACGTGGGGGCTCCGGTGCATGGACGTGCCCAGCAGGTGCAGAAGGAGGGCGGCGATGGGGCAGTACAAGGGGGCTGAGGTCAGTGGGGGCAGACTGGGACCCACGGGGACCAAAGTCACGCTCGGACGGTTGTGCCATGTGAACTCTTTGTGGAAATAGTTTTCAGGGTCGTCATTAAAACAGCAGTACGAGGTTCCGGAGAATCGGATGTTTTCCAAGGACAGGGAGGAGGGCTCTGAGAAACGGCCAGTGCCGTGGCGGGCACGAGCTGCGTGGAGCAGAGCGGCTTGGCCTGGGAGTGAGGCCGACAAGCTGGCGCGGGGACCCACGTCCCCTGCGAGATGCGGGGGTCCTGACCCCGGCCCGAGAATGAGGCTGCTCTGGAAATGGGGTCTGCGAGGTCCATCAGGGTAAGGGGAGGCTAGTGTCCCACAGACGGGGGACGCGCACACAGAGACAGCACGCACGGGGGCAGACGTTGTGAAGACACGGGCGGAGGACAGCCGTCTACGAACCCAGGGACACCAAGACCACTGGAGCCTGGGGAGAGGCTGCGGCGGGTTCCGCCGGGGGCTCCGATGCAGACGCCCGTTTGGGGCTCCCGCAGGGGACTCTCTGCTCACTCTAAGCTTCACGTGTGCCCTTGGGGCATGACGTCCAGCCCACCTCCCTGTTTCCCCACCAGCAGGCCTGGGGTCATTCCGACAGCCCAGGCTGTGCTGGCTGGAGTCAGTGCAGGGTGAAGGTTGCGACCACCCCGGGCCTGGGCGGCGCCAGCCCCCACTCTCTGCCGCCGTCACGCTACTCACCGGAGGGCCTGGGAGGCCTGGGAATCCGTCCAGCCCGTCGCGCCCGGGGACCCCGTCGTCCCCTTTCAGCCCCGGCACGCCTGGGACCCCCGGATGTCCCCGCTCACCTGGGAGAGGGTTTGCAGGTGAGGCCACTCTGGCGAGAGCGGCCGCGGGAGGACTGTGGGGCCAGGGACTGCCGCCCCCAGAGACTGACCTTTGGTGGTGACTGCTCGGGAGTCGCCCTTCAGCCCTTTGGGCCCGGGAGGTCCTACGTGGCCAGGTGCGCCCTGTGGAGACAAGCACACGAGGTCGTCCGCTCATTCTGCTGAGGACACCGGGGAAGATGGCGAGTTTCACGGGTCACTTGGAGCCGTCACCCGTCACCAAGCCCAGCGCTGCCCCGAACACCTTTCTGCCTCGGGAGACTATCCCGTCCCCGGCTGTCCGCTTCGGTGGCCACCAGCCACAGGTGTGGTCAGGGAGCACTAGAAGACGGCCGGTGAGACTGACTTTTAAACTTCAGACAATCAAAACGTAATGGAAGTAGCCACACGCGGCTGCGTCGTGAAGACCAGAACCTCGCGGGTCCCGCTGTGGTCTGCGGACCGGCTGCATCGGCCCCGCGGGAGCCCGTCAGAAACACGGACCTCGGGCCAGACCCGGCTCGGAACCAGAATCTGCATTTCAAGCAGCTCCCAGGGATTCACATACTCGTGACCTTCTGAGAAGCAACAGCCTCAGACGAACACAAGGTTGCTGACTCCCAACGACGTCACTGAGACTCGAGGGGGTACGAAGCCTCCCACGTACGAAGGAAACTTGCGTTCATTCAGGACTGACAGCAACAGAGTCCTTTGCGTACAGCCTGTCTTCCTGACCGAAGTTAAGGCTGGAGGAAAGCGTCGCACTTTAGAGACAAGCCGAGTGCAGGACGCTCGGGTCTCGGTCGTGGAACCCTGCGGAGGTCTCCCGAGGAGCGGAGACGAGAGGTCAGGGTGTTCCTGTGTGCGTGCTCGTTTCTGGCAAATCTTGGTTGTCGTTTGCAAGAACACGGGAGATCTTCGTGTCGCTCTAATTAAATGGAATGTCCTGAAAAATCCAACACCTACTTGATTTATTGATTTAGTCCTGGGCAGAAAAGGGCCACATTCTTCCCGTGTCTGGGAGAACGCGTAGCAGCCAGTACTCAGTATGCAGGGGCCGGGCCAAGGGAGCGACAGAGGGGCCCCTTTACCGACTGGCTCCCGACTTCACAGGCTCTCGCAGACTCGATCGGTAAAATCGTCAAAAAACAGGAAAATCATCGCAGGCATTCCTGCTGCCGCAGGGTCACCGGACCCAAGAGCATACAATGAAATGCGAGGCAACAAACACAGTGTCAGAGGTCCTCCGACAAAAATGCCGTGGGCGAGGGCGCCCTACAGTTGGGGAAAGGTTCCAGACATTCCCGTGCGCAAAATGGGGTCCATTTGGCTTCTAGGAAAGACCTGATCAATGTGTAAACAACCAAAGATCCCACCAGTTTTGCCTTGCAAGTTTGTTCTCTCCCTACCTATGCGTCCACACACACAGACGGCCAGGAGCCGGGGACAGTATCATTTTTAAGCCAGGATACAACATCGCACCTGCTGTTTTCGGTCGGATAAACCGTCTGTTCTGAGCGACCGTGCGGGCCTGGAGCAGACTGTGCTGGAACTCGTTGCCCCTGCAGAGCTCCAGAGCCGCAGACTCGTTGGGAGCGACCCCCTCCCCGGCACCAGATGGGGCCACCTGTCCCCTCTGCCCCAGGCCATGGAGCCAGATCGCGCTAACCGCCCTTGGCCCTGGGTCCCAAGCAATTTTTCCTCTATTGCTGGGTAAGTAAACCGAAAACTTTATAAATCTCTTGCAGCTCTCTTTTTAAGTAAAACAAATACATGAGTAAATGAAGCATATTTTCTTTGCCTTTATCTGAAACCGGCTTTGAAATCTTCGGTTAAAACCTGTCACTGCAGGACCTGTCACGGTAACTCTGCCTCTGACTTTCCTACAGACGCTCTTTTCACGGGTGTGGAACGAAGTCTGGTCGGCTGATACACGCGGAACCCACGGGCGGGGACATCCCTGCCTTCCTGGGAACGCACGGCTAACCTGGAGGCCTCACTTCTTACCCCGTTAAAGGAGATTTCATACAATGCCGCAACAGGTCTGTACTAAATTTCAAAAGGTGAACGTTCAGTAAAGCGTTTTACATTCAAGATGCTAGTGTTTTGTTCTTTTTTCCATACAATTCACCATTTTGAAGCTTATAATCTGGTGTTTTTTCAGTATTTTCACAAGATTGTGTAATGATCGGTAATCTAATTGCAGAACAGTTTCCTCTCCGCCCCCAGGGAGACTCCTCAGCCGTGACACTCACTGCCCGTCCCCCCCCGTCAGCCCCTGGAGGTCCCCATCTGCCTCTGTCTCTGGAGCTGCCCGTCCTGGACTCTTCCTGCGAACGGCATCACGTGACTTCTGTTCTTCTGGGACGGTCTCCTCCCACTCGGCATGTTCCTGGGCTCCCCCCGCTGTAGCGGGTACCCGAGCTCCTGTCCTTCCTGGGGCTGAGTGACGTTCCGCTGTGTGGGGACGCTGCCTTTGCTTAGCCGTTTGCCAGCTGATGGACGTTTCCGTCGTCTCTACTTTTCGGCTTCTATCAGCAACAGGCTTGGAACACCTGCGTACGGTTTCTGTGTGGACGTGTGTTTCGTGCCCTCCGAGGTTCCCAGGGGCGGGCCTCCTGGGGCTCACGGTAACTCTGCCTCTGACTTTCCAGGGAAACCTCAAACCATTTCCCACGGTGGCCGTGCTGTTCCCCTTCTTACCAGGACACGTTATCGAGTTCCTTCTGGAGCACATGGCCTTCCTGAATGGGGCATGGGGCGCGTGACGCTCGCTGGTCTGGGTCTATGTTCACCTCAAACAGAAGCTGTCCAGGACGTCCCATCAGCTTCCCTAGAACCGGGGTCTCACCTTGAACCCGGGGAACCCGGGGATGCCGTGCTGGCCAGGGTCTCCTTGGCTCCCTTTCCTTCCTGGCTCTCCATTGATGCCGGGTAGGCCCTTGGGTCCTGGGAACCCCGGGAGCCCCTTCACGAACTGATCGCCCTCCGCGCACTTACAGTCCCCGGCGTCCCCTGCAGCGTGAGGCAGAGGGAGAGACTCGTTATTTCCTCGCGGGGCGTGTGCTAGACACCCTTCCCATCTGTGCGGGGCGACGGAAGTCCAGGGCGGCGGGGGCTGGAGCGGCGAGGAGGCGCCCCGGGACCTTGTCTGCTCCCGTGCCCGGTGGGGACTGTTTCCGAGATGAGGAGCAGGAGTCATTCCTTGGGATACGGAGTCCTGCCCTGTCTCCCCAAGATTAGCTGAACAACACACTGTTTACAGAGGAGTGTGCGTGTGTGTGTGTGTGTGTGTACGGCTGAGAGCAGGGCCTTCTGGGCCTGGGGCTGGGGGGAGCCAGTGTTCCAGGGTCTGGGGTAAAAGGGGAGCCCTGGGGAGGGTGCTTGGCTGGAGCCACGGCTCAGAGGCCAAGACCCTGGGTGGGAGGGAGGAAACACTCATCGTCCCTTCTCTGTCTTGCTGTGGTGGGGCCCCGGGAACCACTGCTGGTGGCACAGGTGACAGGAGGTGGCTCACGGGACGAGGGGATGCAGCTTTCCGTGGCGTCTGATTCCTATGGTTGGCCCCACCCACCGCGGGTTGCCCACATCCCCACACATCCCCATGTGCCACAAAGTCACGGCGTGTGGCTCAGGGCCACCGGGGCTGGCCCTTCTCCAGAAAGGCGACGTAGTTCTTTACTAGGAACCCCCTTCTTCCGCTTGTTTGACCGCACCGCTCCCACCAACGGGGGGGCAAGTGCTGGACACCCTGCTTCGTCCTGTCCCCACTGGTGATGAGTCCCTAACTCAGGGAGACTGGGAGGACAAGCTGTGACGACACAGTGGTCACACTTTCTGGAACCGTCTGCAGGGCTTGTGACCCTGACCTTGAGCTGAGCACTTAGAAGAATCATCAGCTTCAGCCCGAGACGTCACTGCTCCTCTTTTCCGGCCCTACTGGGCTCTGCACCCCCAGAAGGGTCCGTGACGAAGGGATGGCAGGGATGGGAGAAATGAGGGCTGGGCGCCCCTAGGTAGCGCCATGGGACACAGGAGTGGTTTCCCCACCTTCCTCCGGCCTTCCCGATGCGACCATCCTTACCTTTCCATCCTTTCTGTCCGCGAGCCCCAGGGAAGCCAGAAGGCCCAGGGTAGCCCACCTTCCCTTCTGTTCCTTTAAGGCCGAAAAGGAAACCTAAGGAGAGAACCCACAGGGAGGGCCCATGAGTGCCGCACCGAGACCCCACCTCTCCCTGCACCCAGGGTTGGAAGGGTCACTGCTCGGGTCCCCCAACAGAGGACCCAGCTCCATTCCAGGACAGTCCCCGGGATGGGAGGAGAAGCAAGAGCCTAGGACTGCAGTCTTCCTTTTGAAAGCGAGACATAAAAACCTTTGCTGTGAAAACCTTTCTTGGAGTCCAAGGAAATGTTTTCATGTTTCAGCCACGTATTTAAAAAAAAAATTTTTTTTTAGTTTCTTAAGATTTTTTTTTTACTAATTATACTTTGTTTTCAGCCTCCCATCTATTTTGAAACACTGAATATTAAACACGTTCTTTTATAATAATTAAAAAAAGTGATTTTCTTGTCCACAAAAAGTCTGCAGGCGTTCACAGATGGAGGGACACGGGACATCTTCACCCTATTTCTCTGAAATCCACCACATGTTTTATGTATGTCCTGAAGACTCCTATTCCAAGACCCACACCACCTGGGGCTCCCCAAAAGACAAAAATCCCAAACAAACCAAGATATGGAAATGACCTCGGTTCCCTACGGGCGTTCCCCGGAGCAGGTGCACGCGTGGGTCTGCGTGGTGAGCGCAGGCGACTTGGACCCTCTGACTTCCCACCCCCTTCCAGACCCTCGCCCCCAGTGTCTGGGATCAGGGCCCCCCGGAGGTCCTGCCGCGTCTCCAGGCTCCCGGAGTTCTGAACAGCAGGGATACGGGAAGCCCAAGAAATGGGAGCACAAGCCGGCGCATCGCCCCAAGGTTTCTCAACAGCAGCGCCACCTCGTGGCGGGGATGGGGCATCGCGCCCCGGAAACCGGTGCTGATGGGGAAGGATGGGGATGTCCCCCAGAGCCTGTCCTCACCGACAAACCCCGCGGTGCTCACAGCGCCAGACCCAGAACCCCCAACGCCCCGAAACACCTGCTGTCATCCCCACCCCGTCGTACCTGGGGGGTGGTGAGAAAGAGGCCCCCAAGGGGGCCGGGAGGGGAGCAAACACGGATTTTAAGGGCATTTGCTCTCTGCTTGGAGAAGCGACACCAGACGTGGCGCTCAGTCCGAACGCTCCTAAGTAAGGTGGTGGGTCCTCCTGTCCTGTGCTCTTTGGCTTCCCCACACACCGAAGACGGTATCTGTCCTTCATGCACGGATGTGTCCAACACGTCCAGCCCTGGGCTAGCCCCGTGGTGCCCCGGAGCCACGTACATGGAACACTGGAGGCGACACGGCGGATGCTGGCGGTGCTAACAGGCCGGGTGGGGGTGGGGCAGGCACATAATCCTAAACAAACCAGCCGGAATCTCAAGGACAGCCCAGGCTGTGGGGCTTTCAGACAGCAGCAGAGAAAGCCCATTTCAAGTGGCCGAGGACAGTCCTTTCTAGGACCAGAGCCTCGGACCTGGAGAGGAAGAGAGAGTGGCTGAAGGCGGGCACGGGGGACGGCGCCAGAGACAGCAGGAGTGTGTCCGGGAGCCCCTGAGGTGGGGGGAAGCCGGGCATCGAGGGGAGGCGAGGGGGCCAGGCCAGGGCTGTGGATTTGACCACAAGCCCAAGCGCAGAGTTGTTTTTTTTAAAGTAGGCTTCACGTCGGGCTTGAACTCACAACCCTGAGATCACGAGTCGGAGGTTTAACCGGCTGAGGCACCCAGGGGCCTCAAGAGTTCTGAGGGAAGTGGCAGGAACGCGCAGGTTAGAGATCTACCTGCCCCCGCCTGCCCCCTGCGGAGAGTCGAGCAGAGAGAGAAAGAGGAGAGGCCGGTCGTGAGTGGGCTACATGGTACACGGTCTACCCGGCAGGTCCACGGCAGGTGCCGTGCTGGCTTCGGGGAGGGCAGGCAGTGAGCAGAGGGCAGTAGACGGAGCCAAGAGGCAGAGGCGTCCCGGCTGCTGGCAAGTGAGGTGTCGGCGGGACGCCCAGGGTTGTGGCCCGAGCTCCCGGGTCTGTGGGGAGGGGCGAGGCCCTGTCCAGGGCAGGTTGGGTGGGGGGCCTGGGTGGCAGGAGACCCAGAGTTCAGTTGGACGCATGAAGCTCTGAGACATCTGTGAGACAGGCAGGGTGGCCACGGGACAGGCCGACTGTGTGAGTGAGTCTGGGGCCCAGTGCAGGCCTGGGCCGGAGACACACGGAGAGCTGGGCCGAGTCTGGGCTTCAGCTGGAGAAGCCGCACGGTCCAGCCACGTGGAGGGCACAGAGACAAGGGTCTGAGAGTGAACTTCGAGGGACTCTCGTCTCCCCATTGGTGCAGGAGGGACAGGGTGGGGGGCAACGAAAGCCCCTCAGAAGAATGGCTGTGAGCTAGGAGGGGAAGGACAGAGGGGCGTCGTGGAAGGCCCTCGAGGAAGGGGTGGGCTGCATCCTCCCGTGGAGCAGGACGGCACCCCTGGGATGTGCACCCGGGTCCCTGGCGACCAGGTCAAGGGCCCTTAGGCCTCGGAGGGCCTTGTGGGCTTTATTTTACACCTCCACACCGTCTGGATGTCGTGAGAAGCGCAGCGGACAGGGAGGCACTCAGTCATGGTGTCTCGGGGATGCGGGGTTTACGTCTGGCACAGAGCCGGTCCCCGCCGGCGAACCCCACGGCCACCCCATGGCGCAGCCTCCCTCTTTGCTGCGTTTCACAAGCTCGTAATTCCACCTTCAGGGCAGCAGAGCACCTCTGAGACGTCTGCAACACGCTTTTCTGGAAGAGGCCAAGAGCCTAACAAAGCTGGCAGAAATCTGAACTATTCTAGAAAACACTGGAACTGCCCCGACACCTGATTCCCTGAACTCAGCGAGAATCACAAGCACGTTAGCTCAGAAAGAAAACTGACTTGTCGCTCGGTTCTGTGGGAACCGCAGAAAATGAAAATGGGCTGGTTTTCATTAGCAGCAACATAACACAGGACGGAGTTCTGGTAACAAGAAAGGAATCCAAGAATTTCATTCCAGGGAAAAAGTTGAAGAACTGTGTGGGAATCAAGGTCACTGGTATTAAATTCTGACTACGCACAAAAATGTTTTAAAAGGCCATTACGGTTGGCTACTTTTTGTACAAGACTGCTTAAAAAAAAAAAAGTGATTTGGAAACAATGTGTCTCACGGGGTAAAAGAAATATTTCAAGGAGAACTTAAGTTGTATGCTTTTCATATGGTAGGTTGATAAAATTTATTGGATACTGTTCCATGCATTTTATGGATAAAATGTGCACAAGAAACTAATTTGTTTACAGAAAATCTACATTAGTAAATCACAGACTTCCTAAGCAAGATTTACAAAACAAGATGGTGTTTGTATCTTTAGCAAAACGGAATTTAGTTACTGGAATAATGACAAGGACAAGGTCGATCACACTCCCTTATAGAGGCAAATTTTCATGCTTTTAAAAACTTTAAACACAACCCGTCCTCTTGCCAAAGGGAACACTTAGCAGATAACATTTACTCAGGAAACATAACACTCCCAGAAAGCCCTTGGCCCTTATCACTGATGTCACAGTAATAAATATTACTTCCGGGATAAAAATACATTAAAGATAACACTGTTCAAACTCTCTGGCAAATTCCAGGGAATTATCTGCACCTAAAAATTTCCAGAAGAATGTGCGAATCTGGCTTTGCAGTTGAAGGAAAATTGGACATTTCTTGGACGCTTCGACATTGACCGGAGAACACAAAGGGGCTGATGATTTTTTAACGAAAGCCGTGTGTGCACAGAGGCTTCTACTGGTCCTAGTGGCTTTCCTCCAGAGAGGGCAAAGGGACAGCCGGGAGCAACCAAGGCACAGACCCGAGCCTGACCCGTACCCGAGATCAAGCACTGTCTGTCAGCGACCTGCTGTTCTCCCTGCCCGCAGAGAAGAAGCTCAGAGATCATGGGGGCGGGGGGAGAAAACCAGGGAATTTAAAGTCAAATATTTCAAAGAGAGGCTGATAGACCGCGGACGGCATCACAGAGAAAGAAACTGTGACCTCGCGTTTTCTCCCATAGCCTCGTTTCTCCCAGCTCTTGGGAGGAGATGTTCCCTTTAGCAGCTTTTACAAGGGCTGAAACCACCCTTTAAACCACCCTTTAAACCTGGCAGCAGACAAGATAACTGCTTTTGTGGCAAAGCTCAAAGACAGACGGCACGTGCCCCGCCTCCTTGGACCATCCTCCATGGAATGAGGAGCTTGGGGACACGGGGACCCGGAAAGCCACTCTGCCCCAGGATTCAGTGCTGACCTGAGGCAGCATGGGGCCCCTAAGCTCAGGCTTGTCTGCTTTGTAGACGCTGCAAGTCTTGCCTCTCGGCCTTGGCCGACAGCAGCCACGTCTCATTCGAGGAACGCAGCCCCCTCTTCCGTCGACTGCCGTCGGGGGCAGGCTTGGCCGTGCACGGGCTGAGAAGGCAGACCGTCAAGTCTGCCCAAGATCCCAGTAAGACGGAGGAGAGAGGCTACAAGTTGAGGCAGGAGGCCTCCACCCTGGAAGAAGGTGACGGAACGAAATACAAGCCGCCCGAGAGCTTCGAGCTCACACCTGCTTCCAGACCGCGCTGCTCAGTTGTTCCCCGGCTCGGCTGACCTCACCGGAGCCAGAGGCGGCCGCACCCCACTGGGTAACGCCCACGGGCCTGCGGGTACCCAGCGGCTTCCCTCATCACTGGCTGTTCTATCTGCAGCCCAGGGCGTCTGCCACACCCCAGGGCAGTGCATACTGCGCTGGTTAATGGAATTAGGTAGCACAGAAACCTGTAAGGCTCTGGCACGGGCCAGGCTGCTCTGCCGGAACCCGAGTTTCGTTCCACTTACCATCTGGTCCTGGCGGTCCGGCAGGCCCTGGGGGTCCCTGGAGTCCTGGCCTTCCATCAGTGCCCGGAGGGCCGGGGTACAGCGCGGGGACGCCGGGGTCTCCTATGAAGCCTTTGGGACCCATTTCACCTGGTAATCCTCTCTTCCCATCTGAAAATCCAACAGCGACCACCAGCAGCATGAGATTCTCACATGGAGCAGCTGTGTCAGCGCCCGTCCCCTGCGGGCCCCCAGGATCGTGGGTCTCCATCCAGCCAGCGACGTAAGGGTGGACGCTATTGGAAGACTTCATCACCCTGTTTCAACCTCAGAAGAGCCCCAGATGATGCTGTGCGTCGCGGCCCCGGCCACGAGGTCCGGCAGCTGCCCACGCCCGTCCCGGCCAGCCCACGGCATTGTGCTAGTCGCTGCCAACCGGCAGCCCGGCCCCGTGGGGGTCGCCGTCGCAGGTGGACCACTCCCCGGGAGGCCTGCGCCCAGGTCGCTTGGGGCCGCTGAGCCTCGTCTGTAAGAGCGCCGAGGGCAGAACTGAGCGGTCAGGAAGGGGCTGGGGCCCTGTGTGGACACTGGGGGGCGGGGCACACGTTTGATACCACGGGGTCAGTTACCTTCATCTGTGACTGATGTGCCGGGGAGGCCCGGGGGGCCCGGGTCTCCTGGTTCGCCCCGGCTTCCTGGTTCCCCATGGGTCCCTGGGAATCCTGGGTCACCTCGGGCACCTGCAACCGAGATGGGCCCACACTCAGAACAGATCTGCCTGGGTCTGACCCTCGCTCCTCTACTCATTACACAAGAGATCTTGGGCAAGTCACTTAGGTTCTGTGCCTCAGTTCCCCCCCCCCCAGCAAGACAGGGCTAACCTTGGTCCCCATCTTGGGGGGTGGTTAGGAAAAGTCCATCAACCAATAGGTGCGATGGCGGCAGCTGAGACCCCCGCCCGTGCCCCGTGAGCGTTGTGTGGATGCCGGCCGGCCGGCAGGAGCAACAGCCCACAAAACCCAAGTGCAACCACAGATGCTCTCGTTAGTGTGGAAGAAGAGCAAGGTGGTTGGTTTTGGTCACGTTGCGACCATGAGAAAGAAAAAATACAAGCCTCCCCCAGCCTTCGGGGTCCGGACAAGCTCCGGCAAAGCTACTCTGCGAAGATACGTTTATTTCCCTCTTCCCCGAGGGGATCTGCTCAGCCTGTCGTGGTCAGTCGCCGCGCCTGCCGACGCGCCCACTCATCGCCATCGCCTTCCCAGCGTGGCTTTAGAAACACGAGCTGGTGAAAACGGGAAGTGGATGAATTCTGGGCTCTTGGTCAGTGACGTTTTTGAAAAATGGCCCACGTCAATTAAAAAAACAACAACTGTGTTCCCGAAGCCTGCAAAAGCCGTATTTCAATCTCGCCATAACCACGAACAGTGCGTGGACCCCACACTCCTTTTCCTGGGGTTTCCGGCGTGGCACGCACGTCGGACTCCACAGTGAAGAGGGTGCGTGCCAGCCGTCCAGGGAGGTGCTGAGCGTGGATTCCCAACACGCTCATTACTGGGATGTATGAACTGGCAAGGATGGAGGAGACGCAGCCAGCTTTGTGTCCGCGAGCCAAGGTGTTCTTCTCTCAGCGCTGCCCTGGAGAGCCATCTCTCGGGGGCTCACGGGCTCTGTCCTCTGCCTACTCTGTCCCCTGTCCTACTCTATGTTCTCAACAATGTTGGATAAATACATGCAAATTTCCCACCACGCAGGAGAGGGGGTGTTTGAACCCTGGACATAGGAAGCTGGGAGCCAGCTGATCTGCTCAGTGCAGAACGAAAATATTAGACCGTCTTGATTTTAAAACACTCAGCCTTTAAAATTTCTTTCTGGTGCAAAGGACATAGTGCATATGCTTCTCAGTCTGTTCCAGTAACCTACTATCTGCCCGGCACTGTCCCAGACACTGGGGAAGTCGCCATGAACCACGACGGCGATTATCGCGGCCCCCATGGGCTCCATACAGCACCGGTCAGCTACCCGTAAGCACACACACCTACAAGTCTTCGGAGGGCGCTGAAAGCATTTTTCCTTTTAACCCAGAAGGACTCACATTCGAAAAGGTTCTGAGACCAATGCTCATATCACAGAATTAGAATATTTTGGTACGATCCCGCCAGTCTGGGAGGCTGAGTAAAATAACGAGACGGGCGTTAGCCACAACACGTGCAGAACTGCTTGCTTACACTCAGGGCCCCACCGGGACAGTGGGGACATCTTCTGGGCAGTTGGTCACATGCAAATACATGGGGATTCCTCGAAAGGTTCGAGGGATGTGGCTGTTTACAGATCATGGACCGTGGCCAGTTTGGGGCTTCAGATGGGTAAGCAGGGGCAGGAGCATCTCGGTGCCCGAGCGGAAAGGAGGGGTAGTGTTGGGGCTGCTGCCCCGAAGCCCGACGTGGAGGGGACCGGGTTTTCTCGTGGCATCATTATAGACGGAAAGCAGAGCCTGCACGAGGTACGTAGGATGAGGGACTCTCCCAACCTACGGGTGTCCACGGGAGCACCAGGGCTCTCTCTCCGGCAGCGGGAAATGGGGGTCCGGGACCCCACCGTCAGTGAGGGGAGCGGAACCTGAGACTCATGTTCTCCAAAGGTTATGTTCTGACCATCTTCTCTGCTTTGCTTTGTTTTGTCTTACTTAGAAAACCTTCCCGGCAAGTTCACGACTGTCCGGAACCAGAGAGGGCCCGGGCGATGCAGACATACGAACCTTTAGTGAGGGAGGGGTGAGGGAAGTAGGCCGGGGGGCCGGGGGGGCCGCGGTCGCCCGCTTCTCCCTGGAGAAAGAGAAGAGAACAGAAGAATGGGGGACCCGCCTTGTGGCATTCTGGAACGTTCTGCGAATTTGCAGGGACTAGAGTGGACGGTGGGCCACCGGCTGGGGCCCGTCTCCTTGGGGCTGTGGGGAAGTGAGGTCCAGGCCACCCGCGAACATGAGCCGGACGCAGCAAGAGGCAACGAAGCGGCGGGTAATATCTGACTTGGAAATCCTTGTCAAGCCCCAGAGGGGGTCAGCCGACTGCCCTCTGTCCTGTCAGACGATTCCGTCCTTGGTCACTACATCTGGGTGCCCCGTAGGGTGGGCAGGGTGTGATGCCATGAGACCCCGATCTAATTCCAGCTGGAGGGCAAGACCCAAACTTTCTCGAGTCTCCCAGGGCCCCGTAGGCCGAACCACTGAATGGCCCTGTCCTCAGCAGACAGACCCCTCCCTGAGCAGGGAAGTCCCCCCGCCCGGCTGGGTCCCCGTTACCGGACCAGAGGCACCCAACCTGGTCCTCAGCCGACGGGGTTTCTCTGCCCTGCCGGCCCACAAATTAGTCACACAAGGTAACCGTGATCTCCCCCGGGGACCGGGGATACCCCGGCCTCTTGTCACCGGGAAGCCTGCTCCCACGGCCTGTTCGGTTCCCTCTGCCCTGGGCTGTGACTTCCATGCACCCCTGTGGGGCACGCAGCCTCGTGGGGCCCCAACACCTGTGACTAATACACCCGTGTCTGTCCCATCTGTCCAGGGCCGGGGTCGCGTGTTTGCTTATCTTGTGTCACACGGGATGGGGGATGCCCCCTCCAACAGGGTGATCGGCGCGGGTCTGGACGCCAGCCAAAGGGACAGTGAGCTCACCTTGGGTCCTGGGGGTCCGCTGGGGCCTTGATAACCGGCCGGTCCTCTGCTCCCCTGCAAGAAAGATGCTCCATGCTTATTCGTACCTCTAATGGGGTTTGGAGAAGTGGTCACAACCCCATTATTGTGTCCAGCAACTCTCGCCAGTCATTAAATTACCTCCAACCCACGCTGCCCAATTTTCCCTGATTTGAGTCTCACAGGTTTTTTTTTTTTTTTTTTTTTTAGAGTGGATTTGTTTAAATCAGGATCCAAACCAAGTTCAAACACGACATGTGGCTGACGGGTCTCTGAGGGCCACAGCTGGCCACAACTGGTCACAGCGTCCTCCCCCTCCCTCCTCGCACAGTAACGTTTCCCTCCTGCTGTTGGTGCTGCTCCCCCCCGTGGCGGGAGGGTCCGTTTCCTCCTCGGTCCCGGGCCTTCCTCTGGAGTAGCTGCGAGATCTGTGGGCTTCGCCGGGCTCAGGCTCAGCTCCGGAGCAGGAATCGTTCCCAAGGGCTGCTGCGTCCTTCCTGCCGCGTCCTTCAGGAGGCCCGGAGGCCCCACGTGCGGGACCTCGTGACTGACCATCTATTAATACCTTCCAAGACGGGCTTGGAGAACTTTGCGTTAACACCAAACGGAAGCACTAGCACCTCCTAATTCAGAAATCTGTCTTCAGTTAACAAGAGCGAAGTGCTCCGTTCTAATTCCCTTGAGTATTCACTGAAAGGGAACGCTTACTCTCGTGGGTGCATCGTAGCTGGAGATCTACTAACGCTTTCTAAAAAATCTAGAAATTCATCCTTCTCCTCACGGCTGCATACAGTGAGGCCCCACATTCGGGATGCTGGGGCCACGCTGATTCTTTCCCGGATTCCTGTGAAATGCCAGGGCACGTGGGCGGTGAGCCCTGACTTCTAGAAGGAACACGGAGGGTGGTGACGTTGGTTTCCAGGGCACCTCTGTGGGGACAGATGTCCTTCCACACTAGGTTTTGCTGAAGACACACAAGTAGAGGCAGGTGTCTCTGATGTCGTGTGGATCTCGTCTGAGGCCATCTCTCGAGACGGGCAGGGAATCCTACAAGAGCTTGCCAGCAACGGAGCCGGCGACGAGGCGTTCGTTCTGAGCCGCGTGTGCCCCGGCAGAACGATCCAGCCCGGACCCAGCTGGACGCTCCCACGCGCCTGTCCCCCCGTGCGCCCGGGTGTCACCCGCCGGCTGGGACGTTGCCCCCTGAGCAGCGGCCCCCCCACGGCGTGCTCTCGCCAAAACAGCACCAACACTTCTGAGCTGTGTCTGAATGGTTAGGAGGGGACCAGCTATCCCGGAAAACTGGGAAGGGCATGAGGGAAGAGCACTCAGGGGTTCCCTCCCGAGACTAGACCATGCTCTGGAAGCTTCCCTGGGAGCTCCATTAGCAGGGGAACGAGGGGCAGGTATAACGCAGCAGGGTAAAGGGGAACATTCGCACTCGAGGCTCATCTGAGACCCTCGGCAGCTGGGGGTCCGATCGTCTGGGACGCCGAGGGTCCCGACAACCTCTGCCGGGTTCTCGCTGTGTTTCCAGGTGCAGGCGTGACAGCAGGGGCGGGGGAAGCCAGGGGAGTGTGGTCAAGGACGAATTATCTGGGGATTAGACTAGGAACTGGCCCGTGAGGAGTAACGCCACCTTGTCCAGTAAGAGGACGCCCGCAGTCACGTCTGCGATGCTGGGCGGTCGGACCAGCAGGTGACTCCACCATCCATCTGTGTCCCCGGCATTTCCTATTTGCACAGTCGAGTAAACTGTCTCAGCACAGACACACCGCGCTCGGCCGGAAGTGTCCCTGTCTTCCCCTGGAGGCTGTGGGCCTTGGGTCCCAACATCTGGCCACGGCAGCGAGAGGCCCCAGGTGGTGTCTGCTGAGCATCTTGTCTTATGTAAACAACGAGTTCCAGGGGCGACCGTGTCCCACTGATCTTTAAGAGCCTAGAACTCGTTCATTTTGGGTGCAGGAAAAAAATCATGATTTTCACTTCGCTGGCACATGGCCAGCAACGGAAGGATTAACAACAGAACTTCGGCTGTGTGGGCAGGCGGAGGGGGCGACTCAGAGAGGCTCACGTTTGCTTGGTTCTCTGTCCCTTCTCTTGATCACTGGAATCCCTACACTGGACGTTGGCCTTCTGGCCTCTGCTTGGGTACAGCCTGGACCACCGTCCTGCAGGTACGCTGCCCTGGGGACACGCCTATCAGCCAGGTACACTGCCCTGGGGACACGCCTATCAGCTACTCATGTCAGAAGACAGACATCATCAGGGAAGCCCCGGTGTCAGCGCCCTGGCCCGAGTCTGGGGTAAAAGCAGCAGGAAGGAGAGAACCAGACGAGGCTGCGGGAAGGAGTCAAGGCCGGTCCCACCGGAGTGGCCGGAGCCCGTGCGGGGGGCTCTCAGGCTTTGCCCAGAGCCGGCGAGGCCAGAAACCAAGTGTGGGAGGCCGTCCCTCTGCAGTCCCTGGACAGACAAGGGGGAGCCCCGGTGGGACGCTGGTGAGCCCCACGTCCTTCTGGCTCCCCTGATGTCCTGCTACCACCCCGCGAGGAGCCAGGAGCGGGCTTCAGCGGAGTCCTGACTCGGAGGCTGAGCTGAGTTTTAAGAGAGTCTCAAAGGCTCCTGTGAGGACTGAACGGTGGACGCCGAGCCCATGGCCCTGAGAGTCACACGCCGTCATGTGGACGGTGTGACGGCCGCACACGGCGAGGTGCGGGAGGCCCGGCGAGGGGTCGGTGCGCACACACAGCATCCTCGTCCGGCCCGCCGTAAGCCGCACACACGTCTGCCGGGACGTCTGTGCTCACATGTGGTCATCGAGCGCGGCCGGGAGAGCCGGATGGCAGGGTGGACGCGTGCTCGACCCGTGCAGTTACACGCAGGGACGGAGGCACGCCTCCCGGTGCCCGCGGGCTTCCGAAACGATGTCAGCAGAACCGCGACCGTGGCTGCCTGGCAGGGGGTCGGGGGAGGCGCTGGCATCCATGGGGGAAGGAGGCCGGCGACATCTCCTGGGATCGGATCACCAGCAGCGGCAAACGGGGAACCGAGTTCCGTCGCTCGCAAGAGAACTATTTCTCCGGGTCCGCTCCGTAGGACCGCACTCAGACCCTCCTGAGTCTGACCCAGATTCGGGACACTTTTCTCACCTAATAATTCCTTTTTAAAAACTGTCAAAAATTGGTCCACAGAACACAGAAAAAACATAACAAATTGGGTCATCACTAAAGACACAGTGTCAAAATGTGTGAGATCAACACACGAAAAACGCAGGAAGGCCCTTGGCCACCCGGCCGGCAGCTCTGCGGAGAGTGGCGCCCGGCGACGCAGAGGAGGCCGCCACGGGACAGACCAACGCGCTGGTCTTAAAGGGGAGCAAACGGGACGGGTCTGACTCGGGCACCACGAACGGTCTGGGGGAAGGAAGGTCCGTGTTGCTGTAAACGCAGGGTCTGGAGCGTGTCTTTCTGGGGGCCGAGCTCTCTTCCCGGGACAGCACGGTCTTCAGCGTGTTTGACCCTTGTAAGACGTGTTGACCCTGGAGCAGGCGGCATTTCCCGCCACCAACTTACCTTCTGTCCCGGGAAACCTTTCTCGCCGTCGAAGCCGGCCGTGCCCTGGGAGGAAGAGAACACAGGCGCGCCCGCTCAGAACACGCGGCCCCTTTCCGGAAGGCACGGCCAGGCCACGGCACCGACTCGGGCTCGCGTGAAATACTTGGCTACGAGACAGTGAAGCCACCGGAGGATTGTTTTTATCTCCTAAGGGAGGCAGACATTTTAGCGACCTGCACAGGGAACGCGTCCTATCTGCCCCCAAGGAGATCTGGAGAAGTCGCTAAGCGCGGTGTGGCTCACGCGGCAGAGAAGCAGCGAGGCCGGCCCTCCCACGTTCTCGGGGTCTCTCCCGGCGTTTGGATTATAGCAAGTGTCCTCTCCGTGGTAGCGGCACCTCGCGAGTGACCACCAGGCCACCTTCTCTCTGCTCTGGCCGCGCTTCCCAGCTCACTTATCGCTCGGTTTGGCAGGTGACCAAGCTCTGGCCGGCAGAGGGAGGACAGAAGGGGCAGGTGTCACTTCAGGCCACGCTCTGAAGGAGAGGTGTGCCCTGGGGCATGGGGGGCCACAGATGCTGAATCTCCCTGGGGGAGACACTCCTCGGCTCCCCGCCCCGTCCTGCTAGGGACGCGTCTGTTAGACTCTCCGGGACACAAGAGTCAAGTTCTCAGGCTGGAGCCGGTCTACACGGTGTCCCCACAGGTTACGTGGGCCTCATGGACAGAAGCCGTGAGTCTCTGTCCCGCTCCTGCCCTCCTCCAGTGGAGGGGCACCGGCTCCAACACCAGGCCCTGGGAGCCACTCTGGTGGGGACGCTGGGAGTGGGGGAGGCAGGGCAAGGCGGGGGTTGGGAGGACATCCGGGACATCTCTGTACCTTTACCCCAACCTCACAGGGAACCCAAAACTACTCTGAAAAACGCAGTCTACTTACAACCCAAAGCTACACAAACCGCAGTTACGGAAGGCACGGCTTACCCGCGGGCCTGAGAAGCCCATGACTCCTTCTTCTCCCTTCATGGAGACGCCCTAGGAGAGGACACAGAGGTCAGGCGGCCGGCCGGTCACACTTCCCTGGGGGATCCAGCCCCCCAACCGGCCAGCCCACCTCCTGGGGTCCCCAGTCCCCCACAGTGCGACACAGGGTCACAGGAAGTCGGCCGGGCGGCCTGGATTATTGTCAGTCCAGGACACTGTCACGTAGCTGTGATGCCGAGAGGGCTGGGACCACGGGGCGCGCGCGATGAAGCCACGGGACGCGCGCGATGAAGCCACGGGGCGCGCGATGAAGCCACGGGACGCGCGCGATGAAGCCACAGGGCGCGCGTGATCAAGCTATGGGGCGCACGTGATCAAGCTACGGGGCGCACGTGATAAGGACCAGACGGCAACATCGTGCCGGACCCAGATGGAAGCCGTCACCAAACTGTTTGGGGCCTCGAGCCCCACACCTGCCCTCTGAGCCCACTGAGGTTCCCTTCCAGCCCCAGGAAATGCTCAGCAGCTGGGGTTTGTGATGCACGAGGCAAGACAGTCTAAAACTCTTTTCTGGAAAGAGCGGCAGCGGCTTGGAGTAACAGGCGAATGTCTCTAGACCCCGTGAGCTCTGAGGTGTCCCCACACAGGGACGCCGGGACCTGGGGGCCCCCGGCGAGGAGAAACCGCTTCACTTACTTTTACTCCCGGCTCCCCAGCGCTCCCCTTTTCACCCTGTGAAGACAACGAAGGGGGACACGGTCGTTAGTCCGAGAACGGACACGACGGACCAGGGTTTGGGATGGCTGAAAAGCACTCACTTAGCGAAACCGTGAGCAATGATGATAAATGCATCAGAGGAAACGACGCCTACATCTTGCAGCTTCAAAATTCAAGAGAAAAAAGGAGTGATTTTCCCAGGATCAGTTAAATCACGCGTTATGCGAGGCTGCCGATCTTCTCTGGGTGGGGTCTCTGGTCTCCTCCATCGACCCAGTGCCGGGCAGACAGGACAAGGCCCCGACCAGAATATTTGAGTAAGATATTCTTAGGAGGGTCCTCTGAGAAAATGACACATTTGGAACGTCCGGAAATCCCAAGCGAAAGAGGCCTGGTTTGGGAAGCGCCAGTTTTATCGGATCAATCCGGCCCCCGCTCTCGGTCTACAGTGGTGAAATCTGCCCCCGCTCTCGGTCTACAGTGGTGAAAGAAATGTAGTGACCGGCTGGGGTCCTTCCCGCATCTCGGCTGGGACAGTGCCCAGGCCTCCCGCAGGCTGCCCCGGCCCCTCCCGGCTGCGGAAGGTGAAGGGAATCCTTAGCCTGGGTTCAACCAACTCGGGCCTCGCCCCGTCCACAGCTCCTGTCCCGACACAGACAGAAGCCCTACCTGGCAGACGAGCAGCGCCCACCAGGAGCCAGAGTCGCGCCTGGATCCCACCTATGGCCTGGTTTTCCGGGGGCGTCCTGCTCTGGACTCAGCTGGCTCTCCACCGCCCGCTCCTAATACACCCTCCCTGCATTCTGCGTCACGCCGGCCGCCGGCTAGGCCGCTTCTGTCCACGGTTGTGTGGCTCTTGCGTGAGGCGCAGGGGCCTGACTGCCTGCCCCCTGGAGGCCTGCCTTCTCCCCACTGTGGCCGTGTACCCAGCCCCCATCCAGACAGATCCTCGAAGAGCGGGAATTAGGGTCTATGTTTGGGGTTTGCACTGTGGTCCCCAGGCACTGTCTGTGCCCGACCCGATCAGGGGCGTCTCTGTGGTCCCCGCTCCACAGCAATACGAGGCCGGGCATGACCGTCCTCACGGGGTAGCGGGGAGCTCGAACACGCGCGAAGGTCCTGGGCCCATCGGAGCAAGCGAGCCGTGAAGGGGGGTTAAGTTTTACTGAGACCCAAGACTAGACTTGTAATCAGACAAAATGTTAACGGAATATAGAAGTCATAAAACAGACTTTGACGGAAGAACACCCACAACGATGCTCCACGTCCCCGAGAGCCCGAGTGGGTTCCTTCGGCCAAATACAACATTTTGCTCGAATAATTCCATATCCTGGCTTTGAGTTACGCTCTGACCACGGACCTCCGGCTGTAGAGGGACCGGCAGACTCAATACAGCTTTGACACTGTGGGACGAATCCTGGTCTCAAATCTGCCCCAACTTTGCAAGATGGGGGACCAGGCCCGTGTAGCTGGGGGCCGTTCTCAGGCACGAGGTTCCGCTGGATGTGAGCGCTTGCTGGTTTTGTGATTGTTCGTAAAAGGCCAAAGGAAGTTCCTTTTTTTCCTTCTCCTTATCTTAGTCCACCGGGAACCCCGGCCGTTCTGCTGAAGGCTCCTTACCTTATACTGTTCCGGGTGGAACGACTCCTTCGTGGGTCCGACGGCCGGGTGGAAATCCCACACAATCCCGTTGGGGCCCGGCACGCCGATGTCGCCCTGCAAACGGTTAAGCAAAAGTAGTAATCCTTGAATCGGAAAGACGCCATCAGGCGTGAATGAAAGCGCGCACCACCGCAAACGGGTGTTTCTATTTTGCGTATTATTCACAAGCACTACAAGTACAATCAGAGCATAAAATAAAATGATCACGGTGCAAAGCTATTTGGTTCCCTGCATTCACAAACATCTATAATTTACTCCCAAAGTTGTTCACGTTGCTCACAGTCGGGGCTGCCTCTGCTTCCGTGGGGGGGTCTCCTTACAATGAATTTCTGCACAAGGGCTCGATGCCTTCGCATCAGCGGATTACTGTAAGGGTTTCCAAGATTGGGGTCAAGGTATAGGATGTGCCTAAGACATGAAAGGACCACCCCAGTTTCACCACTGGCTCACCAGGTAGGGGTGTTTTTATATTATAAAAAGCAGCATCTTCAATAAGTAAAATATCTCTGGCTTGCTTTAGTTGGCATTTTTGTTGTGAGCAAGAAACACTTTGCCGGCGGTGCACAGACAGCGACGTCTATCAACCTGCAACACCGCCAGACGGGGCTTCTGCACCGTGTGTGGCTTCCCCTCCCAGGAGCTAACTGACACAAAAAGCAGCTTACTGTCTTTTCTTTCATATTTCCACACGTAAACTAAATAATACAACGCTGAGCCCAGAAGTCACATAGGATGGACGGGAGTCAAGGGACAGGATGCACCACCTGCAGAAAGGGGGGCTGGCAGGTGTATCCCGAGAGTCTGCTAACATGACATCTACAAAAATGCCCGGCGCTGCTTGATCACTCCCCCACCCATTACCTGCCAGGGCCTTGAAGTTTTCTTATTAATTCTGAATCAACTCTTTAGAGGTTAGAGGTGTTCACTCATTTCTGTTCTGCCTGACGTACCCACTCTCCCTTCCGCTCAGGGATTTCTTCCCAGACTTTTCTTGTCATATGTCATTGACAATGTCATTGACATCGTCATTGTCTTGTCATACGTCATTGTAAAGGGGTTCACATCTTTATGTGTTTGGATCTTTCAATGTTTTGATTTTTACATTTTTTCTATGGCATTAGCACAAAGAAAAAGTCCTTGCCTTCAGACCTGAGCAGTACTGGGTGCCATCGAATAGCACAGGGGAAAACAAGATGAAAATCTGCAAGCAACGAGGCCACAGAACAAGGGTGTTTCATGGCGGGCGGGAACTCATGCGGTGAACGCAATGGGCCACGTGTTGGTGGAGCTTTGCCTGTTGAGCTTTTCATACATGTGGCCTCAAGTGAGACTCCCGAAGGCCCATGGTTTCTGGTTGTTGGCGGCACAGGGGTTACAGACACCACACGGTCTTCCCGCACGCCGGCGAGCCCGGCCGGGCGCCTGGCCCCTGCACGGGCTCCGTGTTGGCCTCTGGTTCCCACCTCAGCCTGGTGCATCAGCTCAGGGCTCCCTACACTGGGACACCTCGAGGCAATGCCTTTACTTCGTGGGTGCTGCAGACAGCTGAGGTCGCGTCTGCATCGGAAGTCTGGCTGGGGCTGGCCTGTACTACCGGCTTTCACTGTCTTAGCGACCCACTGCTACCACCGGAGCCTTTTCCATAGCCTGAAACTTTACAGCCTGGCACTTTGGGGTGATGCTTTCCGATGCAAATGGCCAGGACAACTGCATGGAAGGCTGTCGTTAAAAAGATTTAGTTCCTCATTGCTAAGCAGGCCTCCACGTTAATCTATTATGTTTCCTTACCTTTTCACCCTTTTCTCCATAAAAGCCAAGTCCTCTGTTGCCCTGAAAAGAGAAATGATTTTTCTAAGTTTTTAAAAGTCATTAATAACAGTGAAATAATTTTCCTTTCTTTTTTTTTTTAAGAAAAAGAAATGGAAGATCTACTTGCAGCATCCTGAGCAATTATCCTTGCAGAATATTCCGGAGTCCCCTCCCCAAAGCTATTTGACTCAAGAGAAAGTGAGTGTCTTCTTTTGCGAGTCCCACATATAGACCACATAGTAAGAGTCCGAGTCTGGGTGTCACAGTATGTGATCGGGAGCAGGCTGGGGTCACGCGGGGGCTGCCGCAAGGGGGACCTCCCAGTGCTTTCCACACACTACCCTGGTTTAGGTCTGAGTGATGGAAACGACGGGGAGCGGAAGCGCGATGGGCTATTCAAACTCACCTGCTTTTAGAAATCTGTGTTTTACACTCAGAGCAAACCCTCAAAAAGAGAGGGCTAATATTTGGGAATATTGAGTTTGTCGTTCAGCCATCCTGAGGATCGGGACGTCGGCTGGGTCGTTGATCCCGCACTTGCCGTACGAGCTAGTGCTCTGCTCGTGACCTCGGACGCCGCGGGTGGCGGGGGCCTGTGTCCCCACACAGTGCGGGGCGGAGCGCAGACCTGCTCCCGGGTCCCGCCGGCTCGTTCCTACACTGTCATCCGCATAGACGACAGTCTCCGAGCGCGTCCGCAGGTCTGGCCTGAGACCCAGGAAGCAGCCGCCTTCCCTCCACCCCCGTGTCCGAGGGTCATGGGTCAGCATCCCTTCTGCCACCGCCTTTTCTCATTTCGGTGAGATAATCCTAATTTCCCAAACACTTCGACCCTTTTCATGATGTTAGGGGATGGGGATTCTCTGGCTTGGGCCCCGACCGACAAGGAGGTAGTAGACTCACGAGGGGGTGGACACGTGTTAGAACAGACTTGACCCGAAGCCCAGGATAAGCCTGACCAGAAGCGGCCCACGCGCTCAGCCAGATTACAGAAATCCTGCTCTGCTCTTCCGCCTGGAAACAGCTCTGCTTCCTCCCCGCAGGGTCTTCACACTCCCGCCGCGACAAAGGATCACGTGGGGCCCTGTCTGGGCTTTCTCTCTGCGGCACCCGCCCGCCCCCTCCCATGCCCAGAGTCTCCAAAAATAATAACAAAGCCTTTAATTAATTTTTGCTTTTTTCTCCTTTCCCACCTGGCCGGGAGCTGAAATCAAAGCCCGGAACGCACCCGGCTAGATCAGAATGCGATTTGCTGGGGCCCCTGCGTCCCTCTGCCCTGTGAGCTCCCTGTCCCAGTCCCCAGGAAGTGACCTGGTGGAGGGCGAGGGCCGTCTGTATTGCAGCCAAGTGGGGATCTGAGGCGACCCCGGGGCTCGGCCGCCCCGTCCTACATCCGCTTCTCTTGGCTCTGGGCCGTTCCCACCCTGCCCGTGGCTGCAAGACCGTGGGGAGCCCGGCGGCGGGGGCAGCAGCCTTAACGAGCTCCAGCCCCAGCCGGAAGCCATGTCAGAGGTGATGGGAGCGGGGGGGTGGGGGCGGCCAAGGTCCCCTGGAGGTCACAGAGATGAGGTTTCCAAGCAGGGGACATGGGAACGTGTGGGCTGGGGGACGTCCTCGGCCTCGCGCAGGCCATGGACGGTCTTTCAGTGTCGGCAAGGGCAGCCCAGCCCTTCGGACGCCTGTCGTGTCTCAATCCCAGACTCCTGCTGCTGGTCTTGGACACTTACGCAGCTCACCCCGGTGACACGGAACCCCAGTCTACAGTTTCTGACAAGCCACCTACTTCCCTGTGCTCCCTCCAACTTCGTAACCTTTCTCTGCTGGCAACAGCACAGCTCTGGGCTCAAGCTTCAACTGAGAATCCCCGACTGTATCCCCACAGGCTGAGGTCCCCCTCGGGTACAGACAGCGGGGCCGCACTGGGGTAAGAAGGATGCCACTGGCTCCCCCACACGGATACAGTCCCTCTTGCCTCTCTTGTGCGGTCACACATGCGGACACGAGCTGTCCCTGCGTCTCTATTCCTAATCCAACGTCCGTCAGGGCGATCTTCACACAACAGCAGGTGTCATGTGATTCGCAAACAAGGAAACATTCGTGGGACCCTCACGCCTACGCCCACCGCTCCAGGGGTCCCTCTGGATTCATCTTTGGCATTTATAACATTAAGTCCTAAACACCTACAAGATCGTTATCACAAAATAAATAAGGCGCTGTTGTCCAACAAGCAGTTCTGGGGTCAGGCAGGGTAAGCACCAGTATGTAAGCCCCACCCCCACCCCACCCCCAGCCCCTCACCCCAGTAACCAACTTACTGGCTGTCCTTTTGGTCCAGGGGGTCCAGGCGGGCCCTGCACAAATACAAAGACATTTACCAACTGTTTTCTTTATCCCAGGACCCAGATAACATCTGCTAGAACGCTCTGGGAAAGCCATCGCCGTGTGTTTAGAAGCCCGTGTGTATAGAGGCTTCGGGTGCATCGTCTGGGCAGGGAGGATGTGCTGGAGGCGGAGGCCGGGTCAGGCCTGGCTCTCAGAACGTGGCGGCGGACCGTGGGCAGCTGTTCTGGGTTTGCGTTCCTTAGTTCAGACTTCTTGACATCACCCGTGTCCTACTGCCACTTGCCCGGACACTTTGCACGGTCCCAGGCCCCATCACCGTGGAGATGGCTTCTCCTGACCTCCTCTGGGGGTCCCCTCGGAACACCGTCTAGCACGTTTTGCTGGTGGGTCTGCAAATGCTTGCGACCAGCATTAAAGGGCAGGCCCAAGCGACCGGGATGAAGGTCTGTTGCGGACATCGCTGTCTTTCCGCAAATCCTTCCGTGTCAACACAACACTTGGGATGAGGCTTAAGAACCTGCAGCTCAGGACAGCTCGGGTTCCCTGAACCATGCAGCTCAGGGCCAGCTCAGGGTACCGCAGGTTCCCCGAAATGTGCACTTAAAGAACACCCCCTCAGTATGCGTGTTGTGAGCAAAGCCGACACCAGTGCGAAGTACGAGGGTAAAGAACCTGGGTCACGTAGCCCTCACCTCCCTGGCTTTCTGCGAGAAGGTCTCTCTCCACCTGGAGGCTGATGTCTCCTAATGTTGTCCGAGGTCCATCTGTCCTACGGCTACACTTCTGGGGGCTGTTTTAGCTCCAGGCCCCAGGGCAGTGGCAGAAGTGGCCTCTCCTTTCCGGTTCTTCCCTTCCCTGCAGCAAGCCCTCCTTCACCCCTGCATTTGTCCTGTGGCCACTCACTCTGTCATTCGAGTGCAAGGGTCAGGAACACCTGTAGACCGCCACTCACGTGGGGCACTGGCGCCATCTCGTTAACTGATGTCTAATACCTCCCTCGCGAAGAGGGCCACGCCAGCGGAGCCCACTACCTCCTTATTCACCTACTGGACTTGGATCTGCTTTCCGCAGGGATGACAGGCCCCTGGCCAGCAGCTGGCTGTGGGGCTAAGAGCTTCTGTGGGACTGGAGGGGCGCCCGGCCAGCGCCAAGTCAAAATGGACATGGTCGGTGCTGACCTGGTGACCATGAATCTCAAGTCCTCTTTCTTCATCCTTAACAGTAGCAAAATGCACACAAAGGATGATGTGTTTTGTCTGGACTCTTTCTAGAGGGACCACAGGCATCCCGGCTGGACGGGAGGCCTCCATCCGCGTGAACACTGGAGAAGCAGCATCTCCAGAGGACGCCTGGACGGTGGTCCAGGAGTGAGGACTTACCGGTCTTCCTGGAGCTCCAACTGGACCCATCTGTCCTATAGGCCCAGGCCGGCCGGGGGGGCCCTAAGGACAGGCAGCAAGAAGAGGCCATTAAGAACGGAAGACTGGTATTCGGAGTCCGAATTCTTACACTTCTGCTTGGAACATCCTCTAAGAAAAACAGAACTTACCTGGAAGCCAACCAAGCCAGGCTCTCCGGGTTCCCCCTGGTTGAGAAGACATAATGGGAAGCGTTCTGGTTTTTAACCAAATCTTTAGCCCTAGTTATATTTTCTCACAACCAGGGACTTGGTAATGTTCCTCCTGCCTGGGGCACCATGACAACGGGAAAGGGGAGCACCCCCAGAGCAACGTGATCTGATGGGACAGCGATGAGTTTCCACCTCATGATGGTGTTTGTGGCTTCGCCTCCCCAGGGAGCCCCCATCCTTGGACCCTCACAACTCAGCCCACTTGGAAACCCTTGTCAGTCAGGAGCTCACCCCAATCACCAGTGTCGCGTCCCGTACCGAGCGAGCTTACCCTGTATCTGTCGCGCTCCACGCTGGACAGGGCATAGGGCTCGCCTTTCTGTCCTTTGGGTCCTTGGGGCCCCTACAGTAGTGCGCACCGGGGACAGAGAGAACGCAGAAACACCCGTTAGCCTTCAGGGAAGCAGTGCTCATCGGGGTGATGAAATATTGACCTTCACGGGCAGTGTCTTTCCTTTATTTATGTTACTCTGAACACAAGCCACTACAATAGGCCACGAAGGTGAGAATCCCACTTTTATATTTACCCAGTAGTGCCTTCCTCCAAAGTTGAAACAGAAATATTTTATAGGACTTGTTATTTTCCAAACACCAACCAAATGCTCAGTAGACATTGTCTTGTCTTTGGCGTGGGGTGCTAAAAATACTAGCACGTATGCCCCGAGGCACCACTTTTGGGAAAGATACTGGGTCATTCCCTAGAGCTGGCATCAGGACAAATGGACGTGGGGTGTGTACGTGTCTTCTGGTGCCTGCGTATAAAATTAGTATTTTAGGGACACCTGGGAGACTCAGTCGGTTGAGCATCTGCCTTCAGCTCAGGTCGTGATCTCAGGGTTCTGGGATCAAACCCATGTTGGGCTCCCTGCTCAGCGGGAAGTCTGTTTCTCCTTCTCCCTCTGCTGCTCCCTGCGTGTGTGTGCATGCTCTTTCTCAAATAAATTAAAATATTTAAAAATCAGTATTTTATAGTAATGGATATATTTATTGATAATGAAGTTTCATGATATTAGAGCGGCCTAGAAAGTGATGATTGTTGTGGAGAAGGTGAATGACACAAAAAGGTCACGGCCGAGGAAGGAGGGCCTTCGAGGCTGGGGCGGGGAGAAACCCACTAGCTTCGCAGGAAACGGCAGTGGGGGGGATGCGTGACGGCTCTTCCCCAGCCTCGGTTCTCCTACCAAGTAAGGTGTTGGCGGGGCCCCGACTTGGCAAGACTTGGAGGGTATGAGGGTCGCAGTACAGTCCTGAAAACCATTTCAAGACTTTTTGCAAAGACCTGAGAACGGATGAAGACGCGACGGTCTTCCGTCAGGAAGAGCTCACTTCCACCTGTCGGGGCTGGAGAGCGCTTGTCACGTCTCGGGATTTTAGGATCTGATGAGGTGATGACTCATGGGGCGTTCTGTCAAGCTTAAGCCTCTGAATCGATCGCTGCTACTCGTGTTACTGTAACTTGACACGCGGCCCAGGGCAGAACGTGCGGACGCCCGTAAGATTGCGTAATATAAAGCGCGCCGATAATTTTCTATTCTGTTTACAGACTGGATAAGGAAATGAAGTTCTTCGGACCCAGGAAAATCATGCCGAGATGCCGGCAGAACATCTCCTTCATCCTGACCACCCGCCGAGGTCGGGGGTGACCTTCCGTGGGGTGCTGGGGGCAGGGCCCCCGTGGGGCCCACAGGGGAAAACCCACCGTCCTTGGAAAGCCTCTCTGTGACCCCTTCCAAAGGGGCCTTCTGGATGGGCCCACGGGAGGCGCCCGCCGCCCTCCAGGCCTCCACCGACGAGGGCCGACGCGTGCACGCGGGTACTCACGGGAGGGCCGTGGAAGCCCGGGGAGCCGGCGGGTCCCTGCTGGCCCACGTCTCCTCTGGTCCCGTTGCAGCCGTCATAGCCGGGTGGCCCTCGGGGGCCGCCTTGGCCGGGGTGTCCCTAGGACGGGAAAAGCAAGTGAGGCTTCCAGCACACACGCCGCGGCTCTCCCACGCGGGGCCGTCAAACGGCTCCGTATCACCCCGTCCTGCTCGCGCCCGCGGGGAAGGGAACCCGGAGTGAGCGGATGAGGGAGATCAGGAAACAGAGGCGCGGGCATGGCTGTGAGCAGGAGAAAGGCCTTCCTGACAAAGTTCTTTTCCCAGGGCGCTGGTGAGGGAGTCCATTGTCGCTGGTCTGCCGGGAGGTCTGTCTGAGCAGGCGCAGGTCACGGCAGACTTAAGAAGTCTAGAAAACATTCTAGAAGCAGCCAGGTCCTGCAAGGACAACAGGGTGCCTCGACCTTTTGTGCCCAACTGAGCTGGGGGGGGGTGGTGAGTCTGTCAGAGCCACATCCCACAGGCGGAAGACGTTCGTGTGGCCCAGAAGGGATTTCACGTGACCGGGACCTGTGCGGAGGGACCGACGTCCCCTCACTTGCTTTCCTGGGGGAACGCTGCTTTCTCGATTTTAAACTTGAACAGAAAGAAGTCAGATGTTCTGAGATGTTGGGGGTGGGGGAGGGAAGGCAACGTGATCCGACGTCTTTCGGATGACTGGAGACCGTCGGCCTGAGTCCGCGGGTGTCCCCCCTGCGTTCGTCTGGCTCCTGGACAAGCAGGGGCTGGGCTGGTAGCCCAGGGTATCTTCCCGCAGCACATGTTCCCACCTACGGTATCTTATTATCCTCTTCAAAATTCTGACTTTCTTGGCAGCAGACCACACGTACATTCTAGAATGATTTTTTTGGAGGCCATGTTGGAAAACTTTTAGATTTACTTTGAGAAATCTGGAACATCTCAAGAGAAAGGGACAAATCCTACATAGGGGGCCTGGACCCTGAATGATGTTAAACATGATGAGGAAACTAGCATTTTCCTTTGGTTGTACGTCCCTTGGCTTTAGATGTCCGAAGCCATTGCTTTCAGGGGTGCCGTCGGATGAGAAGAGACGCCACGGGCTTCCGCTCGGCCCTCTCGGGGGGGCAAGAGAAACCCCGACCACGAAAGCTGGTCCTTCTAACTTGGCAGGAGCCAGTGCGCTCGGGGGTGTCTGCTCACCATGGTGGTGTTCTACTCTTCCTACACGGAGCTCTTCTCCCTCCTCCCTGACTGTCTACTGCTCTTCCTTGCTCTCTGGAGTCCTTTGAAACTGTCTGTTAATCTCACGAGGGTTTGAAATTGTTCTTGGAAGGAAACCCTTAGTGACATTGAGCTGACGTTCCTCTCGGTTCAGTCTCTAATCAGCTACAGCTCGAAGATCTGACTGCATGTCACGTTTCCGCACGGCTCCTGCACGGCTAAAATCAGCCCGGTCCCCCAACGTCACATTCCTGAGCTGCTTTGAGGTGGCAGGTGGCCCTCGGGCTCCCGTGTGTGCCGTCCCTGAGCTCCGCAGCTGGCGAGCGGGGCCGTTTCGAGCAGCCCGGAGAGTCTACAGAAGCCTCGGGTCCACGCACCCTCGAGCCTCCCTCCCTCATGGGATGACACTTTCTAACTTGTAAACTCTTTGCTCCTCATATTAAATGACTACGAAGTGGAAAAACAAACTGAAATATGATTCAGATGAGTTATAATATTTTCCTGTGAGATCACTCTGTTTAAACCCAGATTTCAGCTTCCAGAAGACCAAACGGATGGGCGGCCCAAGGAGCTCAGAGAAGCAGTTTCAAAGTGGGCGACCGGTTTGGGGCATTTGGAAGGAAGACTCTCTCCCCGTTTACCCCCGGAAATCTATGGATTCCTCACGTCCACCGGTTTCTCAAGAGTCTGACTAATGGGGAAGTGGCCTCCCTGCCCAGTCACAGCTGCGTGTTGTGCCTGGTGCGTGTGAGACCCCAGCTAGGGGACGCCCAGGGTCCCCGCCACCCAGGCCTCACGGCCCTGTGCGCGGCTTCCTCTCTCTGCTCCGGGAGCTTCCTTCTCCTAGAAACGAGGCTCAGCTCTGAAGGACAAGCGTGCCCTCTCCGTGACGGCTCTCATGCCCTCCCTCGTTCTCCTACAAGGCAGCGGGCCCGCTGATGCAGGCCCGGGAATGTGTGCACGCGCCTGTGTATGTGTGTGTGCGCGCGTGCTAACACGGTCACATGCGACACGGTGTGTGGAGTAAGGCCTGGACGTGAGCACACAGTTCCCGAAGCAGATGTCCTCGGACGTCGGCAGCAGATGGCCGCGTTGTGATAAACATCTGCACCACGGCTGGGACCCGCGGGAAGCGGACCCTGGGAAACCTCCTCGCGGGTCCGCGTGAATCAGGCTGTGACTCAGGCTGCTCTGTTTATTCCCGTGAGCCGCGAGAAGTAAACTAGGTCAGAACAACACATTTTACTGCATTTGGAGATTTTCTCACGGACGAACCCCGTCTCATCCTCTCGTTCATGTTCGACTTCAGAGAGCTCGGGAACCTGCAGGAAGCCCGGCGGGCCGTCCGCACTCCGTGGGCTCGGCCGCGAGGCTCCGGCTGCAGGTCCCGGCGCGACTCCGAGGCTCGGCTGAGCTCACCTGAGCGACACTCGTGTTTCATTCCGAGACAACGGCTGCGTCGGCAAAGGAGCCTGGACGCCGGAGCCCGTGCGCGGGAGCGTTTACAGAGGAAACGCTGTGCCCGATTCTCCACTGGACTCCAGGGCAGACGGACGCACGTCTAGGCGGCCGGGCTTGGGGGACGCCCAGGGCAGGAGGCCCCGACGGAGACACTTCTGCGAGTCAGAAACCTACTGCTTAGCACCAGCACATTTGAAAACCCAAGCGTACAAAACACTTACGGGAATTCCATCGGCTCCAGGGAATCCAGAAACGCCTCTCGCTCCCTGTCAAGAAGACAGACGGACTTACAGACGGCCGGACGCCCACGGCCCACCGCAAAAGTGGAGGGAGGCCCCGCAGTCACCGTACCACATCTCCTTTCGGTCCTGTGATCCCGGGTGACCCCCGCTCGCCCTTGTCACCTTTGCGGCCCTGCAGTCCTGGGAACCCCTGCAGGCCTGGGGGCCCGGTGTACCCCTGGGGGCCCACTGGCCCGGGCTGGCCCTGCAGAAACAAGAGAGTTCGGTCACGACCGGTCACGACCAACCACGCGCTTCATTCTCAAGGAGACACAACATTCCCAGAACATTCTATGTCCTCTTCCACCCCTGCCACCGTTGGAACAAAGTGATTTTTGGCTAAGAGAAGGCCTAGAGCTGAAAAAGAGAAAAACATGTTAAATGTGAGAAAAAGTCATCCCAGACTAAACTGATGTTCTTGTGAAATGCTAGTATTGGGTTGGGATGAAGGAATCAGCTTACTTGTACTTTTTAGATGAAGTATTTTCAGTTAAAAAGAAAACTCCAAGCCGATTTCTAAGATTTTGTCCGTATCTCACTAGAAGGCCTGTGACAGCGACGAGCTGGGCCCTGCACGGGGCGTCACACGACCCCCAGACGTTCGAGCGATCGGGCATCTCTCCCGTCCGCACACACCACTCGCACGCACGGAGAAGTACGGGTTCCCGGAGCCTGGAGAGCCCTGGGCCCGTAGCCACTGGACATGGACGGTGATTGTCGCAGAAAGACGAAATGCCGAGTGGGCAGCGTCGTGGAAAAGTGGGAGCCCCGAGCCCCGTGCGTGGGAACCGGAGCGCCGCAGCTGCAGGGGCGCACGGGCCATCCCTGCGAGGGCGGAACAGAGCAGGGCCCCGCGGCCGGGCAGCTCCACGCCGGGGGTAAAACTCAAAGCGGCTGAAGGCGGGACGGGAACCCGTACTTGCACCCTCGTGGTCACGGCGGCGTCTTCCACGCCGGGGGCGGAAGCCCAGCAATGGCAGGAGGACGAGGGATGAGCACAGATCACCACGCACACGGCCGAGGGGCGCCGGGCGCTCACCCTGAGCTTCAGCCCCGTCCCGTACCACCCACTCCTTTAGGAGGTGGCGCCCAGATGTGGGGGAAGCGGAGGGGACTTTCTGTGGGGTGGACAGGGGTGAAGACGAAGGCGGGGTTGGTGGGTGCGATCTACCCAAAGCTTGGGACCCCCGCCTCTTCCAACGAAGGGGAGTTTTGGGAAGTCTCCTCAGGGCTCCCTCTGGGTCAGGGTGAGTTCTGTTCTGGAGCCGGCGGGGTCTCTGGGTCCCCTGCACGTGTCCCAGAGGCTCCGGTCAAGGCAGAAATTGCAGAACACCCAGTCCAAGCACAAGCACTGTACACAGTGGCAAAGCCAGGGTGTGCGACGTCTTTGAAGGACACTGTGAATGGGGGCCAGAGCCCCTCATGTGTCCCCACCTCCTCGAGGACGGCTGTGCTGGACCGTGGGCAGCCCGACCTCGGACCCGCATGAATCCTAGGCTCACCCCAGTCTAGCACTCAGGGGCCTCCTCACGCTACCTCTGCTGTAAGTCTGGGGACAAAACAGGCTTTGACTGGATCCTTACGGGTCCCCCGGAGTGCTCAGCCCTGTCGCGTCTGCGGCCATTCGACAGTCACCGTCTTGTGACGACGCAGTCCGCCCCTGACCTTCCAAGGCCCCAGTCACGGGGAGGCGTGGAGCTCGTCAGCACTGACCCCAGCAGCCTTTGCGGGATGAAGTGCTGATCACTCACACCGTCACGGTGACTGTCTGCAAACTTCATGTCCGGCCGGGCAGGTCACTGGTCGGGGCACCCCCGTCAACCAGAGCGGAAGGCGGGCGTCTCCAAGACGAAAACCCACGTCCTCCTTGTGCGCTTGTTAACCTTTTCCTCGATTCCCTCGCCGGGAAGCGGGAGAGCGACCTCATGTACTCGCTTTCCTGCCATTGTCACTGGACTTCTCTTTAGCCTTTGTTTTTGGAATGGGAAGTCTGGCTTTGGGAATAAAACCCGTCTTTCCGGCTGTCCCCGTGCCGTTCCCATAAAACCAGCCGATTCACAGTGGCTCCCGGCACATTCGCAGCGTTCTCTACCCATCCGCGCTGTCTGGTTCTAAAACATTTCCGCCGCCCCAAAGGCGACTCTGTACCCACCGAGCAGGCACTCCCGCTGCCCCCCCTCCAGCGCCTGGTCCCCAGCTAGAGTGGCACCTGCTCTCAGTGTCGACGGGATCTGCCCTGTCTGGGAACATCCAGTATACAGAGTCCTAGGTCAGGGGGCGGTCTTTGGTGCCCGGCTTGCTCCCCTTCACAGCACCTTCCTGAGGTTCTCGTGTGGGAGCACCTCCCAGGGCTGCGTTCACGTCCATGGCTGAAAACATTCAGTGGACGGACGACCACGACCCGTCCACTCGTCCGCTGATGGACACGGAGGGTGTCTGCCCCCAGGGGCTGCTGTGGACAGTGCCACGGGGGGCACACGCAGCTGTCTCTGTGAGCACCTGTTCTCTGCTCCTCGGGGCATAAACTCAGGAAGGGAACTGCTGGTCTTCTGGCAATTCTGTTCAACTTCTGGAGCCGCCGCCACGCCGTCCTCCACAGCGGCCGTGCCAGTGGCATTCCCGGCAGCAGGGTGTGAGGGTTCCAGATTTCTCCGCGTCCTTGTTGGCACTTGTTATTTTCTACGTTTTAAAATTCTAGCCATCACAGTGGGCGTGAAGACGGCGTCACTCCGAAGCCATGATGCGGCGTCTCAGAGATGGAGCATTTCACAAATTCCAATCGGCTTCCGCCCTGGGGAAGGGCCAGGGAGAGTCTGGAGAGACTCTGAATTAGACCTTGGTCCTGGGGGACTGGACGCTCGCCCTCGCCCACAGGACACGCCCTGCGAGGCTGCGGCTAAACAGGCATTGACGTCAAGGTCAAGGACCTCGCTGTGCATGTTTCAGTCGTCAGGCCCGAGAGCTCCCTGAGGACATCCTGCCTGCCAGGGCACCCCGTGTGTTTATCAAGACCGGCCAGAATGACCAGGGAATGAAAAGGATCTTCCTTTCTGCTAATGACCATCCACCCCCACACTTACTGGAAAAGTCATGGTCAGAAACCCTATTTCCCTCTCTTCCCTTCCTTCTGCTGGAGGTGATGTTAGAAATCACCCCAGAAAGAGGAGGACTCTAGTTTGAATGACTTTGTGCAAATCTCCCGAGATTCTTGCAATCTACTTGATAAAAACATTTCCACAAAACACTTAAGAGCCAGCAGACAGGGTGGAAAGGGGTGACTGTGTGCCGTGACCCCCGCCCGCTCATCTGATTCACATCCGTGTGCTGCTTGCTGGGAAACGGGACGAAGATATGTGCCATTTAATGAGGTATCGTTGGGATGCAGACCTGTTGAGGCTTAGAAAACTGCTGATCTCACTTTACCCCCACGCCAAACGCATGACCGGCCATCGCCCCCGCTTGAGACGAGACAACAGGGGCTCAGGAGGGTCCGGCACAAAGAGCCCAGAATCACGCAGCCAGGTCCGGGCGCGGGCGATCCCCGCGTCACCCAGCTGCCACTCTACACTGCGAGCGGCACCAGCACCTCTGGGAACCGCGAGACATGCAGAGTCCCAGGCCCAGCCAGAACGTCCGGGGCTGCGGGGACCATGACCCCCAGGAGGTCACTCTGTGCGGTCAAGTGTGCGGATCACTGACGACACCCTCCTCCTTCTGACATTCCTACAGGGGGACTGGTATTTTTTCAGACGTCTCAAGTGTGAAGTTGGATCTTAGAAGAAAAGTTGAACTTCCTGCATCAGGCAGAGGAAAATGTCCTATTTTTGTGTTAAGGACTCCTTCCAATGCAATCTTCTCGGTTTCATGCTGCGGGGCTCTCTGCCACAGGCCAGAATAAACACTGGCCCCGGGGAGGATGGGGGGCTGCTCCTTGCCTCCCCCTTCTTGAAACCCCTACGGGAGTATGCGTGGGATCCGGGGTCAGCCTGGAAGCCAAAGTCTGCAGAGACGGCGAGAAGGAGTCCAGACTTGAATCCGCATTGCTTAAATACCACGGCTGCGGCCGGGAGGCCCTTCAAGCCCTGAGACACTTACGAAGCTTTCCTGTATGGGGTGTTCACCCCTGAGAAAAGGTACAACGTCCTCAGCCACGGGGACACGCGGGACGGCTCGGGACTGACGGACCGCGGGGGGCCCGTGGGGCCTCCCACACTCACGCAACCCCAGGGGGTGCCTGTTTCCATCCATGGCTCACGAGCCTTTCCTTTCGCGGTGGGGAGGAGGGCGAAAAGAGCTCCCTTCATCAAGGACGGACAAAGAGGAACGTTTCCAAGGATAAAACTGCTTCCCTGCACATCAGGATTTTAAATTTACAGTATTTTCCTGACGGCCCAAGAATAAACTCTTCAGGACTTATGGGCCAACATGTGAATACTAGGAAATCCCTTCTCTTTCTGAAGTCGGCTCTTCCTGCCTCGCCTTTTATGGGCAGCGGCCCCCGCAGACACCCCACATCCTCTCCAGTCCCCTGGGCGGCCCTCCCTTCCTCGGCTGTTGGCAGTGCGTCCCAGGCCTTCCCGGCCCTTCCGATGCTGCCCTTCTTGGACACCCTCTGGGGATTCCAGCCCAAGGCCCAGCTCATTAGAAAATACGTAAAACGGCCCAGAAGTTGGGAACGACTACTTCTGTAGGATCCAAAAAACTAACTCCTTCCCTAAAACTTAGAATTAGCCCCTGTTCTCAGGGGTAATCATGATCACTTGTGAGCAGCTGTTTGAGGCCCCAGCAGGATGGATGAACACATAACCCAAGCCGATGGTAATGTGGAAATATTTGCACAGTCCCTAACCTCTACAACCAGCTAAGAACGGGCAGCTGTCTAATCCATGCAAAGCACACAGAGCTCATGTTAAATTTGCCACCTTTCGTCTATAGCTTCTTATTTCATATAAGAGAACACCAGCCCTACCCCGAATGCTATTCCAAATTAAGGATCCCACCTATTTGGGGTAGAATTATATCGGCCTTGGACTTCCTGCTCTCCAGAATTATTTGGCACAGACCGTAGCAGTAACATCTATGCGAAGGGAACACATCAGCACGAGGGGAAACAGACCCTGACCTTCACCTTGCTCTTCGTACAAGCGTGGGGTCAACATGGGTGGTAGGCTTGAATCTGAGCTAAAACCCTCCTGTTTCTAAAGGACAACACAGGGAAGAGTCTTCATGACTTCGGGTTAGCCAAACATTTCTAGATGTGACGCGAAGATCATGAACCACATAAGAAAAAAGTTGAAACTACTGAAAGGTCTGATCTTAAAGATACTGTCAAAGAAAAAGGAGCAGGCGGCAGGCACGGGGCGTATTTCTGATAAATGATTTTTATCCAGAATACAGATAGGATGCCCAGACATCAAGAATCAGAGACACCCCAAATGAGATCTGAACAGATGCTTGCTCAGAGGAGGGGAACAGATGGAAACCAGGCGCACGGAAGCCAGTCTGTGCCGCTGGCCACTGACGAGGTTCCCAGTAAGGATGCCGGCTGCCCTGGGGCAGTGAGTCCCACAGGCAGACTGCCCCTGGGTCCTGGGGAGGCCGCGGAGAGCCCCGCTGGTGCGGATACAGAATGAGGCAGCCTCTCCGGAAATGTGTGGCCATTTCTTATAAAGTCAAACGTGTGCTCACCATAAGACCTGTTGGTAAATGCTCACAGGGGCTCGATTTATTTTAGCTAAACCCCAGAAACCAATCTGAATGTCCAATGGCCGACAGGGGGACCAACTGGTACGTTCATACAGTGGAACACTACTTAGCCTTTTTCCTAAGAAGGCAAAACCGGGCACAGGGAACGGAGCAGTGGTGGCGGGGGGTGGGGGCGGAGGGAGGGAACAGACCTGGTTTACACCCCGACTCGGGGGGTTGATACACCTGTACTCATCTCTCCGTATTCACTGAATTGCACGAGAAAGCTGTCTGGATAAAAGCAGCCTAAAAACAAAGGAACACACAGAAAGTCTTGTCCAAAGGCACAGTTTCCAGAAGACGAGGCCTGAGGTCCACAGGTATATTGAATTCGACTGAGTCCTCCTGCACGTCCTTGTATGAGTGACTTGATGAGACAGATAATGTTCCATAAAGGAAGAAGAGCGAAGACTTTAAAAATGTCTTATTAAAAACACGAAGCCCCGAGCTTTTAAAAAAATGTCTGCCAGGGAAATGAAAAACCTCAAACCAAAAAACAAAGCCACAGAAATGGAGGTCTCATCTGGAGCCCGGCCTGCGGGGCGTGAGGCGGACAGGAAGGGGAGCCGTCCCGCGCTCAGCCCGCCAGGGCACAGAGCCCGACCGGGTCCGGACCGACCCAGATTCAGGAACCAAAGACAGGTCCAGGGTGTCCCTAGCCCTCAGGAGGCTCCGTCTTCATAGAGATCAGAACCAGACGGGTCGCCTGTGCTTGTGAGATGCTGCTCTACACCTTACCCCAAATGATCTGACTTGGACGGACTCACGCTGTAGGAGGGAAACAGTGGATCCCCTCGTCTCCTACCCCCAGCAGCGGGACGTCTGGAAACTCTGCTCCTTCTACAAACAGGCAGCTCGTGGGCCATGGCGCCCAACGGTGTCTGCCCCAGCGCGAGGCCAGACTTTTACAGTCTGGATGGGATTCTGTCTGGCGTGTGCTGGAGACGCTGATCTTCTGGGAAAGCCTACGCTGGCCCCCAGCGATAAATACATCTTGTTCATCGAAACGGGGTCGTTTGCCCAACACACCGACGTGACTTCCCAAGGCTCCTGTCCTCCGAGAAGACTCGGACTGGGGTGTGGATGAGCAAGGGCCTGGCGAGCACAGATGGCAGCGGAGGAGGGGCTGGAAGGCAGACTCTGGGCCCGTGGCCTCCCGCGGCCAGGAGACGTTCTCACTGAGCGCTGCGGCACAGAACACCGTGCCAGTGCCCAGAACGTCCCCATCCAGCGGCCTTCCCGGCCTCACGAGTTCACGACACCCGGGCTCCCGTCTACACGTACGTATCCGGACGCGACAGTCAGAATACGCAGCAATCCGGGAGTGAACGCCAAATCCCGCGACCACAGGTGACGGCCGCCCCCATGCACGGCCTCGGCGGCAGACCCTTCACTGCCACGTGTCACCTGGCCTGGTGGTCCCTCGCTGGTCTCCCGTGATCACCCTCCTAGGTCTGGCTTGAGGGCGACGGACCTCGCGGAAGGCCCTGCGAGCTTCTGTCCGCCCTGCGACTGGGAACAGGCCCGGGCTCGCTGCCTGCAGACGGGGCAGCCACGGGAAGGACCCGTGTGCGGGGCTCCAGGCGCCGGACTCCCCACCCCGGTGACCGCCCCGGGGGGAGGGCGCGCCAAGCGGCTTTCTGTTGTCCGGCGCCCAGTCCAGGATTGGAACCCGCAGCTGTAGCCACTCTGCATTTAGACGAAACACACTCCCGTGAAAGAAAACGGTTCTTGAGGCTGAGCCCGTCTGACATGAAAAAAAATCTGGCCAACAAAGGGAAAAAGGTTAAGAGTCAGGGAGGGTTTCAGCGTGGCTGTGGAGCACAGATTCTTTTTTTCCTGTTCATCCTTACTTGAAATGTTCCCGAATAGGGCAAATCTGAGACAGCGCTGCACGTTTTCTGTCATCGCAAGAGGGGGCTGCCTCCCCTCCCTCCTCCTCCTCCTTCCCCGGCTTCAGCCTACTGATCTGTTATTCTGTCCTCATGAAAGCCATTTCCCATTTCCTTCCTGAAAGACTCTGCTTGTACGTTTAAGGATGACCTGTGGCTCCGGGGCAAGGCCGTGTGGGTCCTGCGGCCCCTCCCAGCCTCGGGCGGTCACGGCTGCCCCTCCAGGCTCAGTTCCGTCTCTTCCAGAACATCGAGCAGGTTCGTGGGGTCCCCCCCATGTCCTGCAGCGAGCCCGGCTTCTCCCACCCACACAACGTGCTGGTGGCTCGCCCGCCCTGCTGCGGGTGTGCACGTGGCTCCCTCCGGTCACCGAGGGGCGTTCTGTGCCAGACCACGACCACGACGTGTTCCCCTGTCCCCTCGCTGCGGGATCTCGGAACTGCCCCTGGTTTTGGTGCACGGGGACTGGGCTCCTATAAATACTCCGGGACGGTGTCTCCATGAGGACACGTTTTTGTCAATTCCCAAGGATGGGATTACCGGGTCAGATGGTAAGAGTCTGCTTAACTCGACCAGCAAGAGCAGAACCGTCTTCCTGACTGGCCGGAGCAGTCCGGCAGCGCGGCTCAGACGCAGGGACTCTGAGGGGGAACGGTGCGGCTGTGGGTGGCCGCAAACCTCCGCAGGGATGGGGCGAGAGGGGGAAGGGAAAATGTTTCTGCCGCGCGGAGACTCAAGAGAAGCTCAGCGCCACACGTGTCCCCTGGGGCATGGATTTCATTCTATTTTGGGTAAAAAAATGTTCCCTTCTCCGATACTGTACAAAGTGCCTGTCGGCCTTCGTGGTCCGGGAGCATCGGCCTCCCCTTCTAGAAGACTCTACTGGGCAGGGACAGTCATTTCCGAATAGAGCAGCATCACGTCACGTTTCAGCCGTCTCTTCCCCCCGGCCACCGCCGACAGCTTTTGGAGGCTTCTCCAAGTATCCGACTTGGAAGGCCCCGGCGGGGGCATCGGGGGCTGGTCCTCAGCCCTCACCACCTCTGCTGGAGCTCGCCAGCCAGGTGGGTGCTCCAGCCGCCCCAGACCCACTGCCCTCAGGATCCCGGGTGACATGGGTTTCCTTTGGAGCCAGAGAAAATCACCCCAGGATGGGTCTCGGCTCCAGGACGGGTCTTGGCTGGCTGCCAAAGTGTCAATGAAAGGAAGTCTCACACCTCAAGTAGTTCTGGTCCAGCAGTTCTGGGGTGGAGGGAAGGGCCTGGAAGCCCTTGCTCTTGACAAGGTCCCCGAGACCACGCGGACGCATCACCAGGTTTGGGAGCCAGGGGACAAATCTCATCTCAGGATGGGAGTGGGGACAGTTTGGGGAGGCAAAAGGTCTTACCCGCAGCTCTGCGGACCCTCCGCCCAGGACCACTTCACGGCGTCCTTCTGATGGTGCCCCCCGTGCTCGTTTGGCCATGGGGGACCCCCACCACCGAGCCTCTCTCCCGCGGTTTGGCTGTGGCCGGGGGACCCCCACTCTCATTTTAAAACCCAAGGGTGGCTCCCTTGGCCCCAGCAGAGAGGACTGTGCGGACCTTCAAGGTGGATGGGACCTGGAGCCCAGCACGCCTCCCTGAGGCCCGGTAGGCCCAGAAGCCGGCGGCTTTCTCCAACTGGTCACGTGTGTCCCACGGGCGGGGCTCCTGCGTGAGGAGCTGTGCAGGACACACTCCCTGCCGAGGGGCATGACCAACATTCCCAGCACCAACGCCCTTTACCCAGGGGTGCTCGGACGAGATCTACCTTCAGACCCTGTTGCGACCGTTAGGATGAGTTCATGATTTCTGGGGCACTGCCAATGCCCAGCGCCAGGAGGTGACACAGTGGGGGGCTCGCATGCTTGGGTTCTGTCTGCCGGGGACCCCATGGGGTCACCTCGGACGTCCGATCCCTGCCTCACTCCACAGCGGCCCCGCGGGATTGCTGAGTGTGGGTCCCGGCAGGTGAGCTGGCTCTACCTGTCCGTCGGGTCAGGGAGACTGTTTCCCGAGAGACCCTCCAGACTTTTGGAAGGAGCCCCGGTCCTACCAGAACTGTAGGATCAGATAAAGAAAAACCATCTGTTCAAGTCAAGAGCCAGGAAGCAGGGCCAGGGCTCCCTCCTCCAGGGCTCCCGTTCCCGTCATATCTGCACCAAGCCGTCTGAGGACAGCGGTGGGTGATGCACGAACACGCTCCAACTGCTCAGCACAAAAACGGTGACTCAGGGGGAAAGGTGACGGAGGAAAGGGCTGAGTTTGCCAACCCGGGTCTGTGAAAAGCTGTAAAAGGAAGATTTTTCGACGCGTCCTGAACGTTTCTGTTTTAGGATAAAAACTGAACTCTCCATCCATAGAAGACACAGTCTCACGGCCTTTTACAGTCCTGGGGCCAAGGGAGGCGGGCGGGAACGCCTTGCAGTTCCCGCGGCCGACGCCGGGTGGCAGTGGGCTGCAGGCCCCGCCCCGCGCCAGACCTCGGAGTTGCTCCCAGATTTGGAGACGGGTTTGGGTTACCATGACCCCCTCCCTGGAACAGAGGGCAGCTCCCTCATCTGTTACGGCGCGCGAACCTCCCATGGGGAACATTCTAATGAAAATTTTCACGGCAGGATTCCAGCGGTGTCTACAGAGCACGTCACATTCCGCTCTTCTCTTCCCGGGGCGGCTGGGCTAACAGTAACTCATTATTTCGTAATTCCCTTCCCCGCGGGCTTGCCCAGAGGAAGGTGCTCTAAGTTGGTGCAGACATGGGAGGACCCGGGGGCAGAGCTCCCTGTGTGGGCCCGAGTCAGGACAGCAGCCCACGTTTCCGGAGCAGAGAGCATCAACGGTGGGGAGACCCCGGCAGAGGGGTTCAATGCCCGCAACGCCTCTGTGGGGCACGTACTGTTCCCACATCCATTCTGGGGGTGCGGCTGGGGCACAGGGCGGGCGGGCTGCTCCGCGGGCTTCTCAGAGCCGTGCGGGGGCCTGTCGCTGTCCCTCTGAGCGCTGCTCAAGGAACCGACACAACGCTGCCCCCCCGGAACATGTCTCCTTCGCACGAGGCTGCGCGCAAGCCAGAAGCCACGGACACACGGACAGAAACAGCGGATGGACGCCTGGGGTTCACGGCGACCCAACCGAACACAGCCAGTCCCACCCTGGGTGAGGGTCCAAGGGCTTCTTCTCCGCTGTGCTGCTCGCTCCAACGCGGCTGTTTGACTGCGGCCATTTCACGGATCATAAATCCCCCTCCTGCTAGAGAGTGACCCGGGCAGAAAGAGAAGGTGAAACTCAAACAAGTCACTTCTGTTACTTTTTAGCAACTCTGGTCAGAAGGTATGCAAGGGGGGCTGGGGGCTGCAGGCCGACGGGCGGAAGCATCAGGACACCTGCGGGGCGGGGGTGCGGAACAGACGGATCCCCTGCCTGCACGGTCTCCGTGTCCAGGGACATTCCAAGTCCGCTGCTGGGGGCAGAGCGCGCCCGCGGACTTCTCAACGGGGGAGGAGGGTCTCTGTGGCACAAAAACTGAATGGTCAGGCATTGCCCCGACAAAGGCTTAGCTGGGTCTTCGAGAGCAAGTTTTCAGACACAGGGAAGTTGCTGGAAAGTCAAGCGAGCCCCTCCTTCTCGGAGAGAAGGCCATTGTGGCCAGGAAGACTGGCTGACCTCCTGGAGCCCGAGCCAGGACAGCAGGCCACATAACGCCACCACCATTTCTGCCGATGGCCGGGCTCCCCCGGGGCGGGGGAGGCCGTGGCAGGGCTGGCGGCTACTTGGTTAAGAACCAAGTGGGAAGGTGTGACCGTGCTTCCGGTCGGATGCTGCAGACATCAGGAGAGAGGAGGGTAGCCATTTCCGAGAGCAGGCGTGAGAGAAAGGGAACCCTTGAAGATGGACGAGGTGCTGAAGGAGACGTGGGCCGGGGCTCCCGACCGGCGGCGTCCGGGGAGAGAGGGCCCTGACGTCAGCACCAGAGGCAGAAGTCTACACGCGGGGCGGGCGGCGGCTTCCACGTTCCCTAACCCCACGGGGCTGTGCACGCCTGTAGCGGTCCACCAACGGCCGGGTTACTCGTGTGGGCGCTGGAAGACCCCATGGGACGTCAGACGTTCCGTGGGGACCAGACACACCTCTGTCTGTGGACACGTGGAATGACAGGCCTGGGAACAGCTCCCAGAGAAAGACGTCACCTGCTTCGGGGCCTGAGCCATCCGGGCCAGGTCACGTGGCTAGCGGTGGGGCACGGCCAGGCCATGCGAGTGCACCAACTTCTCACCCTGCAGGCTGCCCCTGAGCCGCGCGCTGGGGAAGGTTCGATGGCAGACAATAAAGCAGCCCGAAGTTCAGCCTTCCTTCCTTCTTTCCATCTTTAAAAGTATCGGGTATTTTGGAAATGACTCTACAAAGTGTCTTTGCCAAGATGTTAAAAGCAATAACCCCTTGTGCCCCTATCAGGGTTCTGGAGCTCCTGGCCCGTCAGAGCCACGGGACGGCACCTGCCCCCGCCGCAGGGTGCTTGCCTGAGCCCAAGGTCAGAGCCCGCGGCGCTCAGTTCCGCCATCCCGGGGCTGGTGCTCACGGCGTGGGGGATGCTGCCGATGGCCATCGGGACATGCTGGACTGTCCGGCCTACAGTGTTATTTGGACGGACATTGAACACACATCCGCAATTAAAACAAAGAACAACAAACCACGAGAAACTGATCTTTTTTCAGTCTGGTGGAAAGATAATGGATGGCTCATTTGTCCCGACACAAAACCCAGGGTCCGGGGCGGGAGGAAACCAAATGACATTCACAGCCATTCCAGAGATGTGACTCAGCCGGTGCTGTGCTCTCAGGACACGGGCCAACGGCCTCCAGAATGTTCATTCTTCTCAAAGGCATTTGTTAAAAAGAAAAAAAAAAAGCAATTTTCCTCCACAAAATGGAAGGCAACAATGCAGTGCAGCTCCATATTCAAGGGCACCGCTTGCCTGGGCTGTGATCGCAGGGTGTCCCGGACGACCCGCGAGGCGGCACGTGCTCACGGAAGAAGCAGGGAGCAGTTTTGGGGACAAGCACTCTACAGCCCTAGAGGACGTGTGACCAACACGGTGAGCTCCTGCTGTCTTCGGGGGTCAGAACACCTGCGCTGCGGCCCATGCACCGCTCGGCGGGGGCCGGCACCTTCGTGAGATCCGCCAGGAAGCCTGGCCCTTCCATCCTGGGGAGCAGCTCCCCTGTCCCGTTGTCCACTGTCGTCACGGCCTCTGGGTCGGCCCTGCTCTGCGTGTGGTGTAAAGCAGGTGTGGCGACACGGCGGGAGGGGCTGGAGGCTTCCCTCTGCACCCCTGCACAGCCCCTCACGCCGGAGCCTGCCTGTGGGCCGCTGGGGGCCCGGACAGAGACGAAGCCGCCTGGGGTCCCTGTGTGCGCTTCGTCACTCTGGGAAGCGTCAGGATTGTCAGAAGCTTTCCCGAGCCCCGCGGAACCCGGACGTGTTCCACGGCGCTGTCCGGTGTCCCGCTCACACTGCGAACCCATGCGACTGCTTTGTGCTTGGTCCCCAGGCGCCCGGAGGGACGCAGAGGCGTGAAGGCTCCCGCAGCCTTCCGCGGCCTTCCAAGTCCTTGCCTGTTGTGGACGTCAGCTCTTGTCGGGGTCTCTCTGCACCCCGACCTTCCTTGGTGCCCCCTTTCCTGGTTCCCATCCTCTAGAGGACCGGGCTCTGCCAGGACCCCTCCTTTCGTCTTGGTCCAGGTGGGGACGCCGGTCCACTCTCCGTGCGTCAGGGCGCCTGGGAGGTCATGGCTCCCACCCCACTGCCGGGGCCTCTGCCTATGGACCCGCGGATGCTCCAGACCCAGCCCTGCTCCCGACAAGAGCCCCAGGACGCACGCGTCCCTTCCCCTTCCCTGCCCGCCTCAGCTCACAGCGACACATCCGACCAGGTGTCACTGCATCTAGGACGGGTCGATGGGGACACTGCCGGGGTCTCTCTTCACGCCGCTCCCTTTCCACCCACGACAAGCGTGGCAATCTGGCCTTGCATGGCTGTGCGGTGTCACCCCCTACCCCGCGTCGCGGAGGGCGGGGCTCCCTTCTCCTCTGTCCGTGCTGGTCTCTTCGCCCCTCCAGGACCAGCTGGTGTTCTCCTCCTCTCCAGGATGGTGTTTGCTCCTTTCTTCTGGTGAAACCAGACGCTGCTCCTCTGTGGTCACACCGGCCTTCTCCTGCAGTTGTCATCTGTGTGCTTGTCACTGTGTGTGTGTCCAGCCTGTCCCCGAGCCCTGTGCTCCTGTGGGCCGGGAGGGGGGCCCGGCCACCCACGTCTGGTTCACAGGAAGACAGTCCGTGTTTCTGGAGAAGCCCTGCCTCACGGCCGCTCCGCCCTCCACTGCTCCCGCTCTGGGCCGAGGAGGACCTGCCGCCTGGTGCGCTCGGCCCGCGGCAGCCTCCTGGGAGCCGCCATCCTAGACCAGGGCCAGCTCCTAAGGGCTTAGCAGAAGCTGCCCAAGGCTCCAGCCCTCCTGGGCCTCTCTGCGAGCAAGACGACCTCCAGCAGTGCACTGACTGCGAGGGGCTGTGTCCTAGATGGAGCTCGGAGTGCTGCCGCGGGGAGAGAGCGCGCCCAGAGAGGAGAATCGTGAGAGGAAACGAGCCGGCATGACGGGGTCACCTGCAGCCGTGCAGGGCGGACGCCAGCCCGGGTTATTAGGAAGTTAGAGAGCCACCACGTGTTTAGAGGCCCGTCACTGGACGGCCACACCGTACGCACTTCCCCTGTAATTTAACCCTGCCCGGAACGGGCCCCGAGAGGGGCCTGGTCTCCCATTAGAGCGGGTCCTGCAACTGCGGGTCCTGCAACTGCAGGTGCAGATCACCTCTGCTGTGTGCAGACCACCTCCGCTGTGTGCAGACCACCTCCACTGTGTGCAGACCACCTCCGCTGTGGGCAGACCACCTCCACTGTCCACAGATAACCTCCGCTGTCCACAGACCAGCTCTACTGTCCACAGACCACCTCCACTGTCCAGAGACCACCACCATTGTCCAGAGACCAGCTCTACTGTCCAGAGACCACCTCCATTGTCCAGAGACCAACTCTACTGTCCAGAGACCACCTCCGCTGTGTGCAGACCACCTCTGCTGCCTACCACTGTGTCCCTGGCTCCTGAAGCCCGACAGCACGGCTGTCCTTGACCTGCCCTCCTGAGTACCTGCCACATGCCTGATGGACACACAGCTTCTTCCCACTCCGGTGCAGATGGAGGAAGCACGCGGCCCACGTGGTTGAGGCAGCGGCTTCTGCCTGCACTTGCCCTGTTCTCTGATGTCAGATGCGCCGTTGGGACGAGTGATCCCTCTGCCCAACAGCTGGGAGCTCTGGTCCATGCTGTCACTCAGTGACTAGCTGCTCAGGTGGGCAGTGATTTCTCTGGGTCAAATGTTCCCCCTGTCAAGCAAAGCAGTGGCACGTTCTCAGAAGCCCCCATCTGGCACACCAGGAGGGATTTTAGGATACAGAGGCCGGTGTGGCTTTTCCCTTTGACAGTGATTTACTGGAAAATGGTCTCCAGGACGAACGAATTTCCCTGTCTTCAGCAGCTTTACAAGCTCACCCTCCCGAGCTCATGGCCATGACCACAAAAAGGCAAGGAGTCGGCCCATGCTTGCTTCTGGGTTCTCGGGGACACACTGATGGGCATGGAGGCCAAAGGCCACCAGTGGACAGGCAGAGACATCCATCTCTCTCCCCTCCTAAAAATCTCTGGTTGGGGGGCGCCTGCGTGGTTCAGTGGATGGGCCTCTGCCTTCAGCTCAGGTCATGATCCTGGGGTCCCAGAATCAAGTCCCGTGTCGGGTTCCCTGCTGAGCAGGGAGTCTGCTTCTCCCTCTTCCCCGGCTTGGGCTCTCTCTCTCTTTCTCCAATAAATAAGTAAAATATTAAAAATCCCCAGAAACCAAAAGCCAAGTGGGAAAAGCGAGGTGACTGCAAATGGTCTAAAACAATTCAAGTGGAACTTGTGAAATTCTAGTTCCTGCCACGTCTGAACCAAGAGGGCGTCGCCCCCCTGCCGGCCGGCGGAGAGTGCGGAGCAGGTGCATGCGCCGGGAATCCCGCCAGGCACCGCCGAGCAGGCGTCGCCCGACACACACGAGGCCCCAGCATCCCCATCCCCGGTCCTCGAGAGGCTGCGTCACCCGCGCCTCCCTCCCGGGCACCTCGGAGCCCCCGCGCATGGATGGCCTGCCGGGCCCTGAGCAAGGTCCATCTTCCAAGCACAACCCGCCGCCTGATCTCAGAGACGGGCGCTGTTCTTGGATTTTACAGGAACTGTATAATCCCTCCGGTCTACACCTCCTGCCGGCTCCCCCCGACCCCTTCCTCTTCTCAATCCCCTGCTTTAAGACTGGCCAGACTCCACCCTTCCTCCCGAGGCTCCTGTCCCTGCGGACTGATCCACCTCTATGGCCCTCTTTCCTCCTCTGCTCCTTCAGAGGAACCGGCCTGAGGGCCTCCACCCGGCCGGGCTCTTCCTTCCACTGGCGAGCCCATCCGGGGCCTGTCCGGTCCGTGGGACGTCATCCGGGGTGTCACCCCCCCCCCACCCAGGGCGTGCTGGCGGCTTCTCACTTCTGGGCGAGGACAGCGTCCTGCCGTCTCCCCGGCTAGGTACGCCCGTGCGCAGCTGCACATCTGCATCTCCTCCGCACACCACAGCCCTGCCCGCGGCCTGCTGAGCTGGTCAACGTGAGAACAGACGGACTTCCGTGAGTCTGCCGTGTTCCCGGGAGAGCAGAACCTGCAGCTACGAGGCGGACTCAAGGAGCTCCCCTGGCCCAGAGAGTCTGCCTTACGGAGGGAATGGCATTAAATAAGAGAGAAATCCAAGTACATCGTTACTAGGTGTTCGCTGCCTCATCCTTTGTTGCTTTGAACAGTAACTGATTCACAGAGACACAGTTCAAGGGCTTTCAGGCCAAGAGACCCTCAGACGGAGGGGCTAGGAGCGGAGAGAGCCCGCGTCAGGTCAGAGAGCTGACACGTCGAGCTCTGGGCCTCTCGGAACCAGAGCTGCTTAGGAAGCAACCGAGCCGAGCGCGTTCCTGAAACAGCAGGCGGACCTTGAAGACGCGGGGTTAGAAACTGGCTGGGTCTCGTGCGGCTCCCACGGGCAGGCGGACACGCCAGCGACCGCCCCGTCTCCTCCGCACACGTCCAGCCGGGCCCTTGGAGTTCGCACCTTCGCCAAATGGCGCAGGCCGGACGGTTCTCGTTACTGCGGTTTACGCTCCTTTTCGCTGTGAAGGGGAGGGCGGGGTCCTACTCCGGGGAGTCGGTCTGGGTCCTTCGAGCAAGGCCCGCACCCGCACAAAACACGGCCCCATCAGCCTCACATCCAGCCTCAGGCTGAGTCCCGACTGTGTTTCGACCCGTGGACCTGCTCTCTCCTCTCCCTCCGCCCAGACTAACAGGGTCAGCCGGACTCGACCGACGGAACAAACAAACGCAGACACGTTTACAATAAAAAGCAAAACTGAAGTATGGGGATGGGACCGCTGTTACAAATCCGAGCGCGGCCAACCCGCCCCACGGTTGGGACAGAAGCTGGAGATGCGTGGGTGTGTTCTCAAGGTCTCAGAAAAATTCAGGAAGTGCAGCAGATGTTTTCTGTTAAGAGGCGTTGGAAGCCCCAAGAGCTACATCTTTTTTTTTTTTTTTCCTCTTAAAATGTAAGTTTATTTGTGAGACTATGTTTTTCCCCCTAAGTTGTTCTCTGCTAAAACTTCCAAATAGGAATGCTGGCCAAAGTGTGGAACCCCTCAGGCTTCAGAGGGCCTCTCCCTGTGCGCGCCCGTGAACATGAGACTCCTACAGGAGGCAGAGATCTTGGCTGATCATTGGAAACACAGCATTTTCTGAAGAGCCCTTTTCTTTGATTTATCGAAGCAGAATCAGGGCTTTTTCTTTAATCTCATCGATCGCAAGCAGCACTGTACCCTTTCAGAGGTGACCATATTTTCCTCCCTTGTAAGATGACAGAACAGGTCATAATGAGAATCACACGGACTGTGTCTGTGCGTGTCTGCGTGTTTGTGATAGAAACACTGATGAATGAGGATCACATTCAAGGGCCCAGAAATCCACTTTGTGAAGAAGATCTAAAACACTGGGATTTTCTGCTCTCTGGTTATAATTTTGAATGTATGTTTGAATACTTAGGAAATGATACTTCTCTTACTGTCATTGTTTCATAATCGATGTTAGACTAGAAAAGCTGCTTTGTATCTCTTCCCCCAGTTCCATTTTATAGGATATCGGCAGGAAAGGGATGGAACTTTCCTTCTGACCAAACCTTCAAAAGCCACAGAGTGAAATACTGTCCAGAAGACATTTAACATCTTATCTTGATGTCTTGTCAGCACGAGAAAATTCATTTCATTGCTCATGTGACTTGAACTCCCAAGTGTTCCTAGAAGATCCCGTTGGACAACACACATGCATGTGAATAAGTTAAAATGGCAGTCACCACCCCGGCGTGCTGGTCAATGGGGCTGCCGGGACGGCCGGCACGGAAACCCTATTAAAGGTTGGGACGCAGCTGGCGGCGGGTTTGGGAGAGCTTGGTCACTACACACGGTTACTGGTACATTATAAATATGGAACTGGTTCAAGAACATTAGATTCTCTTAGGCCTGTGGCGATGACCAAAGTCATCAAGAATTTTAATCAAGCATCTTACAGGCGGAGCTTGTGCAATTACGGCTACAGCAGCCGTGACGGAAGCCGGCCTCACTGGACCCGCCGGCCTCCGCCTGGAAGCGGCGTTTCTCCCCCTGAAGGGGCAGGTGGCCTCGCGGATTCCTGCCAGGAAGACCGCGGATTGCAAATGTAATTAGGTTAAAACAGATTTGAGTGGCTGCCTGGGAATTTACATTTTAAAGCATTTTCATGACGGGTCCCTCCCAATTTAAACCCCCTCCCAGAGTCCCAGCGTTTTCATAAATTTCACAGAAGTCGGCGGCGTCACCCGGGGAGTGACAGGCACCTGCGGCACGGAAGGTTTCACGAAACCGAAGCTGGAACCGACACTTGTTATTTGTCGATTTGTGGGAAAGAAAATGAGTAAAATGGGTCAGACACGCAAGCCGGCAGCTCAGGGCGTCAACCAAGTCCCAGAGTCCCTTGAAGACCCAGGATGGGGGAAGCTGGATTCCTTCCTTCACTCCCGGCCCCGCGAGGTGGGACAGCCCGGGCGGCCCCCCAGTGCCGGCGGTCACGTGTCGCCGACCTGTCGCGTCTCTGGCTGTCCCCTGAGCCGGAGCTTCTCAGCCCGTCTCCCAGGCTTGAGGCTGAACGGGAAAAGCACATTTTCTCCCCGGGCGACTCTGGGAAAGGGGTTTCCCCTCAGGCTCACTGTCCGCAAAGTGAGCGCTTCTGGGACGGCCCAGTGAGCCGCGCGGGCGGCACAGGGCGGGCCCGTGTAGGCGTCTCTGTCCTCGCCCCCAGGTCCGCAACAGCCTTCGCAAGCGCTGCCGGAGACGTGCCCCGCGGCGGCGTTACAGTGCGCGTTCTCTCGATGGTCCTGCCGGCGAAGAAGGTTCTTTCAACTGGAAACTGGCAGGAATTTGCGGTTGATCTCGTTTGATAAAATGGCCTCAGCAAGCCAGGACAAATACAGCGAGAGAGTCAAGGAAGAAAAAAACCCTCTTAAATGGATTTGGCCCAAATGAAGTGATTTTTAAAGATTAATCTGGGGGGCTCAATGGGTGAAGCCTCTGCCTTCGGCTCAGGTCATGATCTCAGGGTCCTGGGATCGAGTCCCGCATCGGGCTCTCTGCTCCGCGGGGAGCCTGCTTCTTCCCGTCTCTGTCTCTGTCTACTTGTGATCTCTGTCAAATAAATAAATAAAAATCTAAAAAAAAAAGATTAATCTAAATGGATTTGTTTGGTGGTCCCCCAACGGGCTGGATGGTTTCCCATTCTGACCTGCGCCGGGGCTGGGACAGATGGGATGATCCCAAGGGGACCATGTCTTCTAACTGCACTTCAAAGGCCACCGATGGCCCTAAATTGAGTGTCTTATCTTTTGCTGACTTGTGTTTGCTGCCGTTATTTCAACAGGCTGCCTGAAGGCTCCTCATAACAGAGATGCATTTTATTATTTTTAGGTGGGCTTGAGTAAATACAACTTCTCGTTTGCCTTTTTCGCCCTAAAGCGGCATGATCAAAACAGCCCTGCGAATGGCCAGGACAGAGGAGGGACGAGAGAAGGAAAAGGAAGCAGGAGCAGGAGAAAGCAAACTGATTTTTGACTCAGATTTTTGTGTTTTCTAAAAATAACATCAAAGCCCTCTGAACATGATGGCCCGGGGTGCCGGGCTCCCGCGGGGGGCTGTGTTTTCTCTGTGTCTTCCCACGACGGATGGCTTCTTTCTCGGGTCCCACCGCTGCTGTCAGCAAATACTAGCCCGTCTTTTCAAGCTGCAGCGCTGTCAAATCGTGGCCTTAGAGAACCATTCAGGGGGTTCAAAAGAACGAATAAAGTTACGAATCCAAGAACACGGGGACGAGCCTCACTGGGAGCGTCCCCAGCCCCCGAGGACAGACGGGAGTGTCTCCTCTGTGTCCACAAAACACTGGGACTTTGGGTCTCAGGCCACGTGACCCACCATGCCTTCTGCACCGTCACTTGGCACGCAGCCATCCCGTTCAGAGATGGTATTTCCAGCTCTGATTTACCCCCCAAAGGTCTGCTTTTCCAAGGTGGTGAAGCCAGGGTGCTTAGGTTCCGGGTCTACACAGCCCACTTCCCCATTACCGTTACATTTGACAGAAGCTCTGTAAGCCACCGCCCATGACTCTTCTGACCCGTTTGTAAGTAAAGGGGCTGTAAAACGCTCGTCAGACAAATGTCAATGGGCTGTATAAACAGTGGACCCGAGGAGGTTCTCCAAAAAATCTCCGACTGTCATGTAATATTAATAGGGCTGCACTGTGGTCTTGGCAGCCCCGCTCGGGCCCTGAGCAGCGTTATGACCAAGGATGGTAAGGCTGCGAATAACCCGGTGTTAGTCATGCCCGCGGCAGCCGGCTCTCGGCAGGGGAGACCGGCTCGGCACTGGCGGAGTTCAGGGCTCCGGCTGGAACACGGAACAAAATCACAGAACATTGGCCACCACAGCAGACCGTTCTCCTACAGCCCCTCTGTGCGCACCGTCTGACACACTCGAGGGCTTCACATCCGGTGGGAGACAGACGTTCGCTGTCCGGAATAAAGAAGCCGCAGCTGTTTAAATACTAACGTGCGTTTTAGTTTATCACTACGGATTGGAAACCATGTTTAATTCCTTCCTTCCTTTCAGGACAAAAGGGTCAGCCTTGGCATTTCTATTAAAAATTTGAATGGCTTAGTTTTAGGTGGTCAGGGAGTTTAATTACAAGCTGCTCAGTCTTTGTCTTTTGGAGATCACTAGTAATTTAAAAGGGAAACGGGTGGGGGGGACTGGGTCTGAGGGCTTGCTGATGGGAACCGGAGTCATGAAGGCTTGTTCCAGAGAAAACAAAATGATTCTATTTTCTAGATTGTTGCTGGCTCAATCCCCTCACTCTGGGACCTGTCCAAGTACCGAAGTCAAGGGTAATTCCTTCTAGACAGCCCCTCCGGGGGCACACCTGCTTGTGCGGGAGCCATCGCGACACCCCACTACAGAGAGAGAGAAACCCACACACGCTGTCACAGGTACTGGGTGAGCTGTGACAAATCCCTGTCACGCTGCATTACTTAATGGCACCATTCCCCAAAGACAGAGTCCCATAAAAACAAATAGTGGCGGGTCCATACTGGTTCGTCAGTTGTAATAAACGTACCATCCGAAGGAAAGATGTCGGCGACAGGGGGTCTGGGGGGAGGATGGGGGGGATGTGGGAAGTCTCTGTCCCTTCTGGGCAATTTTTCTGTAAATCTGAGGACTTAAAATAACAGAAGAGAGAAAAGAGTACATCTATTCATTTTAGTGTCATTTTCATTCAGGTTTTCAATTCTTCTGGGGTTCTTAATACTTATCTACTTCAGTCTATGTCCCTCAAGTGGAAGTGAAGGTTTGGGTCTCAGCATCAGTAGTGACACAGTTTGTGGGGGAAACTTGGAATTAGACACGGAGTTTTCTATTTAGTTCACACAGTGACCACACGTGGAAAGGTGAATGGACGTGATAGGAGGAATGTGTCACACGGTCCTGTCACTTGGCAAACTGAGGGTTGGTGATGGGGGGGAGAGAAAGGGAGAGAAGCAGAGAGAGAGACAGAGAGAGAGAGACAGAAAGGGAGAGAGAGGGAGGGAGGGAGAAGGCAGAACAGAGAGGTCACCTGCTGAAACAGGCACCTGCCTCTGTCCCCGGGAGGCACCACATCCCCTGTGCCTCTCACACAGACAGCATCTCTCCCCGACAATGGAAACGACTCTCGGTAGCCCGGAGGTTGCCCTCACTTCAACAGAGGAGTGAGCTGCCCCAGCACAGACAGGAAAGCTGGGCAGGGGGGCTTCTGAAGGGGACGTTCACTCTCCCTGAGTGTCCTCGTGCTCACAGACCTGAGGCCCGCTCCCCTGAAGAGACATGTCTCCACCGGCCCCAGCTAGTGCCGGGGAACACCGGCGGCTCTGCAGAGCACGGCCGGGCCCGGAGCTCCGGCTCCCGGCGCCCTGGAGTTTGCGGAGGCTCCCCCCGACCCCGTGCTTCCAGCCACCAGCGGCGAGTGATTCCAACATCAGGGACGTCTCCCGTACTCTGGAGCAGTCACGACTCGAACGCTGAGTGCACGGGAGTGAGGCATGCAGGACGGGGTGTCCGGCCGCTGGGCCGTGTCGCCAGCTCTGTGGCTGTGGCGGCAGCTGGGGGAGGTCCCCTCTGACCATGGGGGACAGAGCCGTCTCCCCACCAGCAGCTTGGGAAAATGGTGACCACAGAGCAAACCCTGGCGGGGGGAATGCCACCGAGGACGTCCGTGAGCCGCGGAGAGTGCGGCGCGTGCGGGACGGGGGCGCGGCGCCGGCACGAGAGTCTGGGAACGTCCACAGTCCGAGAGGCAGTGGGGGGACGGGCGAAGGCTCCTGACTCTGGAGTAAAAGGCGTTTGTGCCTTTCCGTGGCACGTGCGTGGTACCGTCTGTCCGACACCCAGCGGCCCGCCAGCCCCCGTGCTCAGGGCCCATCCTCGGGGCCGTGGACACGCAGCACCGGCTGGCTCACGTCCGCTCCTCGGAGAGGCCGGGCCGCAGCCCACCGCTTCTCCGCTCCGTGGGCAAAGTGCTCTGTCTCCGTGGCTCGTGCTCCTTCCGACCCCCACTCCCCACTGCCTGCAGACCGCGAGCCCCCGGGGCTGCCCCGTGCCGGGCGAGCCCTTGGAAGCATCTAGAAACTCACCCCGATGCTGCAGCTGACCCCCCTCTGCCGGCTTCTTGCCCCAGAGCTCAAACCTGCCCGTGGCCCCTGGGTCATCAGCCGCCACCGCCTCGTGCAGACGTGTAGCCCCAGGTCTGCCACCTCCCTGACACCGAGCCCTCCTGCTCCTCCCCCTTGCCCTCCGCACCGTGTCGGTCCTGGCCAGGCCAGCTCACCAGGACGGCTGCATGGCGCTTCTCCCCTCTGTTGCCAGCCTTCCCACCACGACACCTGCTTTCCTCCAATACTGCCGCCACCACCTCGGGTGGGGCTCCAGGGCTGCACCGGCTCCCAGCTGCCCACACGGAGCCTGCCCGATGGCCGCAGAGTCCTCTATCCGGACTCAGCCTGCCTCCCTCCTGTCACTGGCCCTTGGCTCAGGACACATCCCCGCTGGGCTGTCCTCCGCTCACCGGGAGGACAGGGCACTCTGGGGTCCGCTGTCTCGTCCGCGTGACTCAGCTGCTCAGCCGACTTTCCGCTCGCGCATTCCTTACACCTTGGTTTTCTGTCTTGAACCGGACAGGAAGCTCCTCGGGATAGGAATCCTCTTCCTCCCCCTTCTTCCTTCTTTTCCTTCCTTTCCTTTATTCTTTCTTTTTTAAAGATTTATTTGTTTGCTTTACCGAGAGACAGAGCGTGTGCACACATAAGCAGGGGGAGGGGCTGCGGGAGAGAGGGAATCTTAAGTGGGCTCCAAGCTCGGTGCTGAGCCCAACGTGGGGCTCGATCTCACACCCTGGGATCACGACCTGAGCTGAAATCGAGTGTCCAAAGCTTGAATGACTGAGCCACCCAAGAGCCCCTCTTGGTTTCCTTCAGTTTTATTTCTTCACCGTAGTGAACGATGTATTCTCTATTAACCATTCTAAGCACACTGCTCGTTGGCATTAAGCCTGGTCACAGTGTTGCTCCAATGCCATCATCCTCCTGACCTGAAACAGGCCATGCCAGACAGTACCTTCCCAGTTCTTCCCTCTTCCAGCCCCCGCCCCTGGAACGTGCTTTCTCCCTCGAGAACAGGCCTGTTCTGGACCCGCCACGTAAGTAGGAGCTCACGCTCGACGTCCCTCGTGACTGGCTTCTGCGATCTTTGCTGTTCTTCTTGCCGCTCCGTTGTGGGGGGGAATGTTCTTCCCTGTGCGGCACGCCACGTCTGCCTGCCCGTTCACGCCGACGGACGCCGGGTCATCCCCACCTTCCGGGGATCGTGCCGGGTGCCGCCCGGGGCACGGTGCTGGCAACGGCGGCGGAGCGTCTGCTTCTGACTCTCTCGGGTACTCGCGCAGGAGCGGAATTGTCAGGATTGCATGTTTGGCTGTTTGAGGAGGAGGAACCAGCCCTGTTTCTTGCATTTGCATTTTTCTGTGGAGCCTAGTACCGCCGCTGGGGCTGGGGTGGGAGGAGTCCGCGGGTGAACGGTTCACAGCCGGCAACAGCAGCAGCAGAAACCTGCTGTGGGAAGGTCTGGGGGATGGATTCTGGAGTTGGGATGCCCGTGTTGGGACCGCAGACCCTGGGCAGGCAGACCGGTCTGCTTCAGCTTCCTCGTCTGGAAGGGGGAAGGAGCGACCTGCCTCCTGGGCTATGGGAACGGAGGAGCGAACATTCAGGGAGGGTGAAACAGTGCGTGGCCCGGGGTAGGCGCTGTGTGGTGTCTGCTGTGGCTCTATGAGGACGACAGGTCCGACCGTGTGCCTCCCCGGCGAGGGGGATGAGCTCCCTGACTGGAGCAGTGCAAGACATCCGAGCTGACAAGACAACCTGATCAACACGGAGCACAGAGGGCTCCAGCGCCGACTCCCCCCTCACGCGTCCAACGCCCACTTGAACTGCTCCGGAGGAAGACGGGGAGGGGGCTTGGTGTGAGTGTGGGGGGCTCGCCCAGCACTGCGTTCTGCCGGGGGTCCCGCAGGCATGTTGTGGGAAAAGATACTTTGACTCTCATTACATCTTAGCCATGCAGTGAAGGTTTATTTCCTAAAACCTTCTTATAATGAGAGTCTCTTGAAATTGTCTAGAATTAAGGCACGACGTGGAGCCGAAACCGAGTCATTAAAATCCAGTCTTAAAAACCTTATTTCCCAGAGAACTGAAACGCATTGCAACACAAGTGTCATTTCTTTTTCACACGAGACTTGCGTCACGCTGCATTACAGTCATGAAATGGAAACCCTCACCTAGTTCCACTCCCAAGGACTGCCAGGGAGAAACCCCATCTTAGAAACCGGTCCTGGCAGGAGAGCAGGTCAGCGTGAAGGCGCGAGGGCAGTGGAAGGTGCAGTGGGATACGGTAATTTTACTTTTCTTTGTGTGGCCTTTAAAGTGAGCTCTTTGGGGGCGCCTGGGTGGCTCAGTGGGTTAAGCCGCTGCCTTCGGCTCAGGTCATGATCTCAGGGTCCTGAGATCGAGTCCCGCATCGGGCTCTGCTCTGCGGGGAGCCTGCTTCCCTCTCTCTCTGCCTGCCTCTCTGCCTACTTGTGATCTCTGTCAAATAAATAAATAAAATCTTTAAAAAAAAAAAGTGAGCTCTTTGGAGGAAGAAGAAACCTCCGTCTTTCGTTTCAAAAGAGGATGGCAGGAGATGAGCTTTACTCGCCGTTTCTCATGAACTTGCACGGCTGGAGGGTTCTGAAGTTCGCAGCCCCACCTGTCCCCCGCCAGGTGCCACCGCGTCCTTCCTGCTCCACGGGCGTTCTCCTCCTGTCGTGCTCCACACGGGGTGCGGGTGGGGTGACGATCAGGACGGGCCCCGCCTACAGCCCCTCCGGGTCTTGGGGACGCTGGCGATCCCTCCTGCGCTTTTCAGTGCTGGTGCCACCGTGTCTCAGCGCCTTTGCTTGTGTATCCCAGGACTTCGCTCGTAGTCAGAGCGAGAGGGAGTACACGAGGGACGGTGCAGAAGACCAGATGGCGTCCAGGGCAGGAAATACCCAATAATGATTCCTGACCACAATGAGATGGGGGTGGGGCAGGGACATGCTGTGGTGAGGGATTCTCAGGCGTCCCGGGAGGAAACAGGAATGTGGAGCTTGGCTTTTCTTCTACGCGGGGCAGGGGACATCTGCCGCACAGTTCTGTCTGCGGGGAAACGTCACGAGCACATCTCCCAGACGCAGCACAGGCACGCATGGATGGCCTCCTACAGCCCTGCAGACCCAGGACTTGGCCCGTGGCCCGGGGGTCTGCTTCCCAGCGCGCGAGTCCATCCTGACTCCCTGTTCCCCCAGACCGCGAGTTCCCTAGTTCCCTGCCAGAGCCCACCATCCCCTGCACCCGGGGGACGAGCATTAGCCCGGACAAATTGTCCTCCATACTAAGGGCCACTCTGCCCACTCGGGGCCTTGGGGACACGGTGGGGAGCAGGAGTCAGGTCTTCCCACTCTTCCACTAGGCTCCTCGTGGTACCCCCTTCTCACCAAGATGCTGGCTGACCTGTCTTCTTGCTAATTCTCTTTACGTAAATTCTTGTAAAGCCTGACCCTGACCCGCAGTGTGGGGTTCAGCCCCTTCCTCGTTCTCTGCTCCCCAACCGGAGGCTTTCCACCTCCTGCCCTTCACCATCAAAACCCAGATGTGCGTTTCCCTCCCCTCCAAATTCACCCGGGGAGGGAGTTGAACGGCGACGGCCAGAAAAGAGAAGCTTCTGGAAGAAATACACACGAGGATAGTCACCACATAAGGAGGCAGGACAAGCACTGAGAAATTCAGGGAGATTACTGAGGAACGGCAAAATGAGAGAGAGGCCCACCGTGTTGTGCCCGCAGACGCGGTCCGCGGAGGGCAAAATGGGCCACAATGTGGAGGGCCGAGGCCACACATGGTGACAACACTGGTCACAGCCGTTACTTACCAGATACGAAAGACAAGGCCATCTACCTCTAACACCGATAACGACACTACCATTCCATTTCGCAGAACCAAAGCGTGGGGCTGACGGGGGTCGGGGGACGTTTTCAAGTCCCCTGAGCTACAGAGTGGTCGAGCCCACTTCTTCAGAAGCATGATGAGCCACACAGACAAGGGACACACTGTTAGGTCTCTGGAAATTCTTTTAACTCAATGGGTCATTAGTGTTATTAAATATTTTGCACCAAGAACAGCAAGGCACCTCAAGAACGACCAGGTCTCGTGACCTCTCCCTGGTAAGGTTTTCCGATTGTCCCCACTTTGCTAATTGTAAGCAGAAGCTTCTAGCTCTTTTGCTCCTGAGGTCAGACGGCTGCTCAGGGGCAGGAGGGCTCCCCGGGGCCCCGCAGATCTTACAACGGTTTTCACAGTGTGCGGGTGCGATGGTGCTGGGGGTGCCTGTGGGCCGCCAAGCCCACATTCTAGAAGCAGAGATTCCAACAAGACTCATCAAAACGATAACAAAAGTAACAAAAACAATCCCAAAGCACTACTAAAAACAAATGCTTTTTTTGTGAATGAGGACGTATCACAGACAGAAGCCTTTACCCCACGTTTTCTTGCTCACGTTGACGAACGCATAATTCACTCTAGACCCGCATAATTGAATAAAGAGTTTGAAGACACGGCCACATAGAAATGAAGTAGCTCCTGCCTGATCGTCAGCCTGGATAACAGACTTCAGCATAAGAAATAAGAGTTGCCCTTGGTTTCGGCGGTAACTGCAGATGTCCAGGACACCCTGGGAACGGGACTCGGCACTGCAGCCCTCCAGCGAGGGGATTACCCACTCAGGTCGAATGACGGCTGCTCTGTGCTTTCTCAGGCCCCCACAGCCAGCCCTGCCATATAGGATGCCTCGGGGGAAAGCATCCCGAGAATGTGTCATCCGGAATGAACATCAATGGAGTCAAAGGGCATGAGAAAGGGTTTTCCAAGCCCTAAAGAATGCTTGCAACTGCCCTATGGAGGGACAGCAGCCGAGTTTATACGTGGACTTGCAAAGTGTAAAACTGGAAATCCTAATGCAAAAGTTCTGAAATGGGATTTGGTGGGGGCGTCGATTTGTGGGTGTGAGTCTGGGCCAGGCTCTGTCTCTCACCTGTGGCACGAGTGTGTGTGTGGCACGTGGCCTCTGGGCTCCCACCGTGGAAGCTGAGTGCCAGCCAGCACGGTCAGGGGTCCCTCTGGCTCTGACGTTAAGGATTTCAAGGTCCTTGTCCTAGGTTACCATGTAGCCTTGGGAGTCTGCAGAGGGATGCCCCCTGCCCTTCCTGAGAGTCTTCCTAGGACTCCCCACGTTCAAGTCGACTCTACAGATCTTGAGTGAGGAGGTCGTGTCTCATGAACACGGGTGTCCTTCCGCCCCACAATCGTACACAAGGCTGTGTGAGTGTGAGCGTGTGTGCCGCAGTGTGCGTGTGTGCCGCAGTGTGCGTGTGAGCGTGTGTGCCGCTGTGTGCGTGTGTGCCACAGTGTGCATGTGAGCCCTGTGTGCGTGTGAGCGTGTGTGCCGCTGTGTGCGTGTAAGCGTGTGTGCCACTGGCAGTACAGCCTGATGTCTGCTGAAGACGGGGCTGCTTTAAAGACCATAAATGCCCCCAAATGACATACGGCTTTATAGGGAACAGTGACAGCATCTTCTCACTTGAGCATTACGGGGTGATGGGTTGGCTCCTCTGTCCCCTTGCATAACTATGTGTCCGCTCCGCCCCCTCCTGCTGGCCTGTCACTCCCGGACAGGGCCAGGCCTCCCCACAGATGCCAACCTGCGGGCAGCGTCCTGCCTGTGCCGACAAGAGCTAGAGCAGTCAGACACGGGGAGCGCGTGCTCCCGGACATGGGGCAACGAGCCGGCGGAACGGCAGGAGCCCGCAGAAAGCTCGGGTAATGGGGCCGTCCCCTCTGCGGCAGGTGCGGTGAGCAAGGCCCTGTGAGCAGGCAGGGCGGGGGGACCTGCAGGCAGGACAGACCCACAGGGAGTCCACGGGGAGCCCACAGGCAGTCCCGGAAGCCACAGAGGCCAGCCCTCTGCAGCCACAGCCACAGGCTTTGTCACACATGGAGTCCGAGGTCGGAGCCCAGCGTGAGCCTCGCATGAGTACAGCAACGACCAACGGGCCCGTGAAACCCTCGCATGTGTGGAGGGTTTGCTGACTCACCACCTGCGAGCTCTAGGCCACGTTTAAAGTCAGAAAGCACCGCTCTCGGAGGGAAAAACTCTGCCCCTTCTATAAACACATTCCTTCCGACAGCATTCACCCTGCTCCGCAGTCCCCAGGCTGGCAGGGGTGCGGGCCTGACAGAGCACAGGGCTCCTTCTCCCGCGCATTCAACGAGCAAAAATAAACTCTGAGTTTTGGGCAGAGGAAAGGCTGCGGTGCCAGGAGTCGAAACCTTCCCTTTTCAAGTAGTGTCTGGAGCGCCGAGACACGCCCTGCACTCGGGATGCCAGGAAAAGCCCGGCATCGCTGCTCCCCCTGTTCCCGGAGGCGCGGCAGCCACGGGCACGCCCTGGGTGTGGGGGGGGTGCAGGCGCAGGAGCCCCGGCCGCTGACCCGTCCTCGCTACGTCCTGCTCCAAGGCTTCACGGTGCGCGTGTCTTCAGTTACAGCTTCTGCTCAGGCCTCCCAGGGCGTCGTCGGAGGAATTCTACTCAAGTCCAGCTGAAATAGAGCCTGTCCCTTCCTTTGCTCCTTGACCATTTTTGGTATTTTACTATAAAGTTCGTACTGTCAGGTTTCCTTCACATAGTCATCACGGGTTGCCACAAAAGTCTATTCTCAGTCAGTGATGTGGAAGCTTTATACATGTCCCGGAGGCACACACACTCGATCGCGGGTCACCCTTTACACCATAAAGCTCTGCTTCTCGAGTCAACGTCCCATGAACCTGAGCGGAGTCCGTGGTGAATCAAGGAGCAGGTTTGGGGACCTGCAGAAGGCGTGCCTGCTGGCTCAGGGTACACAGTGTGTACCTGCCCGGGACAGGGGGAGGGGGTTTGTTCAAAGCCAGGGCCCCGGAGAAAGCAAGCCCCAGAACCTTGGCTTCACGGGAAATAGATTTCCCCATTTGTGCCTCTGAGTCTCATGGGCTGAGATGAGTTTTGAGAAAACACTGAAGTCTGGGAAGGCAGCGACACGTAGAAACCGGTGCAGACCTCCGTCTGCGCTTCCGCCAGCCCGACCCTGCAGCGTGGTGCCACCAACAGCCGGGGGCTTCCTCGGAGCCGGTGTGGCATTGCCGTGGACAGGTGGAGAGTCTGGCCCCAAATCAGCTTGCCTGGAAGAGTCCCGCTCCACCCCAGATTTCAGAGGCTCTCCTGATGTTGAGGAAGAACCAGGAAAAAAGCACAAAGCTTGCCAGTGTGTTGCGGTTTCTCTGATCAGATGGGCTCAAGGTGCCATTGTTTGGACCTGAGGCAGCTCATCCTTGGCCGGCAAGGAGGTTGGCTCCTGGGGTTTAAAAGATACGGGTTATGAAGTGCACCTGCTCATCGAGAGCACCAAGATGGCCAGTTTAGGTGAGTTTTCTGAACGAACAGTTATCCGGTTATCACCCGACCTTGGGCCACCTTCCACGGGCGCCTTTCTGAAGGCCCTCGATCCAGATGGCCGGCCGGGGTCAGTGGGGGAGGGGGTGCCGGTCCTTCTGTGATTCTTCAGCTGTGCCTGCCCTCTGCCTCTTCCTCCGTCTCTGCCCTGGACTGTAATCTTCTCGAGGGCAGGAAGCCTCCCCATCTTCTTCCATCGGGTCCAGTGCACAGAAGGTGCTCATTTATGCCCGAGGGCTGGTGGAGAAAGGGAAGACCACGGCAGCACTTAGCTACTCCGAATGGCACGGTGGTTGGCTTCTCGACTTCTCTTCTCTTCTCCACATCAACGCTCCGCGGTAAGTATTTTGACTTCTACTTTTCCGGATGAAGAAGGGCTCAAAGCTAGTAAGGAATGTGCCCCAGCGGCGGCGCTGAGATTTGAGTGTGGTCTCCTCTGTGTGTGCTCACCACAGCACGTTCCATGCAAGGCAGCGCGCTGGGGTCCTCCTGGAAAGTGAACGTGGCAGTTCTCACGGGAGCTCGCATCTGAATGCCTTGGGGGACTTGTTTCCCCGCCGACCACAGGGGATTGTCTCCAGGGTTTCAGGTCCAGCTGGTCCCAGGAGACCTGAATGTAAACTCAGGCTCCATGTAGCGCAGTGCAGCGCTCGGTGATGGGCAGTGTTCTCGGCACCGCTGTCCTTTACGCAGCAAATGCCGAGTCTACCCCGTGGGCCTCCCCTCCATGACATGGGCCTAGATTTCCAAGCCCTTCCAGTTCCTGGTTTTTAAGAATATTTATCTTTTTTGCTCTTTGCTGTCAAGTCGTAAGCATTACTTCTTGCTTCCCTCCAGAGACATTCCTTCTACATCCTCCTTTTTTCTTAATTCCTTCTAATCTCGTGTTTGCTGGGGAAATGGACAACTAAGCCTGCCTTGGCCGTCTGGCTTCCTGCCTTCCTCACAGACCATGGCTAAGTGTCCACTTTGTGCCTGGGAACAGCCTCGTCCAGGGGCACGGGTCCAGTGGAGTAGAGGAGTCGGTGACCGACCACAGAGGCCGCTGGTGCCATGAGGTGGGCACTGAGCTCGGCAGTGCAGGCCAATGGCCGGGAGGGACATGCCCAGAAGGTGAAATTGGACCAAGTCCTGCCACTGGAGACGAACAGCAGGGAGGGAGGCGGGAGGAAGCCACGGGAAGCGGTCAGGGAACCAGAGGTAACTATTTTGAGCCAGCTAGCTGGACGAGTGAGTCACGACCCGAGGTGTCCACCTGAGAACTCAGGCACCCGGCGACCTTTCGAGGGTTAAAGCTGCTGGTAAAATCCCTCAGGACAAAGGATGTGTCCTGATGCACAGAATCACGGAACTGGGTACTCGCCAAGAGCTCACCGCTGCCTCTCCTCTGCTGCACCAAGGTGGCCGAACCCCGGAGTGGAGTTGAGAACAGACGAGCCGTCTGTTCGTTGAGGGGTCGCTGACTCTAGGGTCCTCCTCCTGCTCAGTCTTCCGTGTGCTCCCCTGTAGCTGGTTTATGTTTACCGTCTAATTTGCACGTTGGCAGGGCGGCCTGCCCCCTTCACGTGCTTTTCTGATTTTCTTTTCCTTGGCACAAGGCGGGCCTGGGCCGAACGTGCTCTGCTGCTGGGGTCATTCCCTCCTGAGCAGCAGCAAAGGGCTGGGATGCTTGGTCGGTAATGTCTGGGCGCACCCAGCCACCCCCCTTCGCCTGGACGTGGGTCATCTTCGTCGGTGACCGATTCAGTTTGCACGACGGTGTAGTTTGAAACAACTGAAGTAAAATAATCTTGGATTGTCTTCCCCTATTAACTTTCTGGCGTGTAATATTTATTAAACCTTCTGCAGTCTAAAAAGCCAGGAGGCAGAGTGTCCCTCTGGACCCGCTAGAAACCTGTGTACGCAGTCCGCACGACCCACGTGCACTGTGTCGAGGGATAACCCCCAACTGAAAATGTAATTAGTTTCTGAAGCCGTATGCGCTCGTGGAGGGGAACTCAGCAAAGTCTTAGCTTCCAGGATTCCGAGACACCCTCTTCCGGCTGTGTCCCACGAACACTAAGAATAGCAGGTATGGCAAAGAAAACCAAGCATCAAGAAAACAGTGAGTTTCATATGTGGTTTTTTTTTTTTTTCCTGGATCTTGTTTTGACATGACCTTCCATCGCTGGGGAGGGCCCGCATTCTCGCACAGACGCTGGGACCCCAGAATCATCAGGCCACAGTCTGAGCAAAACAAGGTTTTTTTCTTTTTCTTTCTTTTTTTTTTTTTGGTAGCATGATGCATCGAAAGTGATGTTTACAAGAAAAACCTGGTGGAGTTGATTCTCTGCCAGAATCTTATGCTTGAAATTAGATAAAATGATCGGTGGAATTTTGTGTACGTATTTTAAACAATAATATCCATAATTCACAGTAAACTGCTACCCAACCCCCATTCTGAACCCCATTGTTTGAGGTTAACAGAAACAGAAATCTATTACCACTGGACTGAGTATGACTCTTAAATTAATTAATTAATTGATTATTATTGCGCAGCGTTAGTCACTGTACGGTACATCCTTGGGTTTTGATGTAGTGTTCCATGATTCATTGTTTGTGTGTAACACCCAGTGCTCTGGGTATGAATCTTTAAAAAAATTATCTGCAGGTCATTTTTCTGCTATTCAAAGTGTACCTTTTAAATAGGAAAAATGTGCAACTGTTTTTCACCTCCTTGAAAAAAAATTGCTTGGGAAACACAACAAATTATTCAGTCCTTAAAGTCAGCCGCTGGGGCTCCTGAAGGCAGGACGTCCCGAAGGCAAGGGGCCGTTTGGTTGTGGTTACTGACTCCTTCCTTTTCTTATAACTGGATCAGATCGAAGGAAATCACTGGTTAACGTGGTGCTTAAATCTTAAATTGTTGAAGTTTAATGTTAAAATGTTACCCTGTTTAAGTAATACTTAGTAGCATCTTTGAGTTTGTTTGCTTTGTAGAACGCTGTATTCACTTTGCATTAGTCATTGTGCAGACTTTACGCCCAGGGTTACTGCAGATAAATCTGCTTTATTTGTGAGGTATCTAAGGAAAGAGATGACTCATGCTCTTTGCTCCGCACACCTGTTTGGACCCGTGGCTCCCTGGCAGGGCCGTGATTCCTCACGCCCTCTCTGAGGAAGCGAGCAGAAGGTGGGTTCTCATTGTTCTGCGAAAACTCCAAGTCTCCTGTTTCCCTCAGGTCTGTAGAACATGTTGTGGAAAGAACGTGTTCCACTTGGCTCCGCACGAGACGACGCTGCAGCCGGTGCAGCTGTTTCCGAGAACACAGGCCCTGTGCTCCGCTCTCACACCGAAACTGCTTTGCTGAAGACATTCGGGATGGAGGCAGGTTTAGTGACCCACGGAGGAGGTTTTCTCCCTGCACGCAGGGTTCAATGTGTCGCCGCTCATTCTAGACCAGCGAAGCGGCTTCCCCTCCCTCAGCCATTCGCGTGGCTCTCCGACAGCAGGACCTGACGGAGCCACGAAACGCTCAGCAGCCGCACATGCTGTGGCCGGTGGCGCACGAGAAAGTCCGAATCACGCGGACATGGAGCTCCCGGAGGAGACGAGGCTCAGCGGAAGAAGAGCTGTTACAAAATCTTGCTATGGGGAGAAGAGCCATAATGCTCATGACGATTCATTGATGATGATCCGTGCTGGCCCCCGGCGGCGTGGACGGCGCACCGCACCCCATCCACCCCTCACGTCCCTTTGGGGTGCCTACTATGACCTCTGTTTTAGCAGCGGGCCCGCCAGCGCCCTGAAAGGTACGGTCTGCACCCGACAGCCGGTGACGGGTGGTGTGGGCTCCAGCCCAGGCTGCGTCCCAGGACTGACTTTCCGACGAACAGGCGGATTCCTAGATGCAAATCCAAAGCGCGTTAAGAAGTACTTGATTATCTGAGACTCGTTTTCTGACCTGTCAGGTGTTTGGAGCCATCGTGTTCAGTTGTGCGTGGGGATCACTCATTCCAGGGACGCAGGGTGGGGGCATACGACAGGTGACAAGAGTCGATCGCCCGTCACCGCTGATGGACTGGTTTAGCCACTGTCCATTCCCCTGAGGAATGAATGAGGGCATTTTCCTTTGAAAGTACCTCGTTTTTCTAAAGAATCCGCAGTTATCCAGTTGTCTGTGTGACTAGGGCTGGGCTGGGCTTTGGGCGAGTCCAGGGAAGGGGTCCCGAAGCGCTGGTAAAAAACATCGCTGCGTTCTGAAATTAAGCACACATGTGTGTGCGTGGGCAGATGGAGGGGACAGTCTTCCCTCCAAGGCAGTCGAGACTTCGAGTTAGCACAGGTACAAAAACGAGCATCCTTAACATGCTGATGTTAAAATAATTAGTATTTAATAAAAAAAACCTTAGAGCTGTATAGACGAGAAACTACATCACTGTCGGGGAGGCAAGGGTCGGGGAGGTGGCCCCTCCTGGCGGGTCTCCGAGAGCTGAGGACTGACACTGACCCGGGATGTCCCGCTGCTGGAAAGAGAAAAGGCCCGAGTAATAAACATGCTCTGCTTCGTTCGAGCTTCAAACACCCCAGAAGATTTCTTCCAAAATCTGCCGTTTTGGAAGCTCAAGGGGTTGATCCGCTCTGAGCGAATGCGGGTGCCGCGTAGACCTGCTCTTTGGAGAAGTTTCGCTCATCAGTAATCCAGATGCCCAGAAGCACGGGTGTGAGGAAGGCGGGAAGCAGAACCGGCCCCTTCGGAACCGGAGGGACTGGGCGGCCAGCAGGAGGACCGGCCCGAGAGGGACTCGTTTGGTGGCACAGAGGAACGCAGGGGGACGTTGGGGCCTCTCCTTCCAGCAGAGGCCAAGCTCGGCCGCGCCTCCCGAGTAACCAGGACCTCGGACCCTGGCGCGAGCCCGCGGCACCCCACACCCCGCACACGTGCCTCCAGCAGCGTCCTTCTAGAGATGAGAAAAGGTGTTGTGAGAGGAATCGAGGTGTCCCACGTCACGCACGTAGGAACCAGCATCTGAGAGCAAGCGTCCTGGTTCTGGGGACCACAGCCTGACTGCTACAGCCCCTCCAGACTTGGATCTGGGGGCGCATCAGGAGGGTGGCGCATGCAGTCCACAGCCCACCCCGGCCCTCCCCCTGGTTCCTCAATGTAGGGCCTGGCAGCAGGCACACAGCAGGAATTCAAACTTTTGCTGAAACGAGCACAGAAAGGAGAGGCAAGATGGGAAGGCTACCAGAGAGTCTTGCACGGGCCTTCCTGGGCTCGTCCAGCGCACAAGCACGCATTCCCTGCTCCAGGCTCCGGCCCACGACGCTTGGGCCACATAATCCTGTTGCGGCCACCCCGCGCAGCAGGGCGCTTCTGGCATCTCCAGCCTCCCTAGGTGCCGGAACACCCTGTCCCTAGTTGCAACAACTGAAAGCATCTCCAGGCTTTACCTAGCATCGCTGGTGACCTTGAGCATCCTGGTGCAGCCACACAAGACCACCCGTCTCGTCTCTGCGGTGCCCGTGGAGTAGGTGTGCTTCCCTGGGTCACGGCCAAGGACACTTCGAAATGTGCCTGCCGCTGCCACTACCATGATCCCCCTCACAGGCTTTGGGGGGCAAACCAGGGGACACAAGGGTCTGTCTCTTCCAGACAAGCTCTCATTCATGACTCTGTCCTACCGATACTGACGCATGGCTTTCCACCGGGGTCCTGCGAGACAGGCGGACTCCTCACCCTGCTGGGGCCAAAGGCAAGAGCCCAAGGATTAAATTACTTGCCTAAGGACAGGGTAGATCAGATCGGAAGTATTTTTCCTAGTCTTTCAGAGAGTGTCTACCTCCTAAATAGCATCCCAAGACAGTCTGCAGAGAATGCTGCACTCGGAAAATGCCCGCTGGGGCAGCTTTTAAAAATGAACTTAGTCCCAGATGGAATCCTGCACACTCATTTCCTTGTAAAACAGATCTTACTGATTATTTTTCTTTTCCTTTCTTTTTTTAAAAAGATTTTATTTGTTTATTTGACAGAGAGAAAAAGACACAGCGAGAGAGGGAACATAAGCAGAGGGAGTGGGAGAGGGGAAAGCAGGCTCCCCGCTGAGCGGGAAAGGGAGAAGCAGGCCTGGTGTAGCACTCGATCCCGGGACCCCAGGATCATGACCTGAGCCGAAGGCAGATGCTCAACTACTGAGTCACCCAGGGGCCCCATTATTTTTGTTTCTTGTAATCAATTAGCTTCATTTATTATTTCTTCCCAGCTCTTTAAGCCAACTTTAAAAGCCTGCCTAATTTCTTGTAACTCTATAGTCGTGTTCCCTCCTGGGGAGGAGCTCCGGGGATGTAGGAGGCCGGGAAGAGGCCCTTCCCAGACCCCAGGGTCTCCGAATTTGTTCCCTATTTTCCTTTGGACACTACCTTCTCCTTCTTCTCTGTGTTTGCTGATGTCTTTGTTTAATTTGTGAACTCTGTGATGAGCAAATCCCTGATACTTACTCTTACAGGGGTAAGAGCCAATAGAAACAGAGGGGAAATTAAAGAAGCGCACATCTCACTTTTAAACAGAGGAAACAGAAGACACTCTTCCCAGGGAATGGAGGCCTGATGAAGCCTGTTGAAATTCTCTATTTCATATTGTAGTTTGATCCAAGACACCTGGGCCATCCCCTCTGCCAGAGTCATCGAAAACGTGACAGCGGTTTTAGTATTCTTTTAAGATGTGCTCAGGCCTCTGACGGGTTCCCACAAGCCCTTTCTGGTCTTTCTTAGGGCAAACCCTTCTCTTTCCAGTCCGGGTTTTGATGGCTAATAGAAAAACATCTTGACAATAAGCAATTTTTTTTTTCCAACCTGGAAAGTTCAGCAAAGAAAAGCTTTGTCAAAAAAAACCCCCACTTGCAATACATTTAAATTCTGTCCGAATAGAACCATTAACTAACTATAAATTAGGCTAGTTTTTGGGAAGGCGGGTTCAGGTGGTTTTACTTCTTCTTCTTCTTCTTTTTTTTAAAATATTTTATTTATTCATATGACGGAGATCACAAGCAGGCAGGCAGGCAGAGAGAGAGGGGGAAGCAGGCTCCCTGCTGACAGAGAGCCCGATGCGGGGCTCGATCCCAGGACCCTGAGATCATGACCTGAGCTGAAGGCAGAGGCTTAACCCACTGAGTCACCCAGGCGCCCCGAGATTTTACTTCTTGAACATGTTTCTCTATTACTTGAATTTTTAGTCTCGTTTTACCAAGTTGAACTCACTGTCACGAATCTCTCCATCATCGAATCAGGAAAAGGAGCATGTGCGCGTGATTCCCTAAAGACGTGGCCCCGGGGCTTATCTTGAAAAGCTTCTCCTGTGGTCACAGAATTTCAGTGGCCCCACACGTCCCACCCTCCCGATGGCCCCGTCCTCACCGGAGGGGTGCTCACCCATCAGCGCGGCCACCCCAGAAACGTCCAGCCGACTCACATTTTATGTGATAATGAGGACGTCGTGTGGCACTTTGGGGAAAGATAACAATGCCCACGACAGCGTCCACCTTCCATTGAACCCGCCAGACACTGGACGAGGCATTTAAGAATTCTACGTCCCTGGAGCTACTTGGCACAGGACCACTCTCCTATTTCACAGGAGAAGAAACTGAAGGTCAAGGAACAAGTATGAGTCGTCCGCCCTCAAGAGACATAGTCGTAGAGCTGGGGTCCGCCTCCAAAGCGCAGATTTCCACCTGCCGACCTCCCGCCCAGCATGGCCCCGCAAGCCAGCAGCACAGGTTCCCTTGCACTGCAGAATGTCTCCCCTATTCCGCTTGCGAGCATGTGGGTTATAAGGGAAACGGGCCCTAGAAGAAGGGTCTAGAAAGGACCTGCAGCCGGGACATATCTGAATTAGCTTTGGGACTGAATAAGCCTCCAAGGAAGCTTGTGGGCACAGCCTCTCTTCCACCCCCGACATACTAAGACTGTCTTGAAAAACTTCCAGGCCAGGGGGTTCTTGAACTCGGGATGTTTCTGGAGAGGGCAGAAAACCCCGTAATTCATGAGACTCTGGCGGCACAGTCCAGACGGGGCGACAGGGCTCGGGCGGGGCAGGCGGACACCGAGATGAGTAGGAAGGAGGGGCCGAGTGGGAGCGGAGCTGTCGGTGTGCAGAGTAACAGAGAGAACGCATTTGGAGAGCCTCCTGGTTTTCAAATAGGAGACCTGCCAGGTCACGGAACAGAGCTGCCTCCATAGGGAAGAGAGAGGGTAAATACGAGCAGATGGGGGAAAGGATGGATTTTTAATTTACAAAATTGTGGCTTTATATATTTTTGTTTCTTCTCTGGCTTAGTGGTTTTGTTTAGAAAAAGAAATAGTTGACGCAGAAATTATAGGTTGAGAAAGAAAAAGTAATTAGGAACCACTGAGTTTCATATGTGCAACATCATGCTGAGATTTTAAAGGGGGCCCTGCGGGGAAAGTCAAGAGTGCGGGCTCTGGGGCCGGGTCTCCACGGGTCTCCTCGGCGCCAACGATGTAACTGTGGGCAGCGCACTTGCTTGTTCTCGATGTGGGGTCCTCAGCGGACACCAGGGGCCACTCACAGGTTCTTGTGAGGACAGGGAATTAAAGAAGGAGAGCTGTGGCAAGCACCCTGCCCACGGTTCACCTCCAGGAAGTGACGCAGGGCTGGGCGCCATCATGGCGCACGGAGACCCAACTGGGCACCGACCTCCGTCTCCCTTTAGTCCACAGCAAGTGCTAAGACGGAACATGACACAGTTGTCATGTTAACACAACTTGGGCTCAGCTGAGAACTCTCAAGCTGCGCGACCTGAGGAGTTACTGCAGGGTTCTCTGTCCACGCTGTCGATGCACAGAATCGGACTGCGGCCGTCAAGGACTATGTCATCTCCTTGAAGAGCGGCAGAACCCAAAAAAGTACGAATAGAACGGATGCTCACAGAGCACGTGTCCCATCAACTTATGGTTTAGTAAAAAAAAAAAAAAAAAAAAATCACAGAGACAGGACAATTTAACAGCTGCTGAAAGATGGTGTTGTGAAGATGGGACACTTCCCCGCACAAAATCCGGCAGAGTCGGTGCCAGTTTCAGGGGTACCTCAGATTCCCCGGATATTTCTTTTTTTTTTTTTTTTTTTAGATTTTATTTATTTATGTATCAGAGAGAGAGGGCGAGAGAGCAAGCACAGGCAGACAGAGAGGCAGGCACAGGCAGAGGGAGAAGCAGGCTCCCTGCAGAGCAAGGAGCCCGATGCGGGACTCGATCCCAGGACGCTGGGATCATGACCTGAGCCGAAGGCAGCTGCTTAACCAACTGAGCCACCCAGGCGTCCCTCCCCGGATATTTCTGTCCCGTGTGCCCAGCCCAGTGTCTGTGAGCTGCGGCTCTATCAGAAGGCGCGTCCCTCAGCCGGGGTGTCCCTCGCCCTCGGGGCGTAACAAAGCCTCCTGCAGAAACAGGAGTGAAGCCTTTGGTTTCAATCCTATGCGGTACCGAACTTCCCGGGACAGTGCTTTGACCGTAATGGCTGCTTCTTGGCTCTTCCCGTTGGGGAGGCTCCGTGAGACAGTCTGGTTCTTGCTCTGCAGAGCAAAGGAGTCTGGTACTCCACGGCCCGGACCCTTTCAGATGGACCCTCGGTGAAGGTAAGATAAAACATGTTCTGCCAATGTACGAGCCACCGAACGTCCGATTAACTGTCAGGGAGGCTGAGAAGGCTGCCACGGGCGGCGCGTCTTCCACCGACAACACGTTCTGCCAACACGCTGGTGTCGGTGGGGCAGCATGTGTGGGGGACTCCTGACTCCATCCGGGCATCCTGCAGCCCAAATGAGCTACTGAAATAGAACGGGGCCCCCAGATGAGTAAGAGCCCTGGCAGGAAGAACTTACAGTCACATCATTAAGATTCTTCCTTAACTGCAAAAACAGGTAGCGGACATCCCACCTCTGAGAAATACTATGAGGCCAAAAATAAACGTTTAGTCACTAAACCATATGGCTGTTCAAAAACGGGGAAGATCGTTCCATAGTGGCCAACATACAACAGAACCCACACCACATTTTGGAAGAAAAACCATGTGAACCAGAACAATAATCTCCCATAACAGCGTGCCCCAGACAATGGGAAATTTAGACACACAAACAAAAGAAAAACAACAAAGCCTGCCAAGAAGGCATAGGAAACACCTGCTGTGTTCAAAAAATGGAACAAGATACTAATGATTATTTCATATGAAGATTTTAAAATTGTATATGTATATACACACACACACACATATATATGTACGTGCGTGTGTCTGTATGTGTGTGTGTATATATATATATATATATATACACATACACACACACACACACACGTTTTGCTATAGTGACCACAGATGGGATTTAAAACACTGCAGAAAAGTATCAGAGCAAAAATCACTACAGTTTAAATAGGAAATTTTGTCTTTCCAGGTTTCTCTTCTGGCAATAGGACAAAAGATCATTATAGATGGGAAAAAAGCTTATTTGCTTTCCAGAAATAGCTCATGTTAGAAACGAATCACAGTTCCATCCAAACAGTAAGATGCCTCTGAATTGGAAACAATAGCATAACACCGATGATCCGATTGAAACGATAACACAGGGCAAATATCCCAGCAGCAAACTACACGGAACGGCCCTTCTCCCTTCCTCGCCCTGCCCCATCAGAAGGAGACTCCTAGATTCTGAAATAGCTCACGAGCCACAGGGAGGTAAAATGGGTCAGTCTGACTTGGTCCTCAGAGACAGAAGAGTTATTTTTTTCTAGGACAAAACTGTCTGTTGAGAGGTTTTGGGAAAGTATTTGTTCTGGTGCGTGACCCCACCGCGTGTCAGGACCTGTGTCCCCACTTTCAAAGGAACCACCTCCACGGTGCTCCGTGGGGCCCCAGGGCGTCTGGCTCTGGGAAATTAATGGCACCGTTGTCAATAACTTCTTGAAAGACCCAACTGTACTTGTTTCTTTCATGCTCTAAATTTCCGCGAAATACAGTAAGGACACTTGGAAACTCCCAGAGTGGGATGTTGTATCCTTTTCTGAAAACAAAGCAAAGGTGAGGGGATTCCCCAGTCCACTTTGGGTGGGAGTGTGGTCCTGGCAGTGCCCGCAGCCCCTGCCTCCCTTCCTATCTGTGAGCCAACTCCCTGCCGGTTTATTCTGGGAGTTCCTGCTGACGCACAGCCAGCAGGGTATAGAGCTCACTGGGGCATGCGGGTGGAAATGGGAATGACACATTGAATTCCTGGAACAGTCAGAGTCAGATCAGAGGAGAAAGGCTGGATTCTAGAGTTCTCTCCTAGGGCAGTGATACCTCCCCATGTTTCCTGAAGAATGGGGGGTATTCGTGCCCAAAGGACAATAAGATCCAGAACACTCATTGTTTTTGAAAATAATCATCAATTCTTGGACAAAGTGTTTAGGAACATCTGGACTAGGTTGGATATAAAAACTTGATGAATGTAAAAAGGCAACAGTGTATCCTGATAAAGTTTTAAAGCATTCGAAATATACATGAGGCTTCATTTTAATTTCTAAGATAAGACTAAATGCTAAAAATAACTAAAATGCCATGTTGAGCATGTGATAAGGGTTTTCTATGATAGCAAGGTGCTATTCTCCTGGAAACATGCATACATCAGAGATAAAATGTTCAATGAACTTAAAATATACAAAACAAAAATCTGTAAATAGACATATGTGTAGGTACACACAGAGAGGATGTATATATCTCAAAATCATGGGGTTATTTATGTATCTATATACCTTAATCTAAGAGGAATGATCTTATCTGGGAAGGCTTCTCCGAGCGCTCCCGTGACTGCTGGGAAGGGACACGGAACGGCAGTCCAGGGCCCGCACCCTCCATCAATGCCAGCTTCATGGGACTCATCTATTCATCCTTCTGATCAACATGGGATTTCCATTACTCATCTTTCCTTCCAAGATAACTGACATTTTTGAAGGGCACCCATTTTGTTAAATTTTATTTCCTTCTACTAAAGAAGTCTTTTTAATCTTCTGGAATTGAGGAGTTTGTTTTCATCCACAAAGTTCTTTTTGTTTACTTCCTTAGTGTGCTTATTCTACTCAAGGGTATGCAGATGGCCACATACCCCTTTTCATCAGTGCTATCCTCAAAATAAAGTCCCGAAAATACCCGTGGCAATTAACATTTAGAAATCTCCTTTTTGGTCACCAGCCATCTTCATGGAATGTCTGGGTCTGAATTAGCTCAGTACCGGACAAGTAAGAGAGAAGACTCGGGGCAGAACACCCACATGTCCCCCAATGCCAAGTCAGAAATGCTGGCTGCATCCTTCAGTAGCCTCACAGAAATCAGAGCAAAATCCTGGATCAGCGTTCAAAAATTAATTGTATGCATGGGAGACCAACAGTCAAAAAACAAGAACAAAAAAGAACACAACAAGAAACTTACTAAAGACCCTCCCCCCCCATCCCCGGACTTTTGGGTGGAGGTACAGCTCGTACGAGCCAATGCAAGAGCATGTTTGGTAAAAAAGGGGTGACAGGATCTCATGACGGGGTTCAGGCGCAGCATCCAGATCCAGGGGGAAAACAGTCCCATGCCCTCGGCACCGGTCAGGCAGCTGCTTGGAAGCTCAGCTGACATCGGGTGGCCAGGCGTGAAGTAGGAAAGCGAGAAACTCGGAAAAAGGCGATGAGGATGAGGTGGCAGTCTTCCTACGAGCTATGGGTCAGGAAGTCAGGGGTCCCGTGAAAGCAACATGAGACAGTTTAATATGCTAAGGCTCCGGAGACTGCGTGCTCTCCTACATCCTGCTGGCATGAGGACATGTGGAGGAGAAGGAGCTTTGGTTGAGGGCTGGCAGAGGGACGAGCAAAGGAAAGCTCACTGGGGCAGAGGGGCTTGGGTGGGAGTGGCACGTGGGCACCAACATCTGGGGCATCCACACTCGTGTGTACTGGTGGGTGTGATGGGGGAGGGCTCCTTCCTGCAGGGAAGCAGGTGTGTCAAAGCTAAGCTTTTCCTAGGGGGCAGTTTCCTCCAGGGCTCTGGTAGGGCAGCCATGGCACCTGCTTCGGTGTGGGGCCACCTCCCGTGCTCTGTGACGGTGGTTCTGGGCAAGGAGCCGCCCATCAGTAGTGTCCAAGGTGCGCTCTTTGAGGCACCAACCTCAGTGGCCCGATGATGGCTGACGCACACACAAAGATATCCATACAGTCGTGTTGTAGCTACGAGCACTACCTCAGCCTTCTTGGGTTCCAAATGAAACACCCTCATGCTATGATTCAGTTCACGCTTTGTCCTTCCCTCCAGTTTGACGGAGTGTCTAAAAAAGGACCGTTTACATTTCATACAGGTACGGCACTAACAGAACTTTCCTCTGTGACTTGTGGAGGCTATGTCTGTGTTTTCAGGATGCTCTGCAGTTTACCTCTTGGGAAACACTCGAAAAACAGGCTGATGTCACTGCCCTGGGCATCCCTTGCTTTCAAACAACACTCTCTCAGGACAAAACAAGCTCATAAAAACACCAGCTAAAGGAGAAATCAGTTCTAAGAAAAATGTGAAATAGATATGGGGACAGAAAGGAATATCCTTGAGGCTCAACCAGGCTTACTTAAGGTCCTATCAATGGCATGTCTACCACTGGGTTTCTTTTAAGTGAAGCCTATGGAATGAATCTTACTGTTCTGAAATTTCAAGGGGGGCCTCAGTGTTACCGGCAAGTCTCAAAGGAGAGTTCTGATGTGGAAGGAAAGCTGAACCTCTTTGGTTCAACGGTGAGTTAGGAGTTAAGATTATTTTCTTATGCAATCATATCCTATACTTTCATTAATGGAGTTTTGAAGATGGACTTTACTCTGGACATATATAAATCTATTCTGAATTTTGTTTATTTTTCCAGGAAAGCCCTCCAAGACCAGAAAGGGCTCTCATCAGTCTCCTGTCTCCTTCCCTTCGTCCTGGGTGGGACAGTGGGGAGGCTCGTTGCCGTACTAGACCCATAATTCCATCGTTCTCTGGAGAGAAATACAAATATTTGTAAAATATCAGGTGTTGAAGGAGGAGGAATTCACCCCAAGGGCTCCAAGTGCAGGAAGCCTGGTCTCCTGTTTCAGGTTCGGGTGGACTGTTTGGGCTCCTCCTCAGCCCCCCCTCCACCCCTGGGGGGGCGTGGCTGGAGCCCCCCCCAGCCTCCTGCTCTGGCACGAGGCCTACCCCTTCCCTGGGCTGGGCTGCAGAGCAGGATGTTAACAGAAGACAACGGCTTCCTCGAGAATTACACAATTCTCGTTGCGGACTTGTGGGTCCTCAGGGGCCCCGGCAACATGTACCAAATCTGAGAGTCGCTACCTTTGTTGACAGACGCTCCGCATGGGCGCACGGGTCATGGTGATCCAGACATCAGGGCTCTTCTGAAATACGGTGCTATCTTCACGAGGCTTGAAAAACGCCATTATCGCCACTTGAAGTGTATTTTTTAAAACAAGAATTTAATTGCTACCATGCAGAGCTCAATCACGCCGGTACTTCAATTTTTATTACAGAGCCCCAGCTCACCCTAGAATTCGTTCGTCCTTCTGTTTCTTTATTTAAAACAGACTTTACGTTTGAAGAATCGTTACAGGCCTCACAAAGACAACAGTTTAATAAAAAACACCAACGCCGACCAGGCGGCCGAGGACTAGGAGGCCAAAGACATTATTTACCCAGCATTAATGACTTCCATCTCATTTCCACTTTGTTTTGCCTCCACCCCCCCCTTTCTGGTTCCAACCCTTTAGGAATTATCCATCCCCGCAGTGTTTTGGATACAAAAACTTTTGTTTCCATGGCGGGATCTTTAAGGTCCTCCCAGTGGCTCAGGAGGAAACGGTCATCAATACAGGGTCTGTAGTGGGTTACTGGGACGGCTCTTCCTGCTTTCATTCTTCTAGAATTCAAACTCTAAGGCTGGACACAGAGAGGGAAGGGACAGGGATATTTTGACCTTTCCCATCAGTGGGGACATATGTCCTTTTAAAGGCCTGCTTTGTACTTCCCGTATGAGTCAGACATCGGAGGACTTGAATGATTTAGTTGTCTACACCACAATGGACTAGTTCGGGTGTGATGCCAGAGGGCTTAGGATCACAGGCTACTTGGGATCTCAGGTCAGGCAGTTTCTTAAGGAAATTCTGAAATGCCCAAAGCGGTTAGAAACAAATTCATTTTACGCTCACCCCACTGCCAGTGATGTACACGGCCTCTCTGTCTGTGCCCATCAAGGACAAGGGAGACACCGATGGACTTGAGGGGGAAGAGCACAGAGCAGAGACGAGAGGACCCGATTCCCTCCACCTCCACACTCGCTAGAACTGTGACCTTCCCAAGACGTGCTCATCCAGGTGCAAGTTCAAAAGGCCCTTGGGCACGGGAAATGTGTGCAAAGCGGTTGGTCTGGTCATTTCTGCCATTTTTCTCTGGTTACTATTTTACTATCTCTGGAAGAAAACAAAAAGTAATTTCAAAACTTTGCCCCACGCTCTCCTGGTTTTCCCTTTGCTACGGAAGCAGTCTGCGGTAAGAGGGTGTAGACACAGACGCAAGTGCGTCGGGCCCCCTGTCAGCCCGGCCGCCTGGGAAGCACTTGCCGAAGAAGGCTGCGGGCAGGTGCGGCGCTCACGCTCGTTCCTTGGGGACCGAACGGTGGGAGACACTCTCGTCCGACGCGTGAGGGAAGACAGACTCGGAGCCAACCGTTCCCCTTGCAGTTGCCTTTGGAAAACAGATCATGTTTGGTAACAACCTTGCTCTGGGCTTTTTACAACTCCTGCAATTGTTCACTAAGAATGAACTGGAAATGAATAAAACAAAACAAAGTCTTTGAAGACTGGCGCTTTCTGTAACAGAAAAGGGGAAACGCTTTAATGCTATATTGGTCGAAACATTCCATTAGGCGCTAGGAAAAATGAAGGATTTCTAAAGGTAGAGCTTTGGTTCGGCCTGGAGAACAGCAGAAAGGTTCGCTGCTCTTTCCCCAGGTTCTCTGCAGTGCACTGGAGCGTGGGTGAGATTTTCACTGAAGACACGACCAAATCGCTGTCACCGTTATCCCGGCCGACATTCTACTTTCCTTAAAGCCATGAAAGGCCATTTCCCTCTGACTGTCAACTCTGGACCAGAGCCCACTTAATCATTTGGTCATCACCCACAGCGCCAGAGGCTGGTGTGCACGGGCTGCGTCCCCACAATTCTGCTGGCTCTGGCCGCCACCCAGAATCCACGGGGAGCTCCTAGGGGTTCCTCCACCGGCTCTGACCAGCCGGCCAGCCTCCCGGGGCCAATTTTGTGCTTCTGCAAAAACCAGACTTTCACCAACGGGTCGGTGTTCTGCACACACAAGCACAAAATCTGATCACAGTTTATGGTCAAGGGTTTGGGAGAACAGAGACTTGCCTAAGTACAAAAAAAAAAAAAGAAAAAGAAAAAAATTTTCTCTCAACGCGGCTCCCTCTTCTGCTTGGGCTCTGGCCATGTCTGCTCAACGCTTCATTTGTTTAGGTGTAAATTCTGAGGGGAATGCTCAGAGGGACATTTCTCTCAGAAAGAGACAGTGCCCCCCTTCCCCCCCGCCCCGAGTCACAGACCCTTCGAGAAAGATCGGTGGTGTCTGAGGCGCCAAAGCAACCACCTGCCATGAATCCCACCTGGGGTCAAGAGCAGGATTTCTTCCCGCTTCATCTTCATCGGGAAGATTTCTTCCTGATGAAGGAACGTGGTGCCGGCCACCACCACACCTGTTTTGGGGGTTCGTGTGTTCGTAAGAAGACGGAGCAGTGGACGGATCCAGCAGGAAAACATTTAAAATTCTTCCTCTGCACTCCGATCCCAAGACAGCCGACGTGTCAGAGTGCCACCACTGGTCAGTGCACACAGACCGCTCCCGTCGGAACCGTGTCCTCCGCTGGCTCCACCGCCGGTCGGGTTCCTGCTGGCCGTCACCAACGCCCGTCTCGGGCCTCTCTCCGGAGGTGGCACACCGCTGTGGGCAGTTCTCACCGGGGGCTTTCACGGCTGCTCTTGCTTAACTCCGGTCTCACAGGTAGGAGTCAGCCCAGGAGAGTCTGTCCCAGGCGTAAGGAACATGGTGATTTCAGTGGTAATGAAGACACATTTCTCTCTCTAAGCCTTGACTTTCAACGATCAGATTCTGTCCAGAACGATGTTCTTTGAGTCCGTTCAGTGACGAGGTATTATAATTTTGTTTTTTTAGAATTTTAACCATGCATCCTTCCATTTGGATGAGCTCCAAACTGGCTCGTTTTCTATCATATCCTGACTCGTGTCATGATGGTCCTTCTGAAACGAAATCGTGACCATACTGGGCTGGCGAGAGTGGACACGGGCCGGGCGCCTGCCGCGGCTCCTCTCTCTGACTCGTGTCGTGATGGTCCTTCTGAAACGAAATCATGACCATACTGGGCTGGCGAGAGTGGACACGGGCCGGGCGCCTGCCGCGGCTCCGCTCTCCTCTGGCTGCACCGTCCTCGCATTTCTGCAACAGCATCCTGAAGGCCTTGCTTTGAGGAAATGCTTACTTGCGAGAAAGAGAGGGAGACCAGCCTGCTGTCCCGATACTGAGGGTTGGAGGACCCAAGGTCTCCTGCACCAAAGCTACTGGACAAGGACTCTCCCAAAGGGGAGGCCCTGATCAGAGCTCGCACTGGAAATGCCAATATCCCCGGGAGGCTGCGATGAACCACATTCGGCACGGACACCACTTCCGACGTGCCCTGCTCGTGGGTCTCTGTGTCTCTGAGTCAACAGCTTGTGTGTAATAGTCGCAGTGCAGCGGGTCTTACTTCACAAAAGCCCGACTCCATCTCCTGCTTCGTTTTGCCTCGGACTTGACACCTCGAACATTCTCCTAGACTCACGATGAGTTCCCTGGCTCCCTCCTCTCCGCATCCACACTCGCGACAACCGTGACCTCCAACACGGTAGCCACGGGGCTATTTAATCTGAATTTTCGTTAACCAAAATTAACTAAAATGAAAAGTTTCACTACCCACATTTCAAATGCTCAAGCAGCCGTGATGGGCAGCGAAGATATAGGACATTTCCATCTTCGCAGTAAATTCCTCTGGAGAGCGTGGGGGCAGGATTAGGGATATGGACGGCTTTGTTCACTTCCATACGGCTGGTGCGAGGCGGGGCCGACGGGTGGTGGATGTAATCACCGTGCGTCAAATGGATACGCTGGTTTTCAAATTCTCGAGGCCAGCTACGGCCGTGCGTAAGTTTCAGGCGTTTTCTTTGACTAGAGCTAGACCCCAGTGGAAGGATCACCGAAACAGGAACCTCGCCATCGTCAGCACATGAAGAGCTGTGTGACTTGAGTTCTAAGTCACGTGCCTTCTCTAAGGACGTCTCCCCAGTGGCTTCTCACCTCCCTGGACTCAGACACAACCTCGCTGTCCCTCACCCCTCCTCTTGGACCTCGCCTCCCACTCGCACCTCCCTTTGCCTGGGCTCTCAGGGCACCCCTGTTCACTCGTGCACCCCCTTTCTTAGACAAGCGCCTGGTTTGCAGATGATGCATGAGGCCTCCTGGAGTGCTAAAGGCCTGGAAGCTTCTACGGCTAAAAGGAAGCTGGGGTTTCCTTAAAAGCACGTCCCTGGGGCACAGGGTGGCCCTGTCAGTTGAGCGTCCAATGCTTGGTTGCAGCTCAGGTCATGATCTCAGGGCCGGGGGCTGAGCCCCGCGTGAGGTACTGTGCTCGGCGCAGAGTCTGCTTGTCCTTCTCCCTCTGCCCTTCCTCCCTCCATAAATAACCAGAAATCATGAAAAGCACATCACTACGTTTGATCGGCAAGTTAGGCAGATGCTGTCTACACCTGCTGGACTACCACCCTCCCTGCAGAGACCAACCACGCAGGCGAGTTGTGCAGCCACCGCGGGACGGGAGGAGCCGGAGCCGGAGCCAGCACCCGTCCCCAGCGCACACTAAGAACAACCAGAGGACGCTGAGAGCGGGTGAGGGGTGTGTGGGCAGCGGTGAGATGCTAAGCCCAGCAGGGGACGGCTGCGCTCCTCCCGAGTTGTCCTTTCTGGGCGGGGACGGCGCACGAAATACTGGACGTGGCTTCTGTGAAGGGTTCCGAGTGCGCCACGAGAACGCGTCTGCCACGGCAGCCCCGAGGCTCCTACCCCCCACGGGCGAGGGTCTTCAGATGACGGACGGCCCCCTGCGTTGCCATGGAAACCCGCGGCAAGCGGGGACCACGAACGGAGGCTCCCGTGGCGCTGCGGGGCTCTTCCCAGCTCTCAAACTGGACGCAGCCGGGTCCATTTTACTGTGAAATCCTGGGTATCCGCACGGCAGGCGGCGGCTATGTTGGCGACACAGCGCAGAAGGTTCGCTCAGGAGCAAGACCGCCGCTCGCCGCAGAGAGACCTTGCCGACCGCCTGCGTCTTTGCGGCCCTGAGCTGCTCTCCCCAGGGGCCAGGTCTCGGCTTCTTTCTTTTGTCTCTGGGCCGCGGCCCCTCTGAGCCGACCCCAAGCGCCAAACACCGCGAGCCCTCCCGCGTGCCCACCCACCTCCCGGAGTCCTCTGTCCGCTCTCCCCGTGCCCCCCTCACGCGTCTCTGTGGTTTCTCTTGGTTTGATTTACGTTGTTGAATTTAAGGAATCTTGTGAGGTTAAGAATTATTTACTCATACTTTGACTCAAGTCCAGGGACCCACAGACTGTGGGAAACTCTCGGCTGCACGAAAGAACACCACAGCTACACCCAGTTTCTCGGGGGCTGTGACCACCTCGCCCGGAGACACGCGTCTCTGGTCCTGTGGCCCACGGTGGGGGGGGGGGTCTGTCAGGCCCCCGGGGGGCGAGCGTGGCTGGCTGAGCGCTGAGTGATGCGGAAGACGCCCAAACACTCACGCGGGGGCCGGCACAGAGTCAGGGCCGTGGGTTCTCTCTCTCCCACTAAAGCCTGACCATGCCAACAATTCCTCACCATTTGGGCTTAAACAGTGTCTGGTTTTTACCAATGTCTAAAATATCTGACTGCCCAGGGGCAACAGGTGTCCTGGGAAGTTTGAAGCATTAAAAAGCTAGAATAACCTGCCTGTCCCGAGTGGACAGTCGAAGCCAAAGTGTTGGGGGACGCGAACCTGTCTAAGGGATGGAAACAAGGAATTAAAACTGACTTCAGTTGGAAAAACCTGAGTTTCATGACCTTTCAGGTACGTTAATGAGAAAGACAAAGATGACCCTGTTTGTTGAACCAGACGCCTCGCCTGCCCTCCTTACGCTTTCTGTACTACTGACCTTGGAGTGACCTGCAGCATCACTCTGCTCCCCAGAAGTTCTGCAACAGAAATGAACTCGGATACTGTCCATCCAACGGCCTTCCACCTCCGCAGAGGAAGGGAAAGTATAAAATGTATAAGGAAAGAAAGAGTAAAACGGATCGAGACAGGTCAGGGGCCACCCTGCTCTGTCTGATGCTGTGACCGTAGGACTGTTGGCGGTGGGAAGTCTGAGAAGTTAGGAGACTGACTTCCTCTGTGCCTATCACCCTGTGGAATATTGGCGAATTAGGACTTACAAGTTTTAATTACCACAATATATACACAGTAGGTTATTTTAAATGCAGAGCTTTTCAGGTCAATCAAGTATTCATTCATTTCTTTCTTTAAAAAAAAAGTTATTTATTTTAGAGAGAGAGTACGTGCGTGCACATGGGGGGAGGGAGAGAGAGGCCCCCAAGCAGCCTCCCCACTGACTGCAGAGCCTGACGCTGGACTCGATCTCATGACCCTGAGATCATGGCCTTGGCTGAAACCAAGAGTCCGATGTCCAACCGACCGAGCCACCCAGGGGCCCCGTATTCACTCATTTCTTAAAGATATGTTGACTTCCTGAACGACAGACGAGAAGGCTGGAGAACTGACCAGGGAGTCATAACTTGAGGAAAGAGGGCCAGACCTCGTTCATCTTGCCCGTGCTCTCGCCCCCTACCCCGGGGAACCTCCTTCATACGGGAGGCGGAAGGCAAGCACGGGGAGAAGACCTCACCCAGAGGGTCTGAGAACTTGAGTCTTGCCCGGGACAGAACCACAGCAGGTCACTCATGCCCCGTGCTGGTGTCCTCCTTCCCTCCCGTGGGAACGGGGTCTAGAACATCCTCTGGGCCTTGCAGTTCTGGCCGGGGAATGAGGCGGCACACCCAGCGGGGCCCCAGCCCCTGCCCTTCGCAGCCCGGCTGCTGGAGCCGCTGGCGCACAGGCAGGATGGCTCCGTCCGGGAGAGACAGCCGTGCCCGCCGCCGCCCACCACCCACCACCCACCACTGAGGGCTGGAGAAGACGCTTCGCACGGAGCTGACTCATCCGGTGACAGGAGAATTCATTGGGAGTCGGAATCCATAGTGCATTTGTGATTTCTGCTCTGAGTCCAAAAGTTACTCAGTAACACACAGTTTCTGATGTCGGCTGTTACCATGGTGACGAGCCAGTGAACTCGACCCCGTGTCCATATAAGGCTGGGCTGCCCAGGGCTCGGGGAGCAGAGAGCTCCACACTGAGCCATTGTCATCCCTGCTCCAGAAGCTCCGTGGGGAAAATCCACGGCGAGGGGCCCTGGGGGCGCTGTGGGAAAGAACGAGCACAGCACGCAGCTCTCGGACGGCGGAATCTGCCCAGCTGCTATTTTTATGCATTACTTTACTTTTAAAACATATTATCAGTCCAAGAGTAAGGACGGAAATAGCTGTGCGGTGTACAGGAACACATCTGGGTAAATCTGTGAATTAACAGATGTTTAACGTACAGAGACTGGCCTTGAGGAACTGAGACGAATACTGTGCCTTAATGAGCATTTGGATGAAGGAGACCCAAGGGTCCTAACAGCAGATAATCCCAGTAATGCGAGGATACACGGTGTCGTTTCTCGTCCTCCGGAGCCCTTTCCTTACCACTCGCTGTCAGCATTTCTACCATCTTGGTGATAGACACCCAATATGGTGCACCGGGGTCCCGGGCTCTGATTGCTAAGACACCCCTACTCAGGGCTGCAAGGCCGAGGGCAGCTTGGGGTGCTGGGCAGTGTGGAGAGAGGCAAGCATAGAGGGGGCCTGCTTTCTGCACCCTGCACCTGCGGGATCCCACAGGCGCGGCCCCCAAGGGGGCCAGCATGTGGCTCTGTCCCCAAACCAACCACTCAGCCAGCCGCCACATCTCAGCTTCATGTCATCACTACCAGCTGAAGGAGAGGCAAGTCAAACCCGCATGGAGCTCTGGATTTCTCATGTTAACCAAATTCACCGGGAGGTGGCCATTATCTACTTTACTAGGCAAGGTAGACAAACGGTCTTAGGCACAAACTGTGTTCATGATGGCCAAAGGGAAACAGAGCTCAAAGCAAACTTACTGAATCAGGAAGACCTAGGGACCCTCAGAAGTCCTCCCTCCTAATAACCACTCTGAGAAGACCCCTGGCATTGTAAGAGTACGGAACTATGTAGATGGCATCATCTATTAAAATAAAATAAAACGCTAAGGGCCATAAGTCAGCTGGAGGAAGACAGATACCATACGATCTCACTCATATGTGGAAATTAGGAAATAAAATGAACAAACAAAGAAGAAAAAAGATAAACAAAAACCAGACTCTTAAATACCGAGAACAAACTGCTGGCTGCCAGAGAAGGGGGTGGGGAGGGAGGAGGCAGATAAAGGGGGCTGGAGCTTGCTGCTCTTGATGAGCACAGAGGAATGCACACAGTTTTTGAATCGTTAAATCTGCAGACCCCAAACTAATACAACACCGTATGTTAATTATCTTTGACCGAAACAAAATAATAGAACGAACCATCTTTACAGAAGAACAAAATTCACATAAAACCATCATGGGAAATGCTCATAGATCAGTTCTGCATTAAACAATCATGAAAAAGTGAAACAGAATAGACCCAGTAACCTTGTGCTCTGTTTGGGTTCTGTTTGGCTGATCCCATGGAGAGGAACACAGGGGCTCTCTGGAGCCGACTTCCCTCCCACTCAACGAGTCCCACAGACATTCGTAAACCACTAATTTGTCTTCCTCTTTCCCATACAAGGCCGGGCTGCCCAGGGCTCGGGGAGGGGAGAGCCCCGCAGTGAGCCATTGTCATCCCTGCTCCAGAAACATCGCTGGGAAAGTCTATACCAAGGGACCCCCAGGAGGATATTAAATCTCAGCAAATGGCTTCCATATATTTAAAAAACACTCAACCCTTAAGAAATGCTGATGCACAATCTTCAATTAGCAATTCTTAGAGCATAATGCCCCCATTCCAGGCAGGGGAACCTAGATGACATCAACAGCCAACAGCTGTCCCCAGGACTGCGATTCTGGAAGGACCCAGGATGTGGGGACCGAAGCCTCCTCAGGCGTGATCTTCAGCTTGGAAGGATGGTTGGTCAGTCACATGTGAGGGAGGAAGACCGACACATCTGTAAAGGGGTTCCTTAGCTCACAGTCTAATTTGGCTTCTGGAGGGGACTCAGGTAGGAGATGGCGTGTGATGTCACGCTCAGCACAGAGGCCAAGCTCCACCGAGACACGTCCTCCTCCTGGGCGGAGGGAACAGGGACCACAAACACCAACCACAGGACTCGGGGTGGTGAGGCGCACTTGGAACCCCCACGCGGTGCTGTACTTTCTGATGCAACAGAGGCAGGGGGCACAGGCAACACCTCCCAACCGCCTCTCCCAACCCGGCCCGGGGCCCTGGACGGGCAGCAGTTCCTCAGGGAAGCATGATCCCAAGGCACGAAGACTCAAAAGACCGTGTCATAAAACAAAACACTGCTCCCCACGTGAAAATGGGCTTAAATGGAGAAACACAAATACTATCTGTTTAAAATCAGTAATGCCAAGACCCAGACATCAGCTTCACCGGCAACAGGAAAGCCTGTCACTTTGGACACATTAAACCCAGTATCAGACCGTAATTCAGGTGCTGCCAGGTGTCCTGGCGGTAATGGGGATTGAGCTTTCTCTCCCACTTACCTGATCAAATTCGCTACATAAAGGACATTCAGGGGGCGGGCAGACGAATTTTGAAAGTGAGACTGATTTTCTATACGGCAGGAGGCTCATGCCCTCCAGTCGGGATGTCTACACTGCGGGGTAGACCCAACCATGCTTTCTTTACATAATATTTTTACAGAACATTTGTTTATGTATAAAATCATGGTATAAAACACAGTTGCATCATATGTATGTATCTATTTGTAACAACGAACAAGAGATGCGTAAAAAGTTACCATTCTTCACTTGGGACCTGTATACATCGACTAGACTTTGCATTATGTTACTGTTTGTTCTGAAACGGAAGAACGAGTGTGTTGAGATTCTCAGGAAAGCGTGGATTGACTGAGTCAGGTGCCTGAAGGCACCAGTGTCTCGGACGGAAGGCCACGGAAGAGTCTGGTGTCCGCGACGCTGCGACTTACCCGTCCTCCCTTCTCGGGGTAGCACTGGCAGCCCCCGCTGCAGTCTCTCCCTCCACACGGCACGTCAAACTTCTTCACGCCCTGCAGAGGAAGCACAAAGAACGTGTTATCCCAAACACTGTCCGCTATGACAGGCGGGGCCTCGTCCGCTGAGAGCACGTCCAACTCCAGTGGCCGGCTCTCCATTCGACACGCGTAGGCTTTAATTTTTAGGGCAGCTCTGGGCCCGGAGCCAAGGGTACAGAGAGTCCCTGTGCACCCCCAGCTCCCCCCCCCTCCACGCAGTCGTCCCCACTACCAATGTCCCCCAGCAGAGCGGCATCCCCAGGGTCCAGAGTTTACATCAGGGTCACTCTAGGTGTCGCACCTTCTACGGTCGAAACGCCCTTTAGAGGCGTCTGCTCCGTGCCGGAGGGCAAGCTACGTCCTGGGCCTGGAGAGTCGGGGGGAGCGTTCCCCGGATCCAGGGATCCCGTGTGAGGGGAGCCCACGAGGACACCCTGTGTCAAGTACTCCTCCATGTAGGAGGCGGCCCTTCGTGCTCTGGGGCTGTGGGGGAGGCAGCCCCAAGGTGGGGGTTCAAGGTGAGCAGGACTGGGTCCCGATCCTACAACACAGAGCCGGGGCAGCTAAAGGGAAAAGGGCTTCCGAGGGGGAGGAGGACCTTGCAAACACGCCGGAATGTTCACAACCCTCACCCCCGCCGCAGGGGTTCTTGGCATCCCAGGTAGCGCCGGCAGAGGACACCCCTTCCCTTCCCTCTGCGAGACCCGGCGGTTTGCAGGAGGCAGGGACGGAGGGAAGAGGCTTCCCCGAGTCTTTACTGGGCGGACTCTTCAATGAAGCAGGGGCTGAAGGAAGGAGTTCTCTGCCTGGACAATCCCAACGGGTTCCAAGGCCGCGCTTACTTGCCCTTGATCTCAGTATTTGAGGTACAGGATGGCCTTGGACTTCGGATCAGGAGATCTCCCTTTCAGACCGGCGAGAGCACGAAATAGGGCAGGAAGTGGCGATCAGATCGGCCCTCTTCTCTCCCCTTCCTGACTGGCCCTACCTCCCCCGTCTGCACGACAGAACCCGTCTGCCTCGTCACCCTTGTCACCCTCGGCCAGCCTGGCAGACCCTGCCCAGCTGGGGGGAGCTCAAGGACGCTGGCCATGGTCAGCTTCCGGTGCGCGCCGAGCCAAACCTCCCCGCGCAAGCAGCACTCCCCAGCGACAGACCGTGCCCGCTCGGCACAAAAGTGCATTTCACCACGTCTGTCCCATTCTCTCCTAAGTTAGGTCTCAGTGACTAAGCAGGACGGTCACTCGGGGACTCCCTCTGGTCAGCTTTCTGTCTGTTTTTCGTGCTAACGCGTCAGCTAGAATCTTCCCCGCTCCTGGCATGGCTCTGCCGTCCATGCGCACAGGGTCGCGGTGTCGGCTGCCCCCTCGGCGACGCCTGCTCGCCTTCCTGCGCGTGCAGCCTTGGACAGGCACGCAGGGACTCTGGCCACGGTTCACCTAAGGCCACGCAACCACTCCGGTTCTTTCTGTAGAGACGATAAGTCCCTTTCCTGGGCGATCTTTGGTCATCATTGTGTGAGACCGTCTGAGTTCCACAGTGTAAAAATAAACACATTTACAGTCCTTTCTCACCCTCACAATACGTTTCTCGGTATTTCCCGATTTTTTCACGCTGCGATGTTTATCTATCGTGGGGCGCTTTTTAAAATCCCACCGTTCTGAATAGCTGGTTTTTATAAATCCAGCCCCACGCGAGGCTGTCGGTTTTGCGGGTTACCCCGAACGCTGAAGGGGGACTCTAGACGGACAGCCACATTTACACTCTGTGGTACGTACAACTGGGGAGCGAGCGGGGGGCTTGGCAGGTGTCCCTGGTTCACACAATAATTCATTTGCCAGTTGTCTGGAAAGGGCAGGGGGATTCCTCAGCCCAAGGACTACAGGGGAAAGCAAAAGCTCACATTCTCCATCTGGTGTTTCGGAGGCTATTTCTAATTTTGATTTTAAGGGACTTGCCAAGTCCCTGGATATAAACCATTGCTTGAAATGACTTTAAATCGATCTAACAGACTTTCTGTCCTAGGCTTAGGATATGCAGTGGACTTAGTTATAGAAATGAATTCTTTGTAACGTACTTAAAATCTAACGGTGTTTTTTCGCTTTTGGAGCCGGGACTCACAAGTTTGATAAATCCCAACCTTGGCCCTTCCTCGACCAAGTGCCATGGCTCGGGGCCCCAGTCTCAGGAGGTGAGGCAGGCCTGCGTCTACAAGCCACAGCCGATTTCCATCATGGAGATCCCAACCCTGTGTATGCAGGTCTGTGTGTGTGTGTGTGAGTGTGTGTGTGTGTATTTTCCCATCAGCATCTGACATCTCGCACGCCTACAGAGGGAGTCCTGCGGATTCCGACATCTACAAGAGCTCTAAGCCCCACGGCCTGGGATGCCAGATCTCCAGGATGAATAAAAGTATTTACTTTATTAGGGCAGACAGAGCATGTGTTCCAGACATCTCTTAGAGACTGAGCAAATCTCAGACCTGAGCCTCGGTATTCCCCTGATGGGACGTGAGCTCTGGAACGTTCTCAAGACACGAATGCCCTCCTGAAGACCTTGAATGTGGGTATGTGAACCTCTCGGTGGGGTCCTCTGTCTGCATCCCCAGGACAGAATACTAAAAGCCCCCACCAACCACTGCCCTTGCCCCAAGCCCTCAGGTCTCCCCTGGATTTTATTGCTGAACACAAACAGAGACGGACCTTGAGCCTTCTGGTCAACTCCTTAGTAACGACGACCAGTTTCCTCCCACTGCACACTCCCCTCGAAGACGACAAGCTGGCCTGGGTCTAGGCCTTTAACGTCCACGTCTCTAGGACGGCTCGCGGTCCGTCCGCAGCTCCAGGACTCCTCAGGAGCGCCGGCTGAAGTCTCCACCAGTTCCTCGCGTCAAGTCTGAGTTCCCGTCCGTACCATTCTCTAGAACAACACCCCTGCCCCCGGCTCACCCCACGCCCCCCGCAGCACTAGTCACTGCGCTCACCATCCCAACGCCCCACGGAGGCCACGCTGCTGAGCACCAGGGCCGGAGGCTCCCCCAGACCCAGCCTGAGGTGTGGACGGTGTCCCCGTCATAGCCACACGGCAACCGCCCGACTGAGCGCGGGGCATGTCCCTCATCCCCGAGCAGAGCAGGACTCACAGCCAAATGAGACCAATGCAGGGGAGGGTCTGCACCAAGTGAAAGGGCCTTACCCCGCCCTGAGCACGCCCGAACCCGACACACACGTGGCCCTGTGTCCTCGCACTGCGGCAGGAACTGCTGCCTCCCAGGCTCCGCAAGGACGGGCTCTCGCGAGCCTGTGCCGTGTGCTTCCCTGCTTGGAGTGGTCAGGGGGAGCCTTTCCCTCAGCTGCGCGCGTGGGGGGGCTCCTGGCTTCCCAGTTCTATCAAACACAGCCCCAGGGCTCTCGGAGACCCTATACCCCCCTCCTCCCCTTGCAAATTCATTCATTCGTTCCTTCCTTCCTTCTCCACCGAATGTTTACTCTGGGCCGAGCACTGTGCTGGGCCGCGGGTGTAACGCCGGGAACAGACTGTACGCGGGTGGACAAGAAAACCGAGCAAATGAGCACCGAAGCCCACACGCTTTAAATTACGGCAAGGGCTACGAAAGAGACGTGGTAAGAGAGGAAGAGTCGGGCGGGGTCACGGAGAGGACTGGCTCAGCCAGGGCCTCCCCTCGGGCCGTCCTGCGCTCCCTTGTTACCCCTTACTGGCCTCCCCCACAGAGACCCACCTCCCTGCCCTCCGACCCAAGGCCCTCACTGCTCCAGCCCAGGGGACGGAGGCTGCCAGTGTCCAGGCCGAGGAAGGCCAGGCCTCCAGGTAGTCACCACCATCGGGGAATCGAGGGCATCTTGGACTGGAGTGAATTTGAACCTAGGCTTCAGAGGCACCCCAGGATGCCCCTCCGGTGTCAGATCCCCCAAATTCCGGCCAGACTCCATGTCAGCCATTGTGGCTTTATGGTCCAGGACAGGCGTGGGGCACCTTCCGTCCCCCTTGCTCAACGACAGCCGCCTCATTGCTACCAAGATGTGGAACTGCTTCGACCTGTGGATGCAGCTTCCTAGCTGCGGAAGGACTCTGACTCCGGGCACAATCATTAATTCCTCAGCAACTGCTGAACATTGCACCGAGGTCCAATGGGGGCCCTTATCCTGGGGGCTACATTGGCCGGAGCCCCCCCACCCCTGGACTCAGCGGCCCCCTCCAGGCTGGGGAGAGCCAGTGCAGACACAGGGCCACGGGCGAGAATTCTGCCATCGCCATTAAGTGCTGGACGTCTTACCAAGTGTTGTGGACCCAACAGGAATTGTTCTGAAAAATAAGTGTGAATTCTAAGTTTTGGGAAATAAGACAGAAAGCGGCTGAAACACAGGAAGCACGGTAGACCAGGAATGCCTCTGAGCCGCACCAGGGAGAGAAGTGGGTACCTCTTGCTAAACAATGAATCAGAACAAAAGCCATATTGGCAAGGGAGGGGTGGCGTGGGGAGAGCTCGCAGGGAAGACAGTGAGCGGGGACTCTGAACAGGCTGTGTCTGGACGCAGTGTCACCGGTGCGCTGGAAGGGGGCGGGGTGGGGCAGACAGATGCACGTCTGAGAGGTGCTCCCTCTCAGCTCGCGACGCTGCTGTCCTGCCGGGACCTGGACCCGCCCTGCATGGTGCGTGGACGCAGTGCCTGGGCCACCAGGTGCTACTTAGGGATGCAGGCCCCACCTTCGACTTCCTGCATCAGGACATGCTTTTGAAAGGGCTCTCCGTGCACGCACGTTGCTGTGGCTTCCTGGACGCTGCCTCCTTCAGCGGAGGAGAAAGTATACTCCCCACGATCCTGTGCCCTTCACGTCTCGAGAGGACCCAGCGTGCTCTCTGGGGACAACACTGGCCCCCAGACGCCCTGTGCCCCCTGCGGCCCATGTGGGGAGGCTCCGGGCACTAAGGGCTCAGTCGCCGAGCTTCTCATCCGTCGTGGTGCTAAAAACACTTCTGTCTGTCTGTCTTCAGAACACCCTTTTAGGCAGTTCTTGTCTGAATTCTCCCCTGCCCCGAGTCGGTAGCCAGCACTGCTGTACTAATTAGAAATTCTAGGCAGTGAGAATGACCCCGATCATCTAAGAGCCAATTGGCAATGTCAACGCATAGATATATTTTCTAGAAACCCTGGTTATTCTACTCAAGCAGAATGCAAGAGAGACTGTTTCCAGGGTCAAAGTGGAAACCTTTGAGCAACAGATTTTGGGGGGGCGGGGAGGTGCCGGCTTTTTACATGGGAATTCTTTCCCTCGCACCTTATGTGAATCTTGGCATCATTCCACCTGGAAAGATTTAATAAAAATACATGTATTTGCATGGACATTCAGTTCATCCCAGACGCACCCGAACCACCCTATATGCGTGACCTACATCCCTCGGCGACTTTTGTCTCTGGGAGAACAGAGGTCGTGGAAGCTTCTAAAACAAGCCAGTTTCCAGCTCTCCAAACAGGCATGTATCAGGTTCAAGCAGAGAAATTTCTGCCCCGGGCCACTGGCTCCCCGGCTGCAGGCAGAGACCGGTCTGCCGTCTATAAATGGAACCCGTCGCGTCGAGGGGACACAGGCTGGAGCAGCTGGGAGATTAGGGAACATCCGGTCCCCCGCGCTGGCCACGCCTCATATGTGAGCCATCCGCTGGCACCGGGGGAGCGAGGCTCCCGCTGCCCCCGCGGGTATCGCATAGCATCAGGCAGAGAGGAAAGGCTCTTGGCCGCCGCCCGGGCCAAACTCGTCTGTAGGTATCTGAGGACTGGCCCCTTCCAAACACGGAGAAAACCGCCTTTCTCGCTTCTCCCAGCAGCAGACTTGTCCTCATATTCAGGACATTTAAAAATAGGTTTAAATAACAACTTGCATGCCAGAAAACGAAACACACAAACGACTTAGCCTCTACAACAAGCTCTTCCTGTGAGTTACCAGAGAGAACCGTCCACGTCGATTAAGGGAGTGACTCCGTGGTCCTGGGCCCCGCTTTCTGCGGGTGTGAGGACCGTTTACGGTTGATACAATCTTTACAAATGAAAGAAAAAAAACGCTCAGCATTGTTCACGGACCGCACATAAGAAATGAGTATTAACCAAATTTATATGAAAATGCAAGAAACAAAACTCATTTGTTCTAAAACAAAGAATATTTTGTCCTCTGCATGTTCCAAGAAACTTCTTGTCCAAGAAAGTCTCTCTAAGCCAATATACCTCCAGCCAAAAAGAGCAAGTCTCTGTAGGGAATTTACAGATCTTTTACCATTGGACTGGCCCCAGCATCCAACCCCAGCTTCCTGCATGGGAGATACTGAATAACCCATTCTAACAGACACAGAAGACAGACATCCCTTATTGCAAAAAAGTAGTCATCTTTCATATTTAAGGTAAAAAAATCTATACAAGTCTTTGTCTTTGTCACAAGTCCAGTCAAGCCTGACTTTTTAGAATTATCCTTTTCGTCCAAAAAAGAAGCCGACAAAGAAGAAAGCCAACTTGGGAACAAAGTTCCCAGTAAAATTCTATTAGTTTATCAAAACAGGAAATATAAGCCATTTCCGTACACGCAGCTTTAGAAATTAAGGAAATAATTCCAACATGGTATTAGCGAGACAAAGCATATGGCAGAGGAAACGCAGACCAGGGCCGCTCCACACAGAACAAAGCCCTCGTCCCTATAAGCCGGGTGGGAAACGTGGCCAGCTCAGCTTCCCTTGTTGAAAGCATTTCGAGGCGCCCACGACAGATGGGCCTCGAGCAGGGTCGCAACGGCGTCACCAGGTACCAGCAGCGAAACGACCGCTGGGCACACACGTGGGCCCATCTGGAGGGACCACCTCAGGGCACTCGTACCAACGACCACGGGCTTCGCCGCCGTCGTGCCCGAGTCCCCGCCTGTCCTCACGGGGCGGGAGTTTGGGGAACGGAGGGATAGGCAGGGGCACCGCGAGCGCGAGTTCATAGGACAGACGCTGGGCTCGGCGACGGGGTTCCCGCGGCGCGGCCAGGTGCATACCTGCGGGACGGCGTCACTGCTGCTGGCACTGCTGCCCGCAGACGTCACCGGGCGGGCCCTCGGCACCCGGCCACGTGACCCGATCCTTGCATACCTCTATGATTTTATGAGCAGCCGCGGGCCAACATCTCTACCCTCTCCTTCTGCTCCGGGAGCGCGAGGTCTAGGGGTGTTTTCCCAGCAGAGTTGCTGTTGGCAGGACGGCCGGCCACAGCCTCGCTGCCACGCCGGGCGTGGGGTCCTGACCCGCAGGACGGGCTAGGAGGCCCCCAGCGCGGGAGCCCGGCAAGACGGGGCGGGCCACTGGCAGGCGCGGGAGTGCGGGAGGCCGGGAAGCCAAGCAGAGGATGCAGGAGGGCAGCTCGGGGCCGGGTCTGCACCAAACGAGCACGGGGCCCGCCTTCCCCGGTCTGCCGGCGGGGTTGTGCCAGGACACACCCGACGGAGCCCTCCACGGGGCCGGCCCCCAGGGTTGGTGCCGCCGGGTGCAGGCCGGGCTCACTGGCACGGGGCCCCAGCCCGGGAAGGAGGGCTAAAACCCCGCCAAGGCTAGAGGCTGGAGCAGCCAGAGCTTCCGGAGAAACAGCAGCCGAGGCTGGAGGCTGGGGATGATCTCAGAGCGTGGGTGGCCCTGCCTGCAGGTGAGGACGGGCCGCTTTCCCGGCGGGCCCAGAAGAGGTGGGCGTGGCAGCTCCTGCCGCAGGCCTGGGCCCTGGCCTCCCCCCTGCGCCCCCACCCCCCCACCAGGGTGGGGAGCGGAGTCTGCCCCAGGAAGCAGGCTGCCTCCCGCACACTCCGCCGTACGTCGGGGCCGGCGCAGGTGTGGACGCGGGCGCAGGGGGCATGTGCTCTAGCCAGAGGCACCCCTCCTGGGTCTCCCGCCGCATCCTTTCTGGAGAGCCAGCATGAGGTCTGGGTGCCAACTGTGTGGCGTCTTGTCTTGAGTCACCTGGAAAGGGCAGGCCCAGGGACGGGGCAGCCCCTGTCGTCGGAGGCGGGCCGGTGTGCTGCGGCCATGGGCTGCGGGGGCACTGTCGGGGGCTCCATGGGTCGACTTAAGAGGAGGCACGGTGCTGCATAGGGCACCTCCAAATGCAGGTCCTCCCCGTCTGGAGGCCCGAGAGAGGTGTCCTGTCCGAAGCCCAGACCACCTGAGCTTCCGGGCGTCACCTACCACCCCGATCGCTGGACCTCTGGTACCTCTGAGGTCGGACTGCGGGGGCTTCCTGAGTCTGTGCATCGTTGCCACCGCACCCGCTGCCGCCCACCACCCCACGGCCGCACGCTCTGAGCAACCGAGACGGGGAAAGATGGATTCTCTTGGCAATTTCCATGCGTCTGTGGATCGGTTTTAAGTCGGAGCTTATGTACTTGACTCCAAAGGCTGATCCAGGTCCTTTCCCTGCCGGGGTCCCCAGGTCTTGGTTATAAACGAAACGGTCTCCCGAGCATCAGAGGAGAGTGAGTTTTCTTTCCAAGCCTCTGAAACAGCTCGTCGAGTCTTTCCCAGTCCCTCTCCCTCTCCTGGGGACAGCTCCTTGGCCACCGCCACGAGGCCCACGAAGGCCAGGGCGCTGCAGGGACGGGCCCCTGGCGGGGTGTGCCTTGCTGGGTGGGGCTCTCCCTGGGAGACGGTCTGCTCCTCCCCTCTTCTCCACGCCGGGACATGGAGCTGCCCCGCGGAGCGCAGAGGGAGAGCGGCCGTGCACGTGAGCTGGGGCTGCTGGGCCTGAGCACACGTGGGGCGGAGGTCGGACGCTGGAGGCTTCCACGTGGGGCCACCTGCTGCTGACCAGACGTCCTCGGTGGGTCTGTCCGTAGACTGGCTCTGGAAGCCGCTGTCCCTCCACCCACTCCAACTCTCCATCCTTAATGGAGACGGCCACTGTTCCTGTTTTCGGTCACCACTAGTGCCTGGGGTCTCAGTCTGTTCGGCTGTGTCCAGGAGAGACCGTAGACTCCCAGGGGCTTCTGGACAGCAGAGATCTGCCCCAGGATCAGAATCAGGAAATCGAGGATCATGGTGCCAGTGCCTCTGGGGAGGGCTGCACCTGAATCATAGAGAGCTTCTTCCTTTTCTTTTTTGAGATCTTAATTATTTTTTTGTGGGGGGAGCACGAGTGAGGGCAGAGGGAGAAGCAGACTCCCCGCTGAGCAAGGAGTCCCAGGCAGGACTCAATCCCATGACCCTGAGATCATGCTCTGAGCCCAAAGCAGCCGCCCCGCTGACTGAGCTGCCCAGATGCCCGGTACAAACAGCATCTCCATGTCATGTCCTCACATGGGGCAGGTAGAGGGAGAGAGACCTCTGGGGACCCCTAATGAGGGTACTAACCCTGTCACGGGGGCTGCTCTCTCTGTCTCCCAGAGACCCTCCTCCAAGTATTATCACCTTTGGGGTTACAATTTCAACATGAGTTTTGGGCGGACACAGTTAGGTCAAGCACCTGGCTAGGGGGCAATCATGTCCTTTTGGTGTTAGCCCCGTAGCTGGAGCCCACATCGGGCTCTGTTCAGAAGAGAAAATACGCTCCGTGTTTACACTCCCCTGGTCCTCACGCTTCTCTGGACCGGCACGCCTTGCTTCTCCGACACCTGCCAGTCTGAGTCCTGTTCCTGTCCGTCCACAGTTCCTGGGCTTTCAAGGTCTATTTTCAACTCCAACCGAGAGCTTAATCAAATACTTTCCCATGAGTGGAATGTTAAGGATTTTAAATGCACCGAATGTGAACACCTCTGGGTTCCCTCCTCTACACGGAACGTACCTTTGTATAGGCTGTGCCTTCAGCCTGGAATGTTCTCCTCCTGCTTTGCCTTCCCCATCCACGGAGCTGAGACCCGCCCAAACACTCCAACACAATAGCCGCTCGCCCTCGGGAATGGCCAGGTCAAACGTGTGTTGATTTCACCTCTTGTCCCTACGCATTCTGTTTAGTGCAGGCATTTCTGCTGGAACACCACATAGGGCGAGTCCTGAAAACCCTCACCTTCTGCAAAATCGCACACCAAAGCAACAAGATCTATGGGGAAAAAAGAGTGCTGGAGGCAGACCACGCAAAACCTGCCCAACGTTGTAACCGGAGCACTCCTAAAGGAGTCCTAATCCCAGTAAAAATAACAGTACAGCCAAACAAATGCATAAAATTCCCAGTAAGTAACGAATTGCTATAGTAACTGTACTCCTTCGTCTTACAGCACAGCAGAGGCAGTCACTTGACAGAAGAGGATGGGGGGAAGTGGTAAGACCGCTCAGTGGCCAGAACAAGGGCTGCGTGGCCGACACGGGGAAGAGGGACACAGCAGGAGCTCCGGGGGAGGCGTGCGACCCCACAGCGCCCAGGGAGAGAAGGCCACCGCTTGGGCCTCCGGGACAGAGTGGAACTCTTCGACAGCTCGCCGTGGTCACTGTTGATCCACCCTGCCTCCAGCTGTGCTGTGGCCTGGCCTGTGAGCTCACGGAGCTTCACCCACACCGACGCCGCTCTCCCCTCGAGCGAGTTCCCGAAAGCGCCGTCGGCCCAACAGACGGCGCTTCAGCCTTCTCTCACTCGCTGCCCACGCCACCGGCATCGTCCTCCCCAAACAAAGTCGACGACGGCCACGTTGAAGATGTTTTGATGAAGGCTCGGTCACTCTGTCTTCTTTACAGCCCGAGGGATACGGTTCTCCGGCTTGGGGAGGGCAGTCCATCGGGGGCCTTCGACTCTTGCTCGAGAGGCTGCCTGTGTGCTTCCCGCGGGGAAGGCACGACGGCAGCACGGCGCACGCGCGGTGAAGTTGCTGCTGTTCAAGTTTGAACAAACGGCCTCGGTAAGTGCGAACTGTTAACTCCGTGCGCGCCCCGCTCTCGAGTCGGAGACGGCCGGAGACAGCACTGGGCTACGCGTTACCTCACACGCTGCCTGACTCCGCTTCATTTATTCCCGCAGCGTGTCAGATCTTGGCGCTCTCTGGCACGATCGAGCCCCGGCACGTACGCTGTTCGTGCCGGCGCAGGAGTCGGGAGTGAATACTGAACATTGTTCTCCAGAAGCGGAGCGGCTGCCTCTCTTGAAGCTATTCATTCCAGAAGAGGATGCTCGGGGAGAGCTTTCTCTAAACCCGCCCGCGTGCGCGCAGTGGGGGGATTCCAAGATGAACCTGTGTGAGTGAGAGGGACTTAGCAATGCTCTTGTATGACACAATAAGAGTTCTGTTTGGGTTTGGCGAGGACTGGCCTGGGCAAGGGCGGTACGGGTTTGTGCTGGCGCACGAGGAATACCAGCAGTCTGCCTGGGCGGGCTTGAGTCCAGACCCGAGAGCCTCAGTTCTGCAAACTCGAAAGCCAGCTGAGTCAAATCCCAGGGGCTCTGGGGCCGGCGGAGAGGCCGCACCAGAAGCCCCATCACTTTAGGTACCTGTCGGCTGGCTTCTGGGGTAGAATCTCTGCATTTCTGCTCGGCTCCTTCTCCTGTGCACACCCAGCCAGCTTCACCCTGTCGGGAAGCTTTTAGGAGGTTTCTATGTTCTTCTCTGCTCCTTAGTGATTTAGGGGTCCCTGCCGCGAGCTGGCAGTTTTCTCCTTGCCCCAGGACACGGTCTGTAAACCAGCTCCCATCTCAGAGTCCAGGCTGGGGACTGGGGGCCAGCGCTCAGTCATCTGTGTGCAGGTGGTCCCCGGGGACACGCCTCCGCTCGGCTACTCTGACCGTGACCTTCCCATCCCACACTTCTCCCGGCCCCCTCCTCCGGCCACTGGGCTTCTCATTCTCGGGTTCTGTGCTGCGCCCTCGGGGAGCACAAACCACAGCAGCCACAGTACTGACGGACCAGACGGTCCTTTCCCTGGGACCGGGTTCAGACCAACTCTTAGAGCTTCTATCCACAGAGAGGCAACATTGGAATCAGCCCGCACACTTTTAGGACGAGGGGCTGGTCCTGTCATACCCGCCTTGGGGGACGAAGATCATTTATCCAGCCCTTTACCCTGCCTCTGGAGCGTCTGCAGAGGACAGGTCTCCCCGGGCCTCTGGGGGCTGCGGGCCCGTTCCTGGCCTTTGGTCAGGGGTGTCTATCCAGAACGCGTCACACTGGGAGCTGCTCTCCATGGTGCCCTGTCTGGAGGGGCAGACCAGGGCTCGGGGCTCGCCACAGCCCTGCGGGCCTGGGAGTCATCCCTATCCCACACGTCCACTGGTCTCCTCATTTGCAAACTGAGTAGAATCCACCGTCCCTGCCTGTCGGGGTCCTTGTCGGGAGGAAATGAGACGAACCCGTGGGATGAGCTGAGCCACGGCGCCCGGCGTGAGGCAGGAAGGGTTTGGTAGTCCTGCTCTAGACCTTTCTTTTGTCTCACCCAGAGCTCTCCGCACTCACGGTTCGGGTGCAGGGGTCGAGCAAGCGTCAACATTTCCACCGTGCAGGGGGACTGCCGTTTATGGAGACATTTGGGTGTTTTATGGTTTTTGTTCTACAAGCACGCCTAGGAGGCTACCCTACAACAAGCTTATGGAGTTCACCTTGGAAAAGCGATGCTTTCCCGTACTACCGATTTCCGAGTTAAGATTTTGAGAGGGAAACTTCAGTATGCTAATTCATTTTTAATAATGGAATTCTTTTTTTTTTTTTTTTAAACCCAGTGACTAGAGGCATCGGCACAATTTAAGCATCTCTGCTGAATGTTGTACCCAAGGTCAACCCCTGAGTCAAGGTCACTTGGGACTCAAGCCAAGACCTCCTATTCTCTTTCTGTTGCTATGAGACTAAGATAAAAATTCATGAATTCTGTCTGAGCCATAAGGCTTGTCATTCCCCCAAAGTATCAAAAGTGCGCTTATCAGATTACAAACAACGAACATGCTGAGACTGTAAACACCGAAAAGAGTGGACTTCCTCAAATACTTTCAGTGATGTCATCTGGCCCTTCTTCCATATCCGCTTTCATTATGCTCCTGTCCTTTCAAAACAGAGTTCGTGCCACGGGCCAACAAAGGCCAGGAAGTGTCAGGACTATGGCAGGGGTTCGGACCTGGAAGCCAGGACAGACTGATAACGGACAAGCACCTCCGGAGAAGGAAGGGGTCCGCTCCGACACGGTGGTCCGGCGGGCGGGCGAGGTCACCGTCCCCCGGCCCGCCTCGAACACTCTGGCCCGCTGCTTGGAGGGTGAGCAGCCGAGCGGCTTTCATCAGCGGACGGGCACGCCCCGCGGCACGTCTGCCGGAGCCAGCCGCCGTCACACGCGCAGGCACCGGGCCCAGAGGTGAGCAGGCCGGCCCCCCGCTCACCGACCCGGCTCCACGGTGAACATTTAACAACACGACACAAGCTACGATGCGATACACACCACGGAGCCTGAACAAGTGGGAATTGATTCTTACCCAAATTATCGTGTTCTTCGCTTGAATTTCGATTGCTCATCTGCATTGTTTGAACGGGAACTTGCCTCACTGATTTCAAGCACATTTCCAGGCCCTTCTCCGTGCCAGTGTGGGCCGCCCATGTGCGCTGACGCTCTCTGGAGTCTGTCCCATGCCCACCTCCACAGGGACCGGACCCTCGACAGACACCGCCCCCTCCCCCGCCCTGACTGTGGTTGGAGAAGTGGGAGGGAGTCAGGGACACAGAGCCTCGGGTGGGGGGGGAGGGCAGAGAGAGGCAGGCATCATGAAGTCTGGGTCCGAGCCGGAGGCCCAGCGCGCCAGGGTTTCCCTCCCGGCAAACACACGTGAAGCAGAGAGCTGTGCTTCCTCCCCGTGTTGTCACGTTTCAGAGCTTCCTTCCGCCAACACCCCGCCCTCGGGAGGCAGGGGCTGCCAGGAGCTCGGGCTCCCGCACTTACCGTCAACATCAGGCCCCATGCAGAGGGCAGCCCTTCCCCCCACCGGCTCCCCCAAGTCTTTGCCCTTAATAGACCATGCTGCTCTCCCCGATAGCCGCCCATAAACGTCTCCCAGGTTCAGGAAGGGATGCGGCCCTTTGAAGTCCCAGCCAGGGGTGCCCCTAAGGTCACTGAGCAGAGCACAGCAAGAGGCAGGCCTGGAGATGATGGGCGGGGCGCGGGGGGCGCGGTGCTGCGTGCACACCCACCGGCCTGGAAGCGGAGGCTGGAGTTTGCCGTGACACGCTTCACAGTCAAGGGCAGCGTGACCCTGACACTCTTTTAAATATTCTCTGCCCATTGACAATTCTTGGACTTCAAAACAGACTCATGATTACAGGCGTGCTCTGCGTTCTCCCAGAACAGGCTCGCGGGACCAGACTTGTAGGCCCTGGACCGTCCCTCAGAAGATGCCGCTCCCGGAACTCAGATAGTGACGCCACGATGAGGGCTGGGGTGAGGGGCGCAGACCTGGGCGTCCAGCGGCAGAGTCACGGCGCTGACCGCGACCCCATGTCTCGTTCCTCTTTATCTCTGCTCTTCCTTTCACGTCTTTGGACTGACAAGTCTTTGGACAGGGCTGATTTGCTGGATTCGGAAGGCGGCGTACAGGAGGGCTGTGGGTGGATCTGGGGTGGGGCAGAGTCATGTCTTCAGGCCGGACGGCTGCGGCACTGGCCTCGGAATAGAGGTTCGCCGACACTAAACCAACGTGGCCGTTTATGCCCCGCGTCCCCTTTTCAGCCACCCCGAGGACTCGAGCTGTGCTTACGGCACAACGACCACCAGGCTGACGTGTCAAGAGCCCCAGTGCTCCGGACCGAGTCAGTCGAGTTCCCACCAAAGCGAAGAGATCCGACGTGTCACCAACCCGCACGGCCTCACTGTACGTCGGTGCTCCGTTTCTGGAATGCTTTCAAACGCTGCAGACCGCCCGACCTCAGGTAACCTGGGGCAGCGCCCCCCGAGGGCCCCCACGATGTCCTTCCACCCGGTCTACTGAGCAGCTGTTACGGCGCCGAGTCCAAGCCTCAAACTCCCGGAACTGGAGACGGCTGACGGGCACGCGTTCACTCCCTGTGCCCCAGCCTTGGCTGACTGAAGAGCCACTCGGGACTGCACTTTTTGTTTCCGAGTCTTCAGCGTACGGTGTGATGCTGCAGGACGCTGAGGGCCGGCGGCTTCCCTCCTGCACGGTCTGGAGTAGCTGCGCGAGCCTCCAGGCGCAGGGGGCCCGGTCCTGCCTGTGTGTCTCATGAGGACCCTGGACGCTCCCCAGACCTCAGGAAACTCCCCACAATTAAGCACTACTGTGCTACCCCCTAGAGCGCCTGACTACATTTAGATGCCCTCCTCCTCCGGGAAGCCTCGCCAGGCCCGTCAGCGTGGTAACAGGCTGCCTCTCCTGCGTCCCCCTCTGGTGACTGAATATGGTCCTCTTTTCTGTAAACAGTGATTATCTGCAGAAGAGTACAAGAAAAATCCCCACTCTCTGACCCACTTGAACAGCAGTCACTGAACTGTCTTTGTGCCCCATGGATGCTCCTGCAAAGAAAAGGCGGGTGAGAAGAGGCCGCATAGTCTCCACCAAGAGCGTCAGGGAAGGAGGGTGGCAGGCCTTGGCTATCATCTGTGTAAGACTCATCCTGGCCAGGCCCATGTCGCTGCCTCGCGGCCGACCCCATTTTCTTCCTTTTATGGGGCATGCACTCTTCCAAAAATTGCCTTGCAGATATTTAAAATAACAAAACAAAGCCCTAAACAAGAAAACCTAACTTCTCCCTCAAAGCACAGCGTGATGTCCCAGCTAGAACACAGCAGCCTGGGGCTCCTTGCTGGCTGGGCCAGCCCTGGGGAAGGACGGGGAGGCCACCAGATGTCTCCTTGGCTCTTGACTTCAGGGGACAGCAAACACAAGGCTGTCTTCGTCTTGTGGCCGTCAGGCTAGCGGGCAGGAAGGCAAATCACTCCTCTCTGCACCGGCAAGCGCATGGGTGTCCTTGGCTACTCTGCACCTGCCCCTCACCATTCCGAAGGGCCACCCCCTGGTCTCAGCTTTGGCTTCTGAGCAGAGGCCTGTCCTTGTCATCCACGGGTGCAGGCAGCCCCTCCCTGGGGAAACCTCTGACCAACCCACGCCAGCCCTTCACGCCTCCTCGCTGGTCTTCGTGTACCAGCGCCTCGTCTCAGCAGCTGTGTTCTCAGGCCCTCCCCGGCCTGCCTCTCTCACGTGCGCACACACCAGCGCCCTCCAGTCCCCGCCTCTCCACCAGCTCATGCTAACAGGTGCCCGCTGGTGCCTTCCCGAGGCTCTCAGCTTGAGTTCCTCCTGGGGACTATGTGTCCCGCCTTCACTGCCTGAATATTCTTTCCTCCCTTAAATTCTGAAACATTCTTTTTTCTCTAATTATTAGAACCAACGAGCGAAGTGTTTATAAACTTAAAAATGTGTACAGAGTTGATTCAATAAGGGTTCATGAAAAGATCTAACTTAAAAATTAGCTTCGGATATACGTGAGCCACAGACAGCCCTTAGACTACATCTGAAACTAATGACGTACTATATGTTGGCTAATTGAATTTAAATTAAAAGAATAAAACCCAGCCCTTACAGTGGTAGATGGCCCGTCTGGACGTCTTTTTGCCTGTGGTTCTGAAGTAAAACCATGCGGTCGGCTTCCCTACACAGCAAAGCAACGAGAACGGTCACTTCTAAGGTGCTGGCATCGTGCCGCTGACTTTCCAAGTGCTTTCGTCGAGTCGGCCACGTTGAGTCACAAACTCACGTGTGTGAGTACCAAAGCTTTATTCTTAACAGTTGAAGTGTTTGCTTTATCCTGAACTGTCCTGAAAAATGTCTTGGGGACACGGAAGCACACGGCAAAGCACAGGAACTTTCTGGAACACAAGCATTTCAAATTCTCTCAAACACACAGCAGCGCTGGTGTTAGAGGCCCACGGTGGTCAGTCACATGGGGGCGGGAGGGGTCTAGGACCTGGAGGGTGTGGCTCGGTGCAGAATGTCAATGGCCTCGCCTGCGCAAGCACCAGGGCTTGCCTCTCGTGTCTGGAGAATTCCGAGGTGAACCACTCTGACTGCCGTAAACGGGTTTGCCTCCCGACCACGATCCACTTCCCCTTCAGCTGCCTGCCCTGGCACTCCCTCCTGCTGTCCTCCTGGCATGGGGCCGGTGGCCGGCTCCCGGCCAGGACCGATGTAGCTGGACCACTGTGCGGGCCTGTCTGGCATGCTTGGCTCCACTGCCCAACAGCTGGGGGCCCCACCAGCTCTTTTTGGTTGGGACACCCTCTTTTAAATGTTATTTTTATGATTCCAAATCACAGAGCAGCGTCTCCTGCCCCAGACCTGGGATCTGCAATGGTCAGCTCACAGTGCCCATGTCGCATCCAGATCTACGAAATCAGAAGCTCCGGGGCTGCCTTATCACTGAGAAAGTGCACACGCACGCGCCGCGAGCGTCCGGTACGGTCCTGGATGGACAGCATACGGAAGCACCTGTGGTACACCACCGAGAGACACAGGTCGGGTCTGGTCCCCTCGGTTGCCCTTGGCCCCCAGAAAAGTCACTGCTGACCCCTGCCAGGATCCAGCACCCCTGGGAGCATGTGACAGAACCCATGCAGGAGCCCAGGCGAATGTCCAGGGAAGGCACATGCCGCCACCTGGGAAGCGACCTTCTGAGAAGCCAGTCGGCGGCAGGACGAGGATACGTTCCCGGCCACTGCTCAGAGAGAAGACAACGGGCCCTCATGAGAGGCGTCCGGAGCTCTGCCTGCCCAGACTCAGAGTTGTAGGCAGGCGGTGCTCGGGGTCGAGGTTCTGTGTATAAAATGTTCACCACCTCCCCCAGAAGGAAGCTCGTGGGTCAGCTGTTTGCAGGTGATGCTGTGGTGACCCCCAGGCCCCGCCTCTTGTATTGCCCCAGCAAAGTCCGAGACACCTGACAGGGGACCCATTTTCCCCAGTAAAGTGCCTTTGACTCTCTTCCTCTCAACACAATTCTGTGTCGATAAAACAGGCCCATCTGGCCGGCTGGCGGTGGGAGCAGAAGTAAGGCCACAGGAGGCCTGGGACCAGCCCGGCTTCCTCTGCAGCCCTCCGAAATGCATTTCATATTAAGGACCCTATAAAAACCTACTGTTCAACTTCATTTCGATATTCAGGCCCCATTTTTTTCTGAATTCATCTGTTTTCATGAATAGTGCTATTATTCTCGACAAAGGCAGCAACATTAAAATCCTGCGTGTTCATAAAAGACCAGTTATGCCTGAGACACACAATCAGACATGTCATCAAAGACAGTCATTAGAATATTTTCCAGGAAAAGAGGAAATGGTCAAATTTTAATTCTTCATACCAGTGCGCCAGAATAGAGGAGAAAACAGGCCGGCATTGCAGGGAGACCAAAAAAGAAAAAAAATAAAAGTTTTGTCTCATTTGGTTTTTGTTTTTAAGCTCGCGCGCACGCAGATGCGGACGGCTCTGGGGTCTGTTTTCACGTGTACCTGCCTGCGCGGGGGAGTGTGATAGTCACCCAGTGACGGCGTGAAGTCCGATCGGAACGACGCGCGCCCCTGACAGGTGCTCGTAAGACTCTCACTCCCGCAAACAACAGTAGGAGTGGACACAAGGCAAGGGGTGGACGGTCCCGGCCCCTGGGAGCTGGGTCCCAGGCCCGCTGGCTTCCCTCGGTCTCAGCCGGGGACCGGGCTCAGCGATGCGCGGTGCGGACTCGGCCGGCGGAGGGCGAAGCGGCCAGCGTTGGTCGGAGGACACTGCGCCGTCTTCCCTCCGGACTTCTCCCTTGTACTTCTTTCCACGCAGTCGAGACGGTGTTTTACCCGAGATTCCGCATCCTTACCTTTTCTCTAAGCTGCACGCCCCCCCACACCACTAAAAGCTCTTCAAAAACAACACTTGCGATACGTCGGCTGCATATTTGCTCTTGAGAGACACACCAGGATCTTCCTGCCGCGGTTTTAGGCACGAAGCTGTTTTCCAGGTTTCCCAGATTCAAAGTCTACACTGCCGAGAACCCACCTGTTCTGTGATGAGCAAATGCCGCGTGTGTGCTGTGAGCAGAGTGTGCGGCGGCCGCGGAACGTCCCTCCGCTGCGGGTGAGCGCCCGGGGCTGGCTCAGGCCGCAGGGTGCGGACCCCCCACGCGAGCACGCGGCCCTGAGCCCGCCCACTTGTGCCCGCCGTGTCCGCGGTCTGAACAAGCATCGGCAACAAAGCGCGCGCGCTCCGACGCGCCTGGTCCTTATGCTCTGGATGGATAAATGCGGTCGGTGCTCGCCGGACGAACGAGCGAAGAACCAACAAACTGACAAATCAACCAGCCAACGTGGAAGCCCTCGGACAGCGAGGTCACCCTCCGGACATGTCCGAGTCAGAAGTGACAGTTCCTGCCTGGCTGTGCCGGTGGACTCTACGGCTCACGGTGCTCAGCTCCCAAACGAGACGCTGCGCACCTGCTGCGAGGTCTCCCCACGTGCAGGCGGCGACAGGGGCCGCGTTCCCACGCCCCGCAGACCAACACTGTGCCTGGGAGCTCAGATGCGCCCCAGTGGCCAGACTGTGTCAAGGCCGCTGGCACGGGGCTCCGCCTGCCGCACCGCTAACCAAACTCTCTGGGTCTCAGTTTTCTTGTCTGTAAAACGGGGACAATGTTCGTCCCTGCCCCACAGAGCTAGTCAGAGCCATGGGGTTATTCATTCTTAGGAAGGCACCTGGGGGAGGTGCGGAAGCCACCCAGGCTCCGAGGCCTCGTGAGACCTGCTCTTACGCACTATTTTAACTACTGTACTCGGCCAAGCAGATGTGACTGTGGAAAGGCCCTGACAAAGTACAGAAAACCGGCCAAGGAAGTCAGACACGGGAGAGTCCGTGTCCCAGCAGGAAAACTCGGCAAGGTGCCGTACCAGCGAGGCCTGGAAGGGCAGGTGGGAATCCTGCGGGGAACATTCACGAGCAGAAGGGGCCATCGGGGTCGGCAGGACCGCGGGGACTTGGGAGAGGTCCTTTCAGTTTGCTAGCGTGTGCAAGACGACCCCGGAGACGGGCACGTGGGGTCATGGGGTCTCGGGGTCGTGCCGCTGGGCCTCCGCCTGGAGGAGTTCGAAGGCGGGGAGGGACATGCTGTGGTCCCACAGGAGCAGTGTCCCTGGGACAAAGCGGTGCCACTCCAGGAATGGCCAAACAGGGCTGCAGGATACGGCCAGCCTCCCACGCTCGGGCAAGCGGAGGGCGCGTGCGGTCTGGGATCCCTCCGCCATAAGGAGATGTTTGCAGAAGAAGTCTGCTTCCAAACACAGTCCACTATGGCGAGAGGCGGACACGAGGCAGGGGAGGGGAGGGGACCCGGCAGGTGTGCAGGTCCAGCATGTAGCCCGGCGGCGGAGAGGGACCAAGAAGCTGGTGAGGTCACCACAAGCAGAGCAGAAGGAGCTGGGCTCCGTCACGCAGGCCGGATGGGGGACCGACATTAGGTCCCGGGATGGCAAGGCTGCAAGGGGGAACCCTTGAGTTTCCCAACTATGGAGAGGATTTTATTCACGAAATGCAGGCAACATCTTACTAAAATGATGGGAAGGGCATTTCTGCCTGGAGATGGGGCCAAGGCAGAACGAGCCCATGGGCTGCCATACAGATGTCTCTCAAATTACAGCATCTGAGACCATCTGAGGTCCTACCGCAGACGTGGACCCTGGGTCCTGAGTGGGACTCAGGAATGTTTTCTCAGGGGGATGGACGGACCACAGGCACAGCTGTGATCTCTCGCCACCCGATGCCTCTCTCCGTGGGTAGAACGCACTCTTCGCAGAAGTCTCGCCGGCCCCTGCGGGCACACGGCACAAGTGACACCTCTCACACCCGCCTTCTCACTGTGATGGGACCCTGTGAGGGGACCCGCACGGCTACTACAGGCACTCGGGCTTCTGGAAAGATCACCGCGTGTAGGTTAGGAAGATCCCCGACCGAGCTCAAGGGCAGACTTCCCCGCACACAACAGGGAACACGGCAGAGGCGAGACACGTGCTCCAGGCCAGTCGGCGGGAACCACCGCGAGGCTGGAAGGAGTCGGGCCGCCTCTCAGCGCGGAGCTCTCAAGGACGGCAAAATATGGTAGAAACATGGAATCGGATTCTTCCACGGCAGGAGAACATAGAGAAGAGCAGAGAGATCATATTCCAGGATCTGCCTTCTGCCTGCCAGCACCTGCCCTCTCAGGAACACCACTGGCTTCAACATTCCACAGTCCACATTCAGACTCAGGACAGAGGGGGGAAGGGGGGAAACGCGCCTGGGGGGACCGGCTGTGTAGGGGGGCTCTGGCATCTGCTGTCTGGAGACAGGAGCACCAGTGTGTGCTGTCGCCCTGGATCCTGGTTGATTCCGTGTTTGACTCTCACTTCTAACCCTCGCTGAAGATGAGGAGGGTTCGCAGTATGGTCTCCAATGGCACCTTCTACTGGAAGATGGCCCAGAAAGCTATTTTGGGGATCACACCGTTGAAAGGTGAGCTTGGGTTCTAAGAAGCGCTTGCATGTGTTCTAACATCCATTCGAAGCCTCCTGCTGGGGTGTACGTGACGTGCAGGAGAGGTGTTGAGAAGCATTTCCTTCAAATTGCTAAAGAATTCTACACAGTATGATAACGCAAGAAAAAAAAAGAAACAGAAGGTGTGAGGACTAAAAAGGAACATGTAATGCCGTCTTTTGAAGATCCGACGACTGCATTTATAGAAAATGCAGAAGAATCTATAGTAAATGTTCAGAATTAATGAATGAGTTTGAGAAAGTACTGACTGTGAGACCAATTCACAAGCTGAACTATATTAACATATGAAGCACCAGCTCAGCAAAGGCCTCATGGAGAGAAAACTTGAGCCACAAAGTAGAACAAAGTATTTGTGACCAAACAGGGGTTTGGCCTGAGGACAGATGAAGGGCGCCGGGGTGGCTCTGTCGGTGAAGCATCTGCCTTGGGCTCGGGTCATGATCGCAGGGTCCTGGGATCGAGTCCTGCACTGGGCTCCCTGCTGGGCCCAGAGTCTGCTTCTCCCTCTGCCTCTGTCCTGCCTCATTGCTCCTTTGTTCTCTCAAATAAATAAATAAATAAAACTTAAAAAAAAAAAAAAAGGAATCGATGAAGAGATCCCAAATCATTGTGGAACGGACACCCAAGAGAAAAGTGGGCACGAGACTCAAACCAGCAGATTACAGGAGAGGATATCCAAATGGCTAAGAAATACAGACAAATCATGCTTGACCTCATTAGTAACGAGGACACTGAAGCATTTTGAGAATAAACACAAGACAGTAACTTCTGTTGGTTGTTCTGAACCCAGTCCTGGACTAGTGCCTCAACCCTCCCACTGCCCTTGGTCCTAAACTTGGCTCTGTGGTTGGAAGTGGGTTGGATCTGAGAGCTGTCGGGGGTCTGCTGGCACACCCTCCTGTCCTGTCTTGTCACCGCGGCAGTCGGGGTCCTGTGAAAGAGGGGCAGGCGCGAGAGCCATGGGTCAAGGCAGCGGAGCCCAGGTGGACTGCCTCATGGCTCCCGTTCTGTGTGCACCTGCCTGCCGCTGACAAGCAGGGAAAATCCTGGCTCCTCCCTCCTTATAGTAGCATGGGCACCTCTAGGAGGAGAACGGTGGCAGGCTGCTGCAGAAAACGTCATGGGGATGTGGGGCAGGCACGGCCCTGTGCCAGCAGCTTCTCCTCTGCCTCCATCTGGCATCACCACCTGGTTTTACTGGTGTCTTTTAGGTCCAGTGTAAAATGACCAAGCTGATCTTTGGGGGATGGTTTAAGAGCTTTGGGGGCTCTCTGGAGGAAAAGAGCATCAGTGCCTTTCGTTTCCTAAGAAGCTTGATGGAAAGAAGACTGTGTTTCTAACCCCGAGAGGAGCCGAGCGCCCGGGGGGTTATTTAACTAGCATTTGCCGAGGAGCTGTTTTACGTGGAAGCGGGGAAGATGCGAGACACAGCACAGAGGAGTGCAGGCAGCAAAGACTCCACACACGCGGACAGCCTGATTACCAAGGTCTGCAAGGAGGACTCAGTCAGCCAAAATAGGTCAAGACGGGCAACCAGGCTGCCAATTGCTGGAGCAAACTCTCCTTAATTGCTGCTTGGGGAACTAATTGGTCCCAGCAGAAGCATCTAGCAGGGGGTCTTTAATTCAGACGAGCAGGGCCAAGCCCTCTCCCTGTAGGATCCCCGTACGGTCCAGCCTCGGAGGCACCCTACAGTTGGGCGGGGCGCCATGTGCCCCAGAGAGGCATTTCGGGGCCAAGGCGGGCAGCCGAGGACAGGAACCTGGACAAACAGATGGAACTTTGCGTTGAACCATAAGAGAATCCCAGAAATACTGGCCTGAGGAGGTTTTAGCCAATTTTCAGAGCCGCTTAGATAAACTGTGAACAAGCGGATACGGAGTCCAACAGATTGCCAGGGATCTGCCCCAATCGGGCTGACATTCTGGCTGCAGGGCTCTGGCACGGTCCCGCCTCCCCCCGCCCCCCCCACCTCCCTGCTTCCTTCCAACTCACCACCCACCTCCACAATGAAGCCACCCAAGTAAAACATCGTGTCACTGCAGTATCTTTCCATGCTCGCCCTGAAACCTTAGCCCTTCTAAACGCTGACACGTCAGCTGTCTGCTTAGTGACCGTTATAATCCCGAAAATTCCTTCATTTAGCCTGAGATGAAGTCATGCAGCTGTAAAGGTGACTTGCAGAACACAGGCCAGCTCCGGTCCAGCTCCGGTCTCCGTTAAAGGGACCGGGGAAGGTCTTGAGATCGCCCGTGGCAAAACTCACGACCCATCCCATTCCATCAAAGCTATGACCGCGCTCCCACGCGCTTCCGGATTTTAAAAAGTCATTCGTATTCACAGAAAAGCAAAAGACAACACAATGTAGGTCTGGCAACTTGAAGCAAGACGCCGACTGCCTCTGTCACATTTGATTTGGCCCCTGAAAGAGACGGCCAGGTGGCTTCAGAGCACAGTACCCTCGCAGCCTCCCGCTCCCCACTCTGGGATGGTGACCTTTGCTTGGTGTATGTGAGAGGGTCCCTGGGCGCAGCTCTCTTTCCCTGCCTGTGTCGTGGCTATTAGAATGTCCCCCATTTCTCTCCTGGGGCGACTGAGAATCCCCACCGGGAATGTCCATGGAGCCCCATGAATCTGGAATAAGTGCCTCGGGACAGACCTTTCAAGAAACAGAAGAATTCCAGCCCCGACTGTGTCAACCTAGCGACGCCAGTGTGTCACTGATTTACTCCGTGGCCCGCCTTCCTTGGCCATCAAGAGGGATGGTGTACCTGTCCCATCCATTGACAAGGCTGCTCTCGGGATTAGGGGAGACGTCATGACACTCTCCTTGGAACAGTGCAAAGAACTAGGACAAATGTTGCATATCAGCACAAGGTCAAGAGGGCAGGCTTTCCTGTGGCATGAAGGGCTGTTTCGATGACCTCACCCTATTGATACCACCGCCACGCCTCCCGCGGGCTGATCTACCCTTCAGCCCGTCCGGTGTCCTCACCATTGTCTAGGGCTCCTGAGAAGGCCTCGGCATGTCATGAGTCACATCCTGGGTTTCTGGATTCCTGGAATGAGGAATTGCGGGAATCTAGGCTTTCTAGCTTCGAGAAATCAAAGCTCACGTTGACTCAAGCTGATGTCAGTTGGGGGCATTGTTGTTAGATGTGTACAGAGCCATAAAAGAGTAAACGGGGTGGGGCTTTCCGTTATTTTAAATTCATGTGTCTTTTAAAACGTTAGCATTTAAAGAATCTGATACCCCAGGGAGTAAAGTAATGAGTGACCCGTTTCAAGGTCTAAGCTTCTCCACCTAATCTACTCCCAAAGGTTGTTCAGGTTAACACGTCCCCTATCTCCCTGCCCGGTCATGGGCTTTAAACACATTGCGCTAAACCAGAAGAATTCACTTTTGTCACAGTACGAACTCTGTTCCATGACGCAGCTTTGGGACGATCAATGGGTATCTGGCTTGGTAGGATGTTTCGTTCGCCGTCTCCAAAATAAGCCTTTAAAAACAGTGAATCATGTAATTCCCTCAAAAAATGACCTAATTGTAAAATGACTTAATTACTGAAATTAGATGACGGCCCTGGTTTATCAAGGCTGACACTGGACGGGGCTCAGGTTCTCGACTCCACCAGAGCTGGCTGTGCGGCTGCCGGCGGGAGTCGGCCGCTGCCCAAGTTGCAGGTTCCTCGTCTATAAGAGAAGTCTGGGCAGGCTGGTCCCTAAGCCCCCACCTGCCTCCGAGCTCCTCCAGCTAGGACAAGCCCTCTGCAGACCGACGTCTTTCTGGACCATCCTTCCCAAGGAACGCGCATCGCATTGAACACGCTGTCAGCATGTGGAGCTCAACACATCCACACCTTCCATTTCTTCGGAAAGTCCAGGAAAGACCGGAATGTCATGGAGAAAGAGGACAAAATGCTGAACAGAAAAATTTTCGCTTCTGTAAACTGGATAGGCCTACCTTGGCTCTTTCTCGGTGTCAAACTGGAGTGAAAAATGTGACTAATTTCAGGGCGCCGGGGGCGGGGGGCTCAGTCAGTGAAGTGTCAGCCCTCAGGTCATGATCTCGGGGTCCTGGGATTGAGTCCCGTCTCGGGCTCCCTGCTCAGTGGGGAGTCTGCTTTTCTCTCTCCCTCTGCTGCCCCCCCTGCTTGAGTTCTCTCTCATAAAGAAATTAAAATCTTTGAAAAAAATGTGACTTACCTCTTCTCATGGTGGAAGGAACTGATCCGACAAGAAAAAAAAAAAAAATCTGGGTTGGGGAGTTTGAAAAGGGAAAGAAAATTTTACTGATTTTTAAGCGACATGTCAACAATTCCTCTACAAGGTCAAAGTCTTCGGACAGCTTCTTTAGGGTGGTTTCAGCACTCACGGGGATGGAAAACGGGCACGTCTGAGGTGCCTTAGGATAGATATATAGATATGGACAAATTGGTAGATAGATATATGTATATGTAGATGTATCGATATATATTTTTTAACATGGGACTTGAACCCTCGAGCCTGAGGTCAAGACCTGAGCAGAGATGGCGGGTCGGACGCCTCACCGACGGAGCCACCAGGCACCCCCGCTAGGGCTATTCTTCTTAACCGAACCTCCTTCTGGTCCGGAGTTTACTGAACACAAAATCATGATGATGGGTATAGATTAAGAAGGTTTATGGTACATGATTTGTCCTTTATTTTCTATTATCACTTGACAGTCATTTAAAATACCGACTCTCTTCCACACAAAATTGTTATAAATGTTATATAATATGTGTTATATATGCAATTATATATAAGTATTATAAAAATCTATTTAAACTTCACTAAGTCTCTGGGAAGTTCGTCACGTTGCATATGTGACCCAGAAGCGCTGTTTGTGGTCACAGTTTAGTTTTAAATGGTGATTTAAAAAAGATGACAGCCAAGCAGAAAAGCCTCACTTGAAAACAGTGCTTTAACGAACTTTGAAAACAAAATTAGCTGGTGTGGGTCCCAGCAGGAGCCCTGTCTCTGCTGCAAGGATTTCAGCTTCGGGTGACACCCAGGGCCGGGACTGGAAGCCACGGGCAGCACGGGCTGGCCACTCCGAGCTGGACTCCCTGTTCTCCAGCCGACACCCCATAGGCAGCTCTCCAGTGCGAAAAGACAAGAGCTTAAAAGTCACCCAGGGCTGTCTCGGGGGCCACTCTGAAGCAAGCCCAACTCCTAGCCTTTTAACAACAAGCATCGGACATGAAAGGCCGGCTCAGATTGACCTTGAGTTGGACGTACAGGGATGGGAGCATGACACAGCAGAGTTGTTTCTGGCTGGAATGCACCGTGGTCAGCGATGTGGGGAGAAGTCTGTCTTCGCTACGTGCTGAGCCCCGGGGTGGGTGCGGCTCTGAGCAGGGCAGGAAGCCAGCGGGTGGAGGGACAGGAGCGGACCCAAGCACAGTGGCTGGGGAGGTCACAGCGTGGATGGCCAGGAGCCCTCCCGATGGCCAGCTGCAGAGGTGGCTGCGACGGGGTCCCCTGGAACGAGGGCGACCCAGACTGGGGAAGCGGCGCACATGGGTGGGGGCATGCGTGTCGGGGGATGGGCAGGGGCATCTGAGCTGGGACGCTACAAGGTTGTGTGCACACAGCTGCAAACTTCTGGGGGCACCAAGCAAGGGCTCACCCTGAATCCAGACTGATGAGCTCCCCGAGGTCAAGAGTCTTTGGTCATACACTGGTCGTTTCCCTTCTGACTTGGGAGCTGCCATCTGCCGCTGCAAGTTCTGTGGATTTTTGAGCAGTAGCTCACCGCTCGAGCTCAGACAGTATTATTCTCCCATTGCCATTGACCGGCTGACAAACAGGAGGAAGGGAAGACCCAGCAGCTCCCTGGAGACCACTGGGGCTGACCCAGTGGGGGAGGCATCACTAAGGAGGCATCGGCTCAGTGAAGACCCCAATGGCCGACGGCCATCAGCAGCCCACAGCAGACCTTTCCTGTGGCCCACAGTGCACAGAAGGAAGAGACACAGAAAGCACCACCTGTACCCTGAGAACCTTCTGGAATCTCCAGCCAGAGCTCCATGACTCAGGGGTGCAGGAGGCCAGCAGGGAGGGCTGTCACCAGGGAGACATGCCAGGAGGAGACACGCTCAAGTTCAAGAGATGACGGAGTGGGGAGGTCACCCAGCACCTGTGGGCGTGTCCACCCCTGGCGCACGCCGGGCGCTTTCCCTGAGCTGTGGCATTTGGTTCTTTTAGCAGCCAGCCAAGGCAGAGTTATGACCTCATCTCACAGAGAAGGAAAAAAGGTCTAGAAACGAAAGATCTTGCCCAAGGTCATGGTTCACGATGGCCACAGCCTGACCAGCACGTGAGCTGGATTTGAGGTCACAGGTCCTCAGTTCGGGGGATGGGCAGGGGTGGTCTGAGTTCAAAGCAAACGATCTAAGATAAGTTTTGGGACAGACGCATCCAGAATGTCCCTCTTCTCCCACCTCATACATACCAAAGTACGTGTTCTGTGCCCTGCGGGACAGATGGCAGCCTACAGGAGCAGGGGTCTGAAGCAGGGGAAAGCAGGTGCGCAGGGACAGTGTCCTGTGCGTCACGTGATGGCCTTGCCTTAGTCATTGTCCAAAGCAAGCATTCTCTACCTTGACTCCCTAATCTTTCAAAACAATTTCCCCGTATTCATTCACATGAGATGTCTGCTCACTGAATCTTTGCTTTTATCTCTAAAACGTGGTTGTCTTTCATGGAATTTTCCGAAGGACTCTGTTTAAGAGATGCTTTAACTGGAGACGGTCAAATGCATGACTGACCATCGCTGGGGAAAACTGTGTCGCTGCACAGGAAGCACTGACAATCTAGAAAGATAACGGGGCTGTGCTTTCAGCCTCATTTCCAAAGGAAACAGGCTTCAAGGAAACACTCTGCGAAGCCCCAGTGCTGTCTTCTGATTCCAACACAGTCTCTCAACAGCTCTTCAAGAATGTGTTGGTTTCTGATCACTACGTACACCTTGGGTTAATCTTCTGGTGGGAATCAGAAGACCCCCTTTTCCAGAGATGGGTGTGTTTTCACAAAATGGGCCACAATGGCCAATTCCTGCCCTCCCTTCCCAAAGGCTGTTTTTGCAAAGCTCAGGGTCAGACTTGCTCTCCAGCCAGGCATGACTGCAGAAGCTCTGAGCCCACCATTCAGAAGATAAAATGCTCTGCAAAGAGAGAAATCCCTTAACCCTTCCGGAGAAGGGCAGATGAAAATGATTCTTCTCCAGCCCATGACTTTCTAAACTTGCCCGCACGAGCAAGAGAGTGTCGTGTGTGTCTGAGATATTTCAGAGGTTGGGCGTGACACAGCGGGGCCAAGCACATCCCAGTCAAAGGCCCTAGTGCTTGTTAGGGAGCTAACACTCAAAGGGAAGGCTCTAGAGATTATCTCTTAGGACCCGTGGTTCTGGGACCAGCGGGGAGTGGGTTACACGTCCTGGGTCCAAACCTGCCGGATCAAATTCCGAGTCTACACACAGAGCTCTGCCTGGCTCTTCAGATCCAGCTGGGTCCCCGGTCCTCTGTAGAGCACTGGGTGAGAAGTCACCCGCCAACCCCCCCCAAAGCATTTACAGGGGAAAGTGACCTCACTGGCAAGTCCCCTTCCCCTCAACTCCCTCACTGTCCTGGGCCCATGCAGGGAGGTACTTGTGACTTTGGCTCATAAATGGGGGGACCTCTGAATGATGGCCCCCAACCCTTCCATCGGACCACATAGTTTGGTCACTGGTCCATGTTCTGCATTCTTACCCTTGGCGGACCATGAAGCCAAGTTTCTGGAAGCGCAAAGGAGGCCACTAGCCAACCCTCTTGCCCTGAAGAGCAAGTCCCCCTCGGCCCCCAGGCACTCCCTGGCCTCACGCCCGCCTTCCCTTGAGCTCTGAAGCTCAGGAGAAAGAAGCTCCGGGCCGCGGGATGGGCTGCCCTCGGTTCTGCAGCAGAAGCACATTTTTCGTTAGCTTGACTCTGCACATAAGCCGGCATCTGTTCACCCCAGTAGCTTTTTATACAGTGATTTGAGGCCAGTGAAGCCAGCGGGAGAGGAATTCCCTGCAGTTGACCTCAGCCACCCATCTCTGAGGGATGTGCCTTTGGCACCGAACACAGTGATTCGTGCTGTGATTCTGAACAAAAAGTTCCCCAAACACTGAGTGTCCCTCGGACCAGGACCCCTGTCTCACCCACTTTCTTCCGCCCATCTGTCCTTGGGTCAGAGCCCAGCCCCCTCGCTTAACTCTGCCCTGGGCCGCGGTGGAGGGGACTCGGCATGCCCAGGACCTGGCCCTTGTCCTCACGGGGCTTACGGGGCTCACGGGGCCACGGCCAGGTTGAGGGAGGAAGAGGAAGCCCTCTTTTCTTTGGGATTTCCTTAGTGCCCCTCCGTGTGCCTTCCCCTTCCCAGCACCATGGCGGCTGGTGGAGAGACGGCGGGGGCCGTCTTTGCCAGCCTTCCGTGTCTGTGACAGGGACCCTCAGCCAGCCCCACGGCCCCTCTGACACGCCCTCCTCTCCATGCCCCGTCTCACCATGGCCGAGGAGCCAGCGTCAGCTAACGCTACATCGTCAGCACGACTACGCTGAGAAAGGAAAAGCGCCCCGTGGACGATGGCCAGGCGCTGTGCTCTCAACGTCCAGGGCCATCTCTGGGCAGGTGGACGCTGCTGGGACCCGCTCCTCCTCCGGGACGTCAGGTCACGGCCTGCTGACAGCTCCCCAGCACGAGGGTCCAGAAGTGGGACGTCCGGAGCAGCCAGTAAGCCTCAAACGCTTCCGTCCGTCTTTGGGGCTAAATGAGTAGTTTGGCTGGAGAGGGTGTGGCTGAAAGCCCTTGAACGTCGAGGCACGTGGCCCCGCTCCCACCACGGAGCCCGGTGGACTGGCCATGGGTGCCACAGGGCTGACGCCTCCTCTAAGACGGAGGCCTCATTCAGCCGCGGGCACTGGCTGAAACAGGGCAGCTCGGGCTCAGTGTGACGGACCGAAAAGCTGTGAAGGGGACAGAAACGCCACCTTCCTTTGCATCTGTCTCCGGTCTCCTCCCTCCCGCTCAGCAGACCTTCCCTGGGTGGCCGGGGAGCCCTCTGATCACGTCGCCAGCCTCCTTGGTTTAGAAATCTTAAGGACCTTCAGCCTTGCTACAGAACAGTCAGATGCCGCATTTACTCAACAGGGTCCTTGGTCCACAGGCAGGTCTGTGCAGGTCCTGCGCTGGCGAGGAGGCGCGTTCCTGGCCCTCAGGGAGCCCGCCATCCTGCGCGGTGACCCGAGGGGGACACCGGTAAGATTGATGCAGGCTCACTGGCTCCCCTTCTCCTGGGGTCCCCCCAACCACCATATTCGGACCCAGCCCTGCGTGGAGAGAGGGCCCAGGCACGGACCGCCTGGGAAACCTGTGGGCAAGACCTCAGTCCAGGTGGCATCTGATGGTCCATGTCCCCCCACCCCCGAGACCGCCTCCACCCCGGGCTGCCGGCCAGCAGCTCCTCCTGGCCCCCTCGCAGCCCTCAGCCCGGATTCGTCCCTCGTCTGGACAGGCTCTGCTTCCTTCCGAAGGAGCCTCGGGCAGCCCCGGGGCCTCAGGAGCCGCACAGGGTCTGGGTCACTCTCGGCGCCATCCAGACGAGGCCTCACGCTTTCGCAACGGAAACTCTCGCCAGGATGGCCCCTGTGACCACTCTGTCACGGCGAGGTGGACAGGTGCAGAGAGCCAGATGCACCCCGAGAGGAGGGGGGCCTCCAGGGAGCTGGGCAGGCCACGTGGGAAGGCCGCGTCTGGGACACGGGGGTGTCAGAGCCCCGAGGCCGACTGGCCCACTCGCCCCTTTGTTTCGAGCTCTGAGTCACTTCCTCTGAACCCGACATCAACCCCAGGAACCTATCAATCCAGAGAACGAAACCGAGCTTTAAAAGAGTATGTCAGAAAGTACTGGAGTGTTCCCGAGCCTCCCACAGGGAGGGCACAGGCGGACACGGGCCACGCCGCGGTCGGACCGTGAGGACAGTATGCGCTCAGCGAGGCGAGCCAGACCCCTCACAGGAGGCCCCGACACGGGCGAACACAACCCTGAGACAGGAAAGCAGGACGGAGCTCCCTGGGGGCTGAGGGAGGGAGGTGGGGCGTCACTGCTGAGTGGGGACACAGCCTCGGGTGGGGAAGAGAAAGTTCTGGAGGCGGATGGTGGGGACGGTTGTGAAGGACCGGGGAAGTACTTGAAAATGGTGAAGGGGGGAAATGCTCCATTCTGTGTAGTTTAGCAGAAACAATAAAGAGTACAAAAGAACCCACACAGGTGTGTACTACACACCCGAGAGGGTGGACGTGACATGAATGAGATGGTTTCCAAATGGTCCGTTTGCAAACGCTCCATGTTTGTATTCCGGGGGATGTGTGAATCAGGGCTCAAGACCTCATTTTTTGTTTTGGGAAATTTATCTAATTTCTAACATATGAAATGCTTAGAAAGAATAAAGATCAAAAAAAAAAATTCTTCCTATGGAGAATTCAGAAAAACCTCACGAAGTCTGGCCTTTTTTGCTGTTTATTCTTATGGACTTTCATTAATTAAACCCAATGCGGAAGAAAAACCACCATGAAGGCAGAAATGTTGCCTGAATAAACACTTTTTTGTCCTTAAGTTAAGGACCCGAAGAAGAAAGATTTTGTTAAAGGCATTGCAAAGAGGAGAAAGAGGCCCTTTTAAATAGGAATGGATATACGTAGAGCTTCTTCTAAACCAACGTGTTTTCCTTTGACACACTGCTCTGGCTTTGCGTTCCTGTTTTCTTACGCACAGAGGCGGGGGCCCCCGGGTTAGATCTGGCTCCAGGAAAACGAAACTCTCCATTTATTTGACGCGCCAGTGTTGTCTGCGCATTCCTCGTTCTAGAAGTTCCAGACAGGAGGCAATACGGTTCTTATCTGCTTCTACATCTTAGGTAAGGAATTTCTGGATTTAAGAAAAATCCGGAGTGAGCCCGACTAATCTTCCACCCCCGTCCCCCCCAAGGAACGTGAGTCATTTCTGGTACATTGAATTCCAATCAGGTGAGAAGCAGATAACAAACCGATCTGGTTGGAAAGTGAAGAGCTCACCCCCAAGTTACAGCTCAGACGAAGCGTGAATTGCACCCATCAGGTGGGGGCTTGGGGCTGCCTCCAGCCGGTGGAGAGCCCACGACTCTCCTGAGCCTCTAGTGAGCAGAGCACATTGTTTTGGGCTTAAAGGGCCAAGTCAGTCTCTGCCTGGGCTTTGAAATTCCTTTAGAGTCTTCTGAGGGCCTTGTATAAATCCCAGTGTGCCGGGGGCATGGGTTCTAACATTCTGGAACATTCCCCAGCCCAGGTTGACAGGTGCTGCTTAACCCAGAGGTGGACACTTCGAGGTCTGGCCCCAGCGCAGAGCAGCTCCCGCAGAGTACGGGGCTGTCCCGGACACAAGGCTCCGCCGGGCTTGCACGGGAAACCGGAGGCGAGCTGTGCCTGCCGGCAGCGAGGCCGGGCCCGCTCCGAGCAGGCTGTGGACCTAGCAGAGTGCAGCGCCTGAGGGGAGAGGTTTCGGAACAGGGACGAAAAAGTAACTCAGAATCTGTGAACAGGAGTTTTACTCTTTCTTTCCCTTGATGGCCTCCACGGACACAGGCCGGGAGGGGAAGACTTTGTCTCTCATCTCCTGGCAAGACCCCTTCAGTGGAAAAGCAGAGCGGTCTGCTGCTACCACGGCACACCGCTGCCGGGGGTACGACCGCACTGATACTCCTACCAGCACCGCTGTTCCCAGTGCTGGGACCACGGCCGCCCCTGGTCCTGCTGCCACTGGTGCTCTTACCGCTCCTGTTAACACCACGGGTACCACGGCCGCCACTAGTACACCACGACTGCTACTGTTACTACTGCTGGCACCACCACTACCAGTACTAGGAGAGACGGGGGCCAGCACGGGCACTCAGAACAGGAGGCGGGGCTGTGAAGGACTAAGTTGCTTGCTCCATGCACACATTCTGCCCTGTCACTCGGGCGAGGTTCCATTTTAATCAAGAATGGACCCGACAACTACATGCGTCGTTCCTACAACTGAGGTGCACGATCCCTCCCAGAATCACTTGCATTCTCCTTCAGAGCCCCAGGAAATGCTTCATGGCATGCCTCGAGGGCGTGTTGTACATGGTGGTGGGAACCAGACCCATAACCAGCAGGAAATGTCAGCATTTACGAGCCTTCGTTTTAAACATAAATGATGTTTGCTACAACTGTCATTTTTGTTTAAACTCTGCAGCATTTTAGAAATGCAATTAAAGTGAACGTGTCTGCCCTTTTGCAATTTAACATCGGTCAAGGCTGGCAGCTGAAGACCCGCTGTAGCACATGACCCAGTGAGAAACACTTATTTTTCCAACCTCTGGCATCTCGGTCTTGCTCAGTAGGCACAGAAGCTGATGTCTACACATATTGGCCCAAGACTGACAAATCATTTCAGAGTCTGCTGTTAATATTCCTTGTTTTGCAACGGGAAGGGGAGGCTGGACCATAAAACCTGGTGACTAAGATGAAGGAAATCCTGTCTGAGCTAAGATTGTCCTGGTGGGGTGGAGGGGGGGCGCTTGTAACCTGGTAGAAATAAGCAGGAAGCGAAGGTGGCTTCTAGATAGAGGATCTCAGCCCAGATCGGCGCTACATTGTAACTCGCACAGTTACAGTTAGGACAATGACCAAGTAAGGAAGAAAGGGAAGGAGGCGGTTTTCCTCCCTGGAATTCCCAGCTGGGACTTTCCGTCCCACTGGCCTTCCTCACCTGGGCCTGAGGAGGAAACAGGTTGGTCTGTGTGTCCTGTCCATCCTAACTGTGGAGGACTGCCAGTGCCCTGCTAGGACGTGGTGGGGGGGGGATCCTTCTGCTCTTTCAAGAAAGAAATCCTATGTGCAGATTCTACTGGGCATTTTCTGTGCCGCTTGGCCAAACTAAGACCTCTTAGTTTTCCTGCTTTGTTAAATTATATGTCGGTCTAGAGTTATTTGAACAAACTGTTCTTTGTTTATAAGTCTTTCGATTTATTCTGGAAATAATTTAGTTATACCCCAACTGAACGTTAATTAAAATTTAAATTCTTTTCTTTTTAGGTATTTCTGCAACTCAACAAAATGGAGACAACTGTCCAAAGGCATAGATATCCCTACGTCTGTCTTGCCTGTGGCCCCCGAGGAGTCCACAGCTCACTTCCTGGGGTCACAGCTGCCAGAGTGTGCGAAGACGGTGGGGTCTCACTGCAGAAGACGTGCACCTCACTCCCCACGATGCCTCCCACAGCTGTCCTGGCCCAGCCTCCCCATGTCCCAGCCTGCGCTGTAGGCAAGGCCCCATCCCCGGCCATGAAGGCCCCACGGAGAGCGCCCTATTGGGGCAGCAAGGGCTGTGAGAACTGGTCTCACCCCAAATTCCGGTTACACTGGAACTTTTTCTCTCTGTGGTTTCAAGGTTTTATGTTTTGAGGATGAAGACCCACATGTAATTAAAAAAAAAAAAATCCTAGTACCAAGTAGCTACTGGCTAGCATTTATCAAGCCCTACAAGGCTAATAAGCTTGCTATGATCTTTACATGCAATTTCTTTTTTTTCTCCTCAGAGCACACTTAGGAGGTAGAACGAGTTTATTCCAGTTTTGAAGATACAACTAAAGCCTAAAGCCAAGTGGCTTGTCCAGAGCCACACAGCCAGGAAGGAGCCAAAGTACATTTGAACTTGAGACCCACCTGGCCCCTCTGGGAGACCCACGTCCCAGTCCTGCCCTTTCTTCTACATTCCGTGGACAGAGTGTGGCTCTGAGGCTTGAGCGGGGCTCCAACATAACCCGCACGAATCTGACGAATGGTACGGTCTACCAGTCAAAGCACAGAGCAGCCCCGTCTCCCACGCTGAGCTCTGCAGGCTGCTCTCCAAGCGTGCGTGAACCCAGGGGGTAGAGTCAACCAATTCAAAAATTTGGCCAGACCGCTGGACAGCTCCTACCCCAGAGACACACACGCGTGTGCTCAGAACACCCCTATGCACTGCTCCCGCCTGTCTGGCTGTGGGACCCACACCCGAGGTCCCGGGATGATTCGTGGACGTGGCTATTCCCGGGAGAAGCAAACACGTTCTTTCGGTGAACGAACGTCACACAGTCCAGCTCGCCATGAACCTGTGATGTAGTTAGTGGCACTCCTGCTTCACCTGTGAAGCTGGGGGCTCAGACAGCTGAAGTGACCTCCTGGTCCTGGGCCACAAGCCCAGATGCCCCCCTCGGTGTGACACACCACCCCGGCCTCCCTGTTGGCCCGGACAAATGGACTGTGTCATCATCCCACAACTGTCCCTGGGGGCTCCTGCACAGCTCATCTGAGGAAGGCCTCTTCCTCCCCAGGGTGTTTCGGTAAACCTCTCCCCCAGCCTCTTCATCTGCTCGAAATAGCACCGGCTTGCTTGTGCCTCCGGCTTTACGAAGTTGCCGTCCATACACCAGCACAGCCTGGGATTTCAAAAGGGACCTGGAGAAGAGTTCCAGGAACTCTGTCTGTGGATGGGGTTCCTCACTGCCCCTCGGGACTTCCCGGGTCATCGTGGGACCTTCTGCACTTTGTTTCCCAGAGCCCACCAGCCTCTGTCACCTATGTGCGCAGGCCGGCCTCCCTGTAGAGGGGCCCCTGCAGAGGTCCTGCCTGCCCAACACTCCCTTCCTCCACCGGAGCAGCCGTTGTGGAGAAAGGAGCCAGGAGCCTTGGAGGCCGAGTGTGTGTGGCCTGCAAGCTCTGTACTGTGTCTCTGTCTCATCTTGATGCCTATCTGTACGCTTTCCAACTATCATCTGTCTGTCTGCCTGTCTCTACCCAATGCCCAGCCACCCGTTTATCTACCTGTTTATCCGTCTCTCTCTTTCTCTGTAATCTTCCGCTGTCTACAGCCTTCATCCGTCCGTAAGTCTGTCATCAGTCCATGTCTGTCCAGCTACCACCTACGTCCATCGCCCCTCCATACCGCACAGGGATAAACACTGTACATGTCTATTTCACACACACCGGTCATATGTATGTCTCACACCCCCCGTGCGACGCACTCTGATCGTGCGGTCTTACTTTACAGCCAGGGACTGGCCGGCCTGGCACAGCAGCTAAGAGCAGAGCTTTTGGAATAACCAAGTCCCGAGCTTCACTCCCAACTTCCTTCCTTACTGGCTGTAACCAGTGCCCTGTGTGTGCCTCAGTCTGCACACCTGTCAAGCGGGCTGACGGCAGCACGGTGGGCGCTTAGCGGGTCATGTGTCTTGGTGGCTCAGCTCCGTTCCTGGCACCCATGGGCTCAGCGGGCGGGAGCTGCTGTGCTTCTCCCCTGGGGTATTTTAGTTGTTCTGGGGGATCCTGGAACTCTAGAAGCACCTTCCGGGGTTATTCCTTCTGATGTTGATTCCAGGAGACCCCACAAGTCTTCCTCGAGGCCCCTTCCTTTTCTCTGACCTGGTGCCAGGGCCAGCTGTGTGTGGGTGGAGAAGGAGGGAGGTCTGCTTAGCGGGGCCCCCGGCACTGGCTGGTCTCCTGCGTCCCTCCTTCCCGGCAGCACTGGGCAGTAACTGCCTGGGCACGGCTGATCAGCATTCGTCCTGATGGACAGGGACCCCTGGGGGCTGTCCCCGTCCTCACGCACCCACACTACTTCACAAAGATGGTCATACGCCCAAAAGCGCTCAACACGCAGAAAAACACGTTACATCATTTCTACCAGGTAGCAGAAAATGAGTCCGTGGAATTCCGTAACACACATTCTTCTGGAGTTCCCACGTGGGCGATCACGGAACGGGGCAAAGCAGCAAAATAGGAATTTTATGGGTGTGGCTGAAACCATCCCTCGGAAAAAATGCAAATCTCTCACAGACCGATTGCTCCCTTCTCATCACACGTGGTGGGCTCGAAAGCAAAACAAAAAAAAACCCCAAAACCCCATGAGAAAAGCTACCCTTTAATCTTTTATGAGTTGTTCCACGACCGGATTCCTCATCCAGAAGATGTGTCTGAACGCTTCTGGCTGGTTATGTCTCCTGCGTTCCCCGAGCAGACCCTGCTGAGGGCCGGCTGGGTCCCCGCGCCGGGGGCACAGACCACGGACCAGAGCACATGTCCCAGAGGGAAGACAAAACGTGCCCTAAACGTTGGGTTGTGGGAGCAGCAAGTGTGTTGAGCATGAGTCTCTGTGTTACGCGTGATTTAAGGTCATCACTATCTAATGATAAAAGAAAATCCTAGCGGGCAAAGAGGGCACTTTGACTGGACTCAGAGTGGGTCTCGATCCCAAGGGACAGAGGCTGCAGCAGGGACGGGGCATCTGGCATCTGCCTCCTGGGCACTCTGACAAGTGAGGGGACAGGGTGTGCTCTCTGTGACAGGGGCCATGGGCTACGGTGAGGAGACATGGTGTGTCAAAGCTACAGATCAGGACTGGCCAGGGCCGGGGGCCAGAGGCTGCTCTCTTCCTACGCGGTGTGATAGAGGCAAATGTGTGAGGTGATGGCCTCTGGCCACTGGCCTCCATTCCTGGCCCTTTTCCCCAGCCCATAGCTGGAGTGGAAGTTGTGGCCACTTGGAGATGTGGTCCATGGCAATGCAAGGCCTGTGGCAACATCTTACAGAATCTCGGTGCTTTTTGTCAAAGCCAGAAACTCACACGAGTATGTTAATATGCTACAGACTCAGAATTTTGCCGGTTTTCCCATGAATGTTCTTTCTCGCCTGCAGGATCCAATCCCCAAGACCACCTTGCACGTACAGGAGCGGGAACAAAAGAACGCGGCACCTCAAAAGCAGCCTCGCTCAGGGCAGCACAGCCCAGCCTAACGGAAGGCCCAGGTGCGCCAGGAACGCTGCAAGACGGGGAGCCCCGGACCGAGAGCCCACTCCACTGCGTGGGGCAGGGCCTGCGGGAGGCCGCAGAGCTCCCGGGGGCGTGGGATTCCTCTGAGGCTCCCTCAAAGACTGGAGAAACTGACAGGTCTCCCTAAGACAGGATACCCCCTTTTTCATTCACGGAAAACCCAAAGAAAAATCACGGATGCCCAGGGAAGCCACTGACATCACGGTCAGGGAGTCACCCAGGCTCTTACCTGCCCCAGGAGAGTCTCGTTAACTGACATACCCAAGTCACCTGCCTGTTCTCATCTCAGCTGATTCAGTACCGTTGGCGGATTCTAGAAGCTTCTCACACCCTGAAGCTAAAAAGCCTAATACAGCCTATTTATTTTTAAGTTACATCCTGGAGCAGACACATCCTTCCCTGGAAAAGCTTTCCCATCCCAGTGTCCCAGCCGGGGAGGGGACACAGGGTGGGCCTGCGGCGGGGGTGGCACGCTGACCGCCCACAGCACCCCAGCCCTGGGACCCTACGGCACGACGGGTCCCCTTTCCCATGTCTCCGAACCAGGGCGTTTGTGACTTGCCTGGGGTCAAACAGCCAGTGAGGAGCCAGTCAGTTCGGCTGGCGTTCCAGGTGTCACCCAGCACCCTCTGCAAGGGTGACAATGCCCGGCGACCCCCGCACGCACAGCAAGAGGCCGACCCTGCCCTCTCACTGCAGCTCTGCAACCCAAGACGCTCTTCCTCTGAGTGAAAGAACAGGACTTTCGCCAGCCACCCTCTGGGTCACGACAGCCCGTCACATCGTCACCAAACACAGCGTCGACGGTGAATGCATGCCACGCCTCTGCTCTTCCCCGGAACCGTCTCTATTACTTAACGGAAGCGAGTCTCCCGTGTTTTATCCTCACCCCAGAAAGACAGTCCTTTAAATTATACTATTTCAGCAAAGTCTTTGTTTTCTATTCTAGAACTTTTCACTTCCCCATCCCCTCTCTGGCTCCAAATATTCCCAAGGGCACTGCACGGGCTCCATCCCCTCTGTTCACCCTGCACGGCCACGTCGAGTTCCGCGATGCCATGATAAATTCCTCGTGTTCCTGAATGTGGCCAAGTCATCCCGGCCACCAAGGGAGGCGCGCTTTACCGGCCTGCATAGACAGGGTATGTGCTTCCTGCTCGGTCTTCCACTAACGGGGGGAGCCCTGTGCTATCTCCCCGCTTCCCAGGGGCCCCAATTTTGAACGAGAGGACTAATGCTCTTGGAAACTGGGGGGAGAAGTGGTCTCGCGGATTCCTACACAGAGCACTGGAGCAGCGCAGGACTACGCCTTCTTCGCAAAAGATCTACCGGCCAAAAGGAGAAGAGAAAACCTCACCAAGTATTGCCTTTGGCTTTGGCCTGGGGGACAGGGAAAGGTGTGGCTGCTTGCAGGAGCCTCAGGTGAACCTTCCAGGGCCTGGAGCGCACCTGCAGGCCGTGTAGAGCCCAGCATCTCCCGGGGGGCACAGCACCTGCACCTCCAGGCCTCCTGGCTGCACCCCAATACCCGTGAGCATGGAGAGTGTGTGGCCAGTGTCCCAGCTGAGGTCGTGAGTCAGCCCAGCTTCCAGAGTCACACGAGACTGGCCTCTCAGATCTTCAAAGCTGCTGCCCCATCTCTCAAGATAAGCCACAGTGTTCTGCAGAGCGAGGGCTTTCCGGTCCCCAAGGAGGCTCCGCCTCGGCAACCTTCCCTCATAGGCCCAGATGCCCGGCGCCTTGCTCCCTACCAGGCTCTCCTCATCCTACAGCCCCCGCTCTGCAGGCTCACGTCCCTGCCTACGAGCCCATTGTGTGTGTGGGGGAGGGGTGGCCGGGACTCAGGGCTCTGGTGTGCGCCAGCACGAGGTGGCAGCTCATTGTGGTCCCAGGGCACCTGGCTTCCGGGTCCGGCATAGCCATGCTGATGCCACGAGGCCCCATAGAATAGGCGGTGTAGAAAGGAACTCAGTGCCCTGGCACATTCTCGAGGCAGGACGCCTTCAGGAAGGGCAGCGCGAACAGCAGAACACATATGTCCATGCTGGGCCCTGACCTCAGGCTGGCCAGTGGGATTTCCGCTTCCTTCTCCCCCTCTGGACACCGGACCTCATCGCTTTGACGTCGCTCTGGGCTCCTGCTCTTCAGAACAGAGCAGTGGGGAGGAGGAACGCTATTTCCCTTTCCAGAAACCAGTGTGTGGGCTTTACTCTGGGTCACCGTCAAGAGCAAAGAGGGAACGGGACCAGAGACGCAAACACTGGAGCTCAGGAGCGTCCTCACGACTGACCTGCAGTCTGACCCTGGGTACTCAGTGGGCAGGGGCTGGGCTCAAACCCCACACCTGCACTTACAGAGAGACCACGAGCAAGCTGTCTAGACACTGTGTGCCTCTGCTTTCTCATCTGTAAAATGGGGTGACAATAGCAATTGTTTCCCAGGAGGGGTACACACGAATAGGCAAATAAAAAATAATTATCGAATAACTCTCTACTCTCTCTTTAAAAAAGGGAGGGGGGCGCCTGGCTGGCTCCGTTGGCGGAACGAGCAACTCTTGGTCTCAGAGTTGTGAGTTCAAGCCCCAACTCAGGTGTAGAGATTACTTACAAATAAAGCCTTTAAAAAATTAGTTGTCTGCTCTCTTCGATAACCATTTTTGGCTGCTTCTGCTATAGTGCCCTTCAAACTACAAAGGGCAGCTCTTTTTACTGACTTGACTTACTCTTGGGGACGAGTCCTTATCACAAATGGGTAATGAGACAGGGTTCTTGAGCACAGTGAACAAAGAGGGGAGGAGGTGAACTTGCCACAGATAAGAGAGATTTCTCAGTGGATACAGCTGAAGATCAAGGCATTATTTCATGAGTAACCGCTCAAAGCCAATGGTCAACAAGAAGTTAATAAGTAGGAGATCCACTGTTGAATGTAACACACTGTGTATTTGTTGAAGAATAGACACCCCCACGCCTACAGGAGAAGGACTCAAAATGGCAAGTGACTCCAACTGCCTCCCAACCCAATGTTCTAATTCAGTGGCTCCCAAACTTTGGTGTCAGGTAGAATACAGACTCCCAGGCTCCAAGCGAGACAGTCTGATCAGAAGATGTAGATTCGGAGGAGAAAGAAGAAGATCATCTAGATTCAGAGCAGAGGTCTGAAGTTCTCAGCAGCCCCCCAGGTGGGTGGGGGGTCCAGGCCGAGCGCTCCGAGGTGCACTGTCGGACAGGAGATGCTCTCCGTCCACCCAACGGTCTGACAGCAAAGACTCAGGTGGGCTGAGCAGGGAAGAGGTTTTGGATGAAGGGACAGAGGTTGCCGCCCGCCCCCCAGTAACAAGCGTGGGGATGTTCTCTCTCCTGTTCTAGGTGTGGAGACTGGGATTCAGGGTTTCCAAGACCAGGGCACAACGTTGATTAGTAGCCCGGTGTTCCGACCCCAGGCTCTTTCCACCAGTTTTAGGATCAATGCCAGAGAAAATTCGCCAGGCTTTCCCCATCCCCAGGAAGGAAAACAGGGGCTTATGAAAGTGGTTCTAAGGGCCAAGGACTGTGGAGATGAGAAAGCCCAGCCAGGCACACACTCCCAGTGTGATTCAGAGCTGTCCTGTCTACCCTCTTCCTCCTCTGAGCTGCGCTTGGAGAACACTTTGGCCTGGCATGTTCCAGTGAAGGTCTACGGACTCCTTCTGACTTCCCAGTCTGGCCTGAACTGGAGCAGAAGGCAGAAAAGGGAGGATAAAGGTTCTTTCCAAGCTCGAGTACCTCTTTTTCCCTCACTGACTTTAAAATCTTTGTTTGACACGAGGACCAGGACAATGAAAATAACAGAATTTCAGTCCAACCGGCTGCCCCCGGTCCCGTGTGACGGTGGTCACGGGGAACCCACAAGAGCCACCTGGGAAATCCATTAAGAGGGCAGGGAGAGTGGGGTCTGGGGCACACCGTGGCTTCCACCCGTTTTTGTTCCCAGTTTAAACATCTGTGTCCACAACCAAGGGATGGCCTTATTGCGTCCAGCTTAATGCAAGTGGCTCCAATCATTTAAACACCATTTACACAATCCCACAGTGCCATCCCAAGTGCACCAATACCGGAGCAGCCCTGAATGCACCTTAGCCCCTCCCTCCCCGGCTGAGACCTGGTAGGAAACTGCAGGGTTTCTGCGGTTGTTCACTCACAGGGGTTAACTCCAGGGACACTGCGGTCCCTCTCTCTCCTCCTCGCCCCGCCCATTCCCCCATGCCTCTCATTGAAAAGCCCCAGAAAACTCTCTGCCAAGGATGGTACCCAGACACCAGCTTCCCAGTGCCACAAACACATTTCTTCTCCGAGCCCCGGCGTCTCCACCACCCCAGGACGGACGGTCTTCCCTCTAGGAAGCCGGGGATTCGCTCTAGTTCAGGAGAGGACGCCTCGGGCTATGGTTTAAACTGTTGGCTCTCGGGGGAGGGCCACCGCCTGTTGCACACGGGATCCAAGTGGGGAACCCAAGGGAAGGCACACTTGAGACGTTCTCTGGGCAAAGCGAGCGCTCGCGGAACCTGGGCTGGGTCAGGGCTGCACGCACACACGGGGCGCACACGCACGCACTCTCAGGTGAGCACGCACGAGCTGCCTTCCGGCAAGGCCACAAGGTGTCCCTTCCACTCCCCCGGCGCACGAATCAGAGCCCATGAGCCAGACCCAGGACTTACCGCCAGGACGCTCTGGGCCAGGAGCCCCACGGTCACAGCCCCCAGCAGCAGCCACCTGGATGGGAGAGAGAGGGAGAGCGCCATGAGCGGGTGGCCTCGGCTTGGCAGTTCCTGAGTTACACGCAGGGACCCCCCGCGCAGGACCCACGGGGACGCGGCAGAAAGTCGCTTACCGCCGCAGGGCAGGGCTGGACGCCGAGCACTGGTGTCTGTCCATACTCCCGATCCCGTCACTCCGGACTCCGCGCGGTCTCTCCAGCTCTGGAGGGCGAGAGACAAAGCAGGCTTAGCAGGGGCTGGGGAGGGAGCATCCTCGCCGCAAGCCTCCTTCCACAAGACGCGGGAAAGCGGGGCGCGCCCCCGCATCCCTGCAGGGGTGACAGAGAGCCGCCCCGAGACCGGACAGGAGAAGGGGGAGCCTCCCACTTAGGCCCTGCTGGGCGCCGCTTAGCGGCGGCCGCTCGGTGACCTCCCCCACTTCAGCAGAAGTGCGCGTAGCGCCCTGCCTGCGTCGGGCGCCCCAAGTCCCAGCCCCAGCCCGGGTCTCCGCGTCCTCGGGGTCGCCCTCACCTCGCGCCCGGCGTCAGGGGCCGTCCGCGCGCATCCGCCGCTCCGGGGGCGCCCGGCCGCGGCACACGGGCAGCGCGGTCGCCCTCGCGGGCCCCCGGGTGCCGGCCCGGGTCCTCGGTCCTCCGGCCGGTGGGCGAGCGCGGGGGGCGCGGGGTCGCGCGGCTGCCGCGGGCGGGTGCGGAGCGCGGAGCCCTGGCGTCCCGGCGCGCGGCGGCCACAATCTCCGGGCCGCGCGCTCCCGCCGCCTCTTACCCGCGCGGCAGGGTCCTCCCCTTTGAGACGCCGCCCGCGCGCCGCCGAGGGGAGGGGGCAGCGCCAACAAATTGGGGAGCTCGCCGGGCCGCGCTCAGGTCTCCGCCGCGAGCCGCCGCGCCCCGGACGGTGCGCAGCGCTCGCGTCCCGGCCCTCCGCTGCTGAGCCGCCCGCCGCGGCCCCCCGAGCGCCCGCCGCCGTCCCCCGCCGATCCCCGCCGGTCCCGGCCGCCCCGGGCGCACCACCATGGTGCCCCGGCTCGGCTTCTGGCTGCTGCTGCTGGCCGCCGCCCTCCTGCTCCACGAGGAGCGCAGCCGGGCCGCTGCGAAGGTGAGTCCCCGGCCGGCTCCGCTCCCCCGGCGTCCCGCCCCGCGCCTCGGGCGCCCCGCGCGGCCCCTTTGTCCCCGGACCCAGCCGCCCGCCCGCCCCTCGGGGGTCGCGCGTGGCACGGCCAGGTGCCCTCTCCGCGCGGGCCCCCGCCAGGGACCCCTGTGGGCTGCCTTCGCGCATCCATTAGGGAGCCTCCTTTGTTGTGGGCTGGGTGGGGACGAGGTAGAGGACCTCTCCGGGCCCTGGGCAAGCGGAGCAGAGCTCGGGGCGCACCGCGCCGGGCGATGGTGCCCGGGAGTCTGCGGGACTTGAACTCGCGCCGCGGAGGCCTCAGCGGCCCGGCGCCCTCTCCTGCCCTGGGCGCCCTGGTGGGCCGGGGGCAGGCTGGGTGGGCACGCGCGCCCCACGCTGCTCAGAGCCCCACGCTTGTGCCCGGGAGTCGCTTTGGGCGTGTTTCTCCCGTTCTCGGGCGACTCTGCTGGTTGATGCTGAGCAGTTGTGGGCCGTTTGCCTGGAAACAGCTGTCTCTCTTGCTTTCCCACGACTTCTCCCTCCAGCTGAAGCCCGCTGGAGGACAGAAGTGGGGCGTTTGTGAGCGGAGCTTTAAAAAGTTACCAAACCCCACTCGTTGCCTTTTATTAAAAAAAGCTATAACCACATCATAGTTGAGTATGAAACTAACATGAAACTCCATCTTATTGTTCTAAGCACAAATTGTTTTGCTAGTTTTCACTTCCTCGGGCTGTGTGCTTGCCGGAAAGGATCCCGGAGCTGGGCTTGCAGGAGGAAAGGCTTCCAGCTCTGGAAGGTCCTTGATGCACTTTTATTCTTTCTTTCTTTTTTTTTTTTCTTTCCCCCTCAGACAGAATAAAGACCTCGGCGGGTCCTCAGTGTGCCAGGCTTGCAGACAACACCCTGAGAAAGTGTGGCTTCTAAAGGCATTTTGTACCCACCCCCCCCGCCTCAATGTTTAAAAATTATTTTGTTACTTTCCGCACTTCCCAGTCACTCTTGTACTGTTCCAGACCCTCATCTAGCTCATCGTGTACCCACTCATGGCGCTCTCCCTCCTGCTCCCATTCAGGTGGTTGCTTTTACATTTTGTTTGTTTATTTGTTTGTTTGTTTGTTTTTAGTTGTCTTCGGGAGGGATGGTATTCACCGACTCTTGCTTGTAAAATCAACGGGACGGGTACCTGCCAGAGTGAGCTGGTAGTGTGCACGCCCGTCTCATCCCAGGGCAGGGCTGACTCCTTACTGGCAGCTCCTTCATTGGGTGTCGAAAGGGCTGGTGATCACAGCAGCAATTAAGGGCAGATGCTTCTCCCAGCCCTGAGCCCAGCCAAGCACCGGACACAGTGGTTCAAGCGCTCTCCAGTAACGATGACAAAATACTTTGAGAGGAGGAATCTCCAGAGCACTTATTTGGGTGTAGAAACATTGACCCAAAGATGTCATACTTCCAAGGAGAGATTGCTAAATTCGATGGCAAGCAAATGAGAGAAAGTTCTCTATTTGGAAATAGGAACCTCTGCTTGGACTTAGATTTTCTAACTGATAATAGTAGCAAAGCAAAGCTGATTGTAAGAACTAGCTTCAGCTGGGACTTTAAAGAACAAGCCACACACCTATGGGAATGCCTGTTCTTGCCTGGGAAATCAAACTCACTACTGTTGTGTGGGATTATTCTCCTTTAATTATTCTCTAAGGCCCAAGCACATTCCTGTCCACTGGCTTGGCTCTAAACCTCAAGGTGTCCCATAGTGTTTTAAGCTCTGGGTCACGTGTTTGGACACTCTCTGATCGATCACCAGCTGACTCAACATTATCTTTACACTTAATTTTTCCTGTCTTAGAGAGATATGGATATGACATGGATGTCAAGAAAATCTGTTTAAAAATAATTGTCTAATTTTTAAAAAGCATTTCACTTTTCATATCATCAAGAACTTTTTTTTTCTTTTCTTTCTTTCTTTTTTTTTTTTTTTGCTTACCACTTTCCAAAATTACCTGTTAAGTACCACAATTTGAAATAACTTCAACACAGATCCAGGCAAAATACATTTAAAACTACATTGTGAATAATAAGTCACTGCCATCAGTCCATCAAATCCTTACTCAGAAGCCACCCCGAAGGGTTCTAGGGTTACCTGTGCCTTTGAAAGAGAATGTGATTCACACTTTACCTGCATTTGTACCTATCCCAACATTGCCCCCCCCCCCCCCCCCGTGCTGGGCAAGCATTGCCCCCCCCCTCCATTTGAAAGGCTCTTTGATTTTATATTTGACCCTATCTGCCATGGTCATATTGTTCATTTACTAGTAGATGGATTTTCTAAGCCAGTGATTTTCCCCCATGCCCAGTCTATCCTGATTCCCCTCCCCAACTTTTCTTTCTGAGGCAAGAAGGGAGGAGGAGGGGACAGGCCTGAGCAGAAGCGCCCCGGTTGCGGGTGCCCTGTGTTCTCAGTCCTGCAGTCAGACCGGAGGGAATCGGAGGGAAGCATCCCCACCGCACGAGCCTCGAACTCCTCTCTCACTGTGTCACCCCCTCCCCCCTTAGGGGGAGACTTAGTCCCCTAAGACTCAACATGAGACTTAGTCCCCATGTTGAGTATGACTCTGTTCTGTTGCAAAGGGAATTGAAACAAGAAGTCCAAGCTCTCCGTCCGGCCCTTGGCGGCACCATCAGCCCAATACACCGGAGGGATACAGCCCAAATCATTAGGTTCCTCATCTGTGGAATCAGTCCAGCCGGAAGGAGTAATGCATGTAAACTGCGTGTTGCAGGCGCGGCCCCCACAGAATTATCGGCCGCGTAAGTTCATCACATACACCAAGAGCAAGTGTGGTTTAAAACTGTCCGCTCTTAGTAGGCCGATGAGCTGGGAGGACTCCCTCCCCGGACGCCTCAGTCAGGCGGACCTGACCCTTCTCCTGGGGGCGGCCCCTTCTGTCCTTTTCCCCGCGCATGCGCCCTGAGCCCTCCCACGCGCCTGCGCTCTGGCTGGCCTGTGACCGGGCATGGGCTCGCCCTGCTGCCAGGCCACTTGCACTTGGCAGGGCCGCCGAGCAGCACGCGGGCCGCCGAGCAGCACGCGGGCCGCCCAGGCTGGTGAGTGTCACAGTGGCCAGCTGCACGGGACGCAGAGACGCTTCCAGGAGGACACCCCGCCTCCCGCTCTGAGGGGGACGAAAATCTATAAGGTCAGCGTCGCTGTTTCCATGAGCTGTGAGGGCCGTTACGCTCGCAGGTGCCGCCTGTTCCTAGACCAGCAGCCCCTGCATTTGAGAACGACACGGAGGCTCCCTCCTTTGAGAAACCCAGATGCCACGTCTTCTGTTACCAGCCGTGGTAGCTGACCTTTCCTCCCAGAGGGGTAGAGACACGAAGGAACAAGGTCTGGGAGATGGTGGGAAGAGGCACCAGCTCCCAGCAGGGCCCTGACTTGGGGGTGTCCCCTCTCCCCAGGCTGCAGGTACATTGGGGTGTTTGGAAGGTTGCCGCATGGATGGCTGCTTCTAGGCTGCAGTGCCTTTAGGAACTGACCCAGAAAACGTAGCCTCACTTGGGCAAGGACATGAGGGAATTCACAAAACCCATTATTCATTAACAAGACTGTTGGCAAATGTCTTGGGACTGGTCAGGATGGTCATCGCTTCAGGAATTCAGTTACTTAGTGAAGAGCTAGTAAGGATTTTGCAGACAAATGAACCCACCAGTGCCTCTCTGGGACAAACCCTTTGAGAAATCCAGAGGGCGTCAAAAATTGAGTGAGTTCTAACACTTGTTTGGAAGAAGTATAGACAGTGTTTGTTTTAACATTTGTTCCAGAAATTTGAAAAGGATTAACCTCATTAAAATGCCTCTCAAGCAGATTTGGTATTTTTGCATTCTTGAGATAGAGTAAGCAAAAGCAACAATAGAACGCCGAAAATAATACCATTAGGGCATTGTTCTTCCTGCTATTATTAAACAACCACTAAAAAATGTCGACTATAGAACAATACAAAAGACATATTCCTACTATTCTCAGGCGTACAATGAGAGAGGATATAAACCAGAACACGTTTCAATGGTCAATTTCTTTGGAGGCACCGAACACTGTTAAGAATTACTTGGGGTTAATATTTTTATAGTCTGGTACACGGTGAACTGGTTCCATCCTGTGTTTCCCTCCATTGTTCTCCTGGTTGTGCTCTAGTGACATGTGTCTCTCCTAGATTTCCTCCTGTTTCTCCCTTCTTCCTCTGTCCAGGCCCTCCGCATGGGTGTGCGATGGGGTCCAGCCCGCCGGCTCCTCTCCTCTCTTCTCCTCTCCTCTCTCCGCTCTGTGCTGTCTGCCCTCTCTGGCTGGGAAGATCTGCTCTTGTGATCCCATGAAGAGGGCTCCAGACCTTTTTCTTGAAATGCAGCCTAGGATCTTTGCGTTCCCATGGGTCATGTCACCTTGGCTTTAGTCTCAGACTTAGCAAACGTGTTCAGAGCTGAACTTATAGTCTTACCCAGACCGACTGCCCCTTCCCACTGTTGCCTTGTAGTCGCCGATGCCCCAGTATCTCCTCACACTCAGCTCAGACACGATGACTTCCCCTAGAGGAAATCTCTTTTATCCTGTCTCTTTTTAACCTCCATGTCACTCAGTCGCCAAGGCTGCCATGTCTTCCTCCTGTGGGCTTCTCTGCATCCCCGCCTGCTTTCTCCTCCCATGGCTGCAACCCCCTTCCAGGTCTGTCCGCCTTGAGCTAGGGTTGCAGGAAACGCCTCCTCGTTCCTGGGCTCCCTCCAGCCCAGTCCTCGTGTTGCTGGGTGGCTACTTGTCTCTAGGGATCCATTTATGACCACCGCATTCCCCTGAGGGGCTACCTCATGTCGAACCGCAGCTTCCCTTCTGTTCCATGCGCTGGTTTCTATTTGTCTTTTGATAAAGACTTTCTCTTTTATAGAGTAGCTTTAGGTTGAGAGGAAGGTGCAGAGATTTGCCCATATCCCCTCCTTCCCTGATGCGAACACAGCCTGTCCTCCATCAGTGTCGCCCACCAGAGTGGAGCATTTGTCACAATGGGTGAGCCTACAGTGACGCATCATCATCTCCCACGTTGCATGACGGTCACTCTCGGTATTGTGCAGTCCATGCGTGTGGAGGGGTGTGCAGACATGTCATCACTGTAGCGTGACCCAGAGACTTCAAGACCCCCCGTGCTCCTCCTTCCCCCGTACGCCTGGCAACCGCTCCTCTGACTGTCTCCATAGCTTGACTTTTCCAGATGTCCTAGAGCTGGAATCAGATGGGATGTAGCCGTTCACACTGGCTTCTTTCACTTGGTGATACGCGTTCAGGTTCCTCCACACATCTTTTCGTGACCGGATCATGACTGTCTTGTTGGCGTGGAGTGATGCTGCCTTGCCTGGCTGGACCACGGATTCTTTGTCCACGCACCCCCGAGGGCCATCTTGGTGGCTCCCACATCCTGGCGGTTCTGAATAAAGCTGCTGTGGACAGCCAGGGGCAGGTTTCTGTGCGGACAAAAGTGCTCCACTCCTTGGGGTGCACGTGATTGCTGGTTAGTGTGGCAAGAGTGTGTTTAGTTTTGTGGGTGACCACCAAACACCAAACTGTCTCCTGAAGCAGGCTGCGCCATTTTGCCTTCCCGCTAGCAAGAAGTGAGGGTCCCTGTGTCTCTACATCCTCTCTGGCATTTGGGGTCATCAGGGTGGGGTTCTGGCCTCTCTCCACAGTAGGGATCTCATGGCTGCTTTGATTTCGCCCTTCACGATCTGGATCTGTGAAGTTTATCTTCGTGGCTCGCCAACCTGTTGGCTGGGTGATTGCACGAAGGACTAGTCTCTGTGTTCCATGGGGTGATGTCATCTATTTGAGCCTCAGGTCCCTAATCTGAGAATACAGTGTCCTTGGAAACCTTCACGTCACCTGGTGTGGTCGTGCCCCCAGAGCAGCTCAGTGCTCAAGCCATGCTGGTGGTTCTCGCTGCCCTGTGGCTGGGACCGCAGTGTCTCATGTCTGTTCCTCTGACACCCCTGATGATTCTGAGACGCTGGAGGACCCAGCTTCGCTTTAAAATTCCCCCACTATGTGCGGGGGGTGCCTGCCCCATGGAGAGACCTCACCAGTGACTTGTAATTGTAAAGCTGATGCTTCTGGCCGACATTCACTCGCCAGCCCTGGGAGAGCCCCGGTGGGACTGTGCATGGGCCCACGTGAGCTGGTGGCAGTGTTAGGGAACAGAAAGGGAGTTTTTGCCAGACGAAGGTGTTTCCTCTTAATTTGGAATTTGGAGTAGTTACTCCACCCCAGACTAAACACGACTTGGAAATATACACAATGCTGAACTCCTTATGTAAATAGTTTATTCCGTGGTTTAGTAATATTCCTAGCTTTGCTATTCTTGATTTTTAATATGTGCACTATGAGAACAGCTGATGGCCTCTGAGTTTTAAGGCTTGCAAGGTTTGTTTTAAGAGCAAAGATAAAAGCAGTGCCCCGTCAGATACTGAAGGGATATTTCACATACCACGAGGCTTTTGCCTATCGGTTGGTTTTATCTCTTGCTGATAAGGGACAGTTCTCCGGCCCCTTCATCTTTTACTGCTCTTAGAGTCACCACTTCGTTCAGAGTTGTGGAATTACTGTTGTTCACTCTGGAATAAATACCTCTGTGTACCGTGGACATTTCTTTCTTGCTCACACAATGGCGAGTGATAGTGGCTGTGAACCGGACCAGGCCACTGTGATGTCACCGGCTTTGTTCGCATCTCACCAAATACACTGACGGTCGGAGAAGCCATGTGTACACTCGAGAGAGAGAGGCGAGCTGTTGAAGTAAATGTCCAGCCCAGCTCAGTGTTTGGAGACCTGATATTCCTCTATTTGAGGTTTCGTTAAAATTGTTTAAACGGTTGAGTCTCTGCTCTAGAAAGTAAACCTATTCCTTCATGAAGAACAAAACCCGAGATTTTCTGGTTGTAACTCCCAGTATCTCCAAGAGCTCTTTGCACAACTTTTTCATAGGAGCCACTCACACCTGGAGAAGACGGAGGTTCGGAGCGCGTGGGTCGTGGGACACAGGGACATGTCTTCACTTTGGAGCCGTGAACCTTTCCTAATGGGTTACTCCTTTATTTCTATTAAGGAAATAGTAACATATATTTTAATCAGCAGAACATTGACTAGTACATCTCTAACAATGTTTTTCATAAAGTATGCTTGTAATTCTTGTAATACGAGAAAACAACCACAGTTTATTCTAAAACCCCACAATTATCCTTTGTAACCAGTCAGCAGTTTTGAGCACGGGAGTATTTTTTCCTATATCATCCAAGAGCACCAGCTTTAAAATGTCATTATAAATGTAAGTATCTCCTTTTCCTAATTAGTTTTAATTTTTGAGTTCCATTTTATAATTTTTTAAAAGATTTTATGTGTTTGTTGAAGAGTGCGAGAATGTGTTATAGTGCACACATGGCGGGGAGATGGGCAGGCAGAGGGAGAAGCAGGCTCCCCGAGGAGCAGGGAGCCCGAGCTGGGACTCGATCCCAGGACCCTGAGATCATCACCTCAGCTGAAGGCAGACACTTAACCCACTGAGCCACCCAGGTGTCCCCAGTTACAGAATTTTTTTAAAGAGTACAATAATATTTTAAAGGCTTGGATAAAAGCTTGAGTGAAGGTGTATCAGTGTCTTTTCTAACCTATTTTACATTTAGGGTTTTATTAGGGAAAAAAAAAAGGTCACAGGACCTGTAGTTTGGCCCACTTTTTGTAATGTCCATTTGATTTGACTTTATATCTTAAATAGTAGTAATTAGATATTAAGGGGTTAGTTTAATTTCAAGGACTCTAAAATTAGCCAGGCAAAAGAAGTGTCTAATTCTCTAGGAAACTTGGCCAAAGGGGTACACGCAGACAACTTGTTGGGAAGAGAATTGCAGCGTTTCAGACGCACCTGGAGAGAAGCTCCAGATGGGGTAGTGGGCACTGTCGTTGAACACGAGGGTGCTGGTTTGAGTCCCTGCTGTGTGACCCTCTGCCGGCGACCTCCCTCTCTCCACACACACTCTCTCCCTCTCTCCTCTGGACAATGGGGATGACCATAATGCCTCGCTCAGGGGACATGTCTGAAGATGACATGAGGTAATGTTTAGAAAGCACTTGTGCGGTGCTGGACACTCTTCTCTTTGTTAAACTAAAAACAAGTTCCGAGGAATAAGCAGCAAGTGTTTCTGTCATCAAGGAAGGCATCTTGGGGCTGGAGACCATAGAAGGGCACCTGTCCCAGTAGCTGTGGGACATGAGCTCCCAGCAGAATCTCCTGGAAGGCTTGGTGAAGCACAGACGCCAGGCCTCCCTCCTAGACTTTCTGATTCAGGGTTGTGGTGTGCACCTGAGAGTGGCATTTCTGCTCCAGAGATGATAGGTCTCGTCCATTCTCTTCCTCAGACAGGGACAGCTGCTCGAGGCACATGAGCTCTGAACCCACTGTTCTGGGACGTTGCTTTGCCTTCAAATACGAAGCTGAATTTAAAATGACTTTCATGATTCTCATTTTCTTCTCTCTTGTTGGTTGTGATTGCCACTGGTGAGCTCAGTTCTAGCCCTATGGTGCCATCTGAAAGGTGAGATGTGGGAAGAAGGTTCTAGAAGCATATGTATGGGGTGTCAGGATGCTTGAAAGTTCATTTGGAGGGGTTTGGCTGATGGGAATTGGGGGTGGCTGGTGCCTGGAGAAGGTGCTGGTCCCTTGTGGTCCCCCTCTGCTCCTCAGGACACAGGACATGAGTTTTCCCATGATTATCTACTTTAAGTCAGAGTTTTTGCCACCCTTAGGGCTCTGTTCTATGGAGAATGCACAGAGGCTGTTTGCCTAGGGACTGTACTGGCCAGGCCAGAACCCCAGTGGGCTGTGGGGCCGGCCCCGCCGTGGGTGACCGCCATGTCTGGCTGTGCCCACCTCCCCCCGCCCCCGCCACCTCCCATGGGTCCCTGCTACTTGGACTCCTCATGAGAAATTTCTGTTTTGTATCTTATTATGGCTAAATCTATTTCCTGGATATTAAAGACCATTTGGGGTTAGTGGTTTAAAATAACTCCTAAATTTTGGTCAGGAAATGGCCTATAAAATTAAGACAAACTTGCCAAAGTGGGAAGATGGGAAAAATACTACAATGTGAGTGGTTCAGCCTCTGTCAGATGGATTTCGGATAAGAACTCGAAACTGGTCTCAGCTCAGTTCCCCTCGCTGGTCGACTGGGGAGGATGCAGTCTTCATTACGGAGGGCGTGTACCAGGCAGGGTTCTTGGCACATCCCTTGTTCATCCCCTATCTTTAACAAACAGTTCTGCATGGAGACAGGACGCCAACAGCTGAGGCTTTTATCAGTTCCTAGAGCAGTAGAGCAGCTCTGAGCAAATAGCTGTTGGATGCCTTAGTAATAATTAGATTTTGTTCTTCCAAATACTGAAAATAATAAGATTGTATTTCTTTATTCAGGAATTTGGGCTCTTAAAACTTTAAAAAATTTTATAATGAATCATTTATTATTATTTCTTGTTGACCCTAGACAGCGTCCCGTCTTCCGTGGAGTTACCATCCATGGGTACATTATAGAGAAACATGGGTTTCTCTTGCCTGGATAATTCGTTTAAAACATACACAACTTTGAGCATTGTTTTAGGCTAGAAAGCAGATTTGTAATCCAAATCCTCCCCCCTTTTTTACAGCAGTGAAAGTAAAGAAGACTGAGAATTCACTTAAGCACATAGCATAGATCCATAGGTTCATAACTCAGTATCTTCCTTCTGGGACTCAAAAACCTGTTCAGTAAATGTGTGTTCAGTCTCACTCGAGGTCCGAAATGTCCAGCAGGGAGAATTGTTCTCATACTTTGTGTTCTGGTGTATGCTCATGGTAAGGGAAGAGTAGTTTTAATAGTGGCATAATAGATGTAATGCTGAAAACTTTAAACCTTCACTGTTCTCCGTTTTGCCCCCAGAATTTTCACTTAGGTTCTGAAACTCTAGAAAGATCACCACGGAGTCATGGACTGTGGGGCCAGAGCACATGGGTTTGAGTTCACCAGTAATGAGCGGTTGGACTGTGGGTAGCCTAACTCAGCCTCCCTGTGCTTTGGTTTTCTCATCTGAAAGTAGGAGTGACGATGTTACCCTTTATAGGATTGTTGTGTGGATAGCACACGCGATAATACATTTGAAGCTGGTCACTGAGGGACGGCCCTATCCTGAGCCCCAGACGTGTTAGCTCTTACTGATTCACTACTATGACATTGACCTGTAACTAAAACTACGCTGACTGAAATATACCTTTCTTTTACCTCTACGTCATTCCGTAGGATTCTTGGATAATTAGGATTATAATGATATTCATATATGTGCTTTAATTAAATAAATTTTTATTGCATAGCTGTAAGGGTCTCCTTCTATACCTAAAGAATTCCAAGGTGGGAAACTGGACTTTGAAGACAAAAATAAAACCAACACCAGCACATGGAGAAGAATGCGCCATAGTGGTTTCATCCAGGATGTGACTGAATTGGCAGTTTCGGGTTCTCACAAGAGGCCCTGAGAGTTGGTATTTGGTAGTCACTCTGGACGGGTGGTCTTCCATAGGTTTGGGTGGCCAGTGTGAAGTGATCACGGTTTAACAGAACGTTCTGCAAAGGTGGGAACCACTTTCCAGAACTTTCTCCCTGACCTTGTTCCAATGAGAAAGGGCATCTTTTCCTCGGCTGGAGAAATGGAAAGTTCTCAGAGCTTGGTTTCCTCAACTTCCTGAATGCACGCGATCTCTTGGACTCTGATTGTTGACTCTGGTAATTATTGTATCCGCTGGGTCCAGAGTTAGTGGGTCTCACTGAAGATGACAGCCCCGTCTTGTAGTGATAAATTCCTGTGGAAGCAGCCCGTGGTGCAGCTCAGCGAGCTGTTCTGACCTGAGCACCAAAGACTCTTTAAAAGATGCCCCTCTTGCTTTTAGAAATGGCTCAGCCTCGGAAATTCAACTTTCTTAAAAGAGCCATCAATATAAGGAAGAGAACCAAGGTTTTTTATAGGAAGTATTATCTATGTTGTATCTCTAACAGACCTTCAGGGTTGTTCCATTTATGTAGAAATGAGGAATTTCAAAATATCTGTAGAGTAGGGAAGGAGCTAGCTTGGTTCTCCTGTTGCCCTGGGAGTTATGCAAAGCTGGCTGGGCTTGAGGGAGGGCAAAGGCACCAAATGTGGAAATACCAGATGTAAGAAGCAGGACTTCAGAAAGCACATGTGTTTCTACAGTGTTCAGGACTTCCAGGCATTCTGATGAGAATGCATGTGTCACAATAGTGATGATGCAAGAATATTGTCCTTTGCCTTAAAATTGCTGTGCTCTGTGGCCAAGTCAGCAGCAACCTGTGTGAAGAGGTTTGATGAAACAGAAGGACAGGTGCTTTTGGAATCCACAGGGACGCATCCCAAAGACCTCTAGTTCCAAGAGACATAGCAGTTGCCCCCCCCAACCCCCCAGCAGCCCTGCGGGGCAGGCTGCTGTCAGATGCAACCCCACCAAGAGTGAAGAGCCCGTAACCGCTGTGCAGTGCGTCCTTGAACTTGGAGGAGTTCACGTCACAGTTGGCACGGGCGCTCTTTTCTGGGAGTTAAGCTACTTGGCAATTGAAATCCTGCCCTAAGGACAAGGTTTACCCCGTTTCCTGGGCAAAACCAATCTAGTTTGTGAATTAGAGATAAATGAATTAGAAACACGAAGACTGTTTCTATAAAAATACTGAGTGGCTTAAGAGAAGAAAACATAGGTCAGAGGTCTTGGCAAAAGATGTTGGCAGACTGTCCCTGGCAATTGGTAGTGCCAGTCCCCTATTATCTTGCAATTGGGGAATGCCATTAACACAAGGGGAAGATGTAACATAAAAATCACCGATGAAATATGTGATGTTGCAGAGGCTTTTCTGGGAGAAGTCATTAGAGAAATGGCCCTTAATAAGCTTAATTCCTTAATTGGCAATTCTCTTCTTAAATGAAGTGTCAGAGAAGAAAGAGGTGTGAGATCAGCTGATGCTTCCTGTATCTCCAAACACCATTAAAAAATGCTGCCCGAGTTTGGGTTGCTGTATCTGAGCAGAATTGCTTCTGACCTCAAGCCAGAATGACAGATGGTGGACATTAGCTACCGGGGGACAGCTGCAAATGTTAACTCCACTTACTCTAGTCCTGGGTGTTAGGCAACCACACCATTAAAGAGATCACAGTATCCCTTTGAAAGCTCTGCTTTGCAAAGCAGAACAATGGTTTGAGTTTCTCATGATTCATAGCTTTGCACACAGACACAGCAATCGCTAGCTTGTGTAGTGTTTTCTCCGTTCTCCCCAGACTCTGAACCATGGCACCTGTGTGAGCCGTCGCCTTTGGGAGCCTGAACATGTACAAAGCAGAGGTTTCTTCATAAAACAGTTTTATACAATTTTGGTCTTATTTTTTTCAAAATTGAGGACTTTCCTAGCTTGCATAGGTGTGTACCATAGCCCTGGTTGTGAGTGTCATAGTCAGTCCCCTGACCTGGGGTCTACACTCATCTGCTTGGTCCCCTGGTGTGTGTCCCAAGCTGGATGAACACTCGTGCAAGGCAGCCTTGGATGCAATCCAGCATTTAGCACCAGTGGAAGGACATTGACCACAGACTTTTAGGGGCGGCCCTGGGAAAGTGGACTGGACGGGATTGAGACTCGTTATGGCGTCGGCGATTTCTGTCCTCGTGATTGCAGAGTCTGCTGGTGCATATGAGCTGTGTCCTCTTTGGATTCTACCCAAGATTACCCACTGTTACGTCTGCATCCTGCTAGTAGCCCCAGACCGTTGCATTTCTCCTAACCCTCTGCAGGCAGGTACCTGTCTTTCATGGCCTGCTGATCCTACCTGCCTTCCTACTGGGAGCCACACCGAGTTCCTGTCTGTCCTGTACTGGGGCCAGGTGGGCGGGACTGTTGGAGCTGGGGGGGCGCTCGGAGCCCTAATGAGAAAGCTGCACACAGATCTTCCTGACACTTGGTCTCTCTCTTTCTAGTTAAAACAAGCTGAGAGTAAAAGGTGGTTTGGGATACCCCTCCCCAAATTAGGATCCCTGGAAAGATTAGACTCAAGAAATAATACTCTAGTAACCATTTTGTAGTTTGTAAGTGTTTTACATCAACACCTTGTGCATCTCAAACTTATACAATGTTGTACATCCGTTATATCTCAAACCTGGAAAAAATACAAACTTAAATAAGTTCAACTTGCAAGTTAAAAGAAATGATCTAGAGCATAGCGTGTCCTCTTCATTTGGGCGGGATATCCATGAACCCCTTGAATCATATGTACATTTTATGAGTCAGCGTGGTGCATTTTTAAGGAGGTAGTTACCAGACTCTCGAAGAGCTACAAACCACCAACACTGGTTTAAAGGGGTTTGGTAGCTGATTTTTATAGTAAAATCCATTGAAAAAGATTTATCAGGGAAAAAAGCCCTTGAATTTGGCAGTGGGGAAGAACAGAGGCATTTGACAATGCCTCCAAAGAATTGGCTCTTAGGAGGAGGCAGGATGCAGGCCCTTCTGAGGGTGACGGGAAAGCTGGCGAAGGAAGGCGGTCTTGGCAAACGTTAATCTTATTGTCTGCATCAGATGTTTGGCATTTATCTCTCATTTCCTGGAACCACGCGTTTCTTTGCATGTGGCGAACCTCGTCTTCTCAGCTGCTATTCAACGTCTTGGTTTTCCCGCCGCGTCTTGCAGGGTTTCCGCCCGTCACCGTGCAGGACAGACGCTCAGCCAGTCTCTGTTGGTAGCCAGGGCCGTGCTAGAGAAGCGGACACCGGAGGGGCATCTAGAGTCCGTGTGTCGGCAGGAGGCGGACGTGGGCAGTGACTTCAAGAACGCAGGTCAGAGCTCTCCGAGAGGGGGAGGTGAGAGGGCCCCTGAAGAGGCTGAGCCGCAGGGGTGATGTTTCTGGGACGCCGACGGAGCGTGTCCTTAGGGAGCCATGCTGCGGGCTTCACACCACGGTGAAGCCTGCACATTTGCTCAACGCCATTCCCCTCCCAGCACCCTTTGTGGGGGAGGCAGTGTCTACAAGGTCCCGTCCTGCCCACCAGCCACGTAAGGCATGGAAGTGAGTGTGCAGAGCGCCAGCCCGGTCCACGCCGGTGACCCTGGTGGGACTGTTAATCATTCACCGTGCCCCGCTCACCCCCAGCAGCGGCCTGATCTGGCAGATAAGTTCTCTGGCAGCCTGATCATGAGATTGTACAGGGAGAGCTTTCCACCCAGTCTTGGAGACGAAAGCACATTCTTCGGTGCTCAGAGGGGCAGAAGGAACAAAAAGAGTCAAAGTTTGGGAGAATTTGGTGAGCAAGGTACAAGAGGGTCAGAGACACGATTTTACACACAGCAGCTCCTGGGAGTCAGCAAAGTTCTTCCTAGAGGCAGAGGTTGGCACACACAGTTTTCAGGTCGGAAGGGGAATACTGCCACCAGTATTCTTGGTCCAGTGGGCGGGGGCCATTGGCCTGGGGTGGAAGGCAAGCAGGGCCATTCACTTCTCTGTGTCCTTGCTCCAGCCCCGACAGTCCCTCTGTTCCCACCCATTCGCCCACTTCTGTGCTGGTCTCAGAGTGCAGAGCCCTGGTTCCGGGGCAGGCCGGGTCACTGTCTGGTTCTGCTGCCATGAACCTTCCGCGGTTCATGGACTGGCCCTGGCGGAGACCAGCAGAGAGCCCAGGGTCACAGGCAGGACGACGTGTGGAAGGTGGTGTGAGAGAAAGGTGGGGTGCAGGGGGTGGGGGGCGCCAAGGGGAGATGAGAGGTGGGTGGGGTCCGTGAGCAGAGGGGACAGATGCCAGGAGAGAAGGCTCCCTGCAGGCGTGCGGCCGCGTCACGGGGGCCGTGTCACGGTGGGTGGAAGCCGGAGCCAGCAGCTTGGGGCTGAGGCTGGAGCCTGAGAACAGAAGATCCAGAGGCCAGGGACCCTGTGAAAGGAATGTTACGGCTCGAGCTGCCTTTTAAGGACAAGTCTGGTGTAACATAAACATGTTGTGGGTCATTAGATGTGCTGATTAAGAGGGTAAATCATAAAAGAAATTAAGTCTTGGACATAACATTTAAACAGTGCAGTGACATTTTCATGATAAAACTAAGGCTCCCCAGATTGCTTTCCCACTGGGGAGCCTGGAAACCAGAATTCCAAAGCTCTTCTTGGGCGCTGTAAGCTCGCGGCGTGCAGAGAAGTGTGCCCGCGGGCCCTGCACGGCTGAGGAAATAACGTGGAAAGGGCTCTGCCTCGGCTTTCAGTGAGAGGAAGAGCCTGCAGAGCCCGCGCCGCGGCATGTGCAGAGGTGAGACGGGACCCTTCCGCTTGCAAAACACCAGACTGCCTTCGAGGAGAGCAAACCGCTGCAGGGGGGTTGGTGCCTGCCGGCAGCTCCCGCCCCCTTGCCCCACGGTCTACACCACACCCTCTCTGACCATTTCCCAGAGGCCTGAAAGCCAACCTGTCACCTTCCACGGTGATGTGGATCCGGAGCGTCAGCGTCCGGGGTTGGTCCATCCCCGGGCAGAGCAGCCTGTCCGCTGCCCGATTTGGCGAGAGGAGGTCGTCGTGACGAGTCTGCCCTGGAGGGACAGCCCACGGCCTCGCCCGCGGCTCGTGCTCCTCTGCGTCTCGAGCTTTCTGCACGGAGGGAGCCGGGGCAGTCGGGCTGGGCCCTGAAGCGAGCCGTGCACGTGCTCCGCAGTTATGGACTTAGCGCATCTTCAGTTTCTTTCAAACTACATCGAACCAACTCCCATTTTAGTGATTTTTAAATGTTTGTGCAAAGAGAATACACAGGCGCCATGACGAAAACCAGCACAGGGAGGTGGGACAGTTCTGTCCGTCGCTCCGTCCGTGCCCAGGGAATCCTTCAGTAGAGGCCGGTTGCCAGAGATGTCACATTCTTATCTCTGAAACCATGCATTCTTTCCAGACAAGGCGGCAGCTTGTCCTGAGGTACGTTTTCCGACTCGGCAGGTCTACACCAAGTTGGCTTGAGGCGTCCTAACGCTCGCGGGCTCAGGCAGGCTCCCCGCGTCCCGGCTCCTGCATCAGGCCCTCACAGGAAACCTTTCTCCTGGAAGCAGCCGGGAGGCGTCTGGAGGCGCTTCCTACTTGTAAATAGCTCGGAAGCCCCCTGATAGGGCCGGTGTTTGATTTTCCGTGGCGTGTCCTTGAGCTCCAGCCAGCTGCTGTCGTGCAAGGCCATCTCCGTGCTCAGCGTCCAAGGCCGCGCTGACTTCATTCTGCCTATCACAGCAGGACGAGCTTCCCGCACAGGTGACGGTTCCCGGTTCCCAGCCATCTGGTCTCGGGAGAAACGCTCGGTGAGCACAAGAACTTTAGTTGTGAACCTGCTTTGTTTTGTTCTGTGTTCACTTTGCAAGACCGAGCCCGGGCTCTGGGAACAGCACACGGATAAGGTATTTATAGGATCGGCTCCTCTGTAGGCAGGGAGTGGGATATGTGGATATGCAGCTGCGTGTGACAACTTAGACATCCGTCGTGGCCAGCTGTGGCCCTGGGGTGGGCACCACGTGTTGTGTGGCTCACAGTCAAGATATCACAGTTGAAAGGGATTGTTGAGAGATGGGACAGGAAGCAGCGAGGGTGTGCTTTCCCTCTAGAAGCTTAGTAGGAAAAAACACCTCTTTTTTGCCCGTTGCTCCATTCCTGGGCTTAGCAACCCTGACGTTTCCCCCAGGGGTGCTGGGATCCTGCCGGCCTCTCCCCAGGTGGGTGGCCTCTGGCGAAGGAAGGTGCAGAGCGAGGAGCCCCTGGGCGTGCCCCTCCCCCCTTGGCCTTAGTTCCTGCAGATGCCACTCCTGAATTTTCTGCAGTTTTGTGTGGCTTCCAAACGCATTTTGAAGGAGAGCTTTTAACAAATGTTGTAGGGTGCAAAGTGGAATTCTTCCCAGAAACAGATCCCATGGCACTCGTTCACGATGCAGTGCAGGTCAGTGGTCCGAGGGCTCAAAACACAGTAGGACGCCCACACTCACCCTTCCGCACCCAGACTTGGAGAAAGTGAACATTTGAGGTGTTCTTGGCCTCACCCTGGTCCAGGCTGGACTCCAGCTGTGCCCACCCAGTCCTGGTTTTCTGTGGCCTGCTCTGTGCTTGTCCTGCCGCATGGAGAGCCGACAGGCCTGATGAGCTCTAGCTGTGGCCCCTTCACATCTGTGGCTGGGAGCAGAGTGGGGCCACCGGACCGGACCGCCTGTCTGGCGCTCTCGGGTACCTGACACGTTCCTGTCCCTGCTGGCGTCCGCTGTGCCTCCCTGGCTGCCTGTGACCTGCTTTTTTGACTTATGGTCACAGCTTCATTTTTCTGCAGCTGTCCCTCCCTCCCGGATGGATGTCCTGGAATGACCCAGTGCTGCCTGTCCCCGCCCTCTCCGCCTCAGCCCTGAGCTTCCCGTGTTTCACCAGCCCCGTCCTCAATGCAGGACCTCGGTCTGCCCTGCAGAGGCCCCTGTCTGGTCAGCGTTTCTACCTGAGTCTTCCTGGACCCCCTGGTCTGCCTTCCCGCCCCTCCCAGGAGCTGCCCGGTCTCCCGATGCCGTCCTGCGAACAGACCAGACCGTTCTTAGGCCCCGAGCTGCAGGCTGTCCTCCAGAGTTAGGTCACGGTCCCCTGCATGTGCAGACAGGGCTTTGAGTCACTCGGAGCACAGCGTCCTCTCAGCGCGTCAGCTTCCTGCTCCATGAGCCTTTCTGGCTGGTCCTTCCTGTGTTCAGAGGACCCAGAGTTCCTCCTTCAGAGCCTCCTGAGACTCCTCACACCTGCCGGGCATCGGTGTCGGCACCTTTGTCCTCTGCGCTGTGAGAGTCGTGGGTCCCAGGGACAGAGGGTCTGGAACAAGACCTGGGACAGAGGACATGGCCGTCAGATGGCAGCTTCATGCAGAGCCCGGTGTTAGGGTATGAACGGCAGCGCCGGCCGTAGCGTCCGCAGCACTGCGAGCAGCAGCAGCACTGGGAGTGTCGGCAGAGCCAGCAGCGTCCGCAGACACGTCAGTGGCCGTGGCATTCCCAGCAGAGTCCGTAACAGGAGCAGCGGTACCCGCAGAAGTGCCAGCAGCGTCCGCAGGGGAGTTGTGTCCGCGGAGGTGGTCGCGTCCGCCGTAGCGTCGGGAGGCGCGTTAACGGTGCCAGCAGCGGTGGCCGGGTGTTGGGGTCCCCGGTACCCCCCGCGACCGGCGTGTTAGTAGCATCCGCGGACGTGTCGGTAGCAGTCCTGGTAGTGTTAGCGGCAGCGCTGGCGCCGTCCTACGCGAGCCGAGGCGGCAGCCGGCGTGTTCGTGGTGGCCGCGGCGGCGCCGGTGCCGGTGGTGTCAGGGGGCGTCCGGCGGCAGCGGCAGCGGCGATCGTCGTATTTGCTGCCGGCGCGTACACCGGTTCCGGCCGTAGCACCGGGAGAAGCATCGACCGCGTCCGCGTCCGTATCCAGAGTCAGCGACGCGACTGGCGGGGGTGATCGTGGGGGTCGGTACGCGTGGCGCTAGCGGTCACGTTGCTGTGACCGTGAGTCCTACTGACACGTGTTCGTGCTGCGGCCCCGCGGCAGCTTCAGGACGCGCCCGCGGCGGTGGCATCAGTAGCGCCGCCGGCGGTGGTGGCTCTAGCGCGAGTGACCGGAGGTTCCGGTACCATCCGCAGCCGCGTTGCCGGCGTTACCGGCCGTACCGGCAGCGGCGCAGGCGGGGCCGGCGCTGCCCGCAGCACTGGTGGTGGCCGCCCAGCGGTACTCGTGGATGTCATCGTGGGACCAGGAGCACGGGCAGCGCCGGTAGTAACGGGTGCCGGCGCGGCAGGACTGTCGTGAGACGTGTTGGCGGGGGTGACGGTGGACCAGGAGGCGTCTTCCCGGCACCAGCAGCCTCAGTGACCGCGGCACTGCCGGCCGCCGCCCTCCCGGCTCTCTCGCCGACGTACCAGGAGCATCCGCAGTAGGATTTTCCCGGAAGGCGGCCTCCTCTGTTCCGGAGTCCCGTCACTCCTGGGCCCGCGTCCTGGGCCCGCGCGAGCGTTCCGTGCCCCTGCGCCCGTCGGTGCCTCTGTGTCTGGACGCGGGGAGGGGACGGCGAGGCAGCGAGGCGGGAGCTCTGCTGGGGTGAAGCACGTGCCCGGCGTCGTGTGGGCACGTGGGAGAGCGCGTCCCACTCCTCTCGGCTGGGGCGGTCCCGCTGTCACAGTTGCACGCTTGCTGCCAGTCTGTGCCTCTGGCCGTAGCATTTCAGGGGAGGGAGCCCCTGCTTTAATTTTGAAAGAATCTCCCATCGGAAGGGGGAGCTCCGAAGCACCCCTTCCTGCCGGCGGTCCCCCAACAGGCGCTCTGGCTCTCCTGGCCGGCTGGTGCTCTGCAGGGCCTGTCCCTAGGCTGTGGGGGCGACATGGGCGCAGCCTTTCTCGGTGGCGTGGACTGTGTGTCTCCTGGCCACGGTGCTTGGGCGTCCTAGCCCCAAGTGAGCGAGGGGGAGAAATAGGCCTAGTCCTAAGGCTGGGTTTTCTCCAACGTTCAGGGGATGGTCAAGCTCCCGGTGTCGGGCCTGCTGCACCGTGATGAGCCCCTGAAGAGCCCCGCCGGGTCCTCCCTCCTATCAGGAGGAGGCCGGAGTGATACTTCTTTCTGGGTGTTGAAAATGTCCTTCACAGAGAGGACGGCTCTAGGGCGTATTCTGTGTTCGTTTGAACTCGTCCACTGAATGGGATCAGCACTGGCGGGCTTTGTCTGTGTCAGGAAAGCGTGTTAATAATGTGTCCTGTGATTTTTTAGACTAAAACTGGTGAGAAAGATGGGCTTCCATGTCCATCTCGTTGAGGAGCGTGATTGCGATTTTCCTGTTCTTTGTGGGGTCGGAGGCCAAGATTAGGATGTCACGCTGACTTTCCAAGAGGTTAGACAGAAGATACATATGCCGGCCAGCCTGTCTGCGTCGACTTGGGGTTGGTGCGGATGTACGGCGGTCCGGCCGACCCGGGGTCGCCCCAGCCCTCCGATGTTAGATGCAGAGCTGCGGCTTAGGGCTCCTGAATTCGAGGGACGCTGGCATTCTTCCCATGCGGACTTTGCTTGTGGCAGATGTGTAAATGGGGACAATTAAGAGAGGAGCTCTAAGGGGACCCCTGGTACAATTCTGCGGCCCCTTTCCAGAGGTTTCTGCTGGGCAGTGAGCGCACTGTGCTGGGTTTCAGCCTGGAGCCGTGTGTGCCCCAACCCCAGGGACAGCCATAGGGCTTGGGTGCTGCTTCGCGGTGGCTCTCCGGTCCCCCCTCCCTTTGACGAGAGTGTTCCACGCTCTCGTGAGGATGGGATGGCGTAGCCAGCACAAGGCATCTCCAGAACTCTCTCTCTGCATCGCAGGGCAACCCATGCCTAAGAAGGAGGACGGAGAGCTTTCCCTGGGTAGGTTCAGCCCTGCAGGCTGCACTGGGGGTCCCTGAGAGGGCTCTGTCCTGTGTGGGGATGGCCACAGGTGGGGGTCGGTCCCTACACCCTGGCCTCCAGGGCCCCGGCTGGAGGCCTGAGCCTGCAACTGTCCCAGCCTCCAGGGACCGCTCTCCCAGCTCACTCCCCGGCCAGCCCCAGGCTTTGTCTGCAAACCACAAGGCCTAGAGCCTCCGGGGCTGGGAAAGGTAACACCGCCCACAACCACCGCCCACTGCTGCCTCCGCCGCAGCCCCGCCCAGCCGGGTCCGGCTCCGTGTTCGGCATCTGTCCCGACACAGGCGTGTGCTGTCATCCGGGGCACTCCCGGGTGGTGAGACATTCAGGTCTGCGTGTGTGCGTGTGTGCGTGTGCGTGCATGGTTGTGTACGTACGGGCACACGTGGACGGCCCAGAGGCCAGACACCTGCTCCTGCCCCGTGCCTCCCTCCTGCTGGTTCCGAGTGCTCTGGCTTCCGTCCCTCTCCTCTGTCGCCAGCATAAGCATATTTCACTTCTGGCTAATTAGCTATTTCTATTAAATACTAAAAAAAATACATGATTGGAAAACCAGCTGCTGATATAAAATAAGAACGCGAAGAGCGTTCTTTATTTTGTCCCATCTGTCCTCCACATCCCTGACTTGGGGACGTCTCTTTTCTGAACGGACTCAGTGGCTTGATTTCACTCAGTTACTTGATTTTGGGAAGAATCCCGAAATCCCCTTAACTGCCCTCAGCTTCTGCCTTTCTGAGGGAGAAGAATTTCTTTCAAGCTGAAAACAATAGGTGGGTAAGAAAGGTGGTTGAACCACAACCAAGGTAGGGAGAGGGAAAGATACCGTTGAACTACATGAAGTTCATCCACACCTTTCCGCGGGGAGGTGTGACCTGCCCCCACAGTCAGGGTCCCTGCCTTTCCCTTTCCGCGTCTGGAATGGGGGGAGATGCAGAAAGACCGGCGGTGGGCAGTACCCTGGTGTTTAAGGAAAACAGAACCGAACTGAATGACCAAAACCACGCAGCAGGGGCTTCCCGGAGGGGCTCGCCCTCCCGCCCTGCGACTTCTGCGGGTAGCGTGTGACTGCTGGGACAGGAGCTTGTGGCTCGGGGAGGCCCCCTGATGCCGGGGAGGCATCGAGAGACACAATGTGTTTCCACAAGGGAGCTGTGCCCTGGTGCGCACCCTGAAGGCCATCTGGGCCTGCTGAGCCTCTCCTGGGAGGCGGGACCCATGCCCCGTCCCAGCCTCCTGCTCCAAGACGTGGGGCAGAGCCTCTTCCTGGGAGAGAGCTCCCAGCGGGCACCTTGTCTGGCAGGAGGTGGCCCTAGAATGAGAGCTGCTTGCCGTTGCTCTGGTAACACATTTGTCCCAGAAGGAGGACAGAGTGACGTGGGCAGGACGGGAGGGCAGGCCCAGAAGCAGGGACGCAGATGGTCCCGCGGGAGCAGCTTCGGGTGTACGATGGATGATGGAAGTCGGACGGTGCAGTGCTTGAGCCTTACAGAAAACAGGGTGCGTTTAGGGCGAGTTTGACTGGGGGGCTGGAGGCGTTTTCCAGCACATAAGGTGGGGGACACACCTTTGCTGACAGATCGGGAAGCTGCCCTAATGCAAACATAGGAAAAGGCCCTTATTTTACAAAATGTCTTTGGCTGAGAGTTAATGGAATGTTCCAGAAATGAGTGGGTTTGAAGGTAGCACTTGGCTCCCACGGGAGATCGCTGTGACTCAGCTTTATGCAATCCTAACCTCCATTCCTCGGGGCTACTGAACTTGCGGATTTTTGACGAGGCTGAGTTTCTGTCCGAGCCGCGTGTCGGCCGGTGGGCCCCTCACTCTCAGTGCCGCCGGTGCCGGTGGCCCCTCACCCTTCTGGCAGCTTCGGAGCGGGTCTGGGTGTTTCCTGCCTTCTGCTCTCTGCTTTTTCCTCTGGTCATTCTCAAGGGGCTAACGATGTTAATAAAGTATTTTGAAATCATGTCCCAAAATGTGCTTCAAGGAGCACAGAGTACTTTTTGGAAGGTTGAAAAATGCTCAGTATTTCTCTTTCTCACGTTTGGTTTTGAAAAAACAGTAATTGCAGCTGTAGGAGATGGGGTAACCCTTTCAAAAGTCTTGTCATCGCACAACAATGCTGCTTCTTACAGCTGTTATCCCAAGAGAAGGGACTTGGAGAGTCTCTCACATGCTCGGGGGCTGCAGAAACCAGTGCAGGGGTCAGAGATGTTGAGGTTCCCGGCCAGAGGATGTTTTGTTTACTGAAAAAGCTTGGAGCTGTAGGATCATTTTTATGTCCAAGTGGCTAAAAAAATGGAACACATGGTTCAGGCAGGAGAAGAAGTCTATCTTGTTCCTTGATTCAGAAGAATTGGGTCATTCTCGAAGCAAACACAGTTCAACATGTCCATCTGAGGAGATAATTACGTGCACCGTGCTCATATGGGCTCTCCTATGGACAGACAGAATGACAGAGCAACCTTCAGAGACATTTTACGAAGAGTACGGAAGCTGGCGTCTAGGTCTATGTTCAGTGTTATGAACGTGGGTACAAGTTCTCAGAGGGAATGAGGGGAGCTTAGCCAGACCGCTGGCACAGCGTTGGGGGAGGCAAGTCTCCTAAAGCCGACACGCCGAATCTAGTTCCGCACGCGGAGGAGGGCGCGGGGCCCTTGTCTACGGAGGTGCGACGTGCGAAGACCACAGCGTGTCCACAGGCGAAGCCAAAGCAAACTCATGATTTGTGAGCGAGGACTTGAAGATTCCTGCGTTTACTATATAATTCATTTTTAGAATATTTTCCCTTGTGACACAAGCACACAATTGTTTTCCCCTTCAACAGCATAATGGTGACTTTGTGAGGTATTCATGAGAATTATGAAGTTTGGAATGTGACTTTTATTTTAAGATTTTGACAGAACTCCTAAAGGCATTTCACTTTTGACCTTTATATGAAACTGTGTTTGACTAGGCTGGGTAGGGGGCGTCCTGCGTGCCCTTTTTTGCAGCTGAAAATTCAAACGTCTTGCACAGAACGGCGTGGGGTAGACTCACAGCAAAACTGGAATGATCAGTTGCCTCTCGTTTGCTCACTGAGCCAATCAACATGGATCTTGTAGTTATTTTAAAGTCTCGCTTTAAAAAATAGGGAGTTGTTTATACTTGGCACATGTTACCATGTAGCATTGGATTCATCAATAAAAATGAGCTCCAAATTAAAAGGGGTAATTGCCACTAGGAACAGGAAACGCTAATAGAGGGGAGATGTCCGGAAGGAAGGAAGACCCAAAGAACGCTGAGCCATGTATGGACGCCAGACTTGCTGAAGCAGGTGCCCGTGGAGCCCTCCGGGGGACCCTGGCAGGCGGTGCTGGGCTCTGCAGAGCAGCGGGCGCGGCTGGCGAGGGCAGGCTGCCTTCTCGAGGACAGCCCGCGGAAGACAGGCAGGGGATGAAAAGGGATTTTCATTGAATATAATGCAAAGAACGTTGGTGGTTGTGGATGCAGGAATGCTTCTGAAATGGTTAGAAAGTTGAACAACAGCAAAATTTAATATATGACGTCTTGGAGGGGGCTCTCTGAAGCAGATCTCGCTATATAAGCCTGAGCGGCTGTTTTCGATGCTGGCGAGTTTTCCCTGGCAGGAGAGGATGCACGCCTGAGTCTGGCATATTTTGGTGATGTGGTTTGCACACTCGAGGAACTACTGGGAAACGTGGGTGCTTTCAGGGACGTGGCCATGTGGCCTCCTGCCCCAAGCTCATGCACACAGATGAGACGGTCCGGCTCCCGCTGAAGTCTGTCAGGCTGAACACAGCCGCGGTGGGGAGGCTGTTAGAGACAAAGCTGGGTGTAAGATCGAGCAGAATGAGGTGATTCCTGACTCAGCACAGAAGGAAAACAGTGACGTGGACTCCAGAAATGGAAACAACCATCCGACGGAGAGAAGGAGGGATGTGCGTCTTGGTGAATGAAGATTCCCTTCCTTGGTGCAGAAAGGGTCGGCTGCTTGACCTTTGCCTTAGTTCGGGCTGCTGTCACAAAACACTACAGACCGAGGGGGGCTTATAGACAACAGAAATGTGCTTCTCACTGTCCTGAGGCTCAGGGTCCAGGGTCAAGGTGGCGGCAGATTCCGTGTGTGGAGAGACCCACGGCCCGGTTCGCAGAAGCCCATCGTGAGGTGGGGTAGGTGGATCTGGTATGTAAGGGCTCTGATCCCACGCACGAGGGCTGTGCCTCAGGACCCGCTCATCTCCCAAGGGCTCACGTCCTGCTACCACCACGCTGGGGAGTAGGACTTCAGCATACAAGCTCTGGGGGACACGAACACCCAGTCTATAGCAGTGTTACTAAATAATTTATGGTTTTAAGACTTGGGAACATTTTATTGGAATGTTATCATCATCGAAGCCAGATAATGATATATTTGCGCAACATGATGACAAGAAGTCGTAGAAGAATATGTGAGTTCAAAGGCCTTTGCCTGGGAAGAGAGTTGAAGCTCTCCAGCAGGGATCGCGGGCAGCAGCGGGGCGGGTGGGGGAGGTGGGCTTCAGCAGTCCAGGATGCATGGAAGGCATTTTATGGGGCCAGACATGCTTTCTGGTTTGAAAAAATGGGAGAAAGAGAGAAAAAAAGGATGTCTCTAAGCTCCTGAAACGTATGAGGCAAGGGACCGTGTAGCCAGGATTCAGTGGTGGGTGGTAGGCGGAGCGCGGCAGCGTCCCTAGTCATGGCGCGGAGCAAGACCGTCCCGGGAGTTGCAGCCCCGTCCCGTGCTCCGACCGCCTTCCTCCCCCGAGTCACGTAGCTCACTTAAATTCCAGACGTGTGGGGAGGCAGAGGGAGTGGCACAAGGAATCGGTCAGGATACCCCTTGGAGACACGTTGGTTGCACATTTGCTCTGTGCAGAACATGGATGTCCTGTGGGAGGAAAACTTCCCTGGGAACACCGAAGCCAGGGCCGCGTGCTTGGCCTGTGTCCCGTGGGGGACTCGGAGAATCCATGAGCCACGTGAGAGCACGCATGAGGGGGCGGTCTGCACACTGGTTCACGAAGCTTCCCTGAGGGCCTCCAGCGTCTTCGTTGAGGTATAGGACTTTCAAGGAGGTGGATATTCAGAGTCCAGATCATGAAAATAAAAGGAGGGTCATAAGGATAGGACGGGGGAGTGCGCGGAGGATGTGCAAAGGGAATGAGAACCTCAGATGGGCGCATCGGAATTCTGTGAGTAAGTCCCGGAGAGAGCTGCGTGGCGCGTAGTATCAGAGAGAGGGTGAGGGGAACAGGAGAGGACTTCCTCGCAGCCGGGTGCCGCCTCACGGCAAAGCACTTGCCCTTTCTGTAAACCATAATGCGTTTTCTCCATGACACCATCCCTTACCGCAGGCCGCCATGTTCGTAAGTGGCTCCTGGAACTTGTTTTTAAGATCTGAATTATTAGGGGAAAAATATTTGCACTTAGTTAATGTATATACTTCTTGGGAAGGGGCTGGCAACGAGAAAGCCAGAGGTGATAGTTTTTGTGATGGTTTTAGAAGAAAAAAAAAGGCAGAGGTAAGCATGAAGGAATTTTAAAAGCATTGCCGTCAAATGCAGTGTTAGGATGGGTTACCATATTAATAAGGATGGGAATAACGCTTAAAGCTCAAACAGGGAGATGATTACAAAGAGTGAGAGTGAGTGCTAACGGTCTGAGGAGAAGATGCGGGAACTAAGGGGAAATGAAACCACATGGATATTGAGAAATCACAAGAAAATAAAATCGTCGGGTTAAGTGGGTGAACTTTAACTTGCTCAACAGGCAAGACTTACTTAGGTCAAGGAAGATACAAGGGCAGAAAGGACAAAGTCTGCTCTAGGCCAGTGTGCAGAAGATGACGTGACTGCCCCAGCGCTAGGAAGCCACCGGAAGGCCCGGGTCCGGAGAGTGCTACTCTGGGCATGGTGTGTGTGTTGCTGGTGTGCTGGCCACCAAGTCACCCAGTTGCTCTGCAGGACGGATTAGTATATAAATTAATTTGAAATCCCTGATAAAAGATGTTCAGAAAAGGTAAGTCATCATATTAGAGATTTCAGGGAGAGACAGATTGGAGCAAACCGAATGATGCAGAAAAGGACATTTGGATCAGGGGCTGGTCCTTAAGGGATAGTTTTGTTATGTGATGTTTCAGAGAAACGGCTAATTGGTCAAAAATGGAATGTGTTATCAGGATCGGTAATACAGGGCCATCAGAATGTGACTGCCTTAGCGTGTGCTTGGTTGCCCTGCGGTACGCCTTGGGAGGAGCATCCTGTGAATGGGTCTGGACTCATCGGGGCGCAGGTTTCACCCACCGAAGCTCGACCCCGCACTGGAAGTGGCGCGCGGATCTGGAGGTCGCTCACGCAGGCGGCTCCGGCGCCGACGCTCTCCCGGCAGACGGAGCCGGTGGTCCTGCTTTTCAAGGTCTGGAGAAGAGTTAGACTTCTGGGATCTTGAGTTTAAAACACTCATTCTAAAAACTCCCGAATATGGTTGAGGCCAAACAAGACGCCTGGAGGCTGATTCCAGCCCACGGGCCACCACTTTGCCATCTCGACCTCACACTGAAAGCTCTGGTGTCTTCAGATCGCGTGTTTCCCGCTGCGTTGTATTGATTACAGTGTATTGATTAGAACTGACTCTGGGAGAACTGGATCTCTTGGGCCAGTTCTGTTCTGTTTGGTTGGCGTGGAAGACTGCACCGGTGACCTGGTATTTTTGACCTTTTTTCCTCATTTAAGTAGCACCCGATATGTGCATACTAGTTAGATTTGAGAAAGTAGCTAGTTATTTTTTTTTTAAGATTTTATTTATTTATTTGACAGACAGAGATCACAAGCAGGCAGAGAGGCAGGCAGAGAGAGAGAGGAGGAAGCAGGCTCCCCGCCGAGCAGAGGGCCCCATGCGGGACTCGATCCCAGGACCCTGAGATCATGACCTGAGCCGAAGGCAGCGGCTTAACCCACTGAGCCACCCAGGCGCCCAAAAGTAGCTAGTTATTAATATATAATGAGGGATAGATCATATGTAACATAACCAATATATGAAGAAATTACTGAATATGATGTTCAGGGTTATCTTGTGCTAAACATTGTGTAAAAACTGTGAGTCCTCCCAAACAACGGGGATAAAATCTCTCAGTGTGTGGAGGCCCCGGGCAGGACAAGGCAGACTGGGCTCGAAGGCAGGATGTGCTCTCAGGGGCCCCACGGGAGGCTGGGTAACATCTGTAGGAATTTATTGAATTAGTGAATTGAGTTACTGAAGAAAATGACAAAATATTTGGGGCAGCCATGAAGGAGTCATGCAGATGTTTCACTCTGCTCTGCCAGCCTGTTTTGCACGTTGGGATCGTTCGCACGTGCGTGCTGGTCTGCGGCTCTGGAATAAGAACGAGAAATATGAAGGGTAAAACAAAGGATGCAATTCATCCCCAAATAATTCATCTACCCAAAGATGTTCTAGAGTTTAAAAATGCTTAAAAATAATCTTGAATAATTTGGATTCATGTTCCGCGTGTGCACACACATACGCGTGTCCATGAACGTCTTTACACCGACCTTGACCAGGTGTGTCCGTCTATGCTCTGAAGGGTCCAGTGTTTCCTGTTTTCTCAGTGTTAGTCATCGTTCTCCAGGGACGCAGCCCACAGGAGATGTAGAGAGATGCATGGGAGGAGGAGGTCTCTGTCAGGGCTCCAGAGCCCGGGAAGCCCCACGATCTAGCATGGGCCAGCCGGCCGGCCAGGAAAGCTGGTGTTAAGTTCAACGGGCGTGGAGGCCTGGGATCCGGGGGGTTGATGGTGTGAGTCCAGGTCTGAGTCTGAAGAGAGCGAGAACCGGCTTTAGGATCCCGGAGGCACCGCCGGTGTGTGGAGTCTCCACAGTTTCCCACGTGGATCCGTGTCTCCTCTTGGCTCGGCAGTTAGATGATCGTGCCCCCAGGGTCTGGAGGAAACGGGAGTCAGGGGCTGCGGGGCCTGCTGCAAGCCACACAACACGGAGGGAGAGCCCCTGGATTGAGCTCTGGGTCTGCCTCGCCGTCACTCGCGGTGAACGCTGTGCTCTTCGGAGCAGAGCGCCCGACAGCTGGTGGGGAAAAATGCTCCCGGAAAGAAATTATTTAGAGAGACAGAGTGTGTGCGTGTGCCAGCGGGAGTAGGGGAAGAAGTGGGAGAGACAGGGAGACAGAGAATCCCAAGCAGACACCATGCTGAGCGTGGAGCCCGACATGGGGCTCCATCACATGACCCTGAGATCACAACCTGAGGGGATATCGAGAGTCAGGCACCTAACCGACTGAGCCGCCCGGGCGCCCAGGGGAACATGGCTTCTTGGGGGGGCCACTTCATATGTCTGACACGTACCTTACAGCCTACCCTGCAGATTTCAGTGGGTAAACCTGAGCTATGCATGTTAGAGAAGAAAGGTGTAGACATCTCTCCCATTGAGTCCATGCCTCATTGTAGCACGTAGCTGATGACATTGTCATTTATTGCATTTATTACACTGTTGTCTCCCCATTAATGATTATGTTCATGGAGAATAGAGCCTTCGTATTCACCCCTGTTTATCCTTAGCACTTAGGATAATATTTTGCTTAATATTATTGAACAAGTAAGCAAATGTGGAATTAAAACAGTTGTGACAGCAAATGTTTAGGTAAAAAGTAGTTTTTAATTTGGCTTGACCCAAATCTTATTGGTCTTTTTGCCTTCCAATATACTAATTTCTAAGTTTGTTGGAAAATTAAGGGGAATGGAGTGATTTATTGATTATACTGCAGTGTAAGTACCTTCAGAGCGTCCAGACTTGAGCCTATGATTTTCCGTCCCTCCGAAGCTCATTGAAAACAATCACACCTGGGCAGCAGTGATGGATGTTGGGGTCCATTTGAAGGATCATTCTGACCTCACAACCAGAAGGTGTGGTTTGACAGACGCAGGTCCACTTTAAATACCTTGTGTCTGTGGTTTTAGAAAAAGAAAGAGGAAGAAAAATGATGCTTCTTTAGCTTTCCTTTATTACTCAGGTGTGTCCAATAGTTTAAAACCGTTCCCCCAGTGAAGCATTTAGGTCCAGGATCTGAGTTTATAAAGCAAATGTGGGTTTGGTTTATAGACTTTGCCTCAAAGAACATTACTGTTTGAAGCTTTCAGAGTTCATGATTTTGTCTTTAAAACGAGGCATTGAGGTGAGGGAGGAGGGGGGGTTTAGAACACATTTTGCTTGCTGATTCTCTTAATTATTCAACAGGGGCACCTGTGTAGGGAGCCCCCACCAGAGATTTCAGGGAGGTGGAAAAGCTTGTGACCTGCCAAGTGCTGTGGACGGGGCTGGAAGACGCCCCGCAGTCAGGGAAGCGTTTTTAGATGCGTGTGTGTCATGTCACTGACCATCAGGACAAACCTGTAACAGACCTTAAGGTCCTTCTAAGTATACGGCCTCTGATGGCTGGGACCTTGTCAACTTCTCCATTCCATACTGAGAACCATGGTTGGCAACGATAGGGGTTAAGGAGACATTTGTTAAGTTCGTAAATAAGTGAGTGATTAACCCAGGCTGTAGTGCCAAAAAGACCTCAAAGGTGGTCTAGATCTCAGAACGCTTGTTCTGGGACAAGTTCAGACAGCCATTTACTGCTTATAATATACTTATTTAAGATTTTGAAAATTTTAACTATGCTTACTTAAAATTTTGCCAGTACACACATGCATACACACATGCATACACACACACACACACACACAGACACACACACATGCATTTCTTTCCTTGAAGGAAGGAGAAAAGAGACGTTTCAGTTTGCTTTGGGTTCCCTTTAATGCCTTGTCAGCCCAGAGCAATGGCTGTGGGGTCCAGTACGCCCTCACCATTCCCATGGGCTGTGTTCTTGGTAGGAGACTTGGGGTAAGGGATTCTGACCTCAGCCATGTCATGTTTGTATAGCAAAGGCCACATTATAATGTGGTTTCCCTTTTCATTGTTCAGGGTAAGGGTAAAGTCAACTTCCCCATGTCTCAATGTTAACATTCGTCTTTGCGTTGGCAAGAGTGGGGGCGCGGGTGGGTGGCTGTTCGTGTTAGGGATCGGTCTTCCTGGCCCCTTCCTCTGTCCCCCACTGCAGTTTCACACAGTTGAACGTCAGTGTGCATGATGCGGAGCTGTGGTGTGCTGGAGAGGGAGCTTGCCGTGGAGGTGGGGGTGAGGACTCAGGGACACGCAGACGTGCAGTGCTCATGCCATGGCTTATGGGAGCAACCACATGGGTCCTCAGTGTCCGGGGACTGCTCTGCAGGGTGAGGCATTTCTTATAAGTGCGTAATTGGCTTTCTGAATTTGGAGAGGGATTTTGGTTCAGAAATTTGAAGTTCAGTATGTAATTGTGAAATGCCTTCTCAGAAGAGGGGTAGTTGGCATTTGTGTTCCTTCTGGGTTTGACAGAGGAGGTATGACTCAGGATCACATGTCCTCCCTGCTCTGGCCCTGAAGTAGCCTTCCTCCCTGAGAGTTCTGGTTGCTTCTACTGAAGAATGGTGTTTAGGAACCAAGATGTGGGAGGTGGGTGTGCTCACGGCTGCTGTGTTGCCGTGACTTCTAGACTCCCAGCAGTGTGGTTACTGGTTGCTATTAGAAAAAGGACATCTATGATAAGGGCAGAGTTTTGGCCAATGTCACCTGCCATGTCCTGTGTGTGGCTCCAGAGAAGCCCCCATGGAGTGGTGGAAGTCCTGGGCGTGGACGTCAGAGTAAGCCCGCCTCACCTCTTCTCCATGCTGAGCCTCAGGGGCCTTGCAATGACCAGTCCATGGCATAAGGGGACGCTAGAGGAGATGGCACAGCTGTCCCCATTTTGTGCGACAGACCCTTGTAGCTGATGCTTCCACTATTGTTTGGCCAGTGTTGGTCTTATCTTCTTACTCCTTATTTTTCTTCCCCTTTCTTTCTCATAATCTGATGAGGAAGTTTTAAGAGAAAAATTGCATCATTATTAAAAATATTTTAAAAGGGCAAATATTTACTATACTCCTAGTGAGTATGGTGGGATGGTCACAGAGCTGTTTCTGGAAGGTTAATCTTTCCCCTGCATCTTTAAATTTTTTTTTGCCATCTCTGTAAAGAGGAGGGACTGGTTTCTGCTCCTGGATGATGGCATTCACCTTTGCAGCAGGGGGGACGTGGGCCTTGCCATCTAGGGGAATGGCCGTGCCATCTGGCCCATCCAGGTGGAGAATGTCACGCCTGAGGCAGTAGACAGCGGGGTTTGGGGGAGGAATGGATTGTCCCCTAGCAGCTCTGGTTTCATTTTGGTGTCTCCCAGAATTAGGTCACACACATTCCAGCTGTCGGAGCACTTCTGTGTTTCTGGCTTCACCATGCCCGTTCCCCGCTAGTGTGTGAGGCATTTCACCACACACGTGAGGTGTCAGGACCCTTCACCCAGGTGAGCAACCTCAGGTGGTTCTTTCTTTCTTTTGGTTTTGGACCCTGAAATAGGATCCTTCTGGGGCGATCACTTGAGATACTCCAGGGCCCCTCATGGCTGGTGTTATCTGGTCAAGCTGCCAGGGACCTGCCGGGACCTGCGGTAACTGGGGCCCACGCTGCGGGGCCGGGGCTACTGTGTGCACGCCTGTCCCTGCATCGGGTCCCCTGAGTGTGGGAGGTGTGGCTAGCCCTTGCAAATTCTGCTTGGACAGACCGTGTGGTGTGTCCCGCGAGCTCCGGAAGCTAGCTCTCCTTGTGGGATTTCATAGTTGTTTCTGACGCTTACTGTCACAAGTATAGAGACTCAGGGTAAAATAAGGTAACGAACTGCTTCTTCGTAATTCTGAATGTCCTTCACTTTCCAGATTCTGTAGTTTGTGACGTGTGAGCTGTAGGCTCAGCTTATTAGCATTAGTCAAGGACTTTATGACCATTTCCCCCTACGTGGTAAGAAACATTATAGGTGCCCCTGTTTTATAAAGGTTTTCAGTTTGATTATTCCACTGTTTCCTGTATTATTAAGTTATAGCATAAGTTTTTTTTTTTAAGCATATTCTGTGAGCGCTGGAGGATAGAAACGCCTTATCTTTCTGACATCAGATGAGTTTTTTCCTGTAAATGGGGCCAATTTGTTAAAGCTTTCCTTAAAATGCTACAATTATTTTAAAATTCCAGCCCCTGATGTATTTACTCAAATAGGCTCTCAGTCGGGCACATGGTCTATGACCGAAACTTCTCCGAAGGCCTTAGGGGCCTGCTCTGTGCTCCAGCAGGGGGGTTTGTGACCGCTAGGGCCGCAGGGCGGAGTGTGTGGTGTCTCCTTCTGCCCCCCGACCCCAGCCGCAGATTGCCTTGGGCAGGGCCACCTTGCCACCCCTCTCTACCCGCGTGTACCCCGACCCTGACCAGCCAGGAAGGGGCTCAGGGGGTGTGAGTGGACAAGGGCCTGGACACTGGCAGTGTGGACAGCAGGAGAGCTGCTGCACCCGCGGGGACCTCAAGTCCTTTCCCTCGGGGCGCTTTGTGTCATTTGTGCCTTTGTCAGCAGCTGCTGCTCTGGGCGGGAGGCCTGCTTTGTGACTGACCTGCGGCTGCTCAAAGGCTTGCTTTCCATTTGTCCCGGTGTTCTTGGCCCCCGCGGAATGCAGCCCTGTGGCCTCACACCCTTTTCGCACTCTGGTGTCCTTTCCTGTGTTTTAACATCTCTCTACCCTACCCAAAAAGATCTTTCTATTTAAAACCAGCTTTGCGCAGTGGCAGTATCGTAGCCAATGAGGTTTATCCGAGGCGCGATTATTGCTAATTGAAAACTTTTCCCATAAATGTCTAGAAAAGTCGCAAGAATTATGAAATGAGCCCCTGACTACTTTCCAGTGAGAGACATCCATTGTTTGCATTTTGCTACCTGTGTTCTTCTCTCTGCTTGTTACTCTCAGTACTTTTGGTCGGGTCAGCCGCTGCCTTGTAGCCTGTCATCCCCGGCTCCAGCATGTCAGCCTTCCAGCTGAGAACGAGGATACTTTTTCATGAAGCGCACTGTGTTTATGAACCGGAGAAGACACATTGTTGCAGTGCTCTGTTCAGTACACAGTCCATGTTTGGTGTGGGCTGCTACTCAGCGCTATTCTTCACCGCGTGTGTCCTGGCACCAGCGTCCAGTGTGGGGTCACACCTGCACGTGGCTGCTGTGCCAGCCGGTCTTGCTTGAGGCCGCCTTTCTTCTGCAGGATGAGATTTAATGTTTTCTTGTCCGCATCTGACTCAGGGGCCTCCTTTCCTCGGCGCAGCCTCAAGGCTGGCGTGCCCGGTCCCGGGGTTGGAGTCCTCATCTCTCTTCTCATGCAGCGAGATCCAAGGTGACAGTGATGGACACGCTCCGACAGCTGGTGGTGACATGCCCCGTGCACAGCACAGGGGAGCTTGACCGCATACCCTCACGTCCTTGGGCGTTGCCCGAAGCTTGATGCCGGGTGCGCGCGGCTGTGTGTCAGCTCATTTCCAGACGCTGCTGCTGGAAGAGCTGAGTTGGGCAATTGCTTTCAGTTCTTTATCGCAGTGGCGATCTTTTGCTGTGTAGGATTTCCCCGGTGCAGGTCGGTGCATGACTTCATCCTGTAGGGTATGCAGCAGCCCCTGCTCAGCTGCGGCCCGCTCCCGGGCTTGCTGTGTGCACACTGGGCACCAACACGTCCCCGTCTGCCCCTTTGTGCGATGGGCAGCGTGACTCCCAGCAGCCTCGCGGGCGGACGGGTGAGCGGGGAGCACCCCACATGTAATCCTAACAGGCGTGCCCGTCTCCGGGTTGATGCACAGGACTTCCCGGGGGTCAGGCTTCCGTCTAAATCTACCCCCGTTGGGGAAGCTTCGCCCGGCGGAAATGGAATTAAAATGACGAGTACAGTTGTCTTCCACGGGCTCCCCCACCCAAGATCGCTTGCGTGATGTAGCATGGCCAGAACGCGCACAGGAATTCAGCAAATAGAGCTTTTTGTTCACCATCGTCCTCGTCGATGTGCGAGGAGGCAGCCACTGTGCAGGGAGGGCAGCATCTCCTGTTGCTGTGCCAGCCCGGGTCCCTTCTGTTAGAGGAGGGCTGTGCTGGCCTCCAGCAGCGGAGTCTCTGGCCTCTCTGGCCTGGGTGTGTGGTGCGCACGAGCCGGGCACGGGCATCTTTTTCCAGCAAGAGCAGGGATGTCAGTCCTTCTGAGTTGATGGTATGAGCTATAACTGAGGGTGGCTCTCCGTGGGGATGTCCCAGTGTCCCCACCCATGTTTGGGACTGGGGCTGCGCTCATCAGTCCCTCCATTTGGAGCTGCGTTCATGCTCTGAGGTCCTTCCGAAGTGTTCCCTGGCCCTCGCTGGCTGGGTTCGTGTCCTCTGGGACGTGCAGAGAATCCACCGTTTGCGCCTGGGAAGTCAGCCCAGCCCGTGTCTCAGCTCCCCCCTCATCCCGCACATTTCCGTGGTTTGCCACCTTTCCCACCTTATCCGGACTTTCATCTCACTCAACAGAAACGGGGTCGGGCTCCCTTGCTCCCAGATTCTTCAGGCTGCACATGAGGACTGGGAAGGAAGAGCAGGGCTCGCCAGCCCCGAGGCGGATGTTGGTGACCCCGTGATGCAGTTGGGCGGCTGCCTCGCTGGTCATTCAGTGACAGAGAAGGAGGGAAGGAAAGGCTGGTAAAACACAGTGGGGGGAGGTAAGGGGACAGTGAAAGGGTCTTCCGGAGCTCGGGGGCCTTATTCCCTGCGGCCTTTTCCACGCGCGGCCCTAGAGGACGGCAGCTTGCGCACAGCCCTAGGGGACGGCGGCTCACGCAGTGCCCCGGCCAAGTGCTGTGTCAAAACAGTTTCCTTCTAAAAATGAATTAACTCTTGGATTTAAGGACTTAATTTAGGGAGTTTTCCGTCTTCTGATTTATTCAGAAAGGCGAGGAACCAGTGCCTCCCTTAGATTACATCCCCAGAACCGTTGCGTTCTGTCGCCTCCAGGCGCGTGTGCTGGGACGCGGCCGGGGCTTGAGGTGCGCTGAGCAGGGAGCGTAGCTACACGTTCAGCCTCGGCAGAGACCCGGCAGCGCGGGCGCTCGGCCCAGGTACCTCCAGGGGACGGAATCTGGGCTCCTCCCCGGAACGGCAAACGTGTCACTGAAAACAAACATTTGTGGTTCACAGCTCCTTCGTGGTCTTCTGTGTTCCTCCAGGACCCGAGTCGGTGGGTCTTCAGGCTCAGAAATGAATTCACCCAGACTCACGAGAAGTGTGGCTTCAAGGCCAGCTGGGCGCTCACGTGGAATTCCTGGCGGGGGAGCGGGTGCGGGCCACCTTCGCGAACATTCTGCTGGGAAAGTCTCTTAGAGAGCAGACTGGGAATACAGCTGCAGGATGGACATTGCTGCCAAGCGGCATTAAGGAGGAGGTGTTCCGAACTTTGTCTTTTGATACAACTTTTACAGCTGTCTTGGCTCTGAAAGAAGTTCTGCCCCACTTTCTCTCTCTCTCTCTCTCTCTCTCTCTCTCTCTCTCTTTTAAACAATAGTAAACATTTAACTGTTTCATTTTGGATTTTCCGAGATTTATAATTAGGAACTTATTTTTACTTTGTCATAACATAGATAGCCTAAACTTGTATTTCTATACAACTTACAAAATAACCTAGTAAGTGTTTGCAAGAAAGGATCTGCAAAATGATACACCACTTCAACTGTTAAGTTTACATCTTCACTAAATAGGCCGTCCATGAGGCTTCTCATACCCCACACAAGAGACCAAAGTTCTCATTCATTTCATTTACTTAAAGAATAACTGTAATCCCACTGTGATGATCGTGAGACTATTTCAGACTTGCTCATTTGAATGCAGGATCGCGAGTGGGTTTGGAAGGGGTGACGTGCTTGAGCTTCTGTTGGTAATGCTGTGCGGGGCGTCCGCTGGTGGCCGGGTGGTTTTCCAGCAGTGACTGATGGCTCAGTGCCCCCCGTTCTCTCAGCTGAACCTAAATTCCAGATTTGGATGTGCCGGGGTGGGGGTGTGAGGTCGCTGCTGGAGGTCAGAGCTCACCGGGTTCATGGGAACCTCTGCCTTTGGCCCAGAGGGGTTTGCTCTCTGGTTAAGAGCACAGGAGGACGCAGCATGTTCTTGGCCTCTTTCATCGAATGCATGGACGTGTTCTGGAAGGTTTGCTGGGTGTATGGGGTTCCGCCAGCTCCCGTGACCTGGTGGAGAGAAGTTCGACTGGTTTGGCTAAAGGTCAGATTCACAACTTTGAATGCAGACTCTGGCCTGATGCCTTCCATGCCAAGCGTGCCTGGACACTCATGAGGTCCGTGGGGCCGGCGACTGGGGTGTGCTTGACATGAAATATTGACTTTATATCCCAGTCCTTCACAGGGAAGGTATCAGGAGGGAGACAGAGTCGTTGGGGGAAGTCATTAGGACTGAGTGGAACGTTTAGAAGGGCAGTTGATTAGGACAGCTGGAAATACACCCTTAGCCTGGAAAGTCCGGGTAGGTGATATTAATTAGCGCAGCTGAATCAGGAGGCATGTGTTTCCCCTACAAATGTATTGTTTATACTCTCCTCCCCATTGTGTGAACTCCAGACCCTGGGGTCCGGCGCCTGGTATTTCCTGTGCCTGGCACGTAGTGGGACGGGGCCACGTGGCCTCTCGGAGGCATCTGCGCGGTCTTGTCCAATTTTAGTATATGTGCTGCCGAAGCGAGCACTGAGCGGTCTTGTCCAAACGTGGGCTGCGATTCGGAGAGGAGGAAGGTTTTAAGGCCCATATTAAGTTATAACGCATAGGAAACGAGCGGTTTTCAGAAGTGTTCTGATTTACCGCATATACGATCCTTTGCCGGTGGACAGTGTACTGGCCAGTACCTGGCCAGGGGCGGGGCTGGGGCGGGGCCAGCGTGTTTCCAGGCCCGCCTCCTCCCTGTCCGTCAGGATGGGGGGCGATGCCATGGATTTAGGTTCTAGGTCCGAGCTCAGTGCCTCTGGCCGGGCCCCACCGGGCTCTGTCCACCTGCAAACAGAGCCCCCCTTGGGGTCTGGGGACATTGGCTGAGAATCTGACAGTCTGTTTCCAGACCTCCGGCAGCACACAGTAGGTGCTCAGTGGACATCGGCCCCTCCCCGGTCCTCCCTGCCACAGGTGCCGCAGAAGCGCACTTAGGGAGGGCAGGAGAGGGAGAGCCCCGCAAACCCACCGTCTGGGGGTCCCGAGGTGGGGCATGTCCCTGCCGTTCTTGGTCGGTCATTTCAGGCTCCGGGGAAGCCTGCTCAGAGCTGCGGTTGCCACCTCGCCGGGATGAGACTGGGCTCCAGAGGGGAATCAGGAGCCAACGGCAGGCTGCTGGGGGGATGGCAGGGCCTGGATGCCACCGCGCCCGTGTCCCTTACCCCAGCCGCTGGTGGTGGATCCCCAAGGAAGTGGGGACGTGGTTTCCAGCCAGGTGCCTGGGTCCCCGCGCCTGGGGCCGGTGCTGGATGCGTGAGAATTCCTTGAGCGGGTCCCCTGTGGGCACATTCCGTGGGGAGTGGTGGACTCCAGCTCCTTCCAGACATAGTCAAGTCTACATTTGTGTCTTCCTTCTAGGCTTGTGGAAATTGGGCTTTAAGTACATTTGGGGGAATTTGAGGAGACACCTGATTCCAGGGCTCGGGAGTTCTTGGGCTGCTGCAAGTTAAGGAAGAAGTTCTGGGGCTTCTGTCCCTCAACCCAAGAAATGAGTAGACCTTCCGAGAAATGTAGCTCAAAAGAAGCACAACAGCACCCCCAAATCTGGTACGTGGAAAGAGAGCAGACATCAACATCGTCTTCCAGAGAATCCAGAATTAGCAACAGGAGTGAAGAGCTTGGCTGTGGATTTCCAGGGGAAGCAGTGGGTTCTGTGGGAGAACACGAGGGCTGTGGTGCCCGTGAGGCAGGGGTGCTTGTGCTGGGTCCGTCGCTGTTCCGGGACCGTGGGGTAGTTTTCACATTTTTTTTGAATTGGGACAAAACATGCATAAGCAGAATTTACAATCTTAACCACGTTCAGTGTCTGGTTCAGTGGCTCTGAATCCATTCCGAGTGTTGTGCAGCTGACACCACCTTCCATCTCCAGAACTTTCCCATCTTCTCACACTGGGGCTTGGTACCCACTAAGTAGAACCCAGTTAAAGCCCTCTCAGTCTGAGGAGAGGCCCACATACTGCGCTTGTCTCCTGGGCGTCTGGGAAGGAGGGTGTTGTCTTCAGTTCTCAGTGCTGAGACTTGGTTGTCGTTAAGTGTTAACACTGAGGATGTGGCAGGCGGGTAGTCCCCGGCCTGCCCTCTGTGACACTGGGCGCAGGTGGCTTGCAGAAAGTGGCTCCTGGCTCTCAGTTTGGGCTGCGTGGGGAGGTGACGGCAGCATGAGCAATGGGACGTAGCTGCATCTTCCACACGCAGAGAAGAAGCTGTTGCTCGGACATGTGGGGTTTTAGTCGGTGGCCCCTCCTGGGCCCTGTGCTGTGGCTGACCCCTGGTTTCCATGGTCCCGAGATGAGCAGAACTAGATTAGAATGACGGACATGTGTTGATTTCAAACGATAATGTTTGACCACATTCTAAACACATCCTTGAAAATAAACTCTTGTTTTCACCTTTCTTATGAACCCCAAAGTATGAAAACCATTCACTGGTGACTGGACAGCGCCTTTTTCTGCTGATGGGAGCTGCACACGGTTTTAAGGGGGGAAAGCTTGTGTTCTGCCAGCTCCCTGTCTAGTCGACAGAGTAAAACAAAAGAGGAGAGATGACAGTTTGGTTCCTTCAACTCCTTGGGCAAGATTTCCCATGACATGTTTTTCTACCTAATTTTGTAGACAAGCCTTTTTAAAAAGAAAAACATCATCGTGGACCAAACACTTTCAAACCGTTTGTTTGAGATTTGCACAGTCTAGAATAAACATGTCACGTCCGACTGGAGGATGAGTCACGCAGTCGGTCACTGACGGGGCCTCCCGGGGGTGGGGGTCAGCGAGCGAGAAGCTATATAAAACAGTGAAGGCTGGGTGTGGCGGGGCGGAAATGTTGGTGTGTTCAAAGAAAAACAAGGTCTGGAGAGGATTGCCTTAGAAAGGTAAGACCTACAAACGGACAGGACGGAAAAACCCAATTGTGTGTGACTTTGGAGGTTGGGTAAGGGGTACCTGTGAGGGACAGACCATGGAGGCCACCATGGCCTCCGCACAGAGTCGGGCGGGGTGCCAGGGCCTTCGGGCAGGTGATGGTCCAACTCTCCGGCTTGCCCCATGTTGGGATCCTGTATTTTGGCCGGTCGATGAAGGCTGTGTATGTCTTCCGTGTATCTTCCATTTTTAATGCTATGAAATGCCGTGAGACACAACTACCTGGAACTAATCTGAACATCATTTCATCTTCACTTTTTTTGAAGATCTTTAATAATTTAAGGATTTACAAAATACGTAATTTGGAAAGTCCCTGTGTATCAGGTTTCTTTGTATAGTAAGATTAGCAAAAGCTTTAGTTAAACTGAAAATTGAAATCGGCAACTTAAGCTAGTGTCACTTATTAGTTTCTTTATTAAATTATCGTTGAGATCACGTGGTAATCCCAGACCGTGTTTTTAGCGGACAGAAGGCACATGCTTGGAGCACATAGACTGAAATAAAAAATTCAAGGCGTATGTTACTTTCTAGGTTAAACTATTGGATTTTGGGTGTTTTATTTGGTGGACACGAATAAAAGGGTCTTAAGCTGTAACTGACCCACTGTTGAGACCACTGGTCTTCTCTCTGACGTGCCGAAAGGCTGGTGTATGAGGTGGCTGAAGACATGTGCAGACGGTGTATCGGTCACCTTTGGGGAAGCCCAGCCCTGACCGTCGTGAAGCATCTTCAGTCTGTGGAGACCAGGGAGAGGAGTGTCCGTCTCCGTCCACCCCAGTCAAGACAACCGTGCTTCCTTTGGTACATGGCAAACCAGCTGGATTTGTTGGTTCTGAGAAGTACACTTGGCACTTGATGAAAAAGGTTCTGAGAAGTTCACTTGGGACTTGATGAAAAGGTGAATACAAGTGTCAGTGGTTTGGGGGTCCAGAAGGAGCCCGTCCTGTATACACATCGACATGCACGGAGACGGGTAATGCTCCTGTTTCTCTGGGAGAGTGAGGTCGAGGGCAGCCGCCCAGTTTACACTGAAGCACTAGAGGCCAGAACGTGTGTGACTGGCCGCAGACATCACGATCTGTGCATTAATTGGGATACCGTTGATTCTTAACATGATACTAATTTATGACTCGAAATCCCCTGGGTAGTAAGAGAGCAGTGACTTTGGACACGCGCAAGGGGCTTGTGGTAGAATCCGACAACTAGAAACGAGGAAAGGAGAAGCAACTCAAAAGAATTGGGTTTTCACCTGCCATTCGCTCTGCAGGTCACAAAGTGAGTTGACGTGGAGGCCCACCTGGCCAGCTTGTGGAGTCGGGTGTTTTAACACAGATATCCGTGCCCGTGCTCTTAACTGGGGGTTCCAGGCCCCGGAGAGCAAAACCCAGCCATCACCAGTTCGCCATGAGTTTGGCTGATTGCACCATCATGATTTTAATCTACAGATGCCTGCTTTCGTGTATTGTTTCATCAGGTTCTCCCTTCGGATATTTTTATGAGCTTCTTGGTATCTCCATCTTTAACTTCTTCCAGAACTGGCCCCGTTTGCTGCACCCAGGGTACCTGCCCCATATTCTAGGAGCATCATTCCCTCTTCAAGTCCCTTGGCCTCTGTCTCATTCGTTTTCTCCTTTGACAGATGCCTTCTTCTCCCAAATGCCCAAACTCCCAAAGGAAGACCTAGCTTCCTTCCAGCACATGAAGATGTGACTCAAAATGTGAAAATACAGTTATTAAAAGCACAAATGTGGTTTCAGTTTCCAATGCCATGCACCTCCCAGAAAGTATTTGCTCTGAGTCGTGTTCATGGTCCAGTTTCCTGACTCAACACAGATTCCACAGATGGTCATGAAAGTTTTCTAGAATTTTCTACATGTTAACTTGCTTGATACGCATGGTTTACCATTAAAACTCATATTGCTATCTCCACACGTCTCCTTAAGCTCTGTTGTATTGTTTGCAAAGGAACCGTTGGGGGGAAGTAAGTATTGAACGATTGTAAATGAGAAAACTCAGCCACAAGGGCTGTCGGTGTGTCTTCCAACGGAAGGATCAGGGAAACAGAATGAGTTACAGTTTCTATACTGTATGTATTTCATTTTTATAATAAAGTATGGATGGCTGAAGTCAGCTTCATATTTTTCTAAATGCTCATGGACAAGATAAGGCTTTCTGAAGTCGCCCCGTTTTGTCGGCGGTCCGTGGGCGCGCGGTTGCAGCGGAAGCAGGCAAAACCCAGCTGACTCGTTCCAGTCTGGAAGGAGGATTCTGCGGAGGGACTGAGTGGGAGGTGTGGTTTGGAGATGATGCCTGTCCACAAGGCAAACACGTACAGCTGACCTCAGAACCGCTCACAGGCCTCTGAGGTGTCTCTGGGCATCGGCTCACGGCCGCAGAGTAAATACGGGAGCTTGTCTTTGAGGAGCCACGGCCCTGACCACTGGCATTTCAGCTTCCCCCTGTGGTTTGCCCGTTTCCCTCCTTTCTCGGGAACGGCTGTGCTGATGTGTTTGCTGGGGCGTTGAGCGCGCCGCTCCGGCTGGCAAAGGAGCAGCTGGGGTCTCCCGTCCGTGATGTTCCCTGGAAGCCCGAGGGACTTGCTGAAGGTTTTAGCAGAGACGCCACAGAAATGTGCATGTGACCCGGAAGGATGTCACTTAGAAATCCTGCAGGCAGACCTGGGACCTTCCATCGGGGACAGCAAGTGCTGGCTCCATTCATCCAAGGGTCGGTGACACGGGCTCTCTGTTTGCCGGTCGACTGCGTTTTCAGACCTGGTTGCAAAGATACAAACCCAGGAATGGGCTCCTGAGGGGCTGGTGTTTCCTCTGCAGCATTTGCCAGTCTGTCCTTGCTAGAGGGTCTGCTTTCGCACGGTGGCTTTGCACACGAGCCCGGCGTGTGAGCCCAAGTGTGGTCCTGAGTATGGACAGCTGAGGCTTGTCTGGCTGGGATGAGTCCCAACAGGCCTGTGGTTCTACCTGTGCCCGGCACCTGGCAGGAGAGGTGAACAGCTAACAGGGTATTGGAGGCTCCCTATGAAACGGGAGCAGCGGTTAATGAGCAGCTGTCACACACACCTGTTTGCTGCGCCCTGTGTGGTCCAAGTCTCCCCCACAGGAAACACTCTCTGCCACTGTCCCTGCTGCGGACGACACCGTGTGGCTTCTCCATCGCGGCGCAGTGCCCGGCTGTGTCCGAGTCGTGTGCAAACCCTTCCCCCGGCGGCCGAGAGCCGTGGTCCCCGCTGCGCCAGTGTGTGCTGCTGGGGTCCAGTCCTCTGCGGTTTCTCAGGGTCCCTCCACCTCTGTACGTGCTTCACGCCGCTCCCTCCCGGAAGGCCCACAGGTGCCCCCCGCCCCAGCCTCTGCCGTGGGCCGGCCACCTCGGTGACGCGTGTGCCCCGTCCAGCCACCCCGAGCTCGTGGCCTTCCTCCTCCCCCCTTCGCTGCACCAGCCCAGCCCCCACATCTGCCCCGTCTTCTGTTCTCCCAGGACGAGCAACCCCCATACTCCTGAGTTATTTAGTTCTATAGGTTTTCCTCCTTCTAGCCTGGAATAGACTTGCGGGAAGGAGCCGTGCCCTCTGCACCGTTCGTGTCTCACCGGGGCCTGTACGTGAGCATCATGCAAGCATCCGGTCACGTCAGCACCTCTAGGTGGACGTCATGGGCCGCTGGCCGAGACGGAGTTGGGGGACGGTCTGCTGGGTCTGTAAGCCTCTTGCTAAGGGCTTACGTGCCTTCTTGCATCTGTGAAAATGAATATGATTAGGAGTTGAGGTTTGATAAGAAGGTATGAGATATACAGTGTGGCAGAGAATAGAAATCCTCACATGGAATTAGTCTAATTGACAGAACCACGAACCAAGAAAATGACATCTGTTACCATCTCCGGTCGTAAAGTAAGACACACTCTTTCTTGCCCACTTCCTCCCCTGTGCTCCATTCTTCCTTCCCTCCCCCCCCCCACTTTTCTTCTTTCCTGCCCTCCCCGCCTCTTGTCTCCTTTCCCCTCCCATCCCCTCTCCCAGTGCGCAGATGAGACCACCGCCCTTGCCATCAGGCTCGCTGGAGGACTTCCACTGCCCTCTCCACACCTAGTGGAGTGGCAGCTCCTGTGCCTGAACCCTGACCTCAGTTCCTGACCCCCTTCTCCCCTGTCCTGCCTTGCCCGGCATAGCCCCCCTGCCCGCCCTCTTCTCTGAGCTTCCTCAGTTCCCAATAGCCCCCATACTAACCTCACTGGCCAGCAGGGATGACGTTTGTCCCCCTCAGCTGAGAACTCTGAGCTGCCCCCAGCGGTCTTTCGGAGAGCGAGGCAGAGATCCCCGTATGCAGCGTCCTGGGCTCACCCGGCTGGCATCCACCCCGCCCGTCCAGCACCCCTTCCTCCGAGTGCCGTACCCTACTTGAGGCCGCCTCGCTACCCCGATCTTTCCTCTGCTCAGATCAGGGCCCACCACCTGAGTGGTCACCTCCTCGAGGGAGTCCTTGAGAGCAGGAGTCCCGTCTGGGCCACGCCGCTCTCCTCCCAAGCGTGAGGGTGTGCGCGTCAGGTCCTTGTGGGCCACGGGAACCAGACCATCGTGTATCCGGAATTCCAGGACAGCAGCGCTCACTGTCCGCTTTTTAGAAGGAGAGTACGCCCCGTCAGGATGGAAGCAGAGAGGTTGGGGGGGGGCTTACAACTTGGATCATGTTCCAGAACGACACTGGAGGAGGCTGGTGACATTGCTCCTCTGAGGAGAGATTTGCAATGACTTAAAAGGTTGAATAGTTGCGGGAGAAAAAAGTGGCGATCTTGTGCCACTGGTTTAATAAAGCGGCATGTCAGTCATACTTGATGATATTTCGCTGGTCACTTAGGTCACTTGGTCCATTTTCAGTGTGTTACAAACTGTAGGGCTCCCGGAATGATCAGGAAGGGGAGCACACGGGGATACGCAGAACACGGACTCCAACTTTGGATTCTCAGTGTAACGCCGAGTCCCCGTGCCTGGGCGCTGGCTCTCTGTCCCGTCCCTAGAACACAAGGAGCCTCCGGCGATCTTCTCAGCCCCCCACGTTTGGTGGAAAAATAGCTCAGCATCCATCCCTCTTGATAGTTGCCCCGTGGATGCACAGTGTGACATTCGACTAGCCTGCCTGTTGGGAATTTTTATTTACTGTAATAAAATGCGGTGCCTTTTCTGGGTCCCAAAGGAAAAGTTTTCGCTCAGTGTTCTTGTGGTCACAGATTCTGAACGGGCTCGGAGTTTGTCTGAAGGTCGATGCTGGGAAGGCGCTGGGGTGGGCACGGAGGGCAGCCTGCTGCCAGGGTAGCGTGAAGGTCCCATGTTGATGTGACGTTGCCAACTGTGATGCTGGGGACAGGGAGAAATGATGTGAATCTGGGATTCAGACTCAGGGCGAGCGTGAGAGACAGGAACGGCTGCATGGGCCGGGGGCCACCTCTGATGGTTCTTCTGAATCAACCTCGAAGCTCGGGGCCTGCACGTCCAGTGGGTTATCCCCCTTCTGTGAATGACCAGGGATTAATGCAGAAGGCACTGGCTACACCTGGTCCCCAGAATTTGTGTCCTCCGGGAAATTTGCCCTCACGTTGAGATAGCAATTCTAGATTCGCTGAGTGGTGTCAGAGTTACTGGCGTCCAGGGGTCACTCCAGAAGTTAGGGACAGGAGGCCATGGTTCTGTAGGGAGTCGGCTACTTACGCTCTGACCATATGGCCAAGACCTCAGAATTCGGCTGCCCGCCACTTCAGGAGTGCGCGGTCTCACCTGTGGCCTTCCCACTGGCACCGGCCCCCACCCCGATCATGTCCCTGCCCGCTCTCCCTCATTCTGCTTCCTTCCCAGCAGAGTCCATCTCCCCTGTCACTCTCTTTGAAATGTGTCTGTGGCTCTGTCCCGATGCCCGGCGGTGTCCCCCTGTGCCCCAGCACTTGTCCCACACCTGCTCTTTGCCTCATCTCCCATTTGCCTCTTTGTTCACAGCAACGCCCCCTCCCCGGGTCCTCCCCCCAACCCTGCCGCAGGCTGGCACTCAGCAGGGACCCGCTCAGCGATCGCCGCATGCTTGGACAGGGTCCCTCTGTGTCTGTGGGACGCCGCTCAGCTCTTTTGGTGGACGTGCTGCCTTCGGCCCCTGCTGCTTGCTGTCCTGCTCAGCGCCCGCTCTTGGTGTCTGGGCACAGCGGGCGCTCACCTCCCGTCGCCCGTCGGGTAGAGAAGTCACCCGGGGCAGCGAGCAGGGGAATGAATGGGCGGCTCTGGCCCGCGTGCTGCGGCTCCCCTCCCCGCCGTGTGGGCTGGTCCTGGGGTGCAGAAGGAAGAACTCGAAGGGGGGCTGACGGGCAGTGGCCGGGCCGGGGCGTGGAAGCAGTCCAGTCCAGGCTGTACTTGGGAGCCACAGGGAGAGGAGAGATGAGAAGCGAGAAGGGCCAGAAGTGCTTCCCGGACCCCAGCCCTACAGAGCCCTGCGCATTCTTCCAAAGTTGGAGAAAACGGTCCCACTTTTTTTTTTTTTCTGGCCCGAGCAGGTAGAATGTGCTGTCCTTTGAGAGTGGCTGGAGACTCCTCTCTGCCTGTGCTCCTGGGGAGCCTCTGCAGGGCAGGAGGGTGCCGAGGGACGCCGGCAGGGAAGAAGAGGCCGCGGCCGCTGGGGGGACGCTGCCCTGCGCTGAAAGGGCTTGGGGAACTTGGGGACGGTCGCCAAGGGCAAGGCTTTTCTTGGTGGAGGGTTTGCCCTCCGATATTAGGAAATGTGCTTCATCTGGGGCTGAAGAGCCCCCGAGTCCACGCCTTCACCCGGGGCAGCCTCTTGCTCTGGAGGAACATTCGAGGAGCCACTCAGTGGGAGGGCCCCGGGGCTGGACGCTTTGCCCAGATCAACTCCCCTGCATTCGTGCGTCAGGCCGGAGAGAGCGCAGCCCCGGGAGCCTGGCCTGCGGACCTCCGCGCCAGCCTCACCCACCCATGCGTCCCCGCGGACGCGCTGCCCCACCAACTCGTTTCACACGGAGACATCTGAGCCACTGTCACGGGGCAGCTAATTATAGTCACATCTGCTTGCAGCTGGACAAGACTGGCCTGGAGGTGAAGTGCCGGCCCCAGCCGCTCCCTCTGGCCCATTCCGTTCCCCGAGCGGGGACACTTCACATCCGCCCCCGCTGCGTGGGGGGAAGGGCAGAAAAGGCTTTTGGAGACGCACAGGCCGTCCGGGGGGTGGACAGAGAGCAGAGCCGCGGTCCCGTGCTGCTGGGCGGGCGAGCCGGGCAGACACCCTCACTTCCTCCGAGCGTGGGGTTCGCTGGGAGCCCCCCGCGGGCCTGCGGGCTCCAGCCCTGCCTCCCACGCACCGTGCTTAGTCAGAGATGCTCACGTCCCAAGTTCAGTTCGGTTCTCAAAGGTTTCATGCTAATTTGCTTTCTTGCCAAGAATGTATCAACACTTGGGGTTGTTTTCAAATGAGAACAGAGATCTTTCCTAAGTCCAAAAAGTAGTAAGGATATTTGGTTTCCATGTTTTCCATGATTGAACAGAGCAGAAATGTTATTGAGCTAAATTCTCCTTTCCATTGGGTTCACAGTGGAGAATGAGCTCCACATCCCTAACATTTATCAGAACAAGATGGTGATGATAGTAATTAGATTGACGCAGACCGAGCCCGAGGACGGCGAGCTCCTTGGAGGTTCATGCCCTTATGTCCATAATGCCAGGCACAGTTCCGGGAGTTACAAAATGCTGCACAAATGTAAGCTTTTAAATGCAACATCTGGCCTCTATTTTGCTAATAATTTTTAAATTCAGTGCACACTTCCTGAGGGATAGATTTTATTAAAGAAGTGTGTAAAGTCAGAGAGACACGGCCCAATGCCTTTTGCACAAACAGAACACACCCACCCAACAGAAGCCTGGAAACGCCCCGGTCCCCCTTCCCCTCACTGTCAGCCCTCGAGGTTAGCCAATAGTTTCCAGCTTTGTACAGACAGAGGCAGCCGGCTTGCCCTGTTGTGCCTGGCTTCGGGCTGCACAGGGTCGTGTGTGTGTGTGTATGTGTGTGTGAAACACACGACCGTGCTGGGGTCGCCCGCCCTCAGTGGGCACAAGGCTCTGCTCTGTGAATATGTGTCCGTCTATTCCTCCGGTTGCTGTCTGGGCCACGGTGTGTAGTCCTGCTAGGAACCTTCCTGGATGTGCTTTGTTTTCTGTTACCGATGTATGACGAAGAGTGAAAATTCTAAGTTCAAAGCTCAGCGGACTTTTGCGAATGGAAACCCCCACCCGTGTAGCCACTGCCCTCGTCAAGCAGGGACCAGCCCCCTCCGGTCCCGGCCTCTGACCTCTCTCACCCTGGATAGTGGCACCTGTTCTCGGAGTCGGTGCAGGGGGACCGGACGGCGCGGGCTTTTCAGCTTTAAGTTTTAAGATTCTCGCCGGGGGTCGTCTCGGGCAGTGACGATGTGTGGAGGTGTGGGGACGCACCGCGCAGAACCTCATGGCAGGAAGCAAACATTTAAGACGAGAATGGCCAAAAAGAGCATGTACGAGTTAAAATCACAAACGGGGGTGGGGGGGAGTTAGGAGATGCTAATATTTATTACACTCTCTTTCTTCATGATGTTTTAAATCCCACCAAGAGCGTGAGAGCTCTTGGTGCTTTCCTTTGGGTCGTCCTCTTTGATGTACCGTATCGACCCTGTTCCGGGAATGACATGAAATGAAACTGGAATCGGGGAGACGGCGCTCTGGCGGCGAGTGGCTCACCCCAGTGTTTAATCCAGGAGGTGGCAGCAGTGACGGTGTGCAAGCATGTCTCCGGTGATGGCCCAGTGACACACGTGCGCACCTGTGGGACACACGGCAGGCGTGCGCTCGGCTCGGAAAGCCCCCGAGACGCTGCCCAGAGGCTGTCCAGCATCTGTCCCACTTGATAGACCCACTGGGTGGGGGCAGGGGCTGTGCCTCTGGAAGGAAGCTCCATGTTTGGTTTCTTCACACTTTTTATTTCTACCCAAGTAGAAACACAGTCCTCTGAAACACAGTCCTCTGCCTCCACATATTTCTTGAGCTGGTAATTATTCCAAAGATTCCCTGAAGTACTACAACCAGGAAGAAAACTGGGATGGTTGTATCACCAGAAAACTATTTTGACATTTTGCATAGCATGGGGAATGCACAAAGGAATGTGAAAGATAAGCTATTCAGACTTGGCAGGCCTCCACATGTCCCTATTTGGTGGGATGTGAAACACATAAAAATTGTTAAAGCAGCAATGTTAACGCTCCACCTTCCATCAGAAGCGGGGGAAAGTCAGGAAATCGAGCCCTTCACCGCTCAGCTCCTTGCAGATGAGCCTTCCTGCAGGAGACGTGTCCCAGTTAGCAGGTTAGCGCGGGACGCCTGCGGTGGGCTCCTGTGTGCGCACCCGCACTCCCCCACACACACTCGCCTGCACACACACGCGGAGGGCGCAGCACTTGGCATCCTTTGGTGAAGTAAAAGGGCTCTCTCCGCACAGAATTAGCGTGCCATCCCCCTTCCTGTGTTCCCACATGGAGCGCTCACTTGAAGGTTGTTGCGAAGAGCTCCCCGTTGGTCCGAAGACCAGAGGAAGACCGGAAATAGGCTGCCTTTCGAGCTCAAGTCACTGACCCCCGTCATTCCCCTTCCTTTTTTGGCACTGGTTCGGCATATCCTAAATCTCTGGGAATTTTTAGAGCTCAACGTACTTTACAGCATTAATGCTGACGGTTTGACTCTCCGGAAATCTTAAGTGGGGGCATGGAAGAAAATGTGTATAATATTATTTTGTCAGGTCCTGAAAAGTACAAGGAGGCTGGAACAGACTGGAAGCGACACTTGTTGTAGGGGCTGCTTTGTTGGCCCTTTGGCACTCCCTTCACATTGTAATGTCAGTTTTTGCTTAAAGTAGCTAGGGGAGTTGGTGTGGACATGTGCCTCTGCCTCACTTTCTGGAGAGCTAATAATGGATTTTCCTCCACTGGAGGCAGCTTCATACACTCTCGTGGTGGGTCAGTGGCTGTAGGGTCTGTGGGGAGAGGCTAGAAGGACCATCAGGAGAGACGTGGTTCTCATTTGGTGCTTCTGCAGCGCTGGGGTGTAGACATGATGTTCTTCCGCTGAGAGCCGTCGGGGGTTCTCTTCTCCCCACGGCCTGGGGACCCCACTGGTGTTGGCCATGGATAGCCCACTTCTACAAGAGAGACCAAGATTCACAACTTTCTGACCTTTGGGGTCTTCAGCTACACGCCCCGTTTCACGTGGAGGACATCTCTGTGACCAGCTTCCTGGGCCGTGACCTTGTTGTTCGGGAGGAGTGCTCAGGCTCTGCTTTAGGTTCTTGGAGTCCTCAGGGAGGGGAAAGGCAGGAAGCAGGATGAGCCCTTCACGGAATGGACAGATTCTTCCTATTCTAGAATCTGGAACAGCTGGATGAGAGCTGGTTGATGGGGCCCAGAATGTTCCAGATGCTGGGAAGAATGAGTAGCCCTCCGCAGCTGTCTCAGATGTGTGGCCCGTGGGGACTGCCGGAGTCTGACGACCCTGCTCCTCTTTTTCTTCCACTGAGAGGTCCAGAGGCAGAATGTAATTTCTCGGGAAATCGTGTCACTTGTGATGTCGTCCTTACTGTGTGAGGTCACCGGTGACATTTTGAGTCTGAGTCACGTGTCGTTCGTGGGTCCTTTTAAACTTAGCAGTTCACGGTGGAGAGTTGAGATGTGCATCACTTAAGGCTCCTGATGTGAATCAAGTCAATTAGCTCTTCCAGAGTCGTGCATGATACCCGGCGGAAAGGGAGCCTTCGAGCTCCACTGGGGTCCTCTTCAGCGGTGCCCCTTGAATCACAACTCGAAGGCCTGTATGGGCCATGACAGGACAGCGACGCTAAGGACCAGGGTAGAGAAACTGCCAAGAGATTGAGGGGCCCCTGGCCTGCTCAGTCAGAGGAGAGTGTGACTCTTGATCTCGGGGTGGTGAGTTTAAGCCTCACGTTGGGTGTAGAGATTACTTAAATAAATAAGAACTTCTAAAGAAAGCAAAATAGATATTATTTAGCAAAGTAAACATGCATCTTATGATTTTTGTTAGTCTCAAAATGAGTTTTGTTTTTTTCCCAATAGGACCACTTACGTGAAATGCTAGGCCACCCAGAATGTGAAACAAAAATTGTGGTCTAAAAATGCCCTTAGTTCTGAAAAGCAGACCATAATTTAGATATTATTAGAATGATCAATTCTTTGGAATTGTCTTATTGGGCCAGGATTGGTAATAAAATTTCCTATAAGAAGAAAGCAGATAAGGAGCCATGAATGTATTTTGTTTGGGATTTAAAAAAAAAATTTTGCTTGATATACACTGTAAGCTGGTGGGGGCAGGGTGAGGATCTTTTATTTCTATCACAGAGCTGTAATAAAGGCTCTAGTCCTTGATTTGTCATTCCAGATTGCTCCCAAAGTTGGCCACGATCTGCAGCCTTGCCTGAGATAAAACTGGCCATTTGTTACACACGCATGTGCGGTGGGTTTCTGTCGCAAAGGCACAAGAAGCAACTTGACCCCAACATCCACAGCCGTGGCCCTGTCGCCTCTTATCTGGTGTCCCTTGCAATGAAAGCATTTGCTGAGAGCTTAAGGGAACGGCTCCAGGAAATTCATGTTTATAACTTCCCTCAAATTGAATGGAGATAAGCTTTTGAGATTTTAATCAGCATTTCAAAGAGAAAACCCAGAATCACCAAATAGCCATTTTGAGCTTCAGTTATGTGATTCTCGGCCTGCCCTGGAGTTTAGAAGAAACTTATTGACCTGTAAAGTAGACGAGTAGACGAGCCCGTCCTGCTTCAGGCTGTTCTTGGGTTCTGGCCAGCTGAGCCTGGGTGGTAGGTGGACGTTTCTTTCCTACCAGATAAATGAGTCTTAGCCTGGTTGATTTTTCCTTCTGGCATCTGTAGGAGTGGGATGGGGTTTAGCAGAGTTTAAAGAGCAGAGGCGTGTTCCTGAACCTGATTCAGGAGCAGGAGGAGAGCTGTAGGGCTGGGCTGAGGGGTGGCCTGACCCAGATCCCCAGGGACTGGGATGCCTCGCCCGCCCCGTTTTCCTGGTCTGGGGGCCCACCCAGCAGCTCCGGGAGCCCCCCCTTCCCCGGCCAGGCCCATAGTTGGCCGCAGTCTCCTATCTGGACTGGTAACGTAGGTAAGGCAGTCGTCTGTTGGGAGCTGCCCTCCCGGTGTGGCCGGATTGTTCTGTACACTTGCTGTTCAGGCTGGTTGAATGGCCACCAGCGGCCGGGGAGCCATTGCTGCTTCCACTATTCTAAGACGTCTGTTGATTAATGCTTGAACCGCCCTGGAGCTCCCGTAGGTCTTTACGGTTGGTGACGAATCCTCGTTTCATGAGTGCCCTGCTTTATTTCCCAGCGCAGCTCTTCCAGCCTCCGCTCTGTCAGATGAGATGCGATCCGTATCACATGTGGTGGGACTCTGGGCTGGCCCCAAGTGCTCTCAGGGTCCCTGGGGGGGGGTGCACCCAAGGAAAGGCTGTGTGAAGCACTGGACGGGTGTCGTAATAGAGGTAGATCACCCACCCTTGTGGGAGCCCAAGTGGGGCGCAGCCAGCCCTCGGAGGGGATGAGCCCGGAGATGGTGATGGCTGGGGTATGGTTCTTGGGTCACTGAGTACTTGGCTTTGGGCATTTTGGATGAACCTCCTGGAGCACAGGCTTAAGATTTTGACCTCCCCTCTTGGGAAAACTCTCAGTGGTCACCAAAACCCAGATGGTGAAGCAAAACTGGGCACACAGCTTGATTTAGTTAGGAGGTTATGAGATTGCTTGCTGAAGTTGCCCCCAGTGGGAGCGAGGGAAAGAAACAGACCCATCATCTCTGTTTGGACTGTTGTCAACTGTCCCCATTTCCAAAATATAAAATTAATAACAGCTCACTGTCTTGGAGGCACTTGTTCAGATTTTCACTTTATGTAGTAAATATCTCCAGATGCCGTTGTTTTCCGCAGAAGATCTCCATGGCAGCGAGGCTAAGGCTTGATGATATTGTTAAAAAAAATAGAGTGCACGTGATGACTGTACCATTCATAGTGTTGTCTTATGTTTGAGAAACTATGATCACTTGAAGTGGAATTTAAATACACATTTTATCTCACACCAGATACACAGCCTCTAATAAAGCTCATTCACTCACTTTCTCCTTGTCACGCCCCCTTATATTCTGTCTGCGACCCCTGTGTCTGTCTTTGTGTAAAATTTGGGTCTAAGAAAATTGTAACTGTACATAGGCATCATCCTACTTTGACTTTTTAATGTGCTGGCAGTTTTACATCATGGAAGTTGGTATCAACCTGGTCTTAGTGTGTTATATTGAACGTCCAAAGTCAGATTTCACATCTGTGACATGGGCATGGTAGCATGTACCTCAGTATGGCTGTTAGCTGGTCAGACAACGAGAGGTGGTTGTTTGTAGCACCTGCTAGACTTTTGAACACATTAGTTCCCTTCCTCCCCAGCTCTTTATTTATTTGTTTATTATTTTAACAGGATGCTACTTTATATTGTTTTATTTTTTTCATCATGATGAGTGCTTAATCCCCATGTCCCCACCCACTTCCCCTCTTGTAACCGTCAGTGTGTTCTCTATAGTTAAGAGTCTGATTCTTGGTTTCTCTCTCTCTCTCTCTTCCTTTTGCTCATTTGTTTCTTAAATTCCATGGAATTATATGGTATTTGGCTTTCTCTGACTGACCTGTTTCACTTAGCGTTGTCCTAGCTCCAGCCGCATCACTGCAAATGGCAAGATGTCCTTCTTTCTTATGGCTGAGTACGATTCCGTGGTATGTGTCTCTTGGATCTTCTCTATCCCCTCATCTATCGATGGACACTTGGGCTGTCTCCATAGCTTGGCTGTTGTAAATAAGGCTGCTATAAACATTGGGAGGCACATGTCCCTTTGAATGAATGTTTTTGTATTTTTTGGATAAATACCCAGAAGTGCAGTTGGTGGATCATAGGGTAGTTTGAGTTTTAACTTTTTGAGGACCCTCCATACTGCATTCCAAAGGGGCTGCACTAGTCTTCATTCCCACCAACAGAGCATGAGGGCTCCTTTTTCTCGACATTCTCCCAACGTTTGTTGTTTCTTGTGTTTTTATTTTAGCCATTCTGACAGGTGAGGTGATGCCTCATTACAGTTTTGATGTGCATTTCTCTGATGATGAATGGCGCTGAGCATCTTTTCATCTGTCCTTTGCCCATCTGGATGTCTTCTTCAGAGAAATGTCTGTTCATATCTTCTGCCCATTTTTTAAATTAGGTCGTTTATTTTTTGGGTGCTGAGTTGAATCAGTTCTTTATATATTTTGTATACTAATCCTTTATTGGATATGTCATTTGCAAATACCTTCTCCCATTAAGTATGTTGCCCTTTAGTTTTGTTGATTGTTTCCTTCACCGTGCAACTGTCCCAACAGTTTATTCTTGCTTGTATTTCCCTTGCTTCAGGAGAGAGAGCTAGAAAGATATTGCTACAGCCAATATCAGAGAAGTTACTGCCTATGCTCACTTCTAGGACTTTTATGGTTTCAGGTGTCACATTTAGGTCTTTAATCCATTTTGAGTTATTTTTGTGTATGGTGTAAGAAAGTGTGGTTCAGTTGCATTCCTTTGCATGTGGCTTCCCAACACCATTTGTTGAAGAGAATGTCTTTTTCCATTGTATAGTCATTCCTCCTTTGTCAAAGTTTAATTGACCATGTAATTGTGGGTTTATTTCTGGGCTTTCTATTCTATGCCATTGATCTATGTGTCTGTTTCTATGCCAATATCATACTGATTTGATTACTACTGTTTCATAATATAACTTGAAGTCTGGAATTGTGATACCTCCAGTCTGTTTTTCTTTTTCAAGATTGCTTTGGTTATTTAAGGTCTTTTGTGGTTCCATATAACTTTTAGGATTGTTTGTTCTAGTTCTGTGAAAAATGCTATTGGTATTATGATAAGGATTGCACTGAATATATAGATTGCTTTGGGTAGTATGGGTATTGTAACAATATTTGTTCTTCCAGTGCATGGGCATGGAATGTCTTTACATTTCTTGTGTCATCTTGAATTTCTTACATCGGTGGGTTTTTTTCTTTCCTCTTTCATCAGTGTTTTATAGTTTTCAGATAATAGGTTTTCCACCTCTGGTTAAGTTTATTTGTAGATATTTTACTGTTTTTGGTATAATTGTAAATGGGATTATTTTCTTAATTTCCCTTTCTGCTGTGTCATTATTAGTATAGGAATTCAACAGATTTTTGTACCTTGATTTTGTATCCTGAGACGTCACTGAATTTATTTATCAGTCCTAGTAGTTTTTTTGGTGAAGGCTTTAGTGTTTTCTATATATAGTATAATGTCATCTGCAAGTAGTGTCAGTTCTATTTCTTCCTTACCAATCTGGATGTTCTTTATTTCTCAATATTGTCTGATTGCTGTGTCTAGGGCTTCCAGTACTATGTTGAATGAAAGTGGTGAGAGTGGACATCCTTGTCTTGTTCCTGACCTTAGGAGGAAAGCTCTCAGTTTTCCCCTACTGAGTATGGTGTTGGCTGTGGGTTTTCCATATATGGTCTTTAGTATGTTGGGTTTGTTCCCTCTAGACCTGCTTTGTTGAGGGTTTTTATTATGAATGGGTGTAGTACTTTGTTAAGTGCTTTTTCTGCATCTGTTGAAATGATCATATGGTTTTCATCCTTTCTCTTGTTGATGTGATGTATCATGTTGATTGATTTGCGAGTATTGAACCACCCTTGCATCATGGGAATAAATGCTACTGATTGTGTTGAATGATCTTTTTAATGTATTGTTGGATTTGGTTTGCTGATATTTTGTTGAGATTTTTACATCCATGTTCATTATGGATATTGGCTTGTAGTTATCTCTTCTTTTGAGATGTCTTTATGTGGTTTTGGTATCAGGGTGATGCTGGCCTTATGGGAATGAATTTGGAAATTTTCTTTCCTCTTGTATTTACTGGAATAGTTTGAGAAGAACAGGTATTAACTCTTTAAACATTTGGTAGAATTTGCCTTTGAAACCATCTGGTCCTGGACATTTGTTTGTTAGGAGGGTTTTTGTTGTTGTTTTACTGATTTCATTACTAGTATTGGCCTGTTCAAATTTTCTATTTCTTCTTGCTTCAGTTTTGGTAGATTGTATGTTTCTAGGAATTTATCCATTTCTTCTAAGTTGTCTGAATTGTTGGCATATAGGTTTTCATAATACTGTGTTTATTGTATTTCTGTGGTGTTGGTTGTTATTTCTCTTCTTTTATTAGTAATTTTGTTTATTTGGGTCCTCCCACTCCCTCTTTCTCTCTCTCTCTCTTTTTTTTTAAAGGAGTCTGGCTAGAGGTTTATCAATTTTGTTGATCTTTTCAAAGAAGCAGCTCCTGGTTTCATTGATCTGTTCGATTAGATTTTAATTTCTATATCATTTATTTCTGTTCTGATCTTTATTATTTCCTTCCTTCTGCTGGGCTTAGGTTTTGTTTTTTCTTCTTCTTCTAGCTCCTTCAGGTGTAAGGCCAGGTTTTTTGAGATTTTTTTTCGCTTTTTGAGATAGGCATGTGTTGCTCTTAATCTCTCTCTTAGAACTGCTTTTGGTGCACCCCAGAGATTTTGGACCATTGTGTTTTCATTTTCATTTGTTTCCTTGTACTTTTTAATTTCTTCTTTGATTTCTTGGTTGACCCATTTATTGTTCAGTAGCAGGTTATTTAACGTCCATGTATCTGTGCTGTTTCAGATTTTCTCTTGTGGTTGATTTCTAGTTGCATGGCATTGTGGTCAGTAAAGATGCATAGTATGACTTTGGTCTTGAATTTGTTGGAGCTGGTTTTGTGGCCTAACATGTGATCTATTCTGGAGAATGTTCCTTTGTTCCAGATTTTATTACATGCTTGGGTTCTTTTCATTCAAGCTTTAACTGAATGAAAAATCCGTTCTTTAAGATTGGGCTTAACATCAGCTCCTTCATTTATTTCTTCTTTGCACACATGTTTGTTGCATGCTTCTGTGTCCTTGGGAATTCAAGGGACAAAGCATGGACTCTGCTCTCCTAGGCCCTCAGTTTCCCTGGTCTCAGGTCTGAAAGTCCTAAATCAGAATCATAGCCTTACAAATACGGTTGATGTCCTATTAGAATCATCTCTAGGGAGGCAATTTCAAAAAGTATAAATGATGGCCTTTCCTTTGTGGACCAAGTGATACTTTGATTTGCTCTCCTCCGGGCTTGCTGTTTCATCTGTTAGGGCAAGAGAGAGGAGCCACGGGGCATGTATGTGATAACCTCATTAGAGCAAATCCGGATCTCATATTTTAAGGTCTTGCTCATAATAATAGGGTGGGACATCTCCCATAAATGGGTGAAGATGCCCAAATCATTTCAATTCAAAAAGCGACCTCAATTTGCAAGATGTTTAGATGTTAAAGATGTTTTTTCTTCCTTTCAGGGTGGTTGTGCTGGCTCTGGCTGTGGGAAGTGTGACTGTCATGGAGTGAAGGGACAGAAGGTAAGTGGCCAAAGCTTAAGTTGTAACAGTTCGTTCTGAATTGCCATTAATGTGGAAATCATTAGAAACAGCATCAACTCTAACCCAATAATCAGCCATTTGTGCTAAAGCCTTATACCATTTTAATAATTTCCTCAGAGTGATATACAGAGGCAAAACCAGGCTTAATGTGGTGTCTAGAAAATCTCAACAGTGGTTTCCCAAAGACGCTGATAATTAGTGGCAATTAATGTAGAAAAAGGGATTTCGTCTGTTTTCTTTTTTGACTCAAGAAGGGACATGTGTATTGGCAGAAAATCTGTTGGACCAATAGTATTCCTTGGAATCCATGTGTCAGAATAAAACTAAGCATTTTTCTCAAAAAAATGAAAAGTTTCTATTGCACATGAGGGCCTTTATTCAAATAAGTATTTTTTTTTTAAGATTTTATTTGTTTATTTGACAGAGAGAGATCACAAGTAGGCAGAGAGGCAGGCAGAGAGAGAGGAGGAAGCAGGCTCCCTGCTGAGCAGAGAGCTTGATGCGGGGCTCAATCCCAGGAGCCTGAGATAGTGACCTGAGCTGAAGGCAGAGGCTTTAACCACTAAGCCACTGAGGCACCCCTCAAATTAGTATTTTTAACCAATTTTTAATCCTTAACGCACTTGTCCATATTTGTTTATGAAAACAGTAAATAGTTCTTGTTCCCCAAATGTCAAATTAAAATATTTTTTTTCTAAGCGAGTGCACCCCCCTCCTGTTTGAGACCCATGGGTCTGGATAAATCATTTTCATTGGAGGGCAATCGATGGGTGCATTTTAGTTTTTTGTGAGAGCGAGTACCTGCCTGGTTTTCCCCAGTGACAGTGCAGGATCCCGAAATTGCCTGGAGAGGCCCCAGAAACCAGGTATGGCAGTGAGAGGGCACAGCCCGGTAGCCAGTCGGGCTGGGCTGTTGCAGGCTGGGGCCTGAGGCAGGTGGGGGTAGGGGAGATCCCTGCTCTCCAGGCGTGGAGGGGGTCAGTCTGGCCAGGATGCTCCTTCCCTTGCTCATGGCCTGCTGGAGGCCCATCAGGTCTCGGACTCACTCCTGAAATTCAGAGACATCTGCGCAGAATATGTGTTGTTTTTGTTTTGTTTTTCTTTTAGCCTCTTGCTACAAGGTACCAATATTATTTTTTAAAAAAGATATGCTCCTAGTTGGTGACACCAGTATTACCCGGGTCGTTTCGGAATAAATGCAGTACGTGAAAATACACTGGCGTCTCTCCTTACCGGCCGTGTCAGCTCTAATTCACTTTCATGTTCTGTTCGTGTTCCTATTTGGCGAGTTTTCCCGGCTAGTTCCCCTGCGCACTCCTAGGACTGACTGTACAGTAGAGGCAAGTGTAGAAACACCACAGTCTCCCCCAACCCCTTTTGGTCTAACTTGAATTATAGACATCGGCACACTGAGCTAACACAGAAATTCTTGAAACTATAAAAAGTAGGACCTGTGTCAACAAATGGGAAATGAAGGCCTGTGTCAACACCGCTGTGTTTTTCTTGTAACTGAAGGCATCAGGGCTCGGGGGGACAGGGGTCGTGTGACTCACTCTCAAAGAGAACACGGTCCGTTCTGATGACTTTCCGGGCTCCCCTCCACCCCCCGCCGTCCAGCAGCTGCAGACCTTGGTGGCATCCCCCCCATGGCTCTGGTTTTTCAGATTTCCTGTTCTGTGTGTGTGCTTTCTAGCCTGCTTCATTTTCGTTTTTACCCCAAATCCACCCATTAATATGTAACCAGGTAGATTTCCCGGTATTTTTGGCCAAGTTTAACATGCCTTGAGGACGGCTAGTCAGGGCCTTGGTTCAAATATCGCTAGAGGAGGCATGGCCACATCTCAGTCCTGGGCATCATCTACACCCAACTGCACCAGCAGAAGGAAGGTCCGAAAACATTTCTTTTCAAACTGAGCATTGAGGAAACACTTGTGGTGGCCGGTATGCTCAGGTGAGGCCAGGTGTGACTCTCTTGACCAGGAACCATCAGGGCCAGCCTCCCCTTGGGTGCTGGAAGGTCTAGGGAGTGTTGAGGACAAAGACGTACCACTAGATAGTGCTCCTTCCTTGGGATGAGGGCTCGGGCCAGCCTCACACTGTGAGACCAGCCAATCTGAGCCTTGAAATTGGAAAGCCCTGGTGCTCTTGTTGGGATTGGGTGGAGGAGTAGAATTCTGCTCTCCCCCTTGCTAAGCCTCCGGAAGATTTCCCAGCAAGCAGGCCAGACATCCGGGATCCAGGCCCTCCATGACCTTTCCGGGCTGACCCTGCATTCCCAGCACCCAGTCTCCACCCACTTTGGATTTTTGACATTACTCTCAAAGAAAGATTATTTAAAATAAACTACCTGTAAGCTGTGGGTTAAGCCATTCTGAATTTGTGTTTTCAAAGACTGTAATTGTCAAATGGGTTCAGAAGGCCTCTTGAAATCTAGGGGAATAGCCAGATGGTTTAGTATTATGTCCTTTCAATAAGAAATGAAGAGCTGTCTTCTCCTCTTGAGCAGAAATATCTTAGGTCCCATGGTTCACACAGCATGCGTGACCAAGGAAGAGGTCCTTCACCCCACGGAGAGAGGACATTTTAAATTTCCATGAATTGTCTTGAACTGATGTTAAAATAATCAGCGTGATGGCCCGAGAGAGTGGAGCACAGCTGAGCTGGGATTTCAGACGCAGGGCCCCCTCTCGTCCCCAGGTCAGAGAACAGACACATTTATTCTCGGCCGGCACATCCGTGAGGGAAACGGGTCCTTCTTCACTGCCCCCCGTTCTCCGAGCGAGGCCTGGGCACGCTGCGGGTCAGGTGCCAGTGCACAGTGAGCCAGGGAAGCCCAGCCTGGTGGTTCGGGTTCCAGGCCTGCGTTCGGGCTCCTGCTGGGCGTCTGCGGAGCTCCAGGAGTTCTTCTGCTCTTCTTCAGTGTCTACAAGTTAGGTGAATTTTGACCTCTTTTTAAAAAGTGGGCTACCCAGAGCCACGACACTCAGAAAGAGTTGGAGTTACCTAAGTGGGACAGAGGGTCAGCCGCCTCAGAAATGTGGAAATCCTGGTTTCTGAGACATGTCTTTCCACATCTCCTTGAGGGACCCTCTCACGGATTGGCTGCTGGGATCCACCGACCGACACTGGAATGTCTCCAGGATCCGCTGCCAGGTCTCTTTTGGCGAAGTCCTGTTTTCCATGGAGATGTCAGGAGTGGAACGCCCTCTGTTCTCCAGATAGAAGGAAGTGTTAATGCAGCAGGTCTGAGGTCGGGTTGCAATCCCGTAGTTACCGATCTCGCCCTGGGGGTCTTGCTCCCAGTCCAGCAGTTCAACTCCCGAGGCCTTCACAGGACTTCAGGTCCTGGCAGAACGGTTTGTTTCCCACTTCCCTGGCTGGCGCTCCCGTCTTCAGATGTTTTCTCTTAGGTGATGAACTTGGTTTGTGCACAGTGACTTTGTGTTCTTCCCGGGACCTCGGCACTGTTGGGAATGTTATCTCCTTAAACTGATTAGCGTTCTGAATGCTTGCTTATGCAGAAATAGCCAAAAGTTAAGCTCTTCTTTTGCTCGATAACCTGATTTTCTCAGGTTATGTGAGATAGTAGGACAGGCACCGCGTTCCCAAGAGTTACCGCTGTATGCTTGGGAACTGGCCATTTACATTTTGCCAAAATGGACTTTATGTAAGAGGTCCTTGAGGTATTTTCACCATGGGAGCCCACGCTAGTGGAAAGCATTCTGTTCTGCGGCGTTCAAAACAAGGAACTCCCAAGTTAAACCAGAGAGGGGAGAGGTCTGCCTCTGAAGCAAACAACAAAGTTAATTAGGAGCAAATGATGGCACTGCAGGAGAAACAGTAGAAAGAACAAATGTACGGCTGTCCCGACAGAGGAGTGGCCCGGAGGCCCGGAGCCCGGAAGATGAGGGTCGAAGTAGGGTGCAGGCGTACTAGGTGTCCACTAATGGCCCCCGACTTGCTTGGGTGTAGGGTAGGATCACCTGTCTCTCACGGGCAGAAGGACGCACACAGGATTTCGGCCCATGAATCCCAGAAAACGGCTCTCATGGTCAGTGTATCCTAGAAAAGACCCTAACAAAGTGACTCTAGGAAGGGACATTGCCAGCCACGGTCTTGGGAGCAGTCTGTGTTAGACAGAATTACAGTATTTCTATTACATAATGAGAACTGCGTGGGTATCTCATAGCCTCAGTGTACTTGAACTTGCTGGTACCCCGATCCTTGCCAGCGGTGTTGGGGAGAAGCTCACTCTGCCGTTACTGCTGAGTGTGCAGTCTGCTCCGCATGTGGGGTCCACGCAGGGCTGCTCGGTGGTCAGATAGGCCAGTCCCAAATTGCTCGCAAAGCAGAGGACTTTGAAAATGGAATTTGTTTTTGTCTAGAATGTGTGCCTTATCTGATTTGGAAGGGTGGAGAAGTCTGGTCAGTCTGGAAGTGGCTCTGTTTTGGGCCCTGGAAATCTGGGAGGATGTTCATGTCACTCTTGCCGTGGGATGCTCTTTTCCCGGCTTACATTGGACGGCGGCTGCTCTGTCAGCTGGTTTGCCACAGTCAGTGACCATCCCACAGCAGACCTCCATACAAACCCGTCGGTCTGCATCTTGACACGACATCATAGCTTCTGCTGATTCACAACAGATCTCGGCAGGTCAGGGAAATCCTGGTTTTGGGGTCTCAGAGTGAGAAAGAGAAGAGAGTTGATGTGTATTGAACATCTTCCTTGGGTCAAGCACGGTGCTTGAGATTTTTCATGTGTGTTATTATTATACCCATTTTCCAGCTGAAGAAACCAGCTAGTCCAGGCTCTCTGCGTTTGGTACTACTGACCTTTCAGGTGGGCTCGTTCTTTGCGGTGGGGAGTTCCTGGGCTTGGCAGGATGCCTAGCAGCACCCCTGGCCGCCTCCCACCCGATGCTGAGAGCACCTTCTCTCCCATCTGTGTCAACCAGAACGTCTGCAGGTTTGGCCACATCTCCTGGGGCTGGGGGAGGAGGGGAGCAAAATCTGCCAGGAGGGAGAGCCACTGAGGCAGCCGCGTCTCTTGGAGGCAATGTGAGGTCAGCAGCAGGATACCAGCGCTAGTCAGACCCCATCATGCAGGATAAGAAGAGCAAGATGTGGGAGAGCCCAAGGAGATGAACTCACCGTTCGGAGCTTCCTCAAGTCTTGGGCAAGCTCCTGTTGCTCTACACCTGAATCCATGGGGTGGACGCTGTGCTGCTGGCCACCGGCCCGGGAAAGCAAAGCCTTCCTCTTAGTGATGGGAGGGACGGCTGGGGCACTGCAAAGAAATGAACCTATGCCTTTGGGGCCATGGGCAGACCTCCCCGTTCCTGTTGCAGACGAGCATCCACTGGGTTAAACAGATGACCACAGAGAGCCACCTTGTCTGTGACACACGGCAGGTCCAAGGTCATGTGCCCACGTCGGAGCCCCGCTCCCAACTAGAGGCAGCTCAGGGGAAGCCCAGCCCGAGGAATCCACATTCGCTCACGTTCGGGGGTTTTCATTCCAACAGCATTCAGAATAAAACCCTGAGGGGCAGGCTTCTCGGGCCAGCATCAGAAGATCCCAGAGCACCTGCATGGTGGGGTTCGTGGCGCCTCTACCCTGTCCTTAGGAAGTCTGGCACAGTCTGTGTCCTGTAGGAAATCCATCACTGGTCGAGAGGGAGTCACTCTGTTTCTTATGTAGTGGGCGTGCCTCCTTGATTTCCCAGGAGGCCAGTATGGCCACATTTCTTAGGCATTCTGGGCACGGTCAGAGACTAGGGCCATCTTCTCGGTTCTCAGCCTTTTCTCTGGCTGGAGAGAGGCATCTTCTCTTTCCACAGGCTGCTCAGAGTTGCTGTGGGGCCGTGAGTCTGTCGCATGCCCTTCTCAGCCGCTACTTTGCCAGGCACTTCGAGAGATAACAAACAAGTATTTTTAGGGTCTTTCTCTCAAGTGCACAAGCCTTAAGAAAGAAAGTGCAAAGAATGCTGTAAGGGTCATCATTTCTAAAGACAAGAGAGGAGACAAGACTTCCCTCTCTCTAATTCTGTGTGCCATTTTACATTGGCCACTTTCCGTCAGCCGCTCTTGGCAGAGACCTTGCTGGCCCGCGGGATGGGAGTGTGGGGATTAGCCTGTGTGTCTTACGGTGCTCAGAAGGGCCTCAGGGTTTGACATTGCTTTAACGACAAAGGGTCTCACTTTCTCCTACAACCATCAACAGAGAGCTCATACTATTCTTTCAATATTAAATGAAACTTTTTTTTGAGATGGGGACAACATTGAATGGTCTTCAATTAATTCACATATTTATTTCATCGCTCTTTTCATTTACTCATGGCTAATAACAAATATTTTTAGCCATGCTTTCATTATGAAATAAAAAATACTAGAGTGCTTTTTGTATGTTATACTTTATGTAACAACTAGTTACTCTGTTTTCACTCAGTATAGAATTACACATGTTATATACTATTTTCTTAGTTTTTGTCAGGTTATTGAAAATATTTTTCCCATAAACTAAATTATATTAATAATCATTGTTCTAAATACTAAAGGTGTCATATTTATCCCTAGAGAGTTAATGTTTTCTTCAAGTAAATGGAAGTAAATATACTTTGTATAAATTCTTTGAAACTTCAAACAAACTAATTTGGATTAATCATAATGAATCAATAATAACGATTATCTATTTGCTAAACACTGCACTCCATCTGAGTTAGTGAGATTTTCAGAATCTAGTCTATTTTAAAATAAATTCCATCTTTCTACTAGTAAAATTTGAAATATATAGTCAAAATACAGAAGAAAGTGCTACTTAACACAAAATATTAATATCTAAACCTCTTAATATTTTGAAGTTTAGTTCATAAAATTAAGATTTGTTTAGCATATTTGAAATAACTTCTGGTATTTTTGATACTGATTGGATATCTTTATTTTTATAAGTGTTTTTGAGCATTTCCGAAAGGCGACAGTGTGCAGTTTGGCCTTTCCCCAAACAATGATCTGAAGAGCATCTTGAGATGTTAATAGATGTTTCCTTTGGGATGGAATAAGGAAGAATGTTCCAAGGACAAATGAATCTGGGGAACACTGAGTTATATTTTAGTGGTAGTTTGTGGTTTCCAAGCTGGGGCATCTCAGAATCTTAAATAAGCTTCTGAGTGTTCAAGGCGTGGCATAGCATGTACCGTTCTCCAGATACATTCGGTCCTCTGTCAGGCTGGGGAGAGCCTCTGGGGGAGCACTGTCTTGTGGAATCAAAGCCGTAATTCTCATGTGAGCTTCACCATCTCTCAGCTGAGTCTGTCCTATCAGGTCATGTCAACCACGTTCCCCTAAGAACTAGGAAGGGGGCCTTAGACTCGCGGTTTCCCAGCTGCTGAAAGGGTCAAGTGGAAGACATTGTGCTAAAAGCACTCGGGAAACTGAAAATGTCTTTAGGTGGGTACGTGTCAGTTTGGCAGTAGTGGAATTTTAAAGTTGCGTGGACAAGGGGACAGACCTTGCTGGCTGGCCTGGCTGCGGGCGGGCTTCTGGGTGTAAAGACAGAGGTGGACCCTGCCTGGTGGGGGCGTCCCAGTTCCCACTTGAAGTCTGCAAGACCAGAGCCATGGACTGGGTACACCTGGGGCAGCAGCTCTCCCAGGACCTCAATCAAAGATACGTTAGGATGTTTTCACAACCACAGAACCATTGTTAGGAAGCATGTTTATAGCTTTTGGATGCTTTTGGTGCAGGAAAAATGAGATGCACTCACTTGGGAGGTCTGTCTGGAAACACTGTCCAATTTTTAGTCAGTGTTGTGATTTTATTGTCCACTTTCCAGAATCCTTATCCCTTAAAATATAAGGGGACCCAGCTCTTCGTTGATGCATTCCAAGTCCCCCTGCAGTGTTTTGTGAGCTGCTTTTCCTGACATGCGTGTAATTGCAGGCGTTGCCTGAGCCCCTCCCCTCCCCCAGCCAGCTGTCCCTGTTCTCGATTTTACAAGGGGAACCTTTGAGAACTTTCCTTTATTTTTGCCACGGGAGAGATCAGGCACCCCAAGTGCCCACTTTGATCACTTTGGGAGCACCTGGTGTTCATCGCAGGGTCTGATGGCCTTCTCTGCCTGTTGGCGGATCCCTTGGGCTAATACACCCTCTTTCCCCTTTCCATGTTTTTTCTGGTGTCTTGTAATGCCAAGATTTCTTCCAGATGTCTCTTATTTCCTATTTCCACATATTACACATGACTCATCATCTGGCAGATCCTCATGAGAATCAACATGGGTTCCCACATTCACCTACTTTTGTCTTTTTTTTTTTTTTATAGTTGTTTGGCCTTAAATGTTTAAAAAACTTAAACCCAAGGGTTACAATGATCACCATATGCCATAGGGAAGTCAGTACGAACAGATCTATGTTCAGTGGGTTTATTTTACTCTGCACACAAGCCCCACTTGGATGTCTCACTTAAGCTTTGGACACCATGGGGATGCCCCCGTCCCCTAGCGTAGGAGGTATCATGGGCTGTGCTGCCCTACTTCCGTCCCTCTGCCTCTTTCTCTCCACTCCATAAAATCTGCCCCTTTTCATGTGCTTCTGAGACACTGACTCTTGTGATCCATTACTATCATAAAAAACCCGACATTTTTTGCTTTTCAGCTATATTTGGAACACAACTCATCTAGTGTGGCTTTAAAAACAGTGATTCGATCTTGTTTCCATGTTTAGAAGGAGTAGCAGAAAATCAAGTTTCCTGAGTGGAATATTGTGTCCTGTGACTTTTAAAGCCCGACACACCTCATGTGAGTGGACACCGCATCCCAGTGCGGGGCCCCGACGGCCCTTGTCTTGACTGTGCGTGGCGAGAAAAGAATTGTTTCGGTAAATAGGATCCTGAGAACACATTGCTTGTCGGGAATACAGCGTTCTTCTGGAAGGAGTAACACGCGACTGTGTGTTTTAATTCAAGATCAAAGACACTGTGAACCCAACCCTGACACGTGAAAATGGTGCATTTAGGTTTTCCTCCTGTTTGTTGGTAGAGTATCATGAACATTGAAAATATGTTTCCAGACGGCACGTAAGGAGGCAAAGGAATTATGTCGCGTGGGCGTGGAAAGCTGCACCCACAAAAATGGTATTAGCAGAACCCTCATCCTTGTCAAGGGGCTGAGCACAATGCGCCATCACACAAAGGAAGAATTAGTCAGCGGTAACGAGCAAACCAGATGCGCTGGGAAGTGGTGCCCCTCTGTCTTCTTTCCCCTTTGGCAAATCCATCAGAAATGTTAAAGGTGCAGTTGAACACAGTCTGGTCTCCACCATGGCTGAGCCCACCTCCTCCTCTTGAGCACACGATTTTATAAAGGTACAGGGCTTATCTGGCCCGAAGATGTTAAATCGCTGCCCCATTTCTTCAGAGGGGATTGCGAGGAGCTAACAATGAATGGTTCTTGGGTGGTTGCTGCTATTCCACCATGAAATCATTCCTGGCTACCGGTCCTTCGGTAGGGGTTCCCCTTCCTTAGCATGAGGGGGTGCTGACCCCGTGCTTCCAGACCAGCCTACAAAGAGCTGGAAGGTGCTTCTGGCAATGGATAGACACGAATCCCTTACACACATCTTGTGTGATCGTGAAGTTGGATGTCCCATCAAAGCACATGAGGGTCATCTGTGATTTCACTGATTCTAGGTAGGAAATCCATGCTGTAAGCTGATGTGAATTCTGAGACTTTTAGTGTCCGGCTAACAGCTTGATTTTGAAATGGCTTCCCCTAGAAGATTGGTGAAGGAACAAAGTCGATCTATAGTAAGATCCACTGGAGTTCCGGAGCCAGAAAAGTAATGTCTACCATCTCATCCCACCCCACCCCACCCGCCCTTCATTCTGGGCTTCTTCCTAGCTTCTGCTCTGTGTGGCAGTGTGCTGATGGCCCCAGGCAGTGGGGAGCGGGGCTGGCCTGACACCTGCCCTCACGGCCCTCACGGCCCTCACGATCTCACGGCCCAGGAAAACATTAAAGGAGTAATGGCACCTATAAACCCCAGACTGGACACTGCCATCCGCTCCGAGGGAGACAGTGCTGCGAGAGTGAGCCCTGTAGGGACCAGAGCTGAGTTAGGGTCTTGGGCCAGGGAAAGGCAAACTGAACATTCCATGAGGAGGCACCTAAAATCCGGGCAGTGTGCTCAGGGCTCCCGAGTTAGACCCCCTCCGCCAATTTTGTTTCCTTGTTTTTCATCTATGCCCTAGTTTGGGGTGGGAAATTGGATGCTTTGGAAACATCCATGGATGACGGACCCCCTGCAGTCTTACTTCCACATAGAAGACCCCAAATCGTTAAAGGACATATTTTTATGAAAGTGAAGTTATTTAGCAGAAAGCAGACTGTGTACCTTTCTGCAAGGCCTTGGGCTGGACCTCCTGCCTCTGGTCTGGTCAGGGTTTCATGGACCAGGGTGGAAGGGGCCGGACAGTCTTGTTCCCAAACCCCCTGCTTCCTAACGCGGGGGGCCGGGGGATGCTGCATCTTCTCCGCACGGGGACACAGCGCCTCCTCTCCGGGTCCCTGCGGACATCGGCCCGCTCCGCTGGTGTGGCGGGAGGGCGCGCGGTGACGCTGTCCCCTGGAAGCAGCAGGAGCGCCGGAGGTCTGGCGTCTCGGTCCCAGGTCGGCGCGTACAGGCTGAGCCCTGGGAGCCCAGCGGGAGGCTGTGGCTGCGTCCGTCCTGTCCCGGAGGGGGCCCCGCTGCGCGCTGGATGCCCGGGCCCGGCAGCCGTCGTGTGCAGCGGGGACCGAGGACCACCCGGAGTACGAGTGCGTCACGAAGCGGCGCAGAGCGGCTCCCACGGACACCGGATGGCCGCGCGCGCCCAGCACCCCGTGCGGCCGGGCCACAGCGCGGGAGCGAAGCCGCAGACGGAGCGCGGCCTCGGGGATCCCACAGCCCCGCGGCGCAGGCACCAGGCTCTTTCGTTCCTTTTTGGAAGTCTGGCTCTTCACCGCCCTCCCACGCGAAGTCTCTGTTCTTCTCCCGTTGCTTGCGGGCGCTGCTCCCAGTGGAGCCGCGCCGCGTCCACCTGCCCGAGCCGCGCGCCTCCGCTCCCTGGTCAGCCGCTCTGCCGCTCCGTCCTTGCGCAGGCGAGTGCACGCATGCGCGCGCATGCGCGGCTGCAGACACGCGCGTGACTGCGGAAGCACGTGCGCACGCGCACATGCACCCGCCCCGCCGAAGATGGCGGCGTCCGGGCCTGGGGTCGTCGCGTGTCTTGCCGTCGGGTGCGCGTTTCCCGGCGCGTCCCTTTGACGCATTCTCGGATCTCCACGCGCTGCGCGTGCAAGCTCTTCCGGGCCCGCGTGCCGCACGGCCTGCCCTGTGGAGGCGCTGGCTCCCCCGGCCTTTCTGGAGCGAGGCCGGTTTGTGCGGAGGCGCCGGAGGGTCAGGCCGGTCCGGGGCCGGTTCCCCCGCCGGCGTCTGCGGGGCCGCGTACTCGCGGGCCGGCGTGCGCCGAGGACGGGGTACCGCGTGGGCCCGTGCGCCCCAGCCCCGGTCCCGCAGCCCCGGCCCCGTGGCCCCCCTCGCCGTCGGCCTCGTGTCGCGCGGGGCGGGCGGGAAGGTGAGGTCCACGCGGCCGGGAGGTCGGGCCCGGGCTTCCCCCGGCTCGGCTTCCCCTTCCGGACTCATCGGGGCTCGCCCTTCGTGGCGGAGATTTCAGGGGTCGAGGACGAAGTGACCCGAGGCCGCTCGGTGGTTCCCCCGGACCCAGATGTGCCGCCGCAGGATTTTCGCGGAGCCGCGAACAGCTGCTTCCAGACCCGGCGTCCGCTGTCCCCGCGGGGAGCCGCCGGCTTTGGGGCCCACCATGCTTTCAGAGGCGTCGGGGGTTCCCGCCGCCGGAGCTCGGGAACCGGAAAGTTCACGCGCTCCTGTCTGGAGCCGGGGACGCGGGGAGCCCACTCGGTGGCACTCGGCCCAGCAGCCTCCTCCGGACGAGGAGAAATGGCCTCGGTCGGGCGCGGGATGCCCGGAGTGGGGAGCGGCCGGGCCGCGGCAGGTGTGGCCCGACCGTCCTGTCCACGCTCCAACCCCCCTTTTACACGTCGGGTCATCTGTCCTCTAACTGATTTTATTTTTAAATTTAGATACAGAATACAAAGTAAAATCCCACACATTGGACTGTACAAATGTGTAATCTGTTTTTTATGAGAACATTAATTTCTCTGGGTTACAAACCATAATGCAATTTAGGCAAATTACTGCATCTTCTCTCCTAGCCAAAGAACGGAGTGTTTTAGTCTATTGACATTAAGTAAGAATAAAAAAAAAAAAAAACAAAGAAACTGTCTTATAAATTGAACCTTTGAAACCTTTACAAAGTAAATATGGTAAAAAGGACATCAAATAAGATCCTATTAACTTCAGTTTTTAAAATACTTTGGCCGTACCTTGGCTTAAAATGTATCTCCACATTATCTTTTGGAAACAGTCTTGCCAGTTCTGTAAGCAACATTGTGGAGAAAGGAATCTACCCTCTAAGGGAAGGCTGTTTTTAAGTATTTAGGAGCTAGTTATTTATTGCGTTCATTTAGCCACCATGCTTTTGTTTTGATGTTGCTACCCTACTCTTTACTTAGCTATTCAGGTGTAAAATCAACATCTTGATCTACGAACCCCCTTCAGTATCTTGCTTAATTTCTTCCCTTGAATGACTGTACATGTTTTAAGAGAATTAATGGTGTTTACCAAAAATAGGTTAAAATTCAGTTATTAATTGAGATTGGTGGTGTTTGACCACAGCTTTTTCAAATTACCGATGTCAAGTGAATTGTGGGTGTTGTAAAACCTCCACTCTGCCAGTTTTGCACTATATAGTACGGGCAGAATTGACTTGTCATGTTTCAGCTCCTTGGAACTGTTCTCATCTTTTGGGTTCTGAGCATGATTAATGATGTCTTGAAATTACTGCCACACGCTGAGGGAGAATGTTGTTAGCAATGCAGCGTAGCCAAGTCCTTTTGCCGGAGCGAGAGGAAACCAAATCTTTTTTACATCGGACACCTGTGGCTACAAACAGAGCAGGGCCCCAGACCGGGGACATGGATGAGTTGGTGACCATGTGGTCCCACAGACTAAGGCTCATGTGAGGAATAAACAATATTCCAAGTTGGGAAAGAATATCAGATGTATTAAGGAAAAAACAAACAAACAAACAAACAAACAAAAAACACCTTGTGCATCAGATAAATGAGGAATTTCTTTAAAAGAGAAAACCTATCCTAACTTTTTAATACCCAAGAAATCCTTATTTTCCATTGTCCAATTTAGCCTCAAAAACAACGAGATAATTGTGGGTCATGACTTCTGGGAAGGGAAAAAAGTGACCCTGCATTTTCTTTCCCTTCTAAGATATTGTGTGGCTTTGTAGGAAATGCATTTTACTGGCTGGACTGAGAAATGGTGATGGTAAATGCAAACTCCCTGTGTGTAAATACAGGCGGTCCGTGATCCCGTGCTCAGTCTCTGATGCAGCGCAGAGTAGGGGAATTCTCAATCAGATTGGATCCTTCACCAAGTCCCGTGGGAGGCAGGTAGCATCATCCCATCTGGAAGATGGCAAAGCCAATTCTCAGAGTCAGTGGCTGGTGCTGGAGGCCGAGGTTCTCCCCACAGCACAGCCTTATGTGTGCCCTCACTGAGACAAGAAGGTGGGAGTAAGATCTCTGCTAACCCAGAGCAAAGAAGCCTGTTTTGCAGTCAAGTTTGAAAACAGGATCTCCAATTATTTGTCCTCTTGGTGGGCTTATATTATTTCCTTGGAATCTTTAACACTTATGTTTCTGGATTCACTCCTGAAAATATTTAAGGAGCACCTACTGTGTGCTCTCTGTGCTAGGTTCTGGGGAACAGGGAATGCCCCTGGCAGGACACCCATAAAACCTAATTTTGGTAAATAGTAACATTTAAGCTACTTTTTTTAAAAAAGAAAACACACGCACACACACACACACACACACACACACAAATTTTCTCCTAATTGCCAGTCGGCAGTTTTTCTCAAGGTTAAAGTTGAAGGTTATCTTGCATGCCTTTTGTATTATTAATTATAATTACTATTGTCAGGATGTTTCTTTTGCATTTTTCTTATTTACTGTTAACATAGACTCCAAAAAAATCCCTGACCTGGATCGTGGCACTTCCTGACTTTAATGTGTGCTGATTTTGTTCAGGATGCACGCATTTCCAGGACCTCATCACACACCCACAGGCATTTCCAAGTTCAGGTGAATGACATCCTCACTGATGGTCTATTTAGGCGCTCTGCTCTGATTGCCCAAATTCAGTTTGAGTTACTCAAATTGTTTCTCAAATTCACTGATCACATAGAGCACATCTCTTCAAATCTCAAGGTTAGCGATAGTGGAAACAGAGTAAACTGTCTTTTTGAGTAAAAGATGTATTTTTTCCCTGTCCAAACTCAGAGAGCTGCTTACCTCTTGCTATTTGTGAATGACCTTGTTATTTTGTTGTCCGTCAGTTATCTTCCTGCAACCTCTCACCATCCCCCAAATCTTTAAGTTATGACATTGGATTTTGATAAGTCACTTGGAACTCTAAAAAAAAAAAAAAAAAAAAAAAGTTGCTTGTGCTGTTGAGTGGAAGTGGAGCTCTTCTCAGGCAGGGTCATTCTCTCCCCCACCCCAGTGCAACTTTGTAAGCATCCATTCATAGATAACCCCCCTGTGTAGGGTCTCTTTCTAGTGGTGGCTTTGCTGCTCCTGACCACTGCCCCCTCCCCCCACTGGCCAGTGCTGATCTGTGGCTGGATTTTGTCCCCTACTCCCTGCAGTGCACAACATAGACAACCTGCCACAGCCACTGCGAGGGTCCGAGCTGCAGTTAAGCACCTTTTCTTCCTGTACTCTTTTTCTGCTTTAAAACACAATCTCTAGGGGCGTCTGGGTGGCTCAGTGGGTTAAGCCACTGCCTTCGGCTCAGGTCATGATCTCAGGGTCCTGGGATCCTGCTTCCCTCTCTCTCTCTCTCTCTGACTGCCTCTCTCTCCATCTACTTGTGATCTCTCTCTGTCAAAATAAATAAATAAAATCTTTAAAAAAAACCCCACAATCTCTGTTTATGGGAAGCAGAATGTAAAGTAATAGAATAAGGTAGAGATGTTTGTGATTCTGACTTTCATGAGAACTCCATATCATGAAATCAAGTTTTTAGCAAGGGAGATGTTAATCGTCTTTTCTGGAAGCCATTAAAAATCGGGTGGATGTTTTTTCTTCACAGATGACAAAAATCAGGAGAATGGGCAATTTTCCTTATATATATGTTTCCTATAAACTTGCAGTAGAAGGGACCAGAGAGACTTTAAATAAATCCTCCTGGCGGTTGGGTAGTCGGTAATACTTTCTTAGAGACCCCCTGCTGCCCTAGCTGTACCTGTTTCTTGAATGTTTTGTAGGACTTAAAATTTTTCCAGTGCGAACTATTTCTGTGCAGTCATTTAGAAAACTGAATTCACCCTTTCTTCCCTGTATTACTGTTAGGTCCAGATACTCTGAGTTTATAGAATGAATGGACGCAGCAATCTGAGAAGTAGCCATCATTCATGTTACGGGTGGGGTCCGCCCCGTCACCTGCTACCAAGGGCCTTGCTGTCGAGGTTACTAGCTTCATACTTAATTCTACTTAGAATTCTTTCTTTCCCTGGGTGTTCTGTCTCTTAGGCCTTATCAGACTGATTTCTCCGAGCTGTGCCCATGCTAATATCTCGACGGCACTGAATAGTTGATATATTAATATAATGAATATTTAAGAAAAAAGGCTGGAGGCTTCAGGTTCAAGGCGGGTCTAATGGGAAAACAGTGTAGTCCCTTCGCGCCCCCTAGTGGTGGGAAGCCGGAGCCCTGGGGGGTTTCCTTACAAGAGCTTCTCAAAGCCCCTTCATTGAACGGGGTCAGGTAGATGTAGTAGTTTTCTTCAGATCGCCTATGTCTAGGAGGTCTTCCCTGAGGAGAGGTGTTCAGCTGAGATCCTGGGGCTGTGCCCGGGTGCCAGGGATGGTACGGGTGGAGTAGGAATGCAGACGTTTCAGGTGGGAGCATCTCTCTCTGAACCTGCCTGGACAGTGCGCCGGGGGCGGGGGGCTGGCCCAGGAGGTGGACAGCCAGGGCGTGGGGCAGAGCAGGAGGCGTGGGCTGTGCAGGAAAAGCCATCAAGAGATGTGAACCTTATTACTGAAATGCAAACATGTTTATTAGAGCGTGAGGCCAGGAAGTACAAATGTTTCTGGAGAACAAACCGCATTTGGTTGTGGTTTGACGGGAAAATGGAAATAAGGTATTAATCAGATTGCCTTTATCAGGAAGCGTATATGCAGGATTTGAATGAATACATCCAAGAGACTTTGGAAAACAGTTACCACAATATTTTTCTTATTTCTAGTTTGGGAAGCTGACTCTTTCAGGGGAATGGCTTAAATATGTATACTTAGAAATATTCTGAGCAGATTACTGCTTCAGAGGAAGAATTAATGAAAGTGTTTTTCAAAAAGACTGTAAGAGACACATGACAGAAGCATATGTCCTCGAGGCGACAGCTAGGGAGCAATGTCAGGAACTTTCTGTAAGTCCCGAGGATCTTTGGGAGATTTTCAGGTGGGATTTTCAGCACTCAAGTGTGCCTTCCACTTTAGAAAGTGTTTTCTGCTAGATCAGTGAGGCTGAACAGTTTGCTCTCTATGGCTTTAGTGGAACAGTATTAGTTTTATATTAGGACTCCACTTAGAGCTCTTCCAAGTTCTTGTGTTGAATGACCGTTCTTTGGGAAGTATTTTGTAAAGAACTCTTTGCAATTCTTTGTTTCTCACAAGTTGACGTACAGAGTGGACTTTTGTAGATCAAAGTATCTAGGGTTCGCTTCTTTGTGGAAGCCCAGTAATCAGAAATAGATTTGCGTACCTACTTCCTCTGTCCTGTCATTCTGCTTGTTTTGTGTTATGCATGATTTGAGCCATGAGCTCTACCAGCGAGCTTCACAGCAGTGCTGAGACTCCCAAGAATTGTGCTAGAATTTACCATGGGCCGAAGTGTTTCAATATTGGGATTTATCCAAAGGAAACCTGTCCTTGAACATGGTGACTTGGAGAGGGTTCTGTGTTAAGTGCTGTACCTGTGGGCTCTAAGGCTGACAAGCTATCACCTGAGCATGGGTGGGCCTCATCTATGAGCTGGATCTTCGTTACTGGCCCAGCATTTCCACCCAGGAACCCTGCAGAATGGGCTGTGCAGGTGGGCGGAAGGAAAGAAGAGCCTTCGTGCCAGCTCCCCTCCCAGGGCTCAGCGCGCCGGTTGTCCCATTCTCCACGCAGACTTGACCAACTGCAGCCCCAGAAGTCACGACAAGCCTGGCCCTGCTCACATGGTGAGAGGCGGGTGGGGTCTCCTTGCCCAGAGCAACCCCCGTGGGTTAGCAGAGGCCGGATGGGTCCAGAGCACACCTAGGAAGAGAACGGACCTGACAACAAACCATGTCATGAACTCGAAGGGCATGGGTTGGGGGATTTTTTTTTCTTTGTCTTTTTTACAACTTTCTGATTCTTCTCTTCCCTTGAATTTGTAAAGGTGGAAATGTCCTAGTTTCTAGGAAGGATCTCTTAAACGCTCATCTTTTCTCCCCCTCCGTGTATAATTGCTACAGCTCTTAACACGTATTTGCTGGAGAGGCACAATGTAAGGATTCCAAATATTGACTTTCAAGCTGAACATCACCAGGGTTTGAGAGAGAAAATCAGAGTTTGGAGAAGAGAATAAAGATTAGTAGCCATGCCTCCTGACCATGATTGCTTTACTCTTTCCTGCTTTAATGTTGAAATACTAAATGCAAGAAGCAACAGTAATGATAGCGTGGTTACTGGAAGCAATCTTCATGTTATGTTTAATTAATCAAAAGCACAGTATGGGACACCTGGATGGCTCAGTGGGTTAAGCCTCTGCCTTCGGCTCGGGTTGTGATCTCAGGGTCCTGGGATCAAGCCCCACATCGAGCCCCTTTCGGGCTTTCTGCTCGGCGGGGAGCCTGCTTCTCCCTCTCTCTCTGCCTTCCTTTCTGCCTATCTGTGATCTCTATCAAATAAATAAATAAATAATCTTTAAAAAAAAAAAAAAGAAGCACAGCACACTTTACGTTAACGTACGTACGTTCTTAGAGCGATCCGTGTATGTGTCCCCTGCAAAGGAGAATCTCGGCCTTCCCTTAGGAGAGTGTGGCGGCCTCCAGCTGTGTGTCCCTCCTGCCTCTCCTGGGCCGCCTGCCAGCCCTGCCGCCATGATGTCAGGCTTCTCAGTGTGGATGAAGCTCCCAGGGGGGCCTCGTCACACAGTTTTTCCAGGACCCCGTGACACTTCCCACCACTTTCCCAGGAGTGTCGGCATTCAGGAAATGGTCCTGCAGATGTCTGATGGTTGTTGGGCTCAAAGAATCGCTCTTGTGGAATTTTTGGCTGAATCCCCACACCACCCATTGACTGACTGTGACCCATCATTTCCCCATCACTGAGTTCTTGGTGAGCTCTGGCTCCAAAAGCAAACGCTCTCATTCCTTCAATCATTTGCAGCTTTGTGTGGAAATGGAAATCTCCAGGCACCCATGACAGAAAGAAACAGCTGATCCGGCGTCCTGTCCCGATCACGGCTTGCTCTCCCTGCGGCTGCTTCGGCCACGGGCACACGTGTCAGCCAGGCTCCGACGGTGCCTACGGGACTTTAGGCCGGGGAGGGGGCCCAGTGACCCAGCCACCATCGTGCGCCGTGCTGATGTCTGCGGGCACGCACACAGTCTTGGTTCACGCCAGCGGTCATGTTCACCGCTGCTTGGTTCATCCCGTCCACACATCGATTTTACTGAATTCAAAGGTTGTGCCACACACTGTGGATGAACAAAACTACATCCTCGCCTTTAAAGTGTTTACTTCCAAGAGATGGAAATGCAGCCACAAAATCTAGTTAACATCGCTTGTTGGGTCTGTTCTGCTTCGTAGCAGATGAATCCAAGCGCACGTAGCCGCACAGGGGTCGACCACTGTGGTCGGCCCGCCTGGGGCAGTGGGACACGTCTGCTTGTGGGTCAGTGCCCTGCAAAGACCCCTGGTCATATTGTTTCAGATGTGAAAAATTAATTCAGAATTTAACTGAAAGAATGTGACCCCATGCTGACCATTGAAACAGGCACAATGTGGTCTCTGATGGTAATACCCAGTGCCTGCTTCTTTGTTGGTTGTGTTTGTTGTTGGTAATTGTGTTACCCTTCAAAGTCGGAAGCTTCACATTATTTCAAAATTAACCATCCCGGGAGCTTCATTTGAATTTGGATTTCTGACATGGACAGAAGGGGTAAGGCTTTAGCGATGGATTTCCATTATGAACTTGTTTCCATAAGCATGTTAAAAGGAAGGGAAATGACTGATATTATAACAATCTTTTGTTCCCATATTTTATGGACTTTTTTTTTAAAAAAAAAGTATCTCCTTGCTTTAGATAATACATATTTTATGCAAAATTTTATGCAAAATTTTTTAAGTTGCTCCATCCATGAAACTATTTCATGCGCAATTTAGAACGGCTCATTTGGATGCCAAGATTGTTATCCATGGCTGTATTCTTTTGTCTTTATGATGATGGCATTTTGGTCTTCCTCTTTAAATTCTGAATTCCTTCATCTGAGGCTGTAGTGGCCATCGCTTGTGTCGTTGGCATCCACATCCTCTTGTTCTGTAATTAGTAGAATACACTGCACTGACGTTGAAGAGTAAAACTGCTGAATGCGATTGCATCAAAACTTTTGCGTAATATTTTACCAACTTCTCTTTTCTTCCTCCATTGAAATGTTCTTGACCGGGATGAACACGGGCTGTGGGCTCCGTGTGTGCCCAGCACGAGTTCGTGGCTGCCATGTTTGGGACCTTGCCTTTAACACAGCATGGGGACTAGATGACTTGGGGGCTAGTTCCTGGGGGCTCGGACTGTACACGTCCTGCCTTGAGGTCCAGCACATGGGCGGCCACCGTTGTGGTCTCGCTGTTGCAGCTGCGTATTCTGGCTTGGGCACGAGCAGCAACCAGCTCTGCTCTCCCCGCGACGGCTGTGAAGATCTGCTACCAGCCCAGAGAAGTCCTCCGGCCCGCACGCAGTGAGCGCTGCTTGCCAGCTAACGGTGGAGATCTTGGAACATTTATCCTGTGGGCTGGCTCCGCTCTGGTGCCCGTAATTGCCTTGGACAGGGCACGGGCTATTAGATTATTCGTGTGCACTTTTGTCTGAACGAAATAGTGGGAAAGTTAAAAAAAAAAAAAAAAACAAAACTGTGGGAGATAACCAGAGCCATGTTGGTGGAGGAGTCACTGCCTTCTTGGCTACTTAATTTCAAAGCTCTTGGGATGTACGGATTGCTTAAGCGTTCCGGTGACCCTTTGGGAAAGAATGTGTTCTTGTGCTCAGACGAGGACTGGCAGATTTCGGAGTTCTGTTCCCGGCAGCATGTGGGAGTCATCTGGTGACATGTGACAAGTCAGTTCAGCATCGGAATCCTACTGCTCCCACCTGTGAGATGGACATAAAAGGGGATAGGTTAATGCTGCTGAATTGTTTAACAGCTTGCTGGGAACCGGCTTGCTCTAGTGACCTAGAAAAACTGTGGACTGTGGTGCAGGCTGACCTCATTTCTATTTTTGGCTTTAGCGCTGACTCAATGAGAAACTTGTAAGAATCAGCTAATCGGGCTCCAGGCCTCCATGCATTCCATGGTTAAAATGAGAATGAAAGCCTTATCTGCAGTGGGTCTCATAGTGATAGAGCCAGATAGTAATTAAGTACTAAAAATATACTGCCGAAGACACTGGAAACTCTTACACGGATGTGCCTCTCGCATTTCCCTCCGATGCCCTGTCAGGCTTTTTGGGGAGACACAGTGCAGTGTTCATTTTGTTTTCCTAGCCAGCTGTTTGCCGTTCACATCTCTTGTTTCGGGTAGAATTTTCCCACGTCCGAGGATCAGGGAGGAGGCTAGCAGATGACAGCGTGTGCTGTGTCTCTGTGGTCAGCGTTCTCTGTGGCTGTGGCACACCCTCCTGGTTCAGGTTGACAGTGAACTAGGGGAGCCGCTCTCCAGGGAAACCAGTCCTGGTCCGGGAGTGCTTTTCTTCCAGCTGTCCCAGGCCTTACGGAGCAGGCACTGGCATTCCGTGTGAGGTCCTGCGCGGAGGGCTCCGTTCCCTGGATGCCGCCGTCCACCAGGGTGTGCCAGGCTACAGGCCGTGATTTCCTTTAATCCATTTACTATTTTATTACACCTGCTGGGGTTTGCCGTAATCCCCTCCGCGTTGATTCACACGCTGTTTCTGGACTCTGGACTCACACCTCCAGTGAGTCCCGCCGTCCGTACACACACAGCCGTTGGAGTCCCACGTGCAGAACCACACTCTGCGTTTTGAAAACGCAACAGGCGGTGAATTTGCCAGCAAGTCCCAAGCCAAGTGGTTGGGAAGGAGGGCGGCGTCCGGAGTCCTCGCCCTGTCTCCTTCCGTCGGTGCCTCTGCGAGGGCTTCTCAGGAACGCGCGGTGGCCTGCGTGTCCGGAGGTGCGTGTGGACGCTGTGGAACGTGTGTCTCGTTGGCTTATTCTCACTTGCGCTAAGATAACGGGGGAAGAACTGGGTGCTCCGCCATCCAGAGGACCTTCTGCTTCTCAGAGTCCGCAGGCAATGGCTGTTCATGCGACCTTTGGTCTCATAAGGTCGCGTTCGAGTCCACCGGCTGTAAAGAAAATAGGTTTTCTTGATTTCGTATCGTGATGATGGTGCTTTTCTGTCGGCAGCCTGACTGCGGCAGTGGTCCTTAACTCCCGCGGAACCGGTCACGGGCTCGCCGATGCCTCTGGGAGAAATGCTGGGTCCGGGGCGGGCGTGGACGCCTCTCCACTCCACGCTCTGTGCTTGTTGTATTTTTGCTTAATTTCTTGTGCTCACGTGGCTCAGTGGACCTCGGTGCCGTCCTCTTGCCACCATCCGGCCTCACTGGCTCCTGTCTCCTCCTCATGTACTTATTCTGTGTTTGTCCTTCAAGGGTCAGCCTGGGGCTCAGAGCCCCAGCGTTTCGGACTGTCCAAATAATAGTATTCTAAAGATAATGTTTCTTACTTTATTTTTTTTTTTTGCTCTGTGAGGGCAGAGACTATAGTTAAACTTGGATCATATCTTTGCAAAACTCGTGTTTTAAGGAGACCTTTGAAAGCCCGTCATCAGACTGCGGGTTGCACAGAGAAGTCTCTGCCTCTCAAGCTGCAGCTCACACCGTGAGCTCCGTCTTCACAGCTCGTAGGCATCGGAAGCAAGAACCGACTGGCGGTCTGCTTTCAGGGTCTTGGCGCTGTGCCTGCTGCTTGATAGGATCCCACCAGGTGACTGAGTGCATGATCGGTTCAGTGAGAAAACCCCAACTTTTCCTTTTTTAAATTACCTGATAAAGTATTTAGCATTTGGTGTATCGTGCGTGGAAAGCATGTGCCGGGGTTTGGGTGTGAAGAGTCCTGCCCTCAGAGAGCTTGAAGTGCCGTGGAGAGAAGCCCCCGAAACGAGTCGTTTGCGGCGTGGGCTTTCAGATGCCGCGCAGACTTGTGCGGTGCTGGGCGGCACTGGGAAGGGTGGGTGCCGCCTCCTCTCCTCCGTTTCATCCAACGCGCCTCCTCGCTGACCTGCTGCTGCTCCTCCACAGGGCGAAAGGGGCCTCCCGGGGTTGCAAGGTGTCATCGGGTTTCCCGGGATGCAAGGACCCGAGGGGCCGCAGGGGCCACCAGGACAAAAGGTAAGCTTGGCTGGTCCTGGGGGCCGGGGGGTGCGGGCTTAAGGTGCTCCACAGTGTCTCATGGAGACACTTCTGTCTGGTTTCAGGGTGACACCGGAGAACCCGGGCTTCCCGGAACTAAAGGGACAAGAGTGAGTACAAGTGTGACTTAAGTCTGTGATGCCGTGGGGGGACCTGATCCAGGGACGCCTCCCAGACAGGGCTCTCTGCCCCTCCCGCCTCCCAGCGGTCCTCGGGGCGTCCCTCCACCCCTTCTGCTCGCCTGTCCCGTCGCCCGCCCCTCTGCCCGGCGCCGTGACCGCGCGGGGCCCGTGGGGCCAGGGCGGGTGACGTGAGTGCTGGCCCCAGCTCCGCCCCATCCTCGGGCCGGCTTCTCCTGCCCTCGGCTTCTCCCGTGCGCTCTTCCTCACGGGCTCTCACGGACCTGCTTTATTTGGGGGGCGGGGAGAGGACAGGTCTGGGAGTCACTGAAGGAAAGGGCTTCCCGTGCTGTGAGAAGCGGCCGCGCTCGGAGCGCTCACCTTGCTCTTCTCGCTCTGCCTGGGGCTTGGGCCTCCCCCCCCGGGAGAGGCAGAGGCGAATACCTCTGAGAGCCGGGCTGGAACGTAGAGAAGCAGGAGGACGCTCTCAGCATTTCCTTCTGCTCTTGTCACCCAGCTGGGGGGCAAGTAGCTGGCACTTCTGGGGCAGGAGGCCGCGGCCAGGGCCCCGGAGCCGCCCGGGACGGAGAAGCCGCGGAGGACAGGCCTGGCGCTCTGCCCCCAGTGAGATGACTGATCTCACGAACTCTTGTCCCCAGTGATCCGAGATTTTAATGTAAATTATACCTGCGTATACATACATAACTTAATGTGTTTACATGGATATGACATATATGAAATAATGTTTATACATGTAATAAACAGTATATGGTTTCCCTAGAAATCACAGGGTGTGACACGAGGACAGTTACTTTATGAGGGTGCAGCTTTGATTTTGGAAGTGATTCGAGTCAACGTTGGGTGTAGACGTGCCGCCCCTGTGGGCTGGGCCGTGGCCGCCTCTCCCGCAGAATGCCCGTGTGCCGGGTGGGGGGCCGCGGGCACTTAGCCGGGCGGGTGCGGCGGGAGGAGATGAGGCCCCGTGCTCACTGCCTTCTCATTTCTACCCTTACAGGGACCCCCAGGAGCAGCAGGTTACCCCGGAAACCCAGGACTGCCGGTACGTAGATAAAATGCACGTGCTTCCTTGGTGAGACGCTTCCTGCGACTGACGGCACCGTTGCGCGGTGTTCGTTGGGCAACCTTTGTACCTTCTCAATCGCAGGGTATTCCTGGCCAAGACGGTCCCCCCGGTCCTCCAGGTATCCCCGGATGCAATGGAACAAAGGTAACTTTGGGACAAAGTCCCTCCCTCACGCGCAGGCTGCCCTGCTTCCCGTGTTGACCATGGGACGGTGCTGTCCTGTGAACACGGTTTTACTGCCCCAGCTGGACAGACACCGCCCCCCCCCCAAGCACTTTTGATCTGATGAGGAGCTGCACTTTCCTCATATTTTGTTAGTTCAGCAAACATGGAATTGTGCCTTTCTTTCTCGTGGGCTCTTACCCGGTAATTGCTTTACACATGAAATTCCTCACCTCTTATCTGTTGCTGATGCAGATAAAATGCCAGTATTCACCCGTGTCCCTGTTCTCAGAGAGCTGTCTTCTATCGTGAAGGAGCACGGGGAGTAAAGCTGGTGACACATCGTTTTTAGGATGTGATTTTCACCAGCAAATGACGTCTCTCTGAATGGGGGGCCGGAGTAACTGAAGGGGCATCTGGAATGATGTCCTGTCAGCCTTGCATCCGACTGACCCTCTGCTGTCCCCTAGGGCGAGCCAGGGCCTCTGGGGCCCCCGGGTTTGCCTGGATTCGCCGGAAATCCCGTGAGTATAGCACTGTTTCCGCTAGAATTCCCTTCTTTGGTTGTAATTCTTTTCTTCTCGTTCCCTTCGCTTTCCTTTCCTTGGACTTCCCTCTTCACGCCAATGCCGTTTTCTGATGCCGCTCTTCTCTTTCCCAGGGACCGCCAGGGTTGCCAGGAATGAAGGTACGTCCGCACGCCTTGCTGGGTTCATTGCAGGAGGAAAGCGGGGGCCAGACAGACACGTTCCCTTCAGGTCACCTTGGTTGACGGATTGCCCGTTAACGTGTTCATCTAACCCGCCCTGTTCCACGAGTATCCAAGTCGTAGGCACAAACTTAAATTTTAGGATGTGAACTTGAGACCCTGGGTGCAGTTTCTGAGTAGGAAGTAAGCAGCCGTGGGGAGCGCGGTGTGGTGGTGAGTGTTAGCAGATGGGATCCGGGCCAGGTTAGTGCTCTGCATAGCCCGTCCCGGTGATGCTCCTTTCCCCGAGCCACGGGACAGACGTGCTCAGACCGATATCCCAGCTTCACTTCAATGCAGGCGTCTTGCGTGCTGCGCATCCTCTGGAGTCACTGTTGTAAAGTCTGTGATTCCTGCAGGAAGGCCCCGGTTCTGTTAGGCTAGATCCTTGGTGTCCTGCCACTGCCCCCTCCTTATTCAGAGTGAGTCCATGGCCTTTCTCAGCTTGACTATTCCCCTGCATCGGGGGGGACCCAGAACCCTCTGCCCATGGTGAGGAAGGGACGCTTTGAGCCCCTCCTGCTGTGGCACCTGGAGTGATGGGGTCCCTGCTCCCCGCCCAGCGGGGGCGGTTCCTCCATCCACACTTGCACGGTGAGCCGGCATGGGCTGTGGTCCCCGCAGGTGCTTGGCCATGTCCTCGCCCCTCGGCATTCTTCCCTGGTCGTGGGGAGCAGAGAATGCCGCCTGCGAGTCCTTCCCTGGTGGTGGGGGGCTGGCATAGTGGGGTTCCATGGCTCTCGCCGACCTGACTCAGGGTGCGTGCCCCGTGCCGCACGGCGGTTCCGAGAGCGGGGGCGTCTGGGTGTTGGGAACAGTCCTGCAAGAGGGACACTTCCAGTTTCTCAACAGCCACACCAGAGACGACACGTGTCTGAGTGAGGTTGCGTGTTCATGTGCCCCCGGGTCCAGGAACACCTGAGAAACATGATCGCCGAATCATGACCATCCTGTGTTCTAGTCAGGGCTCTGCGAGAACCAGAACCAACAGGGGGCATGTGTGTATTTATGGATATAGGTGTGTGCGGGCATAGCTGTGTGACCTGGTAGATTTATTTTAAGGAATCACATGACTGTGTGGGCTGTCAACCCCAAAATCTACAGGGCAGGGTGGCTGGCTGGAGGTGCGGGGAACAGTCAGGGTCCCAGTTCAGAGGCTTTCTGGAGACAGAGCTCCCTCTTTCTTGGGGGAGGTCAGGTGTTTTTTTCTTTTCCCTCGTGAGGCCGTCCACTGATTGGACGAGGCCCACCCACATCATGGCGACTGACCTGCTCAGAGTCTCCTGACTTAAATGGTTATCTTCTCATAAAAATACCTTCACAGCGACATCCAGACTGGGGCTTAACCAAATGTCTGGGTACTGAGGCCTGGCCAAGTAGACACACAAAATTTACCATCACAGCCTGCTTTTATAAAAATGCTCATTCTGGGGCTTTTAGTGACAGATCATCTTTACCGCAAGAGAATGCTCGGAGCCCGTGGCCCTGATCTGCACGCTCCCTCCGTGTGTGCGGGGTGGCTGCGGGCTCGGGCTGGGGCTCCTTCCCTCGGTCCCATCCAGCGGAGCCGAGGCTGCTGCACTAGGCACCGGGCAGTAAGACACTAGCAGTGACGGAGGCGGCAGTGTGTATACGCCACGTGAGGACAGAGCCTCGCTCCTGGATTCCATGCCTGTAACACACGCCTCTTACTTGGCATAGAAATAGCCGAGTAATAGCCGACTGCTATTTCTTTATAGAAGTAGCAGTAATTGTGACTTTTTTTTCCTTTCTTCATCCCCTAGGGGGATCCGGGTGAAATCATCGGGCATGTGCCTGGGACCCTGTTGAAAGGTGAAAGAGGATTTCCTGGACCCCCAGGAGCACCAGTAAGCATTTGCTGAATAACTCTATGCACTCGAAGCATCTCTCCTAGTTCCCATCTAATTCCATTTTCAATAACTTCCAGGGCTCGCCGGGACTGCCAGGCCTGCAGGGTCCTGTGGGCCCTCCAGGATTTACCGGACCACCAGTAAGTGTTGGGGGGAACCTCTCGGAGTTACTCACTGGAGGAACAGCTATGTTGAGGCACAGAAGTAAATCCGGTGTCATCCCGACTTACACAGTTGTTGTGCCCGGATAGAGAGAATGAGCTGCTTTCTTGGGAGAGTGTCAGGCACTTAGGACACACATATTCCAGAGCCCAGGGTGGGAGGCTGGTGATAGCCATGATGTCCCACACAGATAACACGCTCATTCCTGGAGGGCCTGGGTGCCTGCCCGCGGTACTGTGGCCCGAGGAGGCCAAATTCAGAGATGGACAAGGCTGGCTGTGCCTGGAGATGGACGTGTAGAAACAGTTATCCCGGAGGGCCTGGCTCTGTGGGCTGTGGGCACAGACCCAGCAGCAGCAGGACCCTGTGTTTTGTCTGTGATAAGGACTGAGCTCCGGGACATAATCCCCCTGAGAGACCCCCACGCCCACCCAGGGCTCCCCTCTCTCGCTGGCCTCCTGCACAGCTGGTGGTTCCCAGTAGGACAAGGGCCCATCTCCTCCCACTCACACATTTTGAGAGCACAAGAGAGTTAATATGAACGAGACTTAGCCATTGGTTAAACGTCATGTTCACCGGCAAGGAATAATGTTCCCCAGACGGTAGCGTACTTTTGCTAGCCTGCCCGACTGTCCTTAAGGGTTTGTCAGGCCTCCCTCCCTCTCCCTCCCTCTCCCTCCCTATCAAATCCAGCAATTCTCATGTCCGTTCTCTTTTATATTCTTGCAAATAAATGGACTCATTTTTGCAAGAATGATTAGTTTTTTTGTTGCTGTTGTTTTGTTTTTTTAATGACTGAAAAGCACTCTGAAATTTTGTTGCAAATACAGGAAGGTTTTTCCTTCACTATGGCTTATGCACTTGAAGAAATCATTCAACTTTATAGATAAAGAGTTATATCCAAAGTAGGTGAACACCATTTCTGAACTGGAAACTCTAGGGCTCTCAGAGTTGGGCTGAGAATTTCGTTCAGCATCTCTGCTCCCAACACGTTCTTGGATCAGGGGATTTCACTGGGAAGTGCCTAAGATTTTGAGGTGTTTCATCCCTGTTAATTATTATCCTGGGCTAATTCTAGTTATTTTCCAAATCTTATAGATCCAAAGCACGGATAAATTTAAATACTTCACAAATCTATAACTGCATTAATTCTGGGGGCCTTAAGATAACTCTAGTAGAAAGAAGCGCGTACATCTCACCAGGGTCGTGAATGATAGTAAATTAAAACGCTGTCTCTTACAGGGTCCTCCAGGCCCTCCTGGCCCTCCAGGTGAAAAGGTAAAACTATTTTTCATTTGACTTTCTTTGGCATTTGTTTAAGGCTACTGCGAAATCGCCGTTACTTACTCTAAAGTCTCTTTAAACAGTTTTGGAAAATTATATTTCTTTATCTATCTCTGTTACACATCTGTCCATCCACCTGTCCTTCTCTCCATGCATCTGCCTGTCTATTTGTCTATCCTTCTGTCTATCCATCCGTCTGTCTTTCCTTCCAGCACCCCTTATGCGTTATTTTGGAAGCACTGATCTTTCCCTTAGTTTCCTATCGTCAGATTTTAAAAGCTTTAAATTGAAAAAAAAGGTTTTATAGAATTTTTTCAATAACACTTTAAAGAAATTTTCAATAGACATTGAATATAATGTGATCACAACTTTGTTGAAAATTTCATGGTAATTGTTGAAAGAAGTTCTTGCCTTAACTCTATCCTGTTATTACATTTTCTATATTTTATGTGATATTTACTAGATGATTTTGAGCAGAGTAACATGGAAGCCTACTTTTTCATCAACAGGGGCAAATGGGCTTAAGTTTTCAAGGGCCAAAAGGTGATAAGGTGAGTACACATGGCTTTGGAGTGTTTTCATGTTTAAAATCACAGTTCTGAGTGTAAAAGGAGTTGCAGCCTCGGAACCCTTCTTGGTCCCTTACAGCCATATTAGGCTTCTCTGCACGTCCTTCATTAGTGTTTTCCCTACAATGGAAAGCAAGAATTCTCTGACATTTTCCACCTGTGATCTGACCAGCAGAGAATACGATGAGGCCATTAATTCTAGTTCTCTGTACGTCGAGTTCAATCAGAACATTTGCACGCAGTGATAAAGCCAGCCCTAGACTTTATTATAAAAGAGTCAGTTGGTAGCACAGCTCTGCTAACCCTGCAGCGACGGAAGGCTGCCGTGCCTGAATGGGGAGGAGCTGAGCCACAGAAACAGCGAGGCACAGAATGGAGCAGGGGGGAAGGGAGGCCGGGGTGGGGGGCGGTCCCTGATCCTCTGCTGATCTCTCCACGGGTTTCCCTGGATCAGATCAGGGAAGTAGGGCCGAGCCAGTGGGGGTTCTGGGGATTGTGGCCGCGCCTGCCCCGGGGCCCACATCTCCGAGGCTGTCCACACCCGTGTAGAGACCACCACTGGCGGGTGCCGCGTGTGGCTGAGGCCTGGACAGGTCTGGACTGACCCTTGGCCTCTGGGTTCCACTCCGAATTTGGTCAGTCTTTCCATAAACCTCACTGTAAGGTGACCCTGTAATGACACCATTGAATTCTTTGGATCTCACTCATTGTGCCGTCGCTGGGATTCTGTACTTCCGTTGCACGCAGCCGTTAGGGTGCCCGAGGAAGAAAGTTTGTCAGGGCTGTCTTCCTTCTGGGGCACCTAAAGATCCCTCCTTTCTTCCCAGGCTCTCTGGGGCAGTTTGTGCCCCTTTCCTCTGTCCAAATGCCATCAGACTGTGCACGTGTCCCGCTGTGGACACATAAACTGCCTAAAAACAGGCCTGGATGCATTGGGAGACGTGTCTCATTTTGTTGTTCTTCCTCGATGTGGGGGCTCTCCTGACTCCGCAGGGTCTCCCGGCTTCGTGTCTTCATGTCTTTACTGTGCCGTCTTCCTGCCCAAACTGAACTTTCTGCTGAGACGGGGATAGGTTAGGACAGAGATAATTTACATTTTTTAAAAAATAGATGTTTTGTTTTAGGCTTTTCTCTGCCTCTGCATTTTCTTCTTTGTATACTTAATGTTATGCCTAATTCATTCCCATTGTTTGAATCAACAGGGTGACCAGGGGGTCAGTGGGCCTCCGGGAGTGCCGGGACAAGCTCAAGTTAAAGAAAAAGGAGACTTTGCCACCAAAGGAGAAAAGGTATGAGATGGATTTTGGCCGATGAAGGCTGGCTTTCTAATTTTGGACAAATGGAAGGGATATAGAGAAACGGCGTCCAAATCCGGTTTCTCCAGTTACATTCACCAGTGACCTGCAGGACAGGCTTATAGACTGTCCATCGCACAGAACCCGAGTGTCTGGAGAGCAGAGGCAGCTGGAACTGGGTTGGAGCCAGGTTGACCCCCCGAGGGAGGGCTGCTTAGATGCGCCAGGCTGGGGGTGGGCTGGGGCAGCGGCGGGGTCCCGGGGGGTGGCGGGTCACAGCTGCCACAGACTGAGCCTAATTAAACCCACAGCCTTGCCAGTGTTGAGATTTGAATATTGGAGACCAAGGAGAAGTTCCTTGTTAACATAGCAAGAAAAGGAATTTCTTAACTTGCACGTTCAGTGTTTATAAAAAATCAACATAGCCATTAGTGCTGATGGCTCACGCTCTTGCTCTTTTTAAAAAAATTCTTCTAGGGTCAAAAAGGTGAACCTGGATTTCAGGTGAGTACTCTGTTCTTGTTCATTGTTATTTTATGTGAGTGTTCGTACTGGGTTTAAGTTACAAGCTTACTCACCTTCTCTGTGATATTTGCATAATTTAATATTTTACTTAAATCCCCTAACGGCACTCTCTTTTTGTTCTTTCAAGGGAGTGCCAGGGTTTGGAGAGAAAGGGGAGCCCGGAAAGCCAGGGCCCCGAGTGAGTACCCGCAGAGTCCTTTTGCTTCTTATGCGAGCACGTTCCTTCCTTTCCTGGAGTCCTGGGTTTACAGAAGCCTGAGTGGAAGACGCGGGTCGGGCTCTTGGGTTTCTCCCTGTCCTCTCCTGAAGGGCTTTCCTGGAGCCCGTGTGAGCAGGAATGAGGAGGCCGCCTCCATCTGGGAGTCCTCCCTGGGAGGTGGGGGCTCTGGTCTCTCGGAAGAGCCCCCCAGCCCCAGCCCGCTGGCTTCTCATGGACAGCCCCCGTTCACTTGCTCTGAGCACTCTGTGCCCGTTGCTGCTGCTTTGTGAGCGGTCAAGAGCCGAGATGCTCAGATGCCTCCCAGCCCACGAAGCCTGGGGACAGGAGCCCCACCCGCTGGTCTCTGGCTCCCACCCCGCCGTGATGGGGGGACCTTCGTTGAAACGAATCCTCTGCTTATCAGCCACCAACCCTTGCCATTTGGAAACTTCTGTGCTGTTCACTGTGCGGCCAGATGCCACGCTTGCCTTAGGAGATGGGGAACTCATCAGGCTCTGTTGTTTAAGCATTGACAGGTCCGCTTCTGCTGTCCCGTTTCCATAGCCGTCCTGCGTAGATGGCATTTCTTACTCTGTGGTGCTGTCAGCCTATGCAGCTTCCCGGCCTGGATGCTGGAGACTGTTTATTATTGCTTTCATGAAATTCTGATGTCTCTCTCCATCTTTATTGCACAGGGAAAACCTGGAAAAGATGGCGAAAAAGGAGAAAAAGGGAGTCCAGTAAGTATTTCTCTGTAATTTTTTAAAAAAATGTTTACTTATTTGACAGAGAGAGACAGCGAAAGAGGGAACATGAGCAGGGGGAGTGGGAGAGGGGAAGCGGGCTTTCCGCTGAGCAGGGAGCTCTATGTGGGGCTCAATCCCAGAACCCTGAGATCATGACCTGAGCCCAAGGCAGACACTTAACAGCTGAGCCCCCCAGGCAGCCCTTTCTCTGTAGTTTTTGGAGCAAACTGTTGGCTTGGCTGTTGATGGGTGCTGTCCTCCACAGGGCTTTCCAGGTGACACGGGGTACCCGGGACCCCCAGGCCACGAAGGTTTCAAGGTAAGCCGCAACACTACGGAAGCATTCCCTGCAGCCTGCGGTTCAGTTTCCTAAAACTCGGGGCTCAAGTAATAAAAATGACCGCCCTCCCTGTGAGCAGCACACGCCTTAACTTCGTGGTTTTATTGACGTGTGTGATTGTTTTAGAAAGAGGAGCATAAAATGTTCAGGTTTTTAGGTTGTTATGTGTCTTTTGTAGTAGATGAATTTTATCTAGTTATGGAACAATAAAAAATGCAGACAGGGTGAAGGAAAGCAAGTTTGTTTAACTTTCCCGTTACTGATCAGAAGTGCACAGAACGCACAACCGTCCTGTGTGTTCACGCGCACACACCGCTCTGGAACAACGGGCTGTGCGGGGCGTCCAGCTTCCTCCCTTAAGGACATGGCGTGGATGCGTCTGCATACACGCGCAGCCGCCCGGGACATCCTGCGTCCACGCCTTGTGCTGCGTGGTGTGTGGGTCGTACCCATACGCTCACAAGGACAAGAATCTGTCATTTCCCTTTCACGGATTCCTACACGCCCTTTTTCTGGACGAGTGCTTGTTATCAAACTTTACGACATATTTGTCGATGTGATGGGCAGAAAACGCTCACTGATGCGAGACTAGGTAGCCCGAGTCTCTGCCAACGGCAATAGCTCTGGAACAGCGTCTCCAGCATGACTCGTGGGTGGGGGCGGGCCTCACAGCGCCTGAAAGCCAGGGACGAAGGGCAAGATCCTTCCCTGACACTGGCACTGTTGAGGAGGTCCAGTCTTGAAGGCTTTAAAAGGTAAGCGTGTTTAGGATGTTTTCACTAAGATGTTTTTTAAGTCTCGCAGATACTTCTAAAGTCTCATATTCAAATCAGGAAATCAAAGCATCTAATGCGGGTTTACTGCTAAGTTTATTGCTTTGACTTAAAGGGGCAGCTGCATTCATGGGGTACGTGCAGGTCTTGGGACTCCTAGAGGTGTTATTGTGGGACTTATGTAAAACATCGGACATAGCACGATTAATTCCTTTGGGTTTTTTCTTCTAATATGAATGAAATTAAGGCTAAAGGTGATTAGAATTTATCCACCCGATGTTTTCAGGTCATGCTGGATTTTAGGGGGGAAAGATGAAACCACCGGTGTCCTTTCACTCTGACTTCCAGAGCAGGTTTAGACAGCCTGACGCCTAAAAGCCTCTGGTAAAATGATTTCCTTAAGAAAACGTATTTAGAAATCAGAGGCTTTCATTCCATTTACGTTTATTTTATTGAAAAATCACCAGATACTAATTCAACTCAGGAAGGACTCTGTTCGCATTGCCCGAGGTAGCGTGCGATCAGACACAGCAAACACCGTGAGCTGCTTGTCACGTGAACAATTAGACACCCCCCCCACCCCGCCCTGGACGATTTGCGGAAATCCTTCTTTTTGCACATCACAGTCCCGCAAAGCAGAGGGACCTGCGTCCGCTTTCGGTGTAGTAAGTGCAGACGCTTTGAGTCCCTCACAGGAAATAATTTTGGTGTAAGTGGGCGCAGGCCTTATTTTTCTGGAGCAAGAAGTTGAGCCATGTTTTCCTTAAGACAATTGTCTAGTCAAAAAATATAAGTATTTCTTCTTTTGTAGGGAGACAAGGGTGAAGCAGGTCCTCCAGGCCCACCTGGAATTGTGAGTAAAAGTAAAAGTGCTGTTCGGTCGTCTGTCGGGATGTGGGGCCACGTGCCCCACGGCGCTTTAAGGATGACGTGTGTGTGTGTGTGTGTGTGCGCGCGTGCGTGTGTAAAGAGGGCGTGTGTTATTTAAAATCATAAACTTATATTCTATACTGTGTGGCATTTGGTACTTACTTTTTATTATATTTTGATAATTTCTGCATTTCCTCGACCACAGACACTGGAAAGATTTGCCCGTGGGTAATGATAAGAGCAAAACTTTGAAACTTTTCTTTTTCTGATGGTCCATTAAGGAAAATGCTGAAAGAAACTGACCGCCCATAATTTGACTCTCCCTAGTAAAACCGTCTTCAGGCCTGCAGATAGCATTTTACTTCTCGTAAAGAGTGCACGGGCGGCACGTGTCTCCTCGGGGTGCGCTTCCCGGAGCGTGACGGCTGCGGGGACGCCCAGAACCTCCTCCTCCAGACGCGGGGCCCCTTTCCGTACCTGTGACCTGGCAGCCACGGTCGAGGGGTCTGTTGGTGTCGCGGCCGCAGATTGTAATGACGTCTGTGAATTTAATGGCCACGAAGGAACTCTGTTTTAAGGGCAATCTGCAATATTTGGTTTTGTCGTTTTCCTTGGATTCGCCCGATTTAGAGTCGTGCTGACCTAGTTCGCTGCTTTGTAGCACGCTCTTGGCCTGTATCCGTGTGTCCGTGAGGAAGTCCCCACTTGGGACCATTTCAAAAAACAAAAACAGAAACCAACCACCACAACCGAAAACCTCTAGCAGGGCCCGGTTCGCGCGACCCTGGTACTCCCCGCCGGGCACGCGGCAGGGTGCTGTGAGCTCCGTCCGCGCTCTGTTCACTTAGCGGCCTGTGCGGACAGTTGGAAATTCACAGTAAACCCAGCCCTCAGAATTCGCACTCTTCTGGCTTGACCGCACGCGGAACGCTGCGGGAAGGCCGGCTAAGACAGGAGGAAGCAGAACCGCGCAGGGTGCTGGGGAGGCGGGGGGTCCGTTTTCTGCTTTCTCACGACTCCCCCATCCCCGCTGTGCCCCAACTGTTGTTTCTTACCCTCCCCTTTCTTGAGATGGTTTGGGGATGATTAGTCTCTCTGTCTGCACTGCCGTAAGGTGCAGCCCAGCCACCCCCCTGCACCTCTGATGGTCTCTCCTGTAATTCAGGCAATCGGCCCAGGACCCTTGGGAGAAAAAGGAGAGCGGGGGTACCCGGGCGCCCCAGGGTTGAGAGGAGAGCCAGGCCCCAAAGGTACATCCGTTTCTCCTTTCCCCCTCCCCCTTCTCTCTAGCCCCCCCTTCTCCTTCTGTTCTCTTCCCCCCACTTCCTCCGCCCTCCCCGCTCCTTCCCCCTTCTCGCCCCTCCCCCATCCCTCCCCTCCCCTCTCTTCTCCCTCCCTCCCTCCCTCCTCCACCCTCCTTCCTTCTGTCCTTCTCTTCTACTTTACCTTTCTCCCATCTCCACCTGTCTCCACCTGCGCTCTCATGGTTTGGTAACAGCGACCGGCCTTGCAGGCCCGCCTGGCGACTGAGGCCTGTCTCAGACTCGGGTCTGCCTTCCGTCCTGGCGCTGGGGCTCCTGGAGCGTCTCCATCCAGCCCTGCAGGGCCGGGGCGCCGTGTTTCTGCCCGTGCCCTTCCCTCACCCTGCTGGCCCAGGGCCTCGGGGCACAGACCCGCAGGCTCGGTTTGTCTGACTCTCCTTCTCTTTGAAGGTTTCCCGGGACTGCAAGGCCAGCCAGGCCCTCCAGGTGAGTGTCCTTGGCCGACTGTGCGCATAGTCGTACGGCATCTGTGTGGTTCGTATCTCGAGTGTGTGTTTCCCGTTCGTGGGTGACCTGCGAGAATTGGCTGTCGGTTCTGTTGCACGTTTTTCTAGTCATGACGGCAAGGTGTGTTCACAGCTCTGGTCGTTGGCTTCGGAAGTCACAGGCGGCCATGGGGTTGTGTGTGTTCCTGGGGGGGGGGTCTCCTGTCTCTCCTCAAGCCCTCTCATCTCTCCCTGGCTCGGACCTGCCCCCCAGTCTCCTTGCCCCCCGCCCAAGGACGCAGGTCCCCAGGGGCCCGCAGGCCCCTCACTGTCAGTGTCCACACCCCCTGTCTCCGGGGAGCCTTCGTTTCTCTCTTGGGAACAGACTCAGCTGAGACCCCCCCCTCACTGATCTACCCATCTCCGTCTAGTTTGTCCGTGGGCATCCCACGTGCCTCGCTGTACTTAGTGTGTGATCCAGCTGTGCCCGCTGCTTAGTTCGTGGTGGGATTCCTGTGTGTGTGTACGTGTGCAAATGTCTGTGTGTGTACACGCAGGTGTCTCTGTACCGGCGCTAGTGTGTATGTGTGCAAATGTGTGTGTGCGCACATCTCCCCAGTCCCTGGAGCAGATCAGATGGGCTCTGAGGAAAACCCACATGTGCACTAGAGTCCGCAGCACAACCCGGTGCCCACAGTCCTTACGTTCTTGGCTTTGTGTGTGTTTTATTTAGTTTTGTGTTTTATTCTTTTTCATTATTTCCCTTTCCGGCAGCTCGCCCGCTGTAATTTCTCCCAGGGCTCGTTCCTTTTTGCTGGAACATGTAACCCTCCACCCCGTCCGGCGCCGAGGACTTGCTCCAGCCCCCGTGCAGGCACCTCACTGCCTGCCTTCCTGCTAAAGCTGTGGATCTTGCTTTCAAATCCCACTTCTCTGTTTCAGCCACTTTCTTTTCTGTGGTCATGATAATGCTGACCTCCAGCCATCCTAGTGGACACGTCGCTCTGTGTCTTCCCTTGCTGTCTGCCGGGTTTACTTCTAAAGCTTTTTTCTGCCTGTTCGCCTCTTAACTTACAGTGTTTTCAGAGGTCTGTGAAACTGCTCTGGCCTTATCTGCTCTCCCCTGGTCAAAGCCCGGCCTCGGGCCCAGCAGTGCTGCACTCCGTGAGCCCTGGGGTCCTTTCCTGGGGCCAGGCTGGGTGCTTCCTCCCCTCCCGTCGTGGGGCCTTCAGCCCCAGCCCCCAGGGGCCTCCTTTGGTCCTGCTGGCACTGATGAGCGCACATGAGGGTAGCATTTCTTCTCCTACGACTGCAGCTCCTGCTCTGGGATCAGTCGTCTTCCTGGGCACTCCCTCATCCTCTGCTCTCTGCTCTTTAAGGCCACAGACACCGTCCTGCTCCTGGTGGCTGGGGCTGGGGGCAGAGGCCCCAAGGGCGGCCCCAAGCTGGTGCTCCTGCCGGCATGAGTGGGAGGTCGCTGCGCCCACCCGGAACGGTGGTACAGCCTCCCTCTTAACCCCCAACTCCGCTTTCTGTGTTCAGACCTAACATCACGCTCCGCCCACAACATCGTTTTTGTCCTTAACTTTACTTCTTGGCTGTTCCATTTCCATCGCCAGCCCAGTTCCCGTCCCCTGGGTCTTGTGTCCGTGTTTCTTTGGTGATGTTTTCATGCCCTGAGCCTCTAAGTGGAAGTGAAATTGACCCTCACTGGCCTTGTCATTCATTTGGTGGGAATACTATTGGCACCAAAAAAAAAAAAAAAAGCACAGATTTTTTCCATGTCTGGGTAGTGAGGCCCTTTTTCTTAATGGTAAGTTGTAGGAGGTGTTTGACTGCCAACATGTACGGGGTAAGAAGCCTGACAGTTCAGTTTGTTTTACTTCTGCAGAGCAGTTCCCCTTCCAGGGATGGTCAGTACCATTTTCCCTCGAACACAGTTAAGAAAGTCAGTCTGTGCTGTGGGCCTTGATCCCGCACTGCCGTTCCTTACATGAGATTCTGTTCTGGTTTCAGGCTTTCCGGTACCAGGGCAGATCGGAGCTCCTGGATTCCCAGGGGAAAGAGGCGAGAAAGGTGAACAGGGCTTTCCGGGCACATCTTTGCCAGGACCAAGCGGACGGGATGGGCTCCCGGGCCCCCCTGGGCCTCCCGGGCCCCCTGGACAGCCGGGCCACACAAGTAAGTGCTCTCGGGGACCATGGCACGTGGCGTCTTGCGTAGGAAGGTGTCAGGGCAGAGCTAGCAGGGCGCGGAAGGGTGCTCAGAGTCGGGGTGTCACAGAAGCCCTGGTGTCGGGGGACTGGCGAGCCATTCATGTCCCACTGAGGTCTTTGCCACATTGGTCAGACCGCGGAAAGGAATAGTAAAAATAAAACAGTGAAGCCGGTTCATGCTCCGTAAGCAGGAAGGGACTGCAGGGGACAGTCTGGGTGGGGACTGAACCGACGACTTCACCTGAGGGGACTTAGCGTGCACGGGTCTGGCGTCAGCCGTCAAAGCTGAGCGCGGAGCACAAACGCTTGACTCAGTTAGGGGGTCCCGCGGTCCTAGAGTGATACCAGCGCAGGATGTAAGACAATCTCAGACGGGCTCACCCTGTGGGAATGCGTGCAGGTTTTTAAGGCAAGTCCTGCTGTGTCACTCACAGTGTGAGCCCCGCGCATGCCCAAAGCCCTAGTCTTCAGGGGGCTGACGGATGGGGGTCCGTATGGAGCGTATCCCGGCGGTTTAGTTGCTGGAGTGCGGACACCTTGTTAAGAGAGGGCGTTCGCAGGGTGCAGGTCTCTGCAGAGGTCGGGCGTGGAACCTGGGGCAGCACTGGATTCCAGGCTGGACACTTCCCTGGGAAGGGATCAGCATGAATTGTTATTTTTCTTTTTTTTTAATTTTTTATTCATTTGAGAGAGAGTGGGTGCACGAGTGAGAGCCCGAGCAGGGGGAGGGGCAGAGGGAGAGGGGGAAGGAGACATCCCGCTGAGCAGGGAGCCCCATGTGGGGCTCGACCGCAGGACCCTGCATCATGACCTGAGCAGAAAGCAGACGCCCAACCCACTGAGCCCCCCAGGTGTCCCCAGGCTCAGTTTTTTCATGTGTAAAATAAGGATGATGTGTGCACTGGCAAGGTAGGAAGGAATAAGACATGGGACAGGACAAATGAAGTGAAATGTGCTCTAGGGTCATCAAACAGGTGTTCTGTAAGTCACAGCCTGTGGTGGCGCTTGGCCAGTTGGGTGCTGTACGGGGCCTGTATTCAAGTTAACGTTGTAGGATTATTTTGAAGCCAGGTAAAGCCGGGTCTCTGGCACTTACAAGTAGCCTCAGAGCAGTTCGCTGTCACCATAGCGGCTGAGGAAGAGAGCTGCAAATCTTCGCTTCGGGTGCTGGGACCAGTCCCGTAACTCATGCCAATCCATTTCAGATGGAATCGTGGAATGCCAGCCTGGGCCGCCAGGGGTCCAGGGTCCCCCCGGAATTCCAGGGCAGCCAGGGCTGACGGGCGAGGTTGGAGAAAAAGGTAAGAGGGACATCATTGTAAAGAATGGTGCTGGGAAGGGGACGCAGTTCTGCACGTGGGTGGGCGCTGGTGCCCTCTTCCTGTGTCTGGACCTCTCGTCGCAGTCCGTTCCGAGGATGGGGCTCCCTACTGGAGCTCCGCTGGGTGGGCCTCCCGGGTGGGGGACGCAATGGGGGAGACAGAGCGTGAGCTGCCCCCTGGAGGCAACGGGGCGCTATGGCCTGGGCACATTACGCTCCTTACTGTCCGCATGGCCCACCGAGCAAACCCTCAGAGCAGTACCTTAGTGCAGCCTCGGTTCAGGGCTTGAGAGGGCCTTTCTCCAAGAGCAGACGCGTTTCTTTGGGCCGAGTCCCAGTCGTGCACCTGGCTCGCTCGCCACCCCGCCAGGCCCTGGTCCCGCGATCCGTGTGAGCGGAGGAGCTGCCCAGGGACTGCCCCCCCCCCCCCCCCGCTCTCAGGTTATCGTTACTGATGGCCCTCGTCTTCCGTCACCCCAGCCCAGGGCACATGGTCCTGTCTGCACTGTCGTGCCCACAGCGGGTTCTCACCGCGTCCGCAGTCCTGTCTGAGCATGTCGTACCCTCGGACAGGCCAGTGTCGTTGTGTCTCTTAGCAGCCCGAGAGTAGAGCAGCCGAGGCTGCCCCCAAAACCAAGCCCTCAGGGCACCGTGGCTGGCTTGGATTGCAAAGGATTCTTCCTCTCGCGCAGTCTGCCGCACAAAGGCCGCATGCGAACTGTTGCAGCTGACACCTTGGGATTTTACATTTCGGAGGCCCCGTTGGATGTGGTCTTAGAAGTCATCGGGGAGGGTCAGCGAGCAGTCAGTGTCAGTGACTCCCTCCGGTGACCAGCTGAGCCGGGGTCCCCCGGGATGACATGGGGTCAGGAGCTTCTCCATGCGGAGGCCTCCGTCCTCCTTCCGTGGCACCGCCACTGGCCCGGCCTGTGCGTCTCCCCACAAGCGAACTTCGTGGGGTCCCGAACTCGGCTGGCCGCCGGCTGACTTGCACGGTCCCCAACCCCATGCTTGGGCCCCTGTTCTGCCTCTGCCGTGCTTCAGGGACACGGACTGTCTACGCGGGCCCCCGTGTCAGCTCCGGCCGCGGGCTCTGGTGGAGTGCCACGTGCAGGACAGTTCGCCTGTGCACTCACACCGCTGTCTGTGTTCCCTCTCTAGGGCAGAAAGGAGACAGCTGCCTCATCTGTGACACAGCAGGACTTCGTGGGCCCCCTGGGCCGCAGGGTCCCCCAGGAGAAATAGGTAAGAGCCCCGACGTGACCAGGACCAGCCTGACTTGGCTTCCATGGGCCGGAGCCTTCACAGCGAAACGCGTCTTGTGCCACGAGAGACCTTACTTTCGGCATTCACACCAGAGCCTGATACTGAGGATATTAGGTCATACTTCCGGGGTTTTTGAAAACTCACCGAGATGCAAATCATCTTGATGATTGGAAAATCATCAAGAGGACCTAAAATTTGGCACCACAATGAATCCCCAGTCGAAGGTCACAGCATACGGTTTGCTCAGCGACATAACCTCTGTCCCTCCGCCGAAGCGAAGGGCAGGTTTCTGTCAAAAGCCGCCCCGGGGAGTGGGCAGGGGGCGGTCTGGTCACCATCTGCTTCTGTGGTGCTTGTCCAAACTCAGGGTCACTGGGAGCATTTCTGTCACTCTGTGGAGATCCCTCAGACACTGTCCACTTGTGCAGAGATGTCTGTGCTCTTGAATCCTGAGAACAGGAGGTTTGGGGCTTGGGGGATGTGTCTCGTCAGTAATGTGCTGTGTCTCTTTTGGCTTCTGAAAGGTTTCCCGGGACAGCCAGGGGCCAAGGGCGACAGAGGCTTGCCTGGCAGAGATGGTCTGGAAGGATTGCCTGTAAGTAAACCTGTCTGAGTTTGTGTACTTTCTAGAAGTTGCCTCCAAGCCGACCGACAAAGGTGTATTCGTTTGCGGATGGAGCTTCTGCTGCGTGATTTGGGCACTGGTCCGGCGTGGCTTTGTCGAGCAGTTAGAATTACTCCCCTGTCGTCACCGAGGGGGAGCAGGACTGTGGAGTCCGGAATCCCCATCTCTCCCGCCTCTCTCCTCACCTGGTCAGAATTCAGTTGCCACGTACCTGTGTCCGGGGGCAGCTGGACGCTGTCACCCTCCCACGGGGTCTTGGGGGCTCTTAATGGTGCCACCGGGAGCCCCTGCCAGCAGCTCCATGGTCCAGTCACTTCAAAACAGGGTAGTAAGTTGAGTGCCCGTATGTCTATGGAGAGATGCGGCGGCACCGGCCTGTTGCCCTCGAGGAATTCCACATTCCTTTCTTTTTGTCTCACAAAGACGGGTTTTTGAAAATTCGTACCCACCACTATCTGTTGTGAAGACGCTTTTCTGCGTTTACAAATGGAACAGTCTCAGATTGACATGACACTTTGCAGTGAAATGAAAACCAGCTCCCTGACTCTCGTAGTGTATTTGAAGAGAAGCCATTGACTGGAGGAGAAGCGTCGTCCTGCCAAGCACCGAAGGCCATGTTCTCTCACGTCACCAGCTGTTTCGGAAGCGCACGAACCTCAGGGCCTGGCTCTCCTGTTTTCTTTGTTCTTCTAAGCTCTGCGAGCACCAGCCGCTTTCCACACGTTCTTTCATTACTGGTTTCCCTTTTGCTTTTCTTTTTTCTTCTGTCCCAGAACGAAAGTCAAATCTCTAGCATTTTACTCCTTTTTGATGTAGCTCTTTAACATTTGCGATGTTTAAAAATACCACTGGCAGCTTCTCTAGAAGCGGGTCAGTGAGTTGAAACGGCCCGACGCAGCTGGGATCGAGCAGTCGCTTCCTCCTTTGAAGTCGGATCTTGGGATTCTGCTTCCAGAACCTCCCTGGTGCCTGGGGAGCTAAGTTACAAGTCGCAATTGTTTAAAATATTTCTAAATAAATGAGAAGTTCACATAACTGGGAAGCCCTGACTCTGGTGGGGATCAAAGCCAGAAGCGCTTTGAAGCGGCAGCCGAGGACGCGTTTAACCTCTGGACATGGTCTTTATCTGCTTGGCCTTCCTGGAAGCTTCCTGCCTCCACTCTGCCTGCAGCCCCTTCCAGCCCCCAGCCCCCAGCCCCCAGCCCCGCAGCTAATAGGAGTGGGAAGACGGGAAGGAGGGAGGACAGCTGAGGACGAGTCCGGATGAAGAAGAAAATAGAGCACATGCACCACGAGACTTCTAACCCCCGCCTTCCCCGTCCGGCGCTCCTTCCTCTCTGCAGCGAGCCGAGTTTGCAAAAAACTGGTTCTGGGTAAAGAGTTGAGTTGAGCAGGTAGTAATTTTTCTCATGTTTGCGGCTGTCCCGTAGCTGCACGCTGTGATGGCTCACGGGGGAGGCCCTCTCGTTCCGAGTGAGGCTGGGGCTGTAGGAGGTGCCGCGACCCAGCAGAGCGCCCTGGAAAGTCGACGACGATGAGAAGAGAGGAGAAGCTCTGCCTTCCTGGTTGATTTGGGGAGCATTTCTGTGACGTGTCCTCTTGAAGGCCGAGGGTTGGGTTTTGGGAGAGAGGGACAGGCACAGGAGGCTGGCTCCACGCGGGGACCTGAGTGGGTTTCGGGGCCTTTGGGACAGTCCGCGGAAAGGAGCTGTGACACCCCACGGTGGTGGCGCTTTTTGGAGGCAGACCGTACAGCCGGCGATCTCCTCTGATTTACGGAGCCCAGGCGAGGTGCTCAGGGCAGCGTTTGATTCCTCCTCATTCCTGTCGGGAGATGTGGATCCAGAGACCTTTGAATTGCTGAAGACTGAGACGTTCTGGGGCAGAGAAGCCCTGGGAGGCATCCTAGGGTCAAGATGTCGCCTTTCAAAAAAAACGATGTCGATTTCTTTGTTGAACGATAGCCGTCAAGGTCCCTGTTACCCAGGTGAGAAGTGGTGGACCCCACTGTGTGCTCACAGTCCAGGGAAACTGGGCGTCCAGGCTGTGAATGATCATAGGAAAGCCACACTGGTCCTTCCAGGTTGAGAAAACTAGACACCGGTCGTGGTTCCTTACATTGGGGTTTATTTTCTCGTGGGCGAATATTGCTGGTTCAGCTTCTACTTCCTGCAGTACCTCCTCGCTGCAGACATTCAGCACGCAAAGTCGGGAAGCCGCGGGCCTTCCCCCAGCACCCCGCAGCCCGGTGGACAGAGAGATGGGCAAGGAGAAGAGTCTGTGTCACCAGGACCGTCGCCTTCACCGTGGAAACCCAGGACACGAGTCAGGGAGGGCTTCACGGGGGAGTCGCAGCCGAGCTCGATTTAAGGATCGTGGGAGCTAGTGTTACCTCGGGAGAGAAAGCTACGAGATACCACAACACCTTCGGACGAAGTCACGACTTTACCATGCCCCCCCACCCGCCCCACCGAGGTTCTCGGACTGTCCGCTCCCTCACCTGTTCCGAGTCAGGAGTGGGGTGCCGGGACAGCCGTGACGCGTGGGGGCGGGCGGTAAACGGCGCCCCCTCTCGGATCTAGAGATTGCGGGAACGTGGGTCTGTCCCTTGTCTCCCAGCTCCTTCCTCTGTCTCACACACCCACACAGAAGGGTGTGGGCACGTGTGACTCGCATACGTCCAAGAGCTGTTTCCGAGGGAGTGTGTGAAGGAATTGGAATGAAAGGATTCGTCCAAGAGTCTGCATCCTGCCAAGTCAGCAGGGCGGCCGAGAGATTTCTTTCTCAGGCCTCAGGGAATGAGTGCTTGAGACAAGTATTTGAAAACCTTGTGAACCCCAATTCTCAGGGAGGCTGGAGGAGAGACCATCTGTGGGTGTGGGCGTTCCTTGAAGATTCAGCTTTCCAGGAACTGGGGAATGTGCTAGCGTGTGTCTCCTGGGAAAGTCCGTTCTCTCTTGCTGACGGCTCCAAACAGCGGCGTTGGCGCGGACTGGTCTCGCTCCCCAGACTCTCCTCTCCCCGTTGCCGCCGTCCTGCCCTCAGACGCTGCACCCGTCTGCACCTGGAAGCCCTTTCTCTAGTTCCTGGCCCCAGAAGTCTCACTCGGCAGCTTCCAGCACTTGCTGGAATGTTCTCATAAATGTTAGCTGCTGTAAGAGACCAGCCAGTTCCCCCGCGCTGTCCAGAAGCTGGGTTCCCAGGGCCCCGCTCTCATCCCCCCACGCCAGCCTGGCCTCTGTCTGCGATCCCGAGGAGAGACCTCTTTGTTCAGTGTTTTTAAGAGAAGCAACAAGTGGGGGGTCGGATCGTGGCTTTGTCACGGAGCTAGTGACTTGCTTCTAGAAAATAAATAAGCTCGACCATACTGCCATTTTTTAAGGAGGTGACTTTTTACTATCACTGTTGGCTGTGTAACAATCATGCCGGCTCATTTTGGGCACCGATGTCTTCCATTTTGTGCTTGTAGGGCCCGCAAGGCGCACCAGGGCTGATGGGCCAGCCGGGAGCCAAGGGAGAGCCTGGCGAGATTTACTTCGACGCACGGCTCAAAGGAGACAAAGGAGACCCAGGCTTTCCAGGACAGCCCGGGATGCCAGGCAGAGCAGGGTCTCCTGGGAGAGACGGCCATCCAGGACTGCCCGGCCCCAAAGGCTCCCCGGTATGTTTGTTTCCAGACTCGGAATGCCCGCCATAGAAGCGGACCTGCAGAGAATGAAGAAATGAGTTATTGGAGTCGTATCTGTGCGTTTTCATTTGGGTGGTGATTGTCACACGTGGTGTTCGGTGGTCCTTGGGGAGACTTAAGTATGTTGCTGTAGGCATTTGTCGGATGGGAGGTGAATTTAGTGTTCGTGGCCTGCACGTTATCCTTAAAAAGACGGCTCCAGATACAAATACTCCCCTCTTTGAGGTGTGTCCTTGTGCGGGGAGGGAGGGTGCCCAGCCAGCTTACACAGCAATGCTGGCGTCATTTATGAACTGCTAGTTGACCTTTGTGGAGGGCGGGAGGCCGTGGATGGCTTTAGCCAGTCAGACTCGGGTGCTTATTGACGGCAGACGGCAGAAGACGGAAGATGGCCCGTGCGGGTGCGTCTGCTGATAACGTTCTTCTTCTCTTTGCCTGTCAGGGGTCCGTAGGATTGAAAGGAGAGCGTGGCCCCCCCGGGGGAGTTGGATTCCCCGGCAGTCGCGGTGACACGGGCCCTCCAGGGCCTCCAGGGTTTGGCCTTCCTGGCCCCGTTGGCGACAAAGGACAAGCGGGTTTTCCAGGGAACCCTGGCTCCCCAGGCCAGCCAGGTGAGGCCTGAGGACCTCGGGCGCTCAGAGCACTGGGCTCCCCGACGTGGGGACGGGAGTCGGGTGTTCGTTCTTCCACAGGGGGGCCTGGCCCGGGCCCTCCGAGGCGATACTGTACCTTGTAGACTTGTGTGTGGGAAGGGCCAGGTGATGTGAAGAATCTGGCGACGAAGCAGCTGAACTGATAGATGGTTTTGTTCTAATGAGACAGAGCCTCCCGGGTCAGGTGGGCCCTTACTGTGCGGGGGGGTTACCCGTGTGAGCCCGTTTCTTCCCTCTTCACCTATTTTCTGTGTCTCCCTGGTGAGCAGTCTACGTGGGCTTCTGTGTGTCCCAAGCCAGGTGGTCTCACCTGTCCACGGACGGGCCGGGGCCTGTGGGCGGATTCCCGGTGGTCTCTGCCCGCCGCTGCCGTTTGCTGTGCCGGCTTCAGTCATTCATGCACCGTGTGTCCTGCAGGTCTGTGTGCCGAGGCCCCCCCTCCGGCCCCGAGGCTGGCGTGACCCTGCCCTCCTGCTGTGTACCGCCCACCAGGGATTGGCCGGGGCCAGGCTTTCCCACGGGCATGCTCACTGCCCCCTCGGCCTGTGTGTTATCGGGGACAGACGTGGTCGGGGCCCCGTCCTGGCCCATGGCAGGCTCCGGGGCACAGGTCATGGAATAAGCTTCAGGCTAGAAACCGAGCACGTCCGTAGTTCCCCAGGATCCCCGGGCTGAGAGAGCAGAGGCCGGGAGTGTGTGGGCGTGGAGGAGGGAAGGAAGAGTGCGGGACTAAGAAATGTCCTAGAAGTCGTGAAAATGAACGAAAGGGCTTTGGATGGTCACAGTTGCGGGGCTGGAAGGCTTGAACGACGTAACTAGCTACGTGACAAAAGCTGCCAACCAGGACTGTGGAAGAAGTATCACGTGATAGGTGCCCTCCCGTACCTGGGGGGCATGTTCCAGGACCCCCATGGAAGCCAGAAGCCAGGACAGTTCTGAACCCCACATACACGAGGTTTCCCCCGCACGTACAGACCTAGGACAACGCGTAAGATGTAAGTTAGGCCCCAGGAGGAGATGACCAAGAAGTTAACCAGGAATGAACTAGAAGGCACATCACACAGTGCCGTGAACATCGCGGACGTGTCTCTGTCAGCGCACCTTCCCGCCCCGCATGCACCCCTCCTCCTGTGACGAGGCGCCGGGACCGAAGGCCTCTGAGGTGGCGGTGACACAGGGTGAACGACGCGAGCACGTACGCAGTGTCCAGTTACCGTAGACCTTCTGAGCTGCGCCACGGTTGACCATGGGGAAACGGAGGCCGTGGAACCGTTGATAGTGGGGGACGACCACGTGGCCTTCGTGCTCACCGATCTGCCGATTCTGTCACAAGCTGTGTATCCAGCCCAACTTTTGTCCGTTCCTGTCCCATCGGGAGCTGTTACTTTCTTGTCACAGCCACTGTCAACCTCACGAGCTCTCCAGCGTGGGGCAGGCTGGCCTGTCTCCGCTGCGAGCAGGAGCAGAGGGCCCTTGTGTATTTCTTACTGTTGTTCTCGTTGGTTGTGCGCCTGGTGATTACCTAGTCATGACTTCTTGGACCCTTGTTCACGGTCTAGAGAGATCCCAGAAACGTTTCTTTTTTGACTCCTTTGGGGGGCAGAGAAATCCTAGGTTTGACTAAAGGAAGGACCCCCCCCCACCAATCTTGGAAAAGGGACTTTTGACCTCTCCCCCCATAGCTCCTGACTCTAAAATCAGCATCTCTGGGGTACTTTGAATCTGAAAACTTGCAGAGGCGCAAAAAAGAATCCGGCACTTCTTGGCCAGGAGCACAGTCAGAAAGACCAGCTGGGGAGACAGAGGCCTCCTAGCAGGAAGGGAAGGAAGAAGCTTCTGGAGGCATTGACAGCGCCGTTGGTCAGCTGTCTGCGTCCTGTAGGCTTGCCTTGCCATCCAGACCCAGGCAGCTTCTGGATTGGAAGCGCAGGCTTCTTTGATGTGCCAGAGCCATGTTTACTCTGCAGACATTAAAGGCCTGTTCCCAGGTCGGAACTGATAGTGTGCGTGCTGGGGCCCGTCGGCTGGCGTTTCTGAGCCTGCAGCAAAAGAATGTGTCGGCTGTGCCTGGGAGGCCCGTATGTCTTGCGTCTGAGTAGGGCGTGTGAAGAGTCCGTGCACACGGCTTGGAGGCGAGCCTTTGGTCTTTCCTGAGCCGCTGAATCCTGACACCCCCCTCCCCCCCGTTGATCTCCTGGGCTCGGGCGCCCAGGGCTGGGCTGCATGTCCTGTCCGGGACTGCTCCAAGGGTGCACAGCCGTCTAGTCCCGCTTACGGATTGTGCTGAATCACTCTCGTAGCACGTCCTCAAGATAACTGACCAGCAGACGCACATAACTGAGGTCTGCCTCAAAGCGGCACGGAGCTTTGAAATCAGTCAGGGTCATCTCATCTCTTGTTCCTACAGGTTTCCTAGATTTTCGTGACTCTTATTTTAGATTCTTAGGGAATTCACAGGTCAAACATCTAGGTCCTTTTGGCTGTAAATTTGGTGGAAAACAGGAAGAGCTCTTGTGAAAGAGTCTAGAAATGGAGGAGCGGGAAGTGGAGGGCTGCCCTGCAGGTGCGCAGCGGGCTCGGGATGGAAAGAGGCTCTCACACGGCGTCTTTGCTCTTTGCCTAGGTCCCAAGGGTGAAGCAGGAAAAGTTGTGCCCCTACCGGGTCCCCCTGGAGCACAAGGACTTCCGGGAGCCCCAGGCTTCCCCGGGCCGCAAGGTACTCTCCGCGCTCTCGCTTGCCTGGAGGTGCGCTTGGAGCAGGGACGGGCTTTTCTCACACGGACTCTTGGTCTTGCTCACAACAGGTGACCGAGGTTTTCCTGGAACCCCAGGAAGGCCGGGCCTCCCGGGAGAGAAGGGCACTGTCGGCCAGCCCGGAATCGGATTTCCAGGGCCCCCTGGCCCCAAAGGTAAACTTGCAGGACCAGCCGGCCCCTAAGTGGGGCCACTGCTCTGCCCACGGCTCACTCGAGCCCCGCTGTCACATCTGTTCCCTGGCTGGTGGGCACTGAGGCCATGGCCATTCCGTTCATTCTCGTGATTCCAGGGGAGAGGAGGCAATGTGTGCAAACACGCTATTTGAGTTAGTGACTTGCCCTTTGGGGAGCCAGCGGGAGTCTGGAGCACAGTGGGTGTGGGCACCAAGGAGGTGGGGGACGTGGTGCCCAGCAGGGGGGTTGTGACGTCAGGACCTGGCAGCTCTCCGGGGAGCAGCGGAAGCTGCATTTCTGGGCGTTCTCCTCCTCCGTGCTGGGGGTACGCAGAGCAGCCGGGCCCCGTGCCAGGCTGGGGGTGGGTGAGAAGGAAGGGAGCTGGGGAACACGGGGGAGGGGCTTCACTCTCAGGGGAGAAGGCCTCCAGGCCGCAGAGCCTGGACCCATACTGGGCGCTGATACGTTAAACCGAACTTCTCTCTGGAGACCGTGGGGCTGCCGAGAGGACGGTATGACGGTTTCGCTTGTTCCCGTGGGTCTGTCATTCCCACCTTGGGGGGCACAGATGTGGACTCGCCATCAGGGACCTCGGTCTGGGATGGAGCAGGCACTGTGTGCCACAAGGGGCCTTTCTTTCCTGCTCGGGCCGGTGTCCTGAGCCCAGTCGTACTGGCCGTGTGTGCAAACCAGTGGGGAGACCTGTCAGGCTCCCCGCTTCCCCTCCAGAGGCTCAGCCTGCGTCGCACCTGCCGGCAGAGTGACCGGCCTGCAAGCTCCTTCAGGCGCCGCGTCCCACCCTCGCACGCACGGGGCCTCGTGTGTCTGGCTAAAGGGCAGAAGGTCTCAGCGACCCTTCTGGGTCACGGGGATGGTGCCGAGCCCCACTCTGTGCTCTGTGCGGACCATGGTGCCAGCCTGAGGTAGAGTTAGCTGGTCGGGTCTCCGAGGCGGGGGCCGGCGGCCCGCTCCTGCAGTGGGGCTTGGCCACACAGATGATGGTGGGCGGTCAGGGGCGCTCTCCAACGAGACCCCGGGGACCCCAGCCCCACTGCACGTGGGACTGGGCGTGCACCGCCGCACACGTACGGACCCCCGCACGTCGTGGACCTCCGCATCCCATGGGGGGCCGCCGCGCACAGCAGAGCCTCGGGGTGGCTGTGTGCTCGTCGGGCCCTCGGGGGCTGGGGCTCAGATAGTCTCTGAACGCCCCACAGCGCCCGGTGGGACGGCGCCGCATTTGAGAACCCGTAGCGGCGCTGCTTGCACCGGAGCGTGTCGGCCTCCCAGGCGCCCTGTGAAGACGTGGGTCTGCTCTGGGGAGCCCGGCAGGCTCCCGAACAAGGCCGTGCTCGGAGCGGCAGAGTCGGAGGGCCGCCCTGGGCTGCTTGTGCCGCGGCGGTCTTTGTTTTGTTTTCGGGGCGGGCAGGGGGAAAGCTGAGCAGAAGGAAGGGAAGAGGGGACGGTGGGGAAGAGGCAGGGAGGGCGGCAGGCGTGGCCCACAGTCCGTGGCCAGCAGGCTGCCCCAGCAGGTGCCAGTGGCCCCTGACAGCGGGTGAGGCCTCGCGCTCTCCTTAGAGCCTCCTCGAAAGTGTCTGTGTAGTGGGGACAAGGTGAGTGACTTCTGTGACTCTTCCAAACAGGTGTTGACGGCTTGCCTGGGGACGTGGGGCCTCCTGGCAGTCCAGGCCGCCCGGGGTTCAATGGCTTACCCGGCAATCCGGGGGTGCCCGGCCAAAAGGTGGGTGCTGCGCCTTCCCTGGGTTCCTTGTTACGGATCAGACGCGCAGATGCCGCGTTAACGTCGTGGGGTTATGCTGGACCAGCTTGCTTCGCTGGTGGAAGAAATAGCACAGAGTGGAAAGGAATGTGTATGTGGGACTTGTTTTGGGGGAATCGTTTGTCCCGGTGGTCTGAGTACGTGCTTGCCTGCGTGTGTCCCGCGTCTCAGGCTCCAGGGTGGGTCTCACGGGGAGTGGCAGGAGAGAGCTGTGTGCCAGCCCCCAGGGAGAGTCTACCTTCGCTGACATTCTGACCCTGTCGTTCTTTGTGGCGCGGACTGCCTCGGACATGGTGGGGCTCTAGCCGCGCCCTCCGTGGTCTCTACCCACAGGACCCAGAGGAACACCCGACACCCGCCTCTGGTCGTAACAACCAGAACTATCTCTGGACATTCCCAGATGTCACCTGGGGGAAAATGGCCCCCGTCGGGGACCCCTGAGCTCATGTGACTTGGGGACTCTCCTTGCCTCAGACACCCCCCTGCCTTTCGTTGACACTTGAAAAGCCGCTCAGCAAGTGTAGGTGGCCAAGGGATGGGTCTTTTCCTGTTCCGGTTAGAAGGAAGGGGAGTGAAATTGCTAAAAAACATCGTGTGGAGTGAGAGGAAGGGCCATGGGCAGTAGTTTCACTTTGCCAACACAAGAGCTATCCTGCCTGTTCCCTTTCTACTGGGAGGGCAGGTAGAGGCTGTGGGGACTGGACAGGGCACACGGACAGGTAGGGGCTGTGGGGACCAGGCACAGGCACAGAGACAGCATGTCTCACTGACTCCAAGGGAGCGTCCTTCTCAAAACACCAAAGTTCATGGTGGCCCTGCTCCCTGTGGCTGAGACTGCTTCCCCTGTAATTGGCGTTGGTTGGAAACACCAGTCTGCAGGGGTACCGTGTGCATCACTTTAACACGTGAGACTCGTGCGGATGGAATTGGGATTGGAATCTGGCTATGGTTTAAAGTCTGGTTCCTTTTCTCAAACCCCTTGGCTTCGGTTCCTTCTGTTTGGCGAATTCGCTGCTGGGACACGTAGAGGAGTCCCCATTACCCCAGGACTGACCCTCATCTGCAGGTGTCCCTCCCCCTGGACAGCAGAGGGTCACTGTGACACAGTGCACACCTGCTGCCTCGCAGGGCCCGTGTCCCGCACCCTCGGGCCCATGGAGTACTCTGTGTTTCATCGCCTGCCTTTACCAAAGCCCGCAGATTCAGGACATCATCGTTTTACATGCTTAATTCCATGTGAAAGCCTCGGTTTAAAGGAAAATCTGAGTGGACGATGTGTGGGTCTGGTCCTGGAACCCTCCCCCGTTCAGAACGTGTCCGCACGCTGGTCACAAATCCCATCTGGCCTTCAGACTTGGCCGCTCCGAGACACGAGGCAGAGCAGAGGGCAGGCCCTGGGCGGGAGCTTCGCCCCTGTGACTTGGACAAGGCATTCAGCCGTGGGGAGCCTTGGTTTTCCTCATTTGTTAGAATAAAACTAATAGGAAGGAGCCACCTTCGATGTGCTGTGAGACTGGACGGAGCAATCACACGTGTCAGGGCTTTGCAGGCCAGGGGTTGCTGGACTTGGGTCTTCCTTGGCGTCTGCCCCTGCGCCCGGGCCTGATGAGCTCACGGGCGGTGTGGGTGAGCCGGCTTCTCTGTGCTTCCGGACCTTCCAGGGGGAGCCGGGAGTTGGTCTGCCAGGACTCAAAGGCTTGCCAGGCATTCCCGGCATTCCCGGCACACCCGGGGAGAAGGGGAACGTCGGGGGACCGGGCGTCCCGGGAGAGCACGGTGCTGTCGGCCCCCCAGGCCTTCAGGGACTCAGAGGTAACTTTTCAAAAGAGATGTGTATGTATTGGTTTAGAGAGAGGGCAGGGGGAGGACAGAGGGAGAGGGAGAACCCCAAGCAGACTCCTCTCTGCGCGGGGAGCCCCATGTGGGGCTCGATCTCACGACCCTGAGCTCACGACCCGAGCTGGAATCCAGGGTCAGGCGCGTACCCAGCTGGGCCGCCGGAGCGCCCCGAGGTGACTCTCACAGACCAGCGCAGACGGTGGCCGGGCTGTTGATTCGGCGTCTGCAGAGCCCCCGCCAGGTGCTCTGTAAACGTGTGTTGAGTGAACGGTGCAGTCGCGGGAGGCTGGCGCCCACGGGCTTGTGTCACTGTGGTTCACTGTGCGGGAGGGAAGCGTGTGCTCTGAGACGCCACGGTCCGCGTGCGGTTGACTCAGTTTCTTCCTGTCCAGGTGACCCAGGGCCGCCTGGATTACAAGGTCCCAGAGGAGCTCCAGGAGCCCCTGGAGTCGGCCCGCCCGGCGCGATGGGACCCCCTGGAGGACAGGGACCACCAGGGTCCTCAGGTGAGGACCTTCTCCCGCAATCACTGCTTCCCCAGAGCTGCCGGGACTGGGATTAGTGCTGCCTCCCGAGCGAGCGGGGACGGGGCCGTTCCGCTCCGTGGGGGCCGTTCCGCTCCGTGGGGGCCGGGCTGACCCTCCCTCAGATGGAGAGTCGTGGGCGGCGGCGTTTTCCTCCCACCGAGCCTGGTTTGCACGCCAGAGCTGTGCGTCCGGGGACCTTCTCATTTACCCCAGCATGACCGGCGCCTCCATCTCCCGCTCCCGTGGGGGGTTCGGAAGTTGTGGGTGCCGTCAACTAACTGGTCCCCGGCTCGGGGCTGCCTTGGCCTCCAGTGGCCCGTCCCGGAAGCAAGACAGTGCCCGGGGGCCGCCAAGAACGCGGTGGGCTGCGAACGCGGTGGACAGGCCTAGGGGTGCTGGTGACGGCTGCCCGCTGAGGGCGGGGACGAGGGCTTGGTCTCCAGGCTTGGCCCCCAGGACCGCCCCATGGCCCCAGCTGCCGCCACCTGGGATGGTGGGAGCGTCCCGGCCCCCCGCACGGGCACGGTGCTCTTGTGCCTCCTGCAGACGCGCCCGCTGACCCGGGGGTGCCCCGCGGAGCCCCCTGCAGACCCCACTCTCCACTCTTGCTCTTTGTCCCCTCAGGCCCTCCCGGAGTGAAAGGAGAGAAGGGCTTCCCCGGATTTCCAGGCCTGGACATGCCAGGTCCCAAAGGAGATAAAGGGTCCCAAGGGCTACCAGGCCTGACGGGACAGTCGGGGCTCCCTGGTCTCCCCGGACAGCAGGGCACACCTGGCGTTCCTGGGTTTCCAGGTAAACGATCTGTGAACTCCAGCCCCGGTCTTTCGCGACCCCGCTCACCTGCAGCACTCACCGTCTTTCTGTCTGGCCACAGGTCCCAAGGGGGAGATGGGCGTCATGGGGACCCCAGGGCAGCCCGGCTCCCCAGGACCAGCGGGCCTGCCAGGATTACCAGGAGAGAAAGGTAGGGAGCAGGCCGTTCTAGAAGAGCCTATTTTATGTCCACGTCTCTGTGTCTCTTGGAAGCTCTTAAGTGGTTGGGGTCATATTTCCTTGCAAGAAGCAGAGGAAGGAGGTCTAAAAGGTCACGTGAGGGCCAGGAAGACCCCCTGCTCCGGTGGGAACTCCTGCTGTATGGTGCCTGTGGGGACAGGTGCTGTGCTCTGCCTAAAACCGGACAGAAGACGGGTGTTCAGCTGTTCCTCGTTGGCGTGTTGGAGTTTGTTTCTGTGGAATCGGTGGGATCTTCTGTCCTACAAGCTTACAGGAACGGAGTCCTTAGCACCAAACTAGCTAACTGGGCAACTTGACAAGTCTTCATTTTTATTTCTTACCCTGTTATTTGAAATTGGTCTAAAATATGTGTGTGTGTTTTTAAACAAGTTGACTTTGTGAGACCTAGAAATGGTCATTTGTTTAGGAGAACCAGAAAATTCGTGTTCTGTTGTTTTGTGTGGAATCGAGGGCACCGCGGCCGGACGCGATGAAGGTCCTTAGGAAGGAGGGAAAGTGTATCGCATTTAAACCGGTAATAGGCAGAGTCACATGTGCAGTAGCGTCATTAGCGAACACTGAATTTTTAAAAACGGCCGCGCTGCTCATGGGCCGGTGCTGGCTCTCCAGGGCGGCTCAGACCCTCACCCAGTACCGCGACTCGGGCCTCGAGTTCTTCTGCCTCCTTTAGCAGAAGGCGCGCCAACCGCCTCCGAGACCTCGGCCACGTTTCACTGGGGCTTATCTTTCCTCTGCAGGGGACCACGGCTTCCCGGGCTCCTCGGGGCCCCGGGGTGACCCTGGCTTCAAGGGGGACAAAGGCGACGTGGGTCTCCCCGGCAAGCCGGGCTCCATGGATGAGGTGCACATGGGCAGCATGAAGGGCCAGAAGGGAGACCAAGGAGAGAAAGGTGACGGCGGAGGGCCCTCGGGGGGTGGGGGGGCGAGCCGCGCTCCGCCCGGGTCTGTAGATCTGTGCGGTAACGGCAGCCCGGCCTGCGTTCCGGCCACAGCCTGCCCTTTAAGCAGCTGCGGGTCATCAGCCCTTTTCTTCTGTGACGTGCAGGGCAAACTGGACCAACCGGCGAGAAGGGGTCCCGGGGCGACCCCGGAACCCCAGGAGTGCCTGGAAAGGATGGCCAGGCCGGGCAGCCCGGGCAGCCAGGTACGGAGCCGAGTTCCAGGTCCCCCGCGGCCGGAGCTGGTGGCTGGGAAGTGGCAGCCAGCCCTCCTCTTAGGCACTAACCCGCGGGTCCTTCTCTGCTATCCTAGGACCGAAAGGGGACCCGGGCATAGGCGGAACCCCGGGCGCTCCAGGTCTCCCTGGACCCAAAGGATCGGTTGGTGGAATGGGCCTGCCAGGTACGTTGAATTCAACGGCGGCGTCTGCTTTGCCTGTTCTGGTGGGACAGGTCTGCAGGAGAACCCGTGTGGCCCCGAGGGCATAGTCTGGGCACACGCGTCTTTACCCCGGTGTACATCCATCCTTGGTCCTGTAGGGTCTCCGGCCGCGGGATCAGGGGTGCTCAGCTGACGCAGTGACCACTGCTTGGAAAAAAAAAAAGACAATTCAGTAAAATAAAACATGGGCCGCTTTCCGTCACCTCCAGGAGACTGTCCGCTCAGGCACTGACTCCCCCGTGCAGTCTGGGTCCCCACATGTCTGGGGCAGCCACAAGCGCCCTTTGGCAGGAGCCCGGAAGAGTCTTCAGGGGTCCTCTGCCCCAATCCTGAACTGGACCCCAACTCTGCCAGCAGCGTTCATCCCTGTGAGGGGGCGGGGGAGAGGTGGAGAGCGCTGGCCTCAGGCGGGTGCAGGGCTGGTGCCTCTCAGAACCCGCAGGGAAGGGAGAGCCGAGGCAGGAAGCTGGCTGCTCTGGCCCTCCCTAGGCCTTCACGGGGCGCCGAGGACCCCCATTTCACATAGAGACATGTAGCTTGCTGTTGACCCGTTTGTAAATAGGTCGGGTACCTGTGCACGTTACGAAACCGGGTACATTTACTCTAGATGGCCCGCCCCACGGCCCCTCTGATTCTTCTGGAAAATGGGCATTGATTGTAGAAGAAATAACACAGAAGCCCTGGGTTATACTGGTGCCGAAGTGGCCATGCTGAGGGGTTCTTGAATTTCTTCCCTCTCTATGAAACAAGGGTCTCTAGAAGCCAGGACGGGTGCTTTCTCGTGGGGCGCTAGGGTGCTGTGGGCGCGCGGCACCTGCCTGTGTAGCCGAGAGATGAACGAAGGGTCACGTGTGCTGTCACTTGTTCTTGCCGGCTGTCAAGGTGCGCTTTTGTTTTGAACGTTGGCACCTCTAAGCACACATTCACGCTTCAGTTGTCTGTGTTTGTAGGAACGCCCGGAGAAAAGGGGGTGCCTGGAATCCCCGGCCCGCAGGGCGTCCCTGGCTTACCCGGGGAGAAGGGAGCAAAAGGAGAGAAAGGACACGCGGGCCTACCTGGCATTGGAATTCCGGGCCGTCCTGGGGACAAGGTAACAGCCCCTGCTTGGAAACCTCCCTTCCCGGCCCTCTGAGCATCTCAGCCCTGAAATCCCTCATAACGCAGAACGGCATCCCCCGATGTTCTCTGTGTCGTTTCTCCTGCCTTCTGTCCACTGCCCCTTCCTTGGGAGGCTCTAGAGGCTGTGGGAGAGGCAGGGTGGCAGGCTCTCCCAGGCTGGAGAGCAAGGGTGAAGAGGACCGCGGAGAGCAGACACCGATAATGAGTCTTTTGTTCTGGGGTTCCCGTTTGTCCCCGCTTTTCAGACGTGGACTTTCACTCTTCATTCGAGCTGGAAATGGAATTCTCCAGTGCATTGTTAACTGCACCAAAATGCGTACTGTTGCCCAGAAAGGGCCCCCAGACCTGTTTCTGGGCACAGGTATAAAATGAATGGGCCCATTGTCTGCCCACAGGGAGATCAAGGGGTCACAGGCTTTCCGGGGAGTCCTGGAGAGAAGGGAGAGAAAGGAAGCGCTGGCATCCCGGGGGTCCCCGGCTCCCCAGGCCCCAAAGGATCGCCGGGGAGTGTTGGCTACCCAGGTAGGTGAGCCGGGCCTCCTCCTGAGCTCGGGTTGGAAGACAACGGATAGACTTACACTGATGGCATTTCGGTGTCTTGTATCTCCCATTAGGAAGCCCTGGATTGCCCGGAGAAAAAGGGGACAAAGGTCTCCCAGGATCGGACGGCATTCCCGGCATCAAGGGAGAAGCAGGTAGAGACCCCTTTTTTTAATTCGGACAGGGGCCCTCCCACAAGGTGGCACATTACAGACCCCAGAATGTCCCCAGGGGGCCCTGCCCTCCTCGTTTCAGATGAACAAGCCAAGTGTGGGGGGCTTGCGGGGGCTTTCCGAGGTCTGGCCACCAGCTGGGGGCTGGCTGTACCACTGGGTCCAGGTGATTCCAGAATCGGCTTGTGTGTCAGTGTGGGAGTCTCATGTGCATTCCGGGGGGGACACCTGCTCCTCGGGGACGCCCGGTGTGACAGCCCCTGGAGGAGTGTCCGGAACGAGCGTCTTGTGTGCAGAGCAGGTGTCATGAGAATGTCCGTGCCTGACCGATGTGCCTCTTCTCTCTGAGGTCTTCCTGGGAAGCCCGGCCCCACGGGCCCCGCTGGCCAGAAAGGGGAGCCCGGCAGTGATGGAATCCCGGGGTCGGCGGGAGAGAAGGGTGAACCAGGTACGCTCGGCTCCTGCTCTTCTTTGGGACGACAGGCTCCCTGGGGGTCAGCGTGTCCCAGACTTACGGTCCGTGCTGAGTCACTGGGGCTGGGCACCAAGTGGCCTCTGCCCCCTGTATCCTTACAGCTGTTTGGACACTCCTACAGAGGGACTTGGGGAGGAAGAGGGGCACGGGGTGCGCATTTCTTCTACCAGCCTTGCGGGCACCTGTCCTGAGCTCCCGGTGACACGTGAGAGAGCCCAGGCTCTCCCTCCTCTGCACGGCACGTCCCCCTTGGAGAGATGGCCCCAGGAACGTTGCCTGTCCCCGACTCCGCTCCTGCCCCTCACGGGGGGAGGCAGCAGGCTGGAGGAATGAGAATCGTGGCCGTGGTAGCGCTGGCGCTTAGCAAGAGGGAGGCAGCCTGAGATCGGAGACCGCGAGTCAGGGACGGGTGTGCGCGGCATTGCTGGCGAGGGACCTCGGGGGATTTCCTGGGGTCAGGGCTGGCCCCTTTCTAAAGTTTGTTGCTTTATTCTGTGCGCCGTGCGTTTATACGGTGGCATCCGTTTTCTCCCAACGCCAGCGCGGGAAGTGCCTCCACACCTCCTTCCCCCACTTCTGGCTTCTTTCGAGCCTCTTGCTCATGGGTTTGGGCTTCCCAGTGTTTGCCGCCCCAGACGTCTGTGACTCTCCCCGCCTCCCTCGAGGGCGGCTGCTGGTTGGATGGTCGTCTGAGAAAAGCTAATTCGTTAGTCTCCGGACGGGAGGGGGAAATGTGTCCTCGCTTGTACAGATCGTGTCTACTAAGTGCCGCGGTGGTTCCGTGCTGCCAGGCCTTCAGAAAACTGCTAACTGCTGCGAAGCCGGTCCGGGCCCGTCAGCACGGCCGTGGGCACGGGATGGGACTTTGCTCGCACGTGCGATGAGTCGATTCCCACGTGTCCCGTGAAGAGCTTGCGGGATTGGCACGCGGACTTGACGCTGCTCGTGCGGTACCCGCACGCGTGCAGATCAGCCGTCTGGGGACACGTGGGCGTGACTTCTTACCCTTAACTCGCAGGTCTGCCCGGAAGAGGATTCCCAGGGTTTCCAGGGGCCAAAGGAGAGAAAGGTAACACTTGGAAAACACGTTCTTCCTTCCCCGCCGAGGGCGGACGCACGCGCCCCAGCAGAGTGGGTCTCCGGTTGTGGGTCGGCCGTGGGCGGGGGTGACAGGCTTCGGCTCCGGGTCGGTGTTGCCCGTGCGGGCTCCCGGCCCCTGAAAGACCAGCACCCGGGTCCCTGTGCTTCAGTTCGTTGTCCCCTGAAAAAGCAAGACAAGAATCACAAGGAGGGGCCCGCGGTCAGTTTTGGCAATGACTGTTTCATTGCCTTCTTAGTTTCTCTTAATAACTTTGAAGTCATGCTAGAATTTTGGTATTTAATTGGCAACTTTGGAGTAATATGTTGGAGACTACATATGCAGGGTTTTTTCCCCCCACAAGTTCTTACCTTAAAAAACTTTAAAAAACAGGGGCGCCTGGGTAGCTCAGTCGGTGAAACATCTGCCTTCAGCTCAGGTCATGATCCCGGGGTCTTGGGATCGAGCCCCACGTCAGGCTCCTTGCCTTTGAGCCCGTTGCTCTCTTGTGGGCTTCAAATAAACAAATAAAATCCTTAAAAACATGTTAGAAGTATGAAGAATGACAGTTGGGCTCTTGTATTCTAAGCTCACTCTTTTCTAGGTCAGCCACGGTCAGGGTCTAGTGTGTCCCGAGTAAAGCAGGTGACGCACTAGGGAGAGGGCGTGCCGTGCTGTTGTCCCCTGATGCCTTCCTGGAGCCACACCCTCCTCACCGCTGTACCGTGCTTTCTCTTCTCCCCTGCCCTTCGCCACCATCGCAAACTGTTGTCGTTGTTTAGGTTCAAAGGGCGACGTGGGTTTCCCGGGACAAGCCGGCAGCCCAGGCATCCCCGGGTCCAAAGGAGAGCAAGGATTCATGGGTCCCCCGGGGCCGCAAGGACAGCCGGGCTTACCTGGAGCTCCAGGCCACGCTGTGGAGGGACCCAAGGGAGACCGGGGCCCACAGGGTCAGCCCGGCCTGCCAGGTAAGTGTGTCTCTCCAGGGTCAGAGTCAGGGCTGACACAGAAGGCGCAAACGCGCGTGTATGAGTGAAGGGAGCGCTTCGGTCCCCGCCGAAGTTTCTGATTTAGAAGTTTGCAGCTTTGACTTCAGCTCGAAACTGCTTCAGATGTCTGGGGACCCCACTGTTCGGGCTCCGCTGGGTCACTGTCGCCCCTGCCAGGTCCTCTCTGTCAAGGACTTCGGCCGATGTGACAGTGATTAGAGGCAGACTAGACGTCACCAGAAAGGCCGGGGCACCAACGTCCCCCGAGGCAGCTTTACACCCGGTGGCGTCCCAGCTGCCCCGATCTGCCCCAAGACGGCTGCGTGGCGGGGCCGGGCATGGAGGTCGGGGCGTCCGTGTCCGCGCCTGCTGCCTGTCGAGCAGACTCTCCCTTCACGACCGCCGGGGCTTCCGCGCTTGCCGCAGCTCTGTGCAGCGTTGCTGTCCCCGTGGCGGGGGCGGGGCAGTTGGTGGAGATGACGCCAGCCAAGCCGGTGACACGTGTCCATAAAAACACCCTCTGACCCCAAGTGTGTGACTTTTGTGTCTCCCATTAGGGCTTCCGGGACCTATGGGGCCTCCGGGGCTCCCTGGACTTGACGGACTCAAAGGTGACAAAGGAAACCCAGGCTGGCCGGGGGCCCCCGGAACCCCAGGGCCCAAGGGAGAGCCAGGATTCCAGGGCCTGCCTGTGAGTTGTCCGTGTGTCCATCTTGTGTGTGTGTGTGTGTGTGTGTGCCTGGTGTGCGCACGGACGTGGTGTCCCGCTCTCCAGTCCTCCCCGCAGGGGCTGCGCTCGCTGTGGTCCGCAGCCGTCTTTCCTAGCATCGCGGTTGCCCACGCGCACCTTCTTCCTAGTCTGATGACCAGACCGGTCACGGGGAGCTGGGACCCCACGGCTGCGGCCTGCGGCTCGGGCCTGGGCCGGAACTCTGGGTCCACCCGTGGTGCCGACAGCTAAGCCTCAGGAAGAGCAGGCCGCTCCCCGGTTCTGGGGCCGTTCGCGGCTGTCTGCGCCCGCGCACCCGTCTCCGCGTGTGCACACACGGGTGGGTGCGTGTTGTCATCGCGACACTGGTTTACATAAGATGAAGCGAAGAAGCAAAGATGTGAGAAGCAGCGTGACTCGCTGTACACGGAGAAAGGAGCTAGAGGGGGAAGGGTTTTGAAGTAACCAGAAAACGAGATGATAGGTTTAAAGTACACGCGTGATGCCCTAGTTATGAGGAAAAACCAGCCTCCTTGGTTCTGCGTTTCCTTCTCCGTATTTAAAACCACTCTTCAGATAAGCTGTCGAGCTCATTCTAAAGGTCAGGCGCAACGCCCGAGTGCTGGGGGACAGCCTCCAGAAGGTAGTTTGGTGCCGGAAGGTTGATCATCGCGGGGACACGCACTCAGGGAGGCCTGGGTCTGTCCGCGGCACCGTGCTGCGGGCTGGGGACGGCAGGACACACGGCATGCCCCTGCCAGGGAGCTGACCACGTAGAGGGACAGGGAGGAGGCACCGTGACGGGAAGCGTGTTGTGTCAGCGTCCAGCTCCCTCGTGGGGACGTGCTAGAGACTCGTCATTCTTCTCGCGTCACTCGGGACGGCGCAAGCCCCACTTGTGCACAGGCTCCTTGGCAGAGCGCTGAGGGCCCAGCCCCGTGACTCGCCGGTTACTAGACAGACTTACTGTGTCCTGAGCATTTCGTGGCTGACCTTCTCCTTGTGTGTCTAGGGGATTGGTGGCTCGCCAGGGATCACGGGCTCGAAGGGTGACATGGGGCCTCCAGGAGTGCCGGGATTTCAAGGTAAAGCCATAGAGGAGGGGCCAAACCTGACCACTGGCCCTTTGACATTGACAGGCCAGCCTCATTACGGTGCAAGACATTGTTCTCTTCGTTTTAAACACGCTGTTTCGTGCTGTGCCAGCCCGATTAGCCTCGCCCCGTGAAGGGCTAGATAAAACGCTCTTTCTCATTCAGAATCAGTGGATCATTTTTATCTCCATCATTTGTGTGTCAGTGAGAAATCACGGGCTTAGGGCATTCATGATTTTATTAATGTATGAAGGGAACATTTATTGGTGCTTCTCGGCTTCCAGGCACCGTGGGTTTTGCTGCTGAATCTGGTATATACGGACGGCAGGTGAAGGAGACAAGCCCTCCGCCTGCAGGCGTCTTGGGGTGTATCTGGGGACATGGGTGAACCGGGTCGTGGTCGAAAACAGGATCCTGTGCTGCACGACTGTTCCCGATCGTTGTACAGTTTGCTGGATGTTGGGGAAAATGAGACTTCTAGGTTCTGGAAAGAAGCATGTCACGAGAAGTCTCACACGGCTGACCGGAACTAGTTCTGTTCTCCCCCGAGGACAAATGAAAGCTTGTTCACCGTGTGTGTGTACACATGTACCGTGGGTGCACATGGACCTACGTGTGCGGTATGCGGACACACATGCAATGGGCACACGCGTGTGCACGTGTGCAGGGACGTGTGTGCCCGCGAGCTTGCATGTGCCCCTGCTTGCGTATCATTGGGAATTCCGTGCAGACCGTGTGCTTCTTTCGTCCAGGTCAGAAAGGCCTCCCTGGCCTGCAGGGCGTGAAGGGGGATCAAGGTGACCAAGGCTTCCCCGGAAGTAGAGGTAAGAACGTTCCTGTGCTGGTGGCACCTTACTCACACGTCGGACGCACGGAATCAGGGAGTTTGGTTGTATAGATGTGACAGGCTTGAGGATCGTTAGGAAATAGTTGATTAAAAATTCTTTGGTAGCTCGTCAGGACATTTTTACTACACGTCTTGAAAGTCAGGGTCATTATCTAGGGGCAAATCCGGAGGAGAGGGCAGGACAGACTCCAGAGTCCCGCCCGCAGCTTGGAGGCAGGCGGTTCCCCCCACGCGCCTGTCCCAGGAGGCGCTCGGCCTCGCGTGGAAGGGCTGCGAGGGGAACGGGCAGCACGGGGCTCTGCACAGGGAAGACTGTCCCTCCGCTTCTCCGCCATCGCGTGTGCGCCGGCTCCCGCACCCCAAGCCAGTCTCGGGGGAAACGGATGAAGTATAGCCAGCGTCCTGTCCTGGTTCCTGCTGGGCCGACGTGTTCTCAGGGCTGTGCTGAATTTTCAAAATCAGGCTTCGAGAGACCCTGAGCAGTACAATGTCTAGAACTGAAGAAATGGGGAAGGTGTGTGGAGGCCCCGTGTGCAGGGCAGGAGAGGCTTCGGGTGAGGCCGACTCGGAGGCCTGTGGACGGGGTCACCCCCACCTCTCCAGAGCTGTCGCGCAGAGGGGTTAGGTGTATGCGTCACTGGAAATGAAGGCCCGTGGCTGTAATGTACCCACGGCCAATTGCAGAGAACCGTGAGAAGAAACCTTCCCAGCGCATGCACTGCAGCCCTCCGGGGGTGGCTGGGCTCCCCGGGACGGGGCCTCACCTGCTGGGCCTGTACAGCGGAGGGTCGCATGGCAGTTGTCAGGGATTCTGAAGCTCAGCGGCCAGTTTATACCAATGACCCCAGCCTGAGGATTCAGGATTTCACGTTAAACAATAGACGTGTGCGCACACGTGTGTGTTCACTTGTAGTTTTGATGCCGACCGGATTCTGAGAACCGTGTGTTTGGATTGGGTTTCACATTGGGCTCTTCTCCGGGTACATGGACAGTGGAACTAACCAGCGGCATCCCTGATTTCCCCAGGCCTTCCCGGTCCCCCAGGGCCCCCGGGACCCTACGACATCATCAAAGGGGAGCCAGGGCTTCCTGGCCCCGAGGGTCCTGCAGGTGTAAAGGGGCTCCCAGGGCCTCCAGGCCCCAAAGGACAGCAAGGTAAGACTAGCTGAGCTGCAAAGGGCGGTGTGGGGGTCAGGGAGGGGCCTGGCGGGCTTTCTTCTTCACACATGTGTCTCAAATCAGGGCCTCTGGGTGGTGACAGTGTAGACACAGGTTTGAGTATGACTTTCCTACTTTCCTTCAGTGGGTATCAAACCCTCGTGAAGTGTTTGAGGGGACTGAGAAAGCCAGGACAGAATGCAGGAGAAGCTAGAGGGATGTACAGTCGGACACATCTGTGCCTGCTGCGGAGCCCACGGGCTGCAGACACAGAGATCACCTTTTCCAGCAAGAAGCTGAGGGATGGCAGCTGTTGGTCTGGAACGGCGAGAATGGGTCCTAAGAGCGGCCCAGGGGACCCAGCCAACTGGCGGTTCATGCCTGGGGTTCCCAGCCTCCTGCCCTAGAACTTTCTGAACATTCCCAGTGGCAAGAGCTACTGACGAGGGTGGGCAGATGCTACAGGAGAAGGAAGACCTGACAACCAAGAAGGGGCATCTGTGAAGCTCTAAATGTAAGCGGCCACGGGGCCGGGGCACACAGAGAGCAGGAGTTGGTCCACGTGGGTGTATCTGTTGTGTACCAATGACTGGAGGCTCGGGAACGTGGCCTGGGAGATGCGTGGGCGCCCCCCGTGTGTCACAGCCCTCCTCTCCCCCGACGAAGCTGCCTTTCCGCACACCGGCTGCGGACAGCAGTGGCAACAAGGGTCGGGAGCTCCGCATCAGACGTCGGGGTGCGCGGCCTGCGAACGCGAGTGTGCCCGCCGCCCGGGGGCTGCCAACAGGGCTTTGTGGGAGGCGCTCCCGGCCGTCCGGGAGAGCTTCCTCTCTGCAGCTGACCGGACGCACTCGCAAAGGGAAGAAGATACAGCCTGCAGTGCTCTGGACCGGGTGGCAAATTCCTTGTCCTTTCCTGTAGGCGTGACGGGATCCGTGGGCTTACCCGGACCGCCTGGTGTTCCTGGTTTTGATGGCGCCCCTGGCCAGAAAGGAGAGACGGGACCCTTCGGTCCCCCTGGTAGGTTTGCCGTGTCCTCCCCAGCCGGCCGCCCTCCACCGCGTCCTCGGGTTCAAAGCGGGAGGCTCATGTGTGCAGAAAGCTGCACAGTCGGATGGAGCACGTTACTTGACAGATTTCCAAAGAGGTCTGGTTTTGTTTCGTTTTGTTTTGTTTTTTTTTGTTTGTTGTTATTTTTGTTTTCATTTTTTTTTGGAAGAAATAGGTCTTATAGAGGAGGTAAAGGGCAGTCATTATTTTTTCTGTGGGGGAGACAGTATTGATGTAGCCCAGTATTTCCAGACATGGTGAGCGATGGCCCGCGGGGAGGGCCGGGGGCCTCCGAGGGGGGAGTGGGCCGGAGCTGCAGAAACTCCACGTGGGCGGCAGAGGAGAGGAGGAGGACGGCAGTGCCGGCGTGGGCCACAAGCTTGGCGGCGATCTGTTCCCCGAGGGAGCTGGGGCTCGGCTGCCCCACGAGGGCTGAGGTGCTGCAGGCGGAGGCACCCCTGGAGGGGACGGGCCCAGCCCAGCGGAAGGCCCGCGAGCCACTTTGCAGGCAGCGTAGGGCCCCGGGCGCCGGCAGGACTCGCCACCGGCACGCGGCCCTCACCGCCCTGTTTCCGAGGAAGCCGCCCTCCAAGAAGATGTTGTTCTAGTAACTCTGTGATCCCTCCTCCCGGAGAGGAGCCCCCAGTGTTGCCTGAGTGACATGCGTGGGATCATGCCGCGTATTCTACTTCCTCCTCGGTCCCTTCTCACTATTTCATTTACGCGCTGGCCTCAGGTCGCCGGGCGTCTGCTCAGCTCCCAGCGGAGTGCTATCCTGGATCTCGGGCGGTCTGTGCACGGAGAAGCTGGGCAGCCCAGAGGCGGGGTGCCGTACTCTCCCTCCTCGAGCCTGTCAGGGAGCCCATCTGCAGCCAGCGAAACCTAGTTCTCTTGCGTCTTCAGGTCCACGAGGGTTCCCGGGCCCGCCAGGCCCCGACGGCTTGCCAGGATCCATGGGCCCCCCGGGCACCCCGTCTGTGGACCACGGCTTCCTTGTGACCAGGCACAGTCAGACAACAGATGACCCACAGTGTCCTCCTGGGACCAAAATTCTGTACCACGGGTTCTCCTTGCTCTACGTGCAAGGCAACGAACGGGCCCACGGCCAGGACCTAGGTGAGACGCTGGGGACGTGTGTGCTTGTGACAGACTAGTGAGACGCGGTAGTGTGGACAGTGCCTGATTCCACTTCCCTTCCTCCTGATAAAACGAACCACCGAGTTCAGCCACGAGCACGTCACTAGGGAAGCCAAGAAAATGTAGCGGTGGAAAGCTTTGAAACCTTTTAAATTCGTAGAGCTTTCACTCTCTTCTTCAAAGGATGAGTCGGTCAGACTTTCTGGAGTCCGTACTGCGTCGTTGGCACTGAGAGTTGAAAAGAGGGCCGTTTTGCTGGTGCTCTTTCAAACAAGATGCACGTGACCCTGTCCCGCGTTTCTCTGCACACTCCGAGCTCTGTCCCTCCGCTGGTTTCCATGAGGAGGTGCCCGCTGGCTGTCCTTTCTCTAGTCCCCTCCAGACACCCTGCACCGAATTCGCTTACCGACACACGCCTCCAAGGTGCATGGAGCTTGGAAACAAGCAGCCCAAGAAGGGAAGTCTCTGCATTTTCGGCAAAGCGGTCGTTAAAGACATTGCCAGGTGGTTACTGTCCGTCACACAAAGAGTCAGTCCCCTGTTAAATTTTTTTTGGAATTCAGTTTTAGAAAAGACTTTTCTCCTTTAATCAAAATGTCCTGCATAATTCTTTATGGTTTTCCTCTGCCTCGATCATTTCAATTTAATCTCGTGCTTATTTACCCCCCACTCGCCCGCGTGTGCATTTACTTCTTCTGTTTATAACGTACGTGTCATCCCCGCGCAGCCCGTCACGCCGTCCGGCGGCAGACGGGTCAGAAGGCCGGTCCCTGACGCTCGCTCTCCCCGCGGCTCTAGGCACGGCCGGGAGCTGCCTGCGCAAGTTCAGTACGATGCCCTTCCTCTTCTGCAACATCAATGACGTGTGCAACTTTGCCTCCCGGAACGACTACTCCTACTGGCTGTCCACGCCCGAGCCCATGCCCATGTCCATGGCGCCCATCGCCGGGGACAACATCCGGCCGTTCATCAGCAGGTGAGTCGGGCCCTTGTCGGGGCGGAGCTGGGATTGAAGAAGGAAGATCGCTCACGGTCTAGGCAGAAGTGGTTCCGTTTTTTGTTTTTTTTCCATTTTTTTCCCCCCAAACATTCGACCTGATGCTGTTGAGCTTATTAAGTGTGACGTCAGACTTCGGTCACACAAGTCAGCCGTGGAATCGTTTGCTGTCAAACTTAGCTCTCCTCCTCAGAGTGCCAGTGCGGGGCCCTGGGGGGGCGGTGCCCAGCTTCGGGACGGAATTCCTGCTCTGTGTGCGTCCCGGCCGGCCGCCTCCTCCGTGAAGCGGTGCCCCGGGGCCCTCGGCAGCCACTGGAACAACATTCTCCGTTCTGTTTCATCAGTTAATTCCGTAAGAAGCCTCTTCAGGCTTTCTCCTTCTGAATCTCCCCACCCCCATGAGATTTAAAATGTTTTGATTATTTTTAATTGTAGTAAAACGGACATCGCGTTAAATGATCATCTTTACCATTCCTAAGGACGCAGTTCTGTGGTACTCACTGTGGGAAATCACATATGGGTGTGAGGGGATCCCCATGAAATCGTAACAAGCAGACATACCGTAGATCTGTGCTCGATACACAAAATGACGACACAGGTTTATTGTAGATGCAAAGATGTGTGCGTATCAAGACTTCCTTCGTGTCTCGCACCCCCCCCTCCTCCTGCTCCCTTAGGGTGCGGTCCCGCTGACAAGTCCTGTGTCTGACGGAGCCGCTTCCCAAATTAAGTACTTTCCACACTAATTAGTATCTGGAATATGTTTTCCGGTCTGCCTGGTAGGAAATAAGAGGGGAGATTGAAATTATTATGACTGAGAAATAAATACACAGTCGTCCCATTTTCGCTTTTATTCCTTCTGATTAAAAGCGGATTCCTTAGCTCTACTCAGATGTAGTAGAAAAGTGGCAAAGTTATGAACTCATCTATGAAGTTTTTATCTAGAGTGGTACTTTCTAACACACAAGATAGTAAGGGATGGACAGAAAATGAGGCAGATCTGTTTGCCCCAGGAAGTGAGAGGGAGGACTGACATTAGCCTTTCTACATTCCCTCTAAAGAACCAGGCAGCTTTTGATGAGGAAGAGATGGCAAGGTCCTGTGGTCAGAGGGCCGGGGGTACGGGAAGTGCCTGCTGGAGCTGGTCCTGGGAGCCCCGAGGCTGGTCTGTGGCTCTGGCCCAGCTGGCTCGGGATTGCAGGTCCCGGCAGCTCTGGTTCTTACTGAGGGAACGGGGACCATAGGGGAGGACCCGGGGCGGAAGGGTTGGGAGGTGCCTCATAAATGGGAAAACCATAGATTTTCCACGGATTGACAGTAAACTGTCTCCTGACAGCTTTCTTTGATGTTTCTTTTGAGCTGTAAGAAAACTCACTTTATGGGTCTTAAAATGGGACACGTGGTTCGTTACACTTTGACGTGGCCCTTTTCCAAAGGGTCATTTTCGTGCGTCACTAAGTGTCTGGGACTTTCTCTGCGGAGACTGTCCTCACGCAGAACCGCGGTGCCTGCCCAGAAGGAGAACTAACCGCCTCTTGTGTTTCTGTTCAGCTTCCCTTGGATAACAGGTAGAAAATGATTATTTATGTTTGTTTGTGATTTTCCTTCTGATGACTCTGCCCTTGGACCCTGATTTGGCTGGGGGCGGGGCTGTGGCGTGGATTTGCAGTATTCCCAGATCCGGTCCCTGAGAAGCCTGTGTCTGACCTGAGCTAGTCCGGGCCCTGCTGGCGTTAACCGACCCACGGCAGCGACCCCTCAGCATGGAGGGGCCCTACTGGTCATGCCCCCAGCCCGCTGCTCCCGTCGCCCTCCCTCCGGAGCAGGGCTGCCCACTTCTGGTCTCTGAGCACGCGGGTTTCCGGGTGACTCACTCCGCTGTCGCACCAGGCCTCAGACTTCCCGGTCACTCGGGGGAGCTCCGAAAGCTTCACTTTTAGAGTTAATAACACAAAATCCTTGCTGTGGAGCAGGAAAGCCAGTAGCTTCTCTCCTTTCATCCTGAGAAAGGGCAGACGTTTCTGACTTTGTGCAGACGGACTCAAGAGCTCCTGATTGTTTCATTGTCCTGGGGGCAGGACCACCGCCCACGGAGCAGGGGCCGCGCTCCGCTTCCGCTCTCCCTCTGCTCTCGGGGGCCCTGCCGTTTCAGGAATAACCCGAGGTCGGGGGGCTGAGCGTCTGCGTTTCAGGGGGCCGGCCGGCTCTTCCTGTCCGTGTCCATCTGACGGGGTGGCGTCAGGAGCTCCCTCCCCATGGGGCCCCGGCCGCCACGCTCTCTTCCTGGCATCTGTGCCCCGCAGACAGATGGCGGAGATGTAGAGGGCCGATTTCAGTGTTTGATGGAGGCTTTTAATTCATCTGCACTTGTGTGAATAAAGTAGAAAATTGCGTGTGCGCGCGCACAGACACATCCACGGAAAATGGAATGACTGATTTAGGCCTTTCCAGCTCCCCATCCATTTTCATGCAAATGTTCCTGCATAACTAGGCGTAATTATTAACACCATTTATAGTCGTTTATCAGCATTGCTGACACCCTGTTCACTTTGTGACTTCAATATAATTATGTGACTGCTGGTGTTTACATTTTTTTTTTTTTTCTTTAACAAACGTTATCCTGCCATCAAAGGGCTCTCTGAGCCGGGCAGGTCTGGGTCCGGAGAGCATGTGTGGCTGTAGTTTGTTACTGGGTGTCGGTCGCCTGGGTCGGGGAGGCCCGTGGCCCCGAGCGGGTTCTGGGGGCGGTGCTCCCGCTGCAGTGTCCCACGCAGCTCCCCACGGCTCTGCTGGCTGCAAGTCCACAGTGAGTCCACAGCGGGCTCACGGGGACGTCCAGCCCCACATGCAGTGTTTGCTAGTGACTCTTCCACACGGCTTCCCTCTGTGGAAGGTGATTCCCCGCTGGAAACAAAGCACTGAATTTTGGAAGTGGTAGCACTGGTTTCCGCCAGCTCTCCTGTCTCAAGTGTTTGTTGTGTTTGCTAAAATCCACGCTCCCTGTTGAAAAATCGGGAAACCTTGGAAGGCACAAAGGAGAAAACACACGGTCCTCCAGCCCCTCCGGGAGACGGCCACTGTTGCCCCCCGGCCCTCTGATGACCTCCTCCCCACAAAGCAGACGGTTCAGCAAGTGTCGGGTGTGGATTTTCTAACACCCAGAGGGGCTTAGAGAATCGGCGCATGGGGTGCCGGCTGCCGTCTGTTGTAAGCGGGAAGCCGGCTCAGAACCTGTGAGCGCAGGGATGGGTGAGAGCAGGAGGAGGAACGGACAGGCAACAGGCTTCGTCCTGCGCCGTCCCCACGGCCGTGCTCAGGGTCCGTGCCCTCTGCCTTCCAGGTGTGCGGTGTGTGAGGCGCCAGCCATGGTGATGGCCGTGCACAGCCAGACCATCCAGATCCCGCCGTGCCCCAATGGCTGGTCCTCCCTCTGGATTGGCTACTCCTTCGTCATGGTGAGCACTTGGGGAACGTCCGAGCACCCTCACCTCGTCCCTCTGTGCCCCTGCCCTCAGTTCTCAGCCTCCTGCAGTGCCGGCCTCTCCTCCGGACCAAAGCCTGCCCAGGGGCCTGGCCTGCTCTGCCGCGGACAGCAGCCATTCCCGCCTCCTGCCTCTTGAGTCTCTGCTCTGGGACTAGGTGGTGGGGACACTGCCAGGAGCTTCCCTGGGGTCAGAGCATCTCCCCAGGAGGACAGGAGCTGGGTGCACATTCAAGCAGCTCCCAGGAGCCTGAAGCAGAAGCATGGGGTGCAGGGGAGTGCAAGGGCCCCGCGACCTTCCTGTGGCGAGAGGCTGCTCTGCGCCCCGCGGCTGTCCCCGATGGTCCCACCCCTGAAACGCCAGTTAGAATAGGAAGCATGACACCTGTCTGCGGTCCCATGGTGGTCGCTTCTTTGACTCTGTCACCCCAATTTTGAGTAGCGATTGCATGTGTGGAAGCTCTGCACCGGGAAGTTGGGTGGAGCGGGTCACCCGCAGGGGCCAGCCTGCGGTGCCCTCGACGTAGGTCTGTCCTCCTGGAACCCACTGGACCCAGGTGCCTTACAATAGCTATTACCCTTTCTTCCTCTTGTTTCAATTTTCTGTCTTTTCAGAGAAAGGGAACTGACGATCGTTCTTTACCTTGTAGAAGGACACATAGCTTCGAATGCAGCAGATGCAGGGTTTTAATTATCGTCTCTGATTTTGATTAGAAAGCTTGATGTCCCATCTGTTGGTTCCAGCACCATTTACACATTTGGGCTCTTTCTTCTGTCCCAAGTTAGAGGAGTTTCAGCGTTTCGGACATTATAAGGAGCAAGGCCAGCATTTCTTTATCTCTTGATGCCCGCGGGTGATCCCCGTCCGGTCAGGGGAGACCGGTGCTGGGGTTCCGGCGGGGTCTGGCTGCTGTGCTCCCCGCAAGGAGCAGGGCCGGCTTGTGGGCGGAGGGCGGTGTGGGCACCCATGTGTCCCGAGGTGACCTGCCGAGGCTTCCCTGGGGGCCGCTCGCTGGGCACCGCCAGGCTCCGTGTGGGCAGCGGGCAGGGGCCCGACTCACGGCTCGCACCCGCCCCACAGCACACCAGCGCCGGCGCTGAAGGCTCCGGCCAGGCCCTGGCGTCCCCCGGCTCTTGTCTGGAGGAGTTCCGCAGCGCACCGTTCATCGAGTGCCACGGCCGCGGGACGTGCAACTACTACGCCAACGCTTACAGCTTCTGGCTGGCCACGATCGAGAGGAGTGAGATGTTCAAGTAAGTCAGAAGGGCCCCTCCGTGGCGTTGGGACCCGTGTGACCCTGGCACAGAGTCTTGGAGGGTCGGCACGCGCTGATTAGGGCTGCGTCCTCCACGAGCGGTCCTGGGCCCCCGACCCGTCGCTCCCGTGGCAGCCGCGGCGCTCACTCCAGTGTGTGCTGAGGGGCTGAGGGACGTGGCCAGACGGGTAGGCCCATGAAAATCAGAGTTCATTTCAGCCCAAACGCACTGAAATCAATAGGGAAGACCCTCCTTTTCTTCCCCATCAGGATTTCTCTGTTGACACAACTGCCCGGGGGCTGCTGGCTTTGCTGACGTTGCCGTGGAGCCCGGCGCCGTTGGGATGCAAAGGGCACCGGCCAACCCTCTGTCCTTTGTGCAGCCCCTTCTGGGCCAGACACCCGGGCCCACGAGCACCAGCAGCGACCGGTCGCTGCCCACATTAGTACCGCTTCCCGCTGGAGACGCGCCTTCCCATCTGCGCCTTCTCGGGGGGCGTGGGGCAACCCTTTCAGTTACCTGATTGAGCACTTGTGTGTATCAGGTCCTGGGGCTTCCATTGTAGGGTTAATGGGTGATAATGAGTTGGTTTTGTGGTTTTGATAGTTTGTTTGTTTTGAACCAGTAGCCTGGCACAATGAACTGAAATAATAGATTAGATCCCGTTATTTCAAATAATTAATTTGAGGGCGGTTAAGATTTTCACAGAAGTTGCTAAAATCCGCAGCCCTAATTTTAGGACGTTACTTGGATTATACGGCTACTCTAGTCTTAGTAGAACTCGTTTAGTGCCGGCTTCAGCCTTCACGCCTCTAACCGTCACAGGAGGTGGGGTTTCTAGGATCAAGGATGCATTTGAGTTACAGTCTCCCCGCCAGCCTCCCGCCAGACTACCGCGTATAACCCAGCAAAAGCTTACAGAAGCATTTCAGGGTCTAGTAATTACCCCAGGTTTGCTGTTCGTTACACATTCGGCCGGTGTTTAATGAGCACTTACTCTGTGCGAAGGGTGCGGAGAAGAGATCTTCCTCTGCGGGCGGAGTTTACGGTCCGGTGGCGACAGAGGCGGGAGCGGGAAGGACGGGCCGAGGGGCAGGGCGGCGCAGTGGCTGTGGCTCAGACTGGGGAGCCACGTGGACACAGGGTGGCTGTTAGTTTCCGTGCCCTCCCCGGCGCGCACTTGGGCGGCCGCCATCCGCAGGGCCAGGGATGGGGACTACACATGATCGCGCGCCTCCCTCCCCCCATCGTGAGGGCAGGTGACACCCAGCAAGGTGTCCGTTCACGAGGGCGCGCGGGGGTCGCCGCTTGTCCCGGGCTGGGGCCCCCTCCCGTTCGACACCTCGGAGACCTCTGGGACTGGGGGGGAGGCCCGAGGACCCGGGCCGCCTCGCTGAGCCGCGGCGCCGACGGCCGGTTTCTGTGTCGTCCTGTAGGAAGCCCACGCCGTCCACCTTGAAGGCCGGGGAGCTGCGCACACACGTCAGCCGCTGCCAAGTCTGCATGAGGAGAACGTAATGGCGCCGGCCCTCCGCTAACGTACAACATGGTGCTACTCCCTCCTCTTCCCCTTCTATTTTTTAACAGCAACGAACCCTAGAAATATATCCTGTGTACCTCACTGCCCAGTATGAAAACCGTAAAGTGCCTTATAGGAATTTGCGTAACTAACACCCCCTGCTTCGGTGGCCTCTACTTGCTGAAGGAGAAACAAAGACCGTGATAAGCTGTCATAGTGAATACCAGATGGCACTTGTGATGAAATAAAAGTGTAACTCTGTCCTACAATCCGGTGCACTGATGTGTAGCCTGAGACTCCATCAGAAAACCAAAGGGTGCTAGGAGGTGTGCGGGGGCTTCCGTCCTGCTCGAAAGCCCGTCTCCACCCTGTATCACAGCAGCTGCCTTGTCAGCCCCGGAAGGGACGTCTGTCTGTGTCCCTGTCAAGCCGGGTCTGTACGAACAGCGGCCACGCAGCCCCCGTGTGTCGGGGCCGCACGTGGAGCGGCGGGCTCAGCAGCCGGAACTTCCAGCCCCCCCAAACATACATCGAGGTCTCTCTGCTCTGTGTGGTACTAAGCAACTGCTTTTGCAGAAGTCACGAATTTCCTGTGGAATAAAGATGGTCCAAAAGTAGGCAGAAATTAAATATATATATATTTTAGTAATTTATATAGATGTCAGCAATTAGGCAGGGCAAGTTTTTGTTTCATTTCCACTGTTAAAATAAAGCTTACATAGTTTCTTCCTCGGAAAGACTGTGTTGTCCTTTCACGTAGATTTTTAACACACTCGGGTGTTGGATGGAAACATCCATTCTCACTGTTCACCTCGAACCCAGAACTCGTGTGTCGCCAAAGCCAAAGCCAAAGCCAAAGCCAAAGCCAGGCTCGTGAGCGTGGTGTCGATGACGGTGAAGCATGTACTTTGAGCTTTACTGTTTTTATTCTGTATTAAGCATCTTCAGGGTTTTAAACACTAATCACAACTGAACGACTTGACTGTAGAACCGGCAACCGTAAAAGGCCTTCATGTCGCTTGTATTCCTCGTTCTGTGGCCTGGAGCGGAAAACAGCCCCGGAGGATCTTAGTCTCAGTGTCCCACAGGACGGCGCCTTGGCGGCTTCCCCATTCTCGCGAGCGCCACAGACGTCAGGGAGCGGCCGGATTGCAGGAGAGGAGCAGTGACCACTGTCCCTGAAACGACATTTCACCCCAAGCCTCCAAAACCGGTTTTAAGACTACTAAGGCCTTTTATGTAATTTCTTTAACTGTGTATTTCTTAAAAATTCAAATTTGTAATAAAACTATTTGTATAAAAATTAAGCTTTTATTAATTTGTTGCTAGCATTGCCACAGAAACATTAAAAGTTACCGCACAAGCCACTAATAAATCTGTAAGCTCTGCCCACCTTACATCAAACTTACTCTGCAGCTCCTCCAAATGACAGAGCCAGACTGGGCCTCACCTACAGAAACCTCTGCAAAGGAAGATGATTGGTCCTCCTCCCCCTCCCTCCCTCCCTCCCTCCCTCTCTCCGTCCATCCCTCTGTCCGCTGTATGTAAACTAAGGATTTGTCACTTTCCGATCCTGGTTAGATACAAGATAAACAGAGATGAACAATACAGATAAACAGATGGATAACATATACACCCGGTCATAAAAAGCGGATTCACGGATGCCCTGCTGGCCCAGTCAGTTAAGCATCTGCCTTCAGCTCGGGTCATGATCCCTGGGTCCTGGGATTGAGCCCTGCGTTGGGCTCCCTATTCTCTGCGGGGAGCCTGCTTCTCCCTCTGCCTCTCAGCCTGCTTGTGTGCTCTCTCTCTCCCCAAGAAATAAATACAATATTCAGAATTAATAAAAGCGGGTTCAGCGAGTGGGGGCAGAGGTTAGAACTGAGAATAGGACTATGTGAGGGACGGGAGGCTGGGGTTCAAGCTGACGTGAAGCTAGAAAGAAGATGGCAGATTCTTTTTCCTGATCTCATTTTCGGTTTACACCTGATCAAACATGACCCCTGGGGAATGAGTGCGACACTGCGTGTTCCGGGAAAAGCCCTAAATGCTGTGGTGTTCCTGGTGATCGCACCTGACAGAGCTGTCTCGAGGACGGATTGGGACAGTGGGTGAACGTGACCCCATGTACAAGAGCCGGAAACCTCACTCCGGGTCTGGCTGCAGCCCCTCCCACCACCCATTTGTGATAAAACTGAGCAAGACGGTTCCCTTGCCTTCCTTACTATACAGGAGGATAGCGGGAGGGAGCCCTGAACCACCAGGCTCGACTCCTACTGAAGTCACAGACACGGGGCACCCCCTATGGCCGCCATCTGGGAGCATTTTGTTTCCATGTATACAAGCGATTTCTTACACATCACTAGGTACTAGACACAGCTGGTGTGTCTAGGAAAATACAAAGAAGGTACGACACCCTGAATCCCAGCTTTCAGATCCTCTGCGTTTTGTGTCTTATTCGAGCAGGTTTTGTGTGTTATTTTTAGAATTCTCCTCCAGTAAAATGGGTTGACGTTGATGGACAGTTCTGTGAATTGCAACATACATACAGGTTCATGGAGGCGTCATCAGAATCTGTCCCCAGGAGGGTTAGAGCGCCCCGAGATATCCCCTCCAGCTCTTGCTCGTGGAGGACCGCCCCAGCCCCCACCCCTGGCGCCTGACCACCCACCTCCCTCCCTGTCACTTGTCTCTTCGAGAGTGGAGTCAGAGCACGCAAGCCCTGACACCGGCCTGCACTCGGCGCGGCGCACTGGCCGTCCTCCGAGTTGCTCTGCGCGTCCATGCTGTGCTCCCTCCTGCTGCTGGGGGCTTTTGCGAACGTGCGCCCTCTGTGCATTGAAGGACATTTGGGCTATTGCCAGTCTCTGTTTTTGTTTGTTTGTTTATTCTTTTTATTTTATTATTTTTAATTTATTTTCAGCGTAACAGTATTTATTATATTTGCACCACACCCGGTGCTCCATGCAATCCGTGCCCTCTCTAATACCCTCCACCTGGTACCCCAACCTCCCACCCCCCCGCCCCTTCATAACCCTCAGATTGTTTTTCAGTCCACAGTCTCTCATGGTTCACCTCCCCTTCCAATTTCCCTCAACTCCCTTCTCCTCTCCAGCTCCCCTTGTCCTCCATGCTATTGGTTATGCTCCACAAATAAGTGAAACCATATGATAGTTGACTCTCTCTGCTTGACTGATTTCACTCAGCATAATCTCTTCCAGTCCCGTCCATGTTGCTACAAAAGTTGGGTATTCGTCCTTTCTGATGGAGGCATAATACTCCATAGTGTATATGGACCATATCTTCCTTATCCATTCATCCGTTGAAGGGCATCTTGGTCCTTTCCACAGTTTGGTGACCGTGGCCATTGCTGCTATAAACATTGGGGTACAGATGGCCCTTCTTTTCACTAAATCTGTATCTTTGGGGTAAATATCCAGGAGTGCAATGGCAGGGTCAGAGGGAATCTCTATTTTTAATTTCTTGAGGAATCTCCACACTCTTCTCCAAAGTGGCTGCACCAACTTGCATTCCTACCAACAATGTAAGAGGGTTCCCCTTCCTCCACATCCTCTCCAACACAGGTTGTTTCCTGTCTTGTTAGTTTTGGCCATTCTAACTGGTGTAAGGTGGTATCTCAGTGTGGTTTCAACATAGTATTAGAAGTACTAGCAACAGCAATCAGACAACAAAGAGAAATAAAAGGTATCCAAATTGGCAATGAAGAAGTCAAACTCTCTCTCTTCACAGATGACATGATTCTTTATATGGAAAACCAAAAGACTCCACCCCAAACTACTAGAACTCATACAGCAATTCAGCAACGTGGCAGGATACAAAGTCAATGTGCAGAAATCAGTGGCTTTCTTATACACTAACAATGAAAATACAGAAAGGGAAATTAGAGAATTGATTCCATTTACTACAGCACCAAGAACCATAAGATACCTGGGAATAAACCTAACCAAAGAGGTAAAGGAACTGTACTCGAGGAACTACAGAACACTCATAAAAGAAATTGAAGAAGACACAAAAAGATGGAAGACCATTCCATGCTCTTGGATCAGAAGAATAAACATTGTTAAAATGTCTATACTACCTAGAGCAATCTATACTTTTAATGCCATTCCGATCAAAATTCCACCGGTATTCTTCAAAGAGCTGGAGCAAATAATCCAAAAATTTGTATGGAATCAGAAGAGACCCCGAATCGCTAAGGAAATGTTGAAAAACAAAAATAAAGCTGACGGCATCACCTTACCTGATTTCAAGCTTTATTACAAAGCTGTGATCACCAAGACAGCATGGTACTGGCATAAGACAGACACACAGACCAGTGGAACAGAGTAGAGAGCCCAGATATGGACCCTCAACTCTATGGTCAATTAATCTTCGACAAAACAGGAAAAAATATACAGTGGAAAAAAGACAAGTCTCTTTAATAAATGGTGCTGGGAAAACTGGACAGCTATAAGTAGAAGAATGAAACTCGGCCATTCTCTTACACCGTACACAAAGATCAACTCAAAATGGATAAAAGACCTCAATGTGAGACAGGAATCCATCAGAATCCTAGAGGAGAACATAGGCAGTAATCTCTTCGATATCAGCCACAGCAACTTCTTTCAAGACATGTCTCTAAAGGCAAAGGAAACAAAAGCGAAGATGAAATTCTGGGACTTCATCAAAGCTTCTGCACAGCAAAGGAAACAGTCAAAAAAACAAAGAGGCAACTCACAGAATGGGAGAAGATATTTGCAAATGACAGTACAGACAAAAGGTTGATATCCAGGATCTATAAAGAACTCTTCCAACTCAACACACACAAAACAGACAATCATATCAAAAAATGGGCAGAAGATATGAACAGACGCTTCTCCAATGAAGACATACAAATGGCGATCAGACACATGAAAAAATGTTCATCATCACTAGCCATCAGGGAGATTCAAATTAAAAGTACATTGAGATACCACCTTACCCCAGTCTCTGTTGATGGTGAATAGAGAAAGAACTTTCACGTTCGGGCTTTTGTGGGAACGTAAGTTTGTATCTCTTCAGAGTAAACACGCAGGACCGGGATTGCTGGGTCGCAGGGTGATTGTGGGTTTGCCAGTGTGAACACTGTCCCACCGTTGTGCGGAGGTGCTGGGCCATTTTGCGTTTCCTCCAGCAACGCACGGGAGCTCCAAAAGCAGCACGTTCACTCCGCGTTGGGGACTGCCAGTACTTTTGGTGTCATTGTGACCTGTAGTGGCATGAAGCCGTACTTCCAATTTGCCCTTCCCAAACAGCTCAGGTTGTTGACCATCTTCATGCCTTTTCTGGCCATCAGCACCTCCTCCTTTTGGAAGTATCTATGAAGTTTTGCTCATTTCAACATTTGTTTCTTTTTTAAATTGCTTTTATTATGTTAGTTGCCATACAGTACATCATCAGTTTTTGCTGTGGTGCTCTGAGACTCCTTGTTTGCGTACAACACCCAGTGCTCCGTGCAGTCTGTGGCCGCCTTAGCACCTGCCACTGGGCTCACCCATCCCCCCACCCGCTCCCCTCTAAAACCCTCAGTTTGATTCCTGGTAAAAAAAATTGTTTCTTTGCGTACTGTTGAGGTTTGAAAGTTCTCTGATGCTCTGCTTACAAGTCACCGGCTAGAGAAATGATTTGCAAGTTCACCCTCCTACCCGTCTCTCTCACCATCTCGAGGTTTTCATTTTGAAATGAAATGTCAGCATCTTCTCTGTGCAACGTGCTTTTGGTATCATGTTAAAAGAACTTTTTGATTACCCCTTAGTCACAAAGATTTTTTTCTCCTGTTTTCTTCTAAAAACTTTATGGTTTTACTGACGACATTTAGATCTGGGATCCAGTCTTAAATTTTTTCAGTCAGTGAAATCCACATAACTTGAAACTCGCCACAATTCAGTCAACAATTCAGCGGCATTTGGTACATTTACAATGTGACTTTACTACCTCTCTTTCCAAAGCGAGATGTATCTTCATCACCCCACTTGCATAGCCCATTCAGCAGTGACTTCCTACCCTTAGCCACCCCGGTCTGCTTTCGGACTACGGATTTTCCGACTCTGGGTTCCGCGCAGGGTGGTGACTCGGTGGGTGACCTCCGCCCCCGGCGTCTTCCACCGGAAGACACACGTATACGAACAGTGCAGCTCTGCACACCGTGTGCCCGCGCCTTCCAGCCCATTTGCAGTTCTTTGCAGTCTGTATCGAGGAGCGGAACTGATGAGTCCTGTGCTCACTGTAAGTTGGGGAGGAGACATCAGATGGTTTTCTGCAGAAGCTGGACCAGCCTCCACCCCCACCAACCATACGCCAGTGCCTCCGTCTCACATCCTCACCGGCCCTTATATTCTCCGGGCTTGGGTTATAGACATTCTCCTGGGTGTGAGGTGGTATCTCACTGTGGTTTCAGTTCGCGTTTCCCTTATTCCTAATCATGTTCAGCATCTTGTCACATGCTTATTGGCCATTTATGCATCTTTGAAGAAAGAGCTTTAAGTCCTCTGCCCATTGAAAAAATTTTATTTTGGTAAGTGTTCTTTATTCTGCGTACTAGACCCTTCTCAGTTACATGATTGGCAAATATATTCTTCCCTCGTGGGTTATATTTTTACTTTCTTGATAATGTCCTTCAATGCACAAAATTTTACAATTCTGATTAATTACAATTTATCTATTTTTCTTGTGTTGCTCATTCTCGTGTCATAGCAAAGAATGTATTGTCAGATCCTAGGTTACAAACATTCACCCGTTATGTTCTCCTGGAAGCATTTTATGGTTTTAGCTCTTATATTAGGTCGATGGTCCACTCTGAGTTAATTTTTGTAAGAGACTGGGGGTCAATTCCACTCTTTGGCATATATATTTCCAGTTGTCTTACACCGTTTATTAAAGACACGATCTCTTCCCAATTGGATAGTCTCGACACTTTGGTCAAAGATCAGTTGACCATAGATACATGTGTTCTATGACCCATTCTGACTTATTTTTTAAATGACATGTAAGTTTTAGATTAAGGCTTATTTCGCATATAGGTATCTAATTGTTCAGATTTTGTACAAGGCTACCATTTCTTCATTTAATTGATTTTATAACTTGTCAAAACTAATTGCCAATGCTTTCAGTGGCCCTATTTCTTGGACTCTATTTTATTTCATTGATCTCTATGACTGCCTTCATCAAGACAGTGATTAATTAAGCTTTAATTGATTAAGTTTAGCTATAAATTAAAGCCTGATTAATTTAGCTTAACGTAGGTCTTCACATTAGTGGGTGTAATTCTTCCCACTTCGTGTTTCCTTTTCATAATTGTTTTGGTGAGTCTAATTTCTTTGCTTTTCTATACAAATGTGAGATTTAGCTTTCAGTAAATCCTTTTTGTGATTTTGATTGGAATTTTATTAAATGTATTCATCATTTGGGAAGAATGATCAATTTTACTATACTGAATCTTACATTCCAACACTGTATGTCTTTTCATTGATTTAGATCTTTGTTGATGTTTTAATGATCGTTTTATAGGTTTAAGCCTACAGATTGTGTACATTTTGGTTAGATTCATACCTGTATATTTATTTTTCAGAGCCATTGTAAGTAGGATTATTTTTAAATTTTTGTTTTCCAGTTGTACATACTAATCTACAGAAATATGATTGATTTTTTTTGTGTGTGTCTATTGATTCAGATCCCATGACATTGCCAAGCTTACTTCATAGTTCCAGGACGACTTTAACATTATTTATTTATTTGACCGAGAGGGACACAGCAAGAGAGGGAACACAAGCAGGGGAACAGCAGAGGGAGAGGGGGAAGCAGGCTTCCTGCAGAGCAGGACCTTGATGTGGGGCTCGATCCCAGGACCCCGGGATCATGACCCAAGCTGAAGGCAGATGCTTAATGACTGAGCCACCCAGGCGCCCCATCCAGGAGGATTTTTTTATAACTTTGTTAGGGTTTTCTACATAGACAAGCAGGTTTTTTATGAATAGGGACAGTTCTATTATTTCCTTTCCATACTCTAGTTCCCACTTTGGTTTTTTCCTTGCTTATTTGCACTGGCTAGCACTTCCAGTCCAATGTTGAATAGGAGTGGGAAGCAGGGACATACTTCCCTTGTTTTTGACCCTAAGGAAAAAGCCTTTAGTCTTTCACCGTAAGAATAATTTTATCTGTAGGTTTTTATATTGATGTTTTTATACTTGACAGTTTTTATCATGAGCGGATGTTAAATTTTGTCTCAAATGCTTTTTGTACATCAACTGTTATGGTTGTGGGAAGGTTCTTCTTTAGATGACTGATATCACAGATAGCAGAGATGACCAAAGGTTGGGCCAGTGTCACATTTCCAGGACACACTTGGTCATAAACTCTCACCCGCTTGAAGCATCACTCCCTATAAATGACGTGGTGTTCTCTGGTTGCTTGTTAAGATTTCTCATTTTTTTTTTTCAATTTTCATATTATTATGACATGTCTGGCATGGACTGGGTTTGCAGAACCCTTGAACCTGTGGCTTTAGATCTTTCTCCTGTGGGGAATATTGCTGTTTTGGGCAGGACATCGATCTAGTCAGGTTCAAGGCTCCAGGTTCCAGCTTAGCTCCCATGGGCTGTGGTTCCAGGGCGGATCTGTTTCTGCCACTCGGATCTGTCCTGCATGAATAATACCCTGTGCCTCCTGGGGTGTGGGCGGAGCGGTCGGTCCTCAATGTCACTGTCACGCTCCTTAGGGTCAGAGCTTTATCTGCATCAAACCAAGACAAGTCCCAAGCATTTGCACACAGCTTTGCAGTCTTCTTGTCAAGGTCTATCCTCCTTGTGACCTCCCCATTGCTTTCCAGTTTTCATGGTCTTTACCTGCCTTACCTGTGCACACTTCCTGTGACTGCAGCCATGCCTGGGAGCAAAGGAGAAATACAGTCAGTTCCCCCACTGGTTTGGGGGTCTGTCTAGACCTGGTTTTCTCTGCCTCTGATAGCTGCTCCATGGTGGGACAGATAGGCTGGGCTGTGCGTACTCAATCTTAACCTGGAGACTGTCTCAACACGATTGCAGTTCGAAGCGTGCAGCACTGGTTTTGATGGTGGTGAGTATGACGAGGACAGAAGAGGAACAAGTGACTTGACTTTGCTTGATTTTAACATTTTCCCCTCTTATTTCTAGTGCTTGAATGCACTGTAAGCCATTGACTTAGTTAATTATAACCCAGGGGCTATCTATGTTAATAGATATGTGCTAGCGCTTCCCAAACTTTTTGGTTATAACTAACTGTGCTTTCAGTAATATCCACTGGCTTTGCTCATTCTGGGACCATCATCTTCTTAGGAGCCCTCTCACGTCCTAGGGCTCAGATGCTGGGTCTGTCCTCCAGAATCTGTTTGATCCCAGGGTCATTCTGTTGTCTCACAGAGCTGCGCAGATGTGAGCTCCGATTCCGACCCTGCCACGTACAACCTCATGGCCTTGGGCAGGGCGTATAACCTCTCAGAGAGCTGCGTAATCGAGGTCATTTCTATTTTGCAGTTCTTCCAAACCAGGATCAGACTGGGAGGAATTCAAAGGAAAAGGAAAAACCTGTTTTGCTACATCCATCCGTCTATCCATCCTTCTTCCCATCTGCCCATCCCTCCGCCCTTCCATCCGTCCACACACCTACACTTCCACTTCTCCTGCATTCCCACACCGCGTGCCTAGTGCCTACCGTTTCCCAGCTACCAGGCTCGGAGCAGATAAATACACATAAATGAGATCAACCCCTTAAGAAATTTTCTCTTGGAAAGCGATTCTGGAAGAGACCTGTAGCTGCCCCGGTAGGTAACATGAGGTTATAGATCTAAAAACTATAGTCTTGGGCATGGGATGAGGGTCGACGACAAAGGGACCTCAAGAAAGTTGCCCAGTAGAGCGCGGGCCTTGACGATGGGGCGGGGAGGGGGGGGACGAGGGCAGGTGAGAAACGGGTCCGGGAAGTGCGGACGGGGGTCCCCGCTCTCCGGGTCCAGCACAGCCCGAGACCGTCTCCTCCCTGTCCGCGTCGTCTTCTCGCGTCCGTGAACCACGCCGCGGACACGTCCACGTTCAGGGCACGTCGGGTCACTGCGCCCGGATCGCCGTCCTCCTAACCGGAACCCGCAGGACGCGGGACGCGCTCGGCTTCCCCGACCCGGACGGCCGCTCGGCGGGGCGCTGTCGGGACCGGGGCTTCGGAGCCTCCCGCGCCGAGGGCAGGCCCTGCCCGCCTGTCCGGCCCGCGCCCTCGGCCCGAGGGGTGTTCGGGTCGCGCTGTGCGGAGCGCCTCGTCCTCCCGCGAGTCCGCGCGGTCCCTGCGCCCCAGACGGAACGACGCGGCTGCTGTCCGGGTCCGACCCTCCCCGCGGGGCCGATCGGCGGAAGCGGCTCCGGGCGCGGGACGCCGGCAGCGACGCGGACGCGGCAGGACGGCGGGGCTGGCAGGCGCCCGGCCCGTCCCCTCCCGCCGGCGAGGCGCCGCGGCCCCGCAGAGACCCGCCGGCCCGGCCCGTGAGGTCACGGCGGGGAAGGCGCCGGGCCGCGCGCGACCCCAGAGCGCAGGTGCCGGTTTGGGGCCGCCCGAGGGGCTTCCCCTCCCGCCCTGGCCGAGGCCTCCCGGCTGCCTCGTTCGGACCCTGCGGCTGAGGCCGCGTCGCCGCCGTCCGAGCGGCTCTTCTCGGAAAGGACCGTCGCGGGTCGTCCTGGCACCGGGGGCTGGGTTCCTCCCGGCCGGCCGAGAGGCGACGCCCCTACAGCCCGCAGACACGCCCACCGGCGCCGCCCCGCCCCTTCCGGCCCCGCCCCTTCCGGTGCTCTCCGCCGCGCGCGCCCCGTTTCCGGCTCCTCCGGCGTTTCGCGCTCCGCGGTACCGGATCGGCTAAGAACGTGTGTTTCGTCTCGGGGTGCGGTTCCGGGGCGCGGCCGGACCCGCAGCAGCGCCTGCGGCCTGGGGACGGGGTCACCGGGACAGAGCGCTTCCGGCGCCGGCGCCGGCTCGCCGCACCCCTGCGAGGGCGTGGCCGCCCTCCGCCCCGCCCCTGCAGCGCCGCGCGCGGGGAGCGGTGGGGCCCGGCGGGTCGGACTGGTCCTCGCGCCCCGCGGCCCCCACTAGCGCCCCGTTTGTGCTGCCCGAGCCCCGCCCCCGCCCCCGGCGCCCGAAATAGCGGCGCGCGCGGGCCCCCGCCCCCAGGCTGCCCGCCCCGAGTCCCCGGAGCCCCCGGAGCCCCCGGAGCCGCGCTGGGTCCCCGCGAGCCCGAGTCCCCGCCGCCTTCGGGAAATGCCTTCTGCTCCGAAGCGGAGCCGCCGGGGACCGGAGCTTCGGTGCCGCGTGTAGCGTCCCTCCGCCGCCTCCAGGCAGTCCTCCTCGCTTGCTCCGAGCGCGAAACTTCCCTGAGCTTCCGGCGGGCTTCACGCAGGAGGCAGCCGGGCGCCCTGCCTGCTGCGGACGCGGAGACGCTGCGGCCGCTCCGACCCGGCCTCTGCGCGGGCTTCGGGCGAGCGGGGGCCCAGCCGCCTCCTCCCGCGCGGGGCTGCGGGCGGCGCCGGCCTCCGACTGCGGGGCTCCTGCGGGGGCACCGGGGTCTAACCGTCCCCCCCCGCCCCGCGGCAACACGGTGCCCTTTTCTCCGGTGTTTCTAGAGGAGGTGACTCGGGAGCAGATCGCCAGGCGCCACCTGGACGCCGTGGCCGGGTGCGCTCGCGGATGCAGCTGGGACAGAGGGATGGAGAATGCTCCAAATGGGCTACCGGAGCTGGTGAGCGAGCAGCGTCAGAGGGAAAATACAGCGAAAACACGCGTCGTCGGAACCCACCACCAGCCTCACTGGGTGTGGCGCATAAACAATGCATCTTGGAACACTGAAAAAATAAGATTAAATTAAAAAAAAAACACGCATGGTTAAAGGATCAGGAAAGGAGGTCACTTGCCTTGCACCTGTCAGCTGTTGGGTGATTTCTTTCCTTGGTGCTTAGGAAAATCCAGTCCCTAATACGTGTGTGTCCCTAGGTCACTGCCCAGGGCTGTCTCTGCACACTCAGTGCGGGGGTGATGGGGGCCCAGCCTTGCCCCGGGGCAGTTGAGACTCTGGGAAGGTGTGCCTGGAGGTGTGAGCTCCATACCGGGGCGGGAGGGAAGGCAGCTGGCTTGAGCTGTTCCGGCCTTTCCAAAGAGGGTCCCATCTGGGGAGCCCGAGGTGGCTCTCCAGGGTCAAGGGGAGGGCCCCAGGAGAGCCTGCCTGCCCCCCCCCCAAGGCCCAGAGCGCAAGCTCCGCCTTGCAGAAGGCTGTGGGCCGCCTTCACCCTGTCTGGGCCCCACCCGGGAGGACCAGGACCAGAAGAACAGGAGGGAGACCCCTCCCCAGCAGCCCTTCAGGTGACCCCCGCCCAGTTCTTGTTTGTTGTTTTCTTTCTGTGCTATGGACCCGGGACTCTGTCACTCAGAGGAAGCCCATGGAACGCTTCCCAGAAAAAACTTTAGAGTGTACATAGCAGAATACATACAGAGCATTATAAGGAAGTTTATGATATCAAATGCACTTATCAAAATACTTCTAAAGTTTGAATATTGTAATACATGTACTGTTTAAAGATTTTTTTGTTTATTTTAGAGAGAGCGAGCAAGCACTTGCAGGGGGCCTGAGCTCCCTGAGCTGGGGGAGGGGCAGAGGAGGCAGAGGGAGAAGCAGACTCTCCACTGAGCAGGGAGCCCAAGGGCAGGGCTGGATCCCATGACCCTGACATCGTGACCTGAGCTGAAATCAACAGTCAGAGCCTTGACCGACTGAACCCCCAGGTGCCCCCATGTACTTTGTAGGTCCGCAAAATATAGGATCTAGAGGCTGGTGTAATTCTATCTTAAAGTACCGCTGAACTTCATAATATGTGAAGTTTCTGGACTGTAATGGATGTCCCTTTGTTGCCGGAGGGAACCTGGAGGCCCCCTGTCGGCCCAGGTTGCTATTATGGAGGGACAGGTGACTTCACCCCAGCACGGTCTGGACCATCTGTGGGCAAGGGGAAAACCCCTCACCTACGGTCTCCGTAAGGCTCACCTGCAAATACTGGACTTTCGCTTCACTGTGAGCAGCTTTATTGTACTTTGTGTCAGAAGGAATGTCCAGCCTTTGAGACTGGACTGCCTGGGCTTGAATTCTCGACAATCACTGCTCAGCCTGGCTTGTTTGCTGATCTGCAGGATTCCGTGCACAAGGCTGGGGGGAAGGTTGGCCCATCAGTGTCAAGGGCTTAGAACAGAATGTGGCAGGTGTTCGGGCACCTCCCGGGTCTTTCCTTGGTGCTGCGCTGGGCCACACCCGGTCCTCACCGCCGGCCCTTCAGTGGGTTTAGAGAAGAATCAAGACAACCCTAAACCTTTCCAGCACATTCCGTGATCCATTTCTCTTCGCTCTGCCGTTGCTAGCAAACCGGCTATAAATAGAAGTTTGTGTGTGTGCAGTCCTCTCGCTGGTGGCCCCCGGGTGGCTCAGGTGACACAGTGACCCAGGGCCAGCCCTCATCACCACACAGTCAACTCCTAACAAGGCCAGCAGACACGGTCAAGACTCGGTAGTTCTGGAGGTCACAGCCAGCTTTACTGGTAGTGCTGGGGAGCTGCGTGATGCATTCAAACCATCAACAGAGCAGACTCCGTTTTAAATCGCTCGTGTCCTGCTGTATGATTTCAGGTTTATGGGGAAATGACAATAAGCCTTCACGGCCTCTCAGTTTTCCCCGCTGTCTTAGATCATTTGTTCTAAGGGAAGTCTCTCCAAAAACACAAAGCCCCCTCCCCGCCGCCGGTCTGTTCACACTCCCTCCGGGGTTCATGCAGGAGCATAGTGATGGCGAGAGCCAAAAACGGACCCACGCCTCCAGTACAAAGCCCTTACCAAAGACAGACCCTTCTGTTACGTTTCCTGTCACTTCAGTTGTTTCAATGACAGATCCTCCCATCCTACGTGCGTGTTTCCCCTGTTGTTCCCCAAAGAGACAGTTGCATTAATTGAACGCAGTTGTAAAGGGGCACCTGCAGGGTCTCCCCACAGGCAGGCTCCCCCAGGGCCCCCGCTGGTCCCGCGGCAAGTGCGGTATGAGCCTGGGGTCCGGGAGGGGCTGGGGGGGCTGCGCAGTGGGGTCTCCGGCCCTCCCCAGAGGAGCCAAGTGCCTGCTGCTCTTTTTCTGAACGGGGGACTGGTCTTTTGAAAAGCAGAGCGTCTGAGCGGAGGGGGGACACCCCGTGGAAGGACCCCGTACCGAGCGCAGCGTCTGGAAGGCTGATCGGCAACGTCAGGGAGGTCATGTCCGCGTGGGATGGAGGGAGCCCACTTCTGGGCCCCGAGGAATTGGTCTGGACTGTGGATGTAGGCATGGGCACCCCGATCTCGGACCTCCAGCCCAGCCGTGTGAGGAGCAGATGTCTGTTGTATAAGCCGCAGGCTCTGGTCCTTGGTTACAGCAGCCCGAGCTCTAAGACACCTCCAGTTCCATATGGTCTCCAAGGTGGGCCACGATCTTGACTCCAAAGTTCTAGAGGAGGAAAATACACGATCTGTATTGGTTTTCTACCACAGTCAACTGTAGTGATTACTACAGGAGCAACGTAATGTTTAAGTGCCTTTCTGTGTCCCCAGTTATAAGTTATCTTCCGTAGAGAGAGAGAGAGAGAGAGAGAGAGTGTCTGCACCTTAATGCGTCTGGGAACATCCTCTTAACCGCTTGCTTTCATTTCTGTACCAGCACCTGTTACATACACGGCATCTGTCATGTATGTCGCCATTCCCTGAAGATCACCTGTTTCGTGTGTCACTGCTGCTGAGTGGTTTAGACAGAGCAGACATGAGACGAAGTTGATTCAGCCGCATCCTGTCGAATTAGAAAGTGGCAGAGGAGAAATCTGTGTAATTAAGGGAGGGCATGTGTACATGTCTGCAGCCCAGACAGCATTCAGTACAGTGGAAAGAAGCAAGTAGGGACAGGCCCTGGAGGCACAGAGCGCAGCGGAGGGCAGGGCCGTTCCCTGCCGCAGATGCGCTCCTCCCCGGAGGACCGGCCGAGCAGAACACGCCTGCACGGAGCGGCCGAGCTGCCCCCGGTGAGGGCTGGTAGGAAGGAGGGCAGGGGAGGTCCCATCTTGGTCGTGCTGACCGTCTGGGGCGATGAGAATGGGAAGGGCAGAGACCGCGTCTACTGGAGGGACATCCGGGTCTGCTGGGGACTCGGGCCGCCCAGGTGTGCCGAGAACCGAGCTGGACATGGCCACCGCGGCAGCCCGCCCTGGTCAAGGCCCGGGAGGCAGGCAGCAGGGACCCCCGAGGGGCTGAGGATGCTGTCGCAGTGGCTGCTGCGGGAACAGCAGAAGCAGGAGCACCGCCTCCCGCCTGCTCAGGAGCGCCCGGGCGTGTCTGCAAGGGTCTGAGAGCTGGTTCGCTCTGCGTGCGGAGACAGGACCGCCCGCGATACGGAGGTCTCACGTGCAGGAGGTCAGCAGTGTGAGATCGAGGTGTCTGCAGGGTCTGGTGGAGTCCTTCCGTCCTGCCCTCTTCCCAGGCCTGGCGGTGGCCGTCCCTCCGTGGCCTTCCTCAGCTTCTAGAAGCGTTGCCCCAGCCTTGTCTTCTGATGCTCTCCTCTTCTTAGGAGGACGCCAGCCACGGGGGGCGGGTGCCGCCCTGAGGGTGACCTCTGAGCTCGTCCCACGTGCAGCCACCCCGTTTCCAGATGAGGCCCCATTCCCAGGTGCGGGGTTAGGCGTGCACCCGTCACGTTTGGGAGACACAGTCCACACCACGGCGACGCCCCAGTAAAGGCTTTCGGTGCAGCAGGGGGCCCCGAGCTCGCTCTCTGAGGCGTCTCCCTCTCGAAGGACTTCCAGCGCCAGGTCCCCCTGTAGCCACGGCTGCCTCGCTCGGACGGTTTCAGAAACGTCAACGCCACGGCCGGCCGGCAGGGTGAGTTTGCTCTCATCCTTGGGAAGGACCGGGCTGCTCTCAGACGCCGGCAAGTTTATCTTTCCGTGGGCAGGAAACGAACCCGGCGGGCACCTCCTCCCGGGCCGTCCTTCACTGGGGCGCTGCTGTGAGAACCCCACGTTAGGTTTGGGGTGACTTTGGGTTGAGTGCCGCACGGGTCTGCGTTCTAACGATACGACTCTTTGCAACACGTTTTCCAAAACACCCTTTCTGCTCATCAGAATTCGAGATCTTCCAGATAAGGGTTCTGTGGGCTGTTCCCGCGACTCAACAGCCCAGCGACTGCCCTGTATCTGCCTTTAAATGAAAGGTCAAGAGGGTTTGCCTTGCCCTAGGGCCGAACTGAAGGCAGCGAGTCCCCTGGGGTAAGCGAGTCGGGGCGTTACCGTGGCCACCTGACCCCAGGGCCATTCCCGCCTGCGGAAGCGAAGTGTCTGGTTATCTCAGGGGGATAGAAACAGTTCATTCAAGATCCTGCCTGTGTTCTTTTTTATTGTCTTAGAAGGTCTATGAGTTCCGGTGGTTTGGTTCCGAAGAAGAGGAGCCTGCCCTCGGACAGAAGGCTTCTCCCGAAAGCCGGTGCTCGACGGCCCGTGTTTCAGCAGAGCGCAAGGCCACCATGCCACGGCAGCGTGGCGAGGGCGACGTGAGGTCCAAGAAGCCACGGCACGCTCAGTGGACAGTGACCACCCCACGGGGCTTACCGGGTGGGGCAGCTGGCGATGGTTCGTTGGCCCCTCTTGGGACGCTGACCTTGAGGAGCATTCCTCGAAGTGAGGTCTGTTTCCCCGTCCCCCGCTTTCGACGCTCTCTGGCTGAACTAAGGTAAGCCAGACGACACCCCCAGGCCCCAAAGCAGGATGTTAGCCTCCTGCTGAAACAATATTTCAGGACCGAGGACAGGTTGCATTTTTCCCTGTGACCAAAGACTTGGTTTGAACAAGTACCCTTGATTTCTTTCTGCCTTTTTTTTTTTTTTTTAAAGACTGTTTATTTGAGAGACAGAGAGACAGAGAGTGAGCACAAGCAGGGGAAGCAGCAGAGGGACAGGAAGAAGCAGGCTCCCCGCTGAGCAGGGAGCCCAACATGGAACTCAATCCCAGGACCCTGGATCATGACCTGAGCCGAAGGCAGATGCTGCACCGACCGAACCCTCCAGGCACCCTTTCCGCTCTGTCTTGAGTGACAGTGATGGACACCAGAACCTTCCGTGTTGGTAGGAAGCTCTCAGATTCGCCGCATGCCCGGTGGCCGCTCTGTGCTGGTGCCTCCTGAGCGCTCGGAGTGTGTTAGAAGTTTGCTTACCCCTCACATGGAGACCTTACCACAACGGGGTGAGGCCCACGGGGCTCTCTGGATCAGCTCTGCGGAGAGGCCAAGAGACAGCCCGGAGACTGTCCCCAAACCTTGGTGCAGAGGCTCGGAGTACCTGCCCCTTTGCACAAGGCCTCGATGTTCTTGGCCGCAGGTGACGAGTCTGTCTTATTCCTTGGGCTTCCGGCAAGGACCCACCTCTTGGACTCTTAGGACCCCAGCTTCCCTCTTTCCCTTTTAGGGAGGGGCTTTCTATGCCAGAGAGACCCCCTGACGCCGGGAGTTGCTCCAGCGGAACTCATCCCCCCTAGACGGGGGCGTCCACTGTCGCCAGAACTGAGGGCCCCTTCAGGGGAACCCCGAATGCCCTGCTCCCGTTTCAGCCTCTCTGCCTCCCTCCGTTCCCCAGACTCGAGAATAACCGCGCGTGGGGGGTCTGCCCTGCTCCGAGCCTTGCCGCCCGAGGAAGCGGGTCTTGCACTCACGGCTCCGGGGAGGGCTGGGTGGAATTTGTTTGTGTCGTCACGATGGCTCATGTGGTCGCCAAAGCCAGACTCTGCGGCCGAAGCAGGACGTGTCCGTCCACATTTTAACTGCCTCCAAGAATGATCAGATGATTGCGTTCCTTTGAAAGATCCAGGAGAATATACAGAAGGGTCCCAGAAAAGCAGAGGGAGTCCCTGTGCGGTTTCTGTTCTTGTGTGGCTCCGTGGATGGGATCCGAGTGCCTGGGAAGGAGCAGGCGGGTGGGGAGGGGGCCACTCCCTCCGTGACGGATGCTCCTAGCTGCTCTCATTAAGAGGGGCTGCCACTCCCACCGCGGCAGCCCGAGCCCCCCTCCACTCACCCCTGTTGAAGGCATGAGAACATGTGCGGGGGGTCTCGAACCCAGGGCTGTGCCCCCAGAAGTCTGGACACATAATTCCCACCCACCCTGTTACAGAGATTCCTGCCTTGTGGCAAATCGGGAAGGCTAGGCCGGTTTGCCATGGAGGTGCTTTAAGGCTTCACTGCTCTGGTGCGTCTGAGGGAAGACCTTCCTGCCTGTCCTCTGACCCGCTGGTCCCCGCAAGCAGATGCTTCTGTAATGGAGAAAAAGGAAAGGGAACAAAAGAAAAAAGAAGACAACGTATTCTCATTGGCTATGGTTTTTCTGTGTTCTTTTCTCTAAAGGACTGGAGAGGGTACTCAAAGCAAACTTGCCGGTGGGACCGTGGCTTCCAGCTGGGTTTGGGCGTTTGTATTTTCAGGGGAGAAGGGACGTCCTCAGGTGTCCAGCAGTCAAGGGTGTCGGGGGCGGCAGCCGGTCGAACGCTTAGGCCACAGGGTGTTGATGTCACAAGGGACCGGGCAGGTGCTGAGGGCCCGCGACTCACTGGGTGTCCCCCCAGGGAGGGTGGCGTCCGGAGGAGGTCATCAGTCCCCCGTTTCAGGGTGTTACACGGTCGGGTGAGGGGCCAGCACAGCCGCTCCGGGACGAGGACCGTGGTGTCCGAGTGTTCTGATGGGGCCGAGTCAAGGTGCCGAGCTCCGGAAGCAGGTGCTTGGCTTAGTGAGGAAAGTGTCCCTAAGGCTGAGCGTCCCCACCGAGGTCTGAGGCCCCCCCAGCCGCACTTCTGTGGAGACCCGTCTGGGGATTTACATCCCCGCGCGTCAGCCGTTCTGTTGGAGGGGGTGGAGGGTCTGGGGTGGCTTCCAGGGCTGCGGCCAAGTCCTCACACCCTCCCTACCCTAGACCCATCCTCATGGGACTAAGCAGCCGCGGGTGGGCCGTTGCCGGCGCTGGGACTGGCCCCCTGCCACGTCGAGGCTGCGGGGGGCCCTGTGTGCTCCGTCCCCTTCTCATGCTCTTCTGACCGTGGCCTGGGGAAGAGTCACTATGGGTCAGGGAGGCTGATGCCCCTTGGAGCCGGCTGAAGGCGCCCCAACGGACCCACCGCGAAGCAGAACCGCTCCAGGCACCTGCGGGCCCGTGAGCGTGATAACACGGGCGGGGGAGCCTCTGATTTCTAGAGCTGCTCTTAGGCTCAGCACACGCTGACGCACTCAGGACCTCTGGGTGCAGAGTGGGCAGGTCCGGGCGAGCCTGTGCCCTGTGGAGGGTCGGCTGGGGTGGCACAAAGGGGCTTCAGCACTCAGGGGCCGGGCTGGAGAAGAGCAGGGCGCAGGCTGTAGAGACCGTGGCCCCCAGAGGTGGAGGCTCTCCTGAGAAGGCCGGGAGCCGGGCGCAGCTTCTGGCCCTTTTCCTCCCCAAGCCTGGTCAGAAGAGCGCGTGCACACCCAGCTTCATTCTTGGGGCTGCCCCCCTGCAAAGGAGGCCCGCAACGCAGCAGGCTAGTGTCATTTGGCCGGAATGCAGCCTATTAATATCAACCCCCCGGAGTCCTAGTAACTCCCCACATCACGGTCCCCGCCAACCATCGCCTTCGGGTCTCCTGTCTGAGTGCCGTCTGAAAAGCAAAGGGACGGGGCACCTGGCTGGCTCAGTGGGTTAAGCCACTGCCTTCAGCTCAGGTCATGATCTCAGCGTCCTGGGATCGAGTCCAGCATCGGGCTCTCTGCTCCACAGGGAGCCTGCTTCCCTCTCTCTCTGCCTGCCTCTCTGCCTACTTGTGATCTCTGTCTGTCACATAAATAAATAAAATTGAAAAAAAAAAAAAAAGCAAATGGATGGCATCGTTTGGGCAACGGGCCCAGCTCCTGTAGAAGGTCCTGGAGGATTAGCTCGGCTCCTCCACAGCATGGTGCACCCGTCATGAATCTGCCCCAGAGCCACTTCCGGAAGTGGGGGGCCTCGGAGCTGCCCGCCAGCCCCTTTGTCAGACCCATTTCTCTGGGGTCGTGGGCCTTCATCAGCACAACGAGAGGCATTTTCCTGAATGACGGGAAGGAAAGTCCGTTCCTAGAAACCCCGTGCTAGGATGGATTTCAGCTTCTTGGAAGCCAGCCCTTATGATCACAGATGCCGGGAACGTTCGTGCTGGGGGACTGGGTGACCAGGCTGGAATGTCCCTGGGAAACCAGTGGACTCTGTTGCCATGTGTGTCTCATGGCCCTGCAGTGCCGTCACGCCGGGGACCATCCCTTTCAGTGCAAAATGGACGCTTCCCAGGGGACCCAGGGGTTCCTCTGTGCAAGCCTCATTCTCACACTGGGGAATCTGCATGCACACGTGTGTGAGATGTCCGCGCCACAAAGACACCGTGCACATGAGTTCTGTTTCAAAACTGCTTTGGGAAGCCAGGGTTCCGAGCTCAGAGAGCCAAGTGGCGTGCTCTCTCGGTGGACAGAGTAGTGTTTGCCTCCCCGGCCCGGGGGCACAGGCTGGGGGAAGCAGGGATGCCAGCCGTCCTGCAGAAACCAGCCTCGTGCTTGCTAACTTCTGTCCACAGAGGGAGGGACTGGGGACGTCTGGAGAATGTGTGGACAGAGGTTCCAAGTGTTCGAAATCGCTGGCCATGACCAGCACCGGAGGTGTGCCCTCCGCCCCCCGCGGGCAGGGGCTGTCCCAGAAGTTGCACGGGTATGGGTTTTGGCCGTCACTGTTGGCTGAGGGGACTCTGCAGATCCTGAGAAAGGCTGCACATCCTCGGCCTTTTGTTAGAGCGTCTACACCGCAGGGATCCGCGTGGGTCCCGGAGCTAAGAGCTCCCGACCGAGGCCTCCTGGGCAACGCTATTCAGGCCCTGGCCTCACAGACTCTTTCCTGGAAGAGCTCGTATGGTTTCTCCTGACCCTTGTCTTTTGTAAACCCCGACCACGCGCCCCAGGGCTGGCCAGCGTGGGTGTGGGAGGCCGGCTTCCCGTGGAGTCCTTGTGACCCTTTATTTTCCGCTTTCAGTCTTCGCAGAAAATGTGGTCTCCCGGGAGTCAGGACCGTCCCTGGAAGCATGCCCTGTGGGCTGTCCCCCAGCAGCCAGCGGCCGGGGGCTTCCTGGAACCCGCGTGAGTCTGCCTCACCTGGGTCCCTGCTCTCTGCTGGGAATTCCAGTCACGTTCCCAGTTCGGTGACCGTTTTCAGCTTCTGTGGGGGATGCGCGGCCTCGTCCTGCTCCAGGGCGCCGGGGAAGGCTTCTGGTCCGGTGCCACCGCACCCCAGTCCCGATGCTCTTGAAATTAGCAGACGGATCAGTGGGAGGATATTTAAGGACTCCGCCTCGCAGCTCCTTATCTGGACCAGACGACCCAGAACTGCCGGCCCCTTCTGTTCTGTCAGGGTTGAATGGAGTCTCCGTGACATATTTACACCGTCAGTCTGGCTGCCCGAGGATGTGACCTCGTCTGGAAATAAGGTGGCTGCCGCTGTCATTTCGATGAGACCCGTTGTGCAGGAGGAGGGCGGCCCGAATCCAATACACCCACGGGGGACACGCCTTGTGAAGACGGGGACACGCAGGGAGACACCAGGGCCGGGGAAGAGGCGAGGAAGGAGTCCCCCCAGTGTCCGAGGTGCGCCGCCCCCGACCCTCTGCTCCAAAACCGTGGGCGAGCACATCCCTGCCGTCTTCAGCGGCCGGTTTCCGCGGCTTTGTTCCATCAGCCCCAGGAGTGGAACTCACTCACCTGCTGGTGGCTGCGTTTCCGTGCAACAGAGAGAGCCCGGGCTCAGGGAGGCTGAGCATCTGTCCGATGTCACACAGCTCATGTCCCCAAGCAGCAGCCGGACTTGGGCTATCGCTAGGACCTCTCTGGCTTGTGTTGTGTTCTGACGGCCGGCAGAGTCCGCGCCTCCCGTCTGTGAAGGGTGCGATGGAAACGACCCCAAAACCGCCCACCAGCTTTCTCGAGGCGCGTGTTCCGGACTGAGCGTCTCAAGGAGCTCTGACAAGTGCAGGCGTCAGTATATCCCCGGTCTCGTCAAGATACGGAAAGTCCCTTCCTGCGGGTGGCTCCCTCAATCCCCTTCTCGGGGAGCTGCGGTCCCTCCCTCTGCCCAGGCCCCTGTCGCCTGGTTTCCGTCACTGCACACGGCTCTGCAGCTCTGTCGAGGAGGCGCTCCTGCCGCGTGTCTTCTGTCGTGCGTGTGTTTCGGACCCTCCGGCCGCCGGGCGTGCGTCGTGCTTGGGCTCCTGGTTGCTGGGGGTCCACCGTGCGCACAATGCCCTTGAGTGTTCTCCCGACCGGGGCATTCGGCTGGCTTCCAGTTTGCGGCCGTGAGGACGAAGGCTACTGTCTGTGTTCATGTGGCCTCGTGATGTCGTCTCTTTCCTCCTGGGTAAAATCTAGGCGGGAACTTGCTGGGTCATACGGGAAATACGTCTGACTTCGCAAGCAACAGAGGTGCCGTTCACGGAGGGACTCGCGGGGTGCACGGGGGTGAGGGCACGCCTGGCCGCAGGGGTGTGACGGACGTGACCTGCAGCCACGCGCACACGGGCCCGGCGCTCCGTCTCACGGCCGCTGGAGGGTCACCGCAGTCTGTGCGGGGCCAAGCCACTAGGCAAAACTTTATTTATTTTTAAGATTTTGTTTATTTATTTGAGATAGAGCGAGAGTGAGAGCGAGAGAGAGAGAGAGAGAGCGAGCTCACAAGCAGGGGGAGCAGCAGAGGGAGGGGGAAGCAGGCTCCCCGCGGAGCAGAGAGCCCGATGTGGGGCTCGATCCCAGGACCCTGAGATCATGACCTGAGCCGAAGGCAGAGGCTTTAACCCACTGAGCCACCCAGGCGCCCACAAATTCCCTTTATTTAAAATTCGAGGCAATGTGGGTAAAACCGGTCTTTCCCTGTGTTTTCCTCCCTCTCTTGTGAGCCCTTTGTCTCTCTAGGGTCTTAAGAAAACATATTCCGCAGGCGTACAGCTGGCGCGGGTTCCTACTGCACCGGACCGGGTCACCACCCGGGCAGCGGCGGGAGCACACGCTTGTTCTCTCGCGGCTCTGAGGCTGGGAGTCAGAGCGGAGATCAGGGTGTCGGCCGGCTGCTTCCTCCTGGAGGCTCCCTGCCTGTCCCAGCATCTGGAGGCTGCTGCGTTCCTGCCCTGTGACCCATTCCTTCGTCTCCCACCTGACCAAGGGCCGGTCGGGTTCCTTCTCCAGCTCTCCACGCGGTCTCTGTTGTCACGTCTCCCTCTGACCCCGCGGTCTCCTTCTGACTCTCCTGTCTCCCACTTCGACTTTTAAGGACACCCATGGCTTTATCTGGGGTCCATGCAGGTAACACCTTACCTCTGTTTTTCAATCTTTGTCGTCCTTTGCTTGGTAAGGGAACATATGCGGGGGTTCCTGGGACGAGAACTTGGACATCTTTTGGGGTCACTACTGTGTCCAGCACGGAGCCCGTGGACCTGGCTTGCTGCTTGGGGCAAAGCAGGAGAACACGCCACGGGATGTCAGTGGGCACGGCTGGGCGCTCGTGCAAGCCTTCCACGCAGGCGTGCGGTGTGAACTCGGAATGGGGTCGGTCAGTTCCGAAGTGGTAAAACCCCTCTTCACTGCTGTATATCTTTCCCGCGTTTCCACGGGGCCACAGAGAACAAGATCACAGGACTCTGTGTGGAAAGTTTCGTCGTGGAACTGGAGGTGGGGAAGTTGTATCGCTGGGACCATGCTTCTCAGGGAGCTCGTGTGGTTCACCTCCCGGGAGCCCCGTTTCTCAGAAGGAAAGATTTCAGAGATATTAACACTTGTATTGTTTTTTTTGGGGGGGGCGGGGAAGCAATGAATTATTCAATTATTTGAGCATTGGGACAGTGGGTGAAGCTTGTATGACCTGTAAAGAAATGAATTTCTCGTGTCCGTATCGGTAAACCGTAGGTCAAAAATATCGTTCGTGTGACTTTGAATCACTAAGCACCAGAGAGTGTGAAGAGCTCCCCACAGACACATTTATAAGTAGATGCCGTGCGAGGCTGTGAGCGCAGGAACAGAGCAGAGGGGCGGCTCGCACAGAGCCCCCCTCCCGCCTGTAGCGGGGCCCTACGTTTGCCTGAACTCCAGGGTGTGACCACAGGACATTAGAGCCAGCATTTTTAGTTAAATGCCGAAGGAGCATCTTCGGGGCACACTGGAACGGCGGCATCTTCGATTTACTTCCACCGAAGTGACTCTTGGTTTTGTCTCATGAGGTCACTAGTGATCGTCCTCGGTCACAGGAGAGCGAGTGTCTGCATACGTCATTCGCCAGAGACACCGAGAAGGCCACCAGTTCCCAGCTTCGCAGGAAGACATTTTTGCTCGTAGGTGGGTGGGCTGCAGATGCACTTTAGAAAGGAATCGAACCATAACATCGTGGAATTTAAGGGACGGAGGAGACGAAGGGTCTCCTTGCTGCAGGAGTCCTTCAGCGGAGCCCGAGGGAGACTCTCCAGCAGGCAGGCGTCCAGCAATGGCAGGAAAATACACGAGGATAAACAGGAGGGGCGCCTGGGCGGCTCAGGTCGTGATCCTGGGGTTTTGGATCGAGTCCCGCGTCGGGCTCCCTGCTCCGTGGGAAGCCTGCTTCTCCCTGTCCCACTCCCACTCCCACTCCCCCACGTGTGCTCCTTCTCTCGCTGTGTCTCTGTCAAATAAATAAAATCTTAAAAAAAAAAAAAAAAAACCAAACCAGGAGATGGACTGAAGAGTTTTCATTAGAGTTTTTCTATTTTCCCGTACATCTTTGGTGCCGGCTGCTTCTTTTCCACCAACACCGCACCTTCCACAGACGTGTGTGCTCCTGTGATGTGCACACATGCACGGGCACATCCGTGTAGGCATATTTCACACGGGTGTAGATTACGTGTCCTATTTCAACACCCCGTGAGACCCTATGCAGTTCCGCGCACCCTGCCACTTGCATGAGTTTGAGAATCTTGATGAGACGCGTTTGCTTCTCCTTGGCTGCCCTGTGGGTCTGCCGGTGGACGGATGCTCTGCGGCAGCATCTACGGAAATGCTGAACGTTTCAGGAACCTCCCCTTGGTGCGAGGCAGCCTAGATCATCACGCGTCCCGTCGTGTTTCCTGAATGTCCTTCTTGCGTCGACCAGCCTTGCCCTTCCCGTGGGTTTTGGCTCGCCAGGGCCTGCGGAGCCCGGAACACATCTACTCACGATTTGCTATGATCTCCTTGCACATGTAGACGCTGCCCAAATCCCCTTGACTGCTTTTCCTCGGGCCAGATAGAGGCCAGGATGGAGGGGAGGAAAGAAAAGGGTCCAGTTACGGCCTGAGTAAGGACCTCCTTCCTTTGTGACCAAAGACACAGTCCTGCCCTGCCTGACTTGTAGTGTGATGTGGCTGACGGGGGACCTAGGACACAGGTCCCTCTTCAAAGAGACACTTGGGCAGGGCCCGGGGCTCTCCCGGACTCCTGCAGCGTTCCTAGTGGCGCCCACAAACTGAACTCATGACATGGACAAGGGGCCGCCGTTCTAGATACAGCGGGACATTATCCCCTGCACGCTGGACAACCCACATCTCTGCCCTTCTTGAAAAATGTCGAGAACTTTAAGAAGCTGTGATCTGTCTTTGTACAGGGATAGGATGTGTTGCTCCAAGAGGTGAACATGCTGGAAACACCCATCAGCTCACGCACAGCTCCCGGACGCTTCGTGTCAAAGCCGCGGAGACCAGGGGGCGGAAGCCCCAGGCCCGCTCTCAGGAGCTGGTGAGCAGGCGTGAGCGGGTACAGGCAATGGTCTGGCCGTGTGGGTGCCGCTCAGGGACGGGTCATGCAGGGAACGCTGGCGCGGGCCTGGGGCGCTAAGTCAAGCTGGAGGACACGGAAGTCAAGTTCCCGAGAGAAACGAGCCCAGCTCAAGTGGGACCAGGGGCAAACACCGTGCATCGGAGCCGGCCACGGCCGGGAGGGTTCGTGTGTGGTCTCGACAAAAGCCCACGGCTGCACGAGGTTGGCTGTTCCGAGGGAAACCTGCCCTTTCCCCAGATGTCTCCAGAGACTGATCTCTCGCTTTTCCCTTGGTTGCTCATTTGGCCAGAATTAGGTGACCGTTCCCCGGGGTCAGATGGTGCAGACGTGAGTGTAGATGTGTCACTGTCTCCCTTTGAGGGTCTCCGGCCCAGCGATTAAGAAAAGCAGACCTGCCTGCTATCATCCCGTGCTCCAGGCCTCATGGGGTGTGGCCAGAGGGATCCTGGGACACCGAGACGGAGCAGGTCCTTGTGCTGGACAAGGGCTCTGGGACGGGTTCACGGAGCAGGGGGCATCGATGCTGGCTGGGGACGGGAGTAAAGTGTTCCTGAGATGATGCGGACCGAGGTCACAGCAGACCAAGAAAGCGACTCAAGGAGCCCATGTGGATGCCCTGTGCGCATGCCCTGTGTGCGGCCCCGGGGGGGGGGGTGGGTGGCAGGGCAAACTTGGGCATGACCCCAGGGTGGTTTTCATGGTCTGACCGTGTGTCCTGGGCATCTGGATGGGAAGCAACCTTCCTTGGTGCTTCTGACCTGAGCCTTTGGTTAAAAAGCAAGGGATGGGGCAGAGGGTCTTGGGCGAGAGGGGAGCGGAAATAGGGCCTGGCTCAGCCCCTGCGGTGGCTTTAAAATATATCCACGGGTCCTTTCTCCTCCGTGCAAGAGGTGGAGCTCAATCACCCTCCCCCCCCGGGGTGGGGGGGACCCGCGGCCGGGCCTCTAACACAGAGAAGCAGGCGGAGGGGTGGTGTGAGATTTCAGAGACACGGTCGTAGAAAGTCCCTACAGCTCCTGACTGCCGCTCTGGGGTCACGCACGCTGCAGGGGTCAGGCGCAGGCAGCCCCGCGGCCCCATGGAGAGACCGTGTGTGGAGGACCCGAGCCTCCCGCCACCTGCTGTGGGGACACTGTTTTAAAGGCAGGTCCTCTGCTCTCCCAAGCCATGAGCCAAATACACCCCGTTAATCAGACCCTGCGTTTTCTGTCTTTTCTCATGTTTTGATATCCGGGGGCCTTGCCGACCCTGGAGAGACTGCCCCCGGGCCCCCAGGGCTGGCCAATTCCTAGAGGATGAAATGGCCATCCATTCTGGCCCCTGCAGCGGAGTGTCTCCGACAGGGGCTTATGAAGAACAGAACGTCATTGTCGCAGAGCCGGAGGCCGGCAAGTCCAGGATCGGCGAGCTGGAAGCTTCTGGGCTGGGCGAGAGGCCTTCCTGGTGCTTCCCCCGTGGCCCCGGTTGGCTTGCGTGGGGTGGCACCTCCTCTTGGGGGTCCTGATTATAACTTTCCAGACGTGGTTGCTGTCCCCTGATCTGCGGGCCTCACCACACCTGAATAAAAACAAAACCTGCATTTCGAGACACGCCTAGCTCACATCTTCTCGAATTCCTGAGCCCGGGAAACCGCGAGATGGTCCCCGCTTGCTGTCTAAGCAGTGAGTTTCGTGGCAATGTGCTCTCAGCCATGGGAAGCTGACACAGCCCGTGAAGGACGGCGGGATTAGAAATTTGGGGGATGCCAGAGATTTTAAGGAGAACAGTGTGCTACGCTTGTATGAGAAACGGTGGCTCTGGTAGCAGATGGGGCGGTGGAACAGGACACACCCACAGGACACCCAGACCCTGTGGCTAGTCTGGCCCTCGGCTTGTTCACGACACATCCTAACCCTGTGGCCTGAGTCTGTAACACACCCAAGAATCTACCAAGGGTCAGACCTATTTGATCTTATTTTACCCAGAGCATTCTGTCTCATCAGTGCCTCTGATGGCGATGTTGACTTTCCCTTGGAGGCCATCCCCATAAAGCCCCGGGGTCGGCAAGGGCACCCTCACCTGATTGTCCCCGTCGCGTTGAGCAGTCCAACCCCCTGTGACTTCTTCCCTCCCCGTGACCTTTGCCTTGTATGTTTAGGTCAGCGACATGGGAAGCCTGACCCCAGGGTGAGCGCTGACAGCGAGTGTGGGGACAGGAGCGGGGGAGATGTTTAGGAAGTCTCGGTGGTTGGATGTCAGGCGCGTGGGGCCCGGCTGTGCTGCGCTGGGGTTGGGCTGGGACCCGGGTCCCGTGGGGCCTCCTTCTGGAGGGCAGGGCTGGGGGTGGCCGGGTACGTGTGCAGAAGAAGGCTGAGGTGGAGGGAGGGCTGGCCGGCGGGAAAGCCGGGGCTGCGCTGCCCCCCCGGATGGCTCCGCACCCCCCCCTCTTTCTGCCTAAGGCATCAGCATCACGCAGCCCGGCCGAGAGCGCCGCCTGCGTACACCTGACTTCTGCGCTGCGGTGTGTGAGCAGGTCCCCGAGCACATGGGTCTCTTAATCGTAGACCAGCCGTGGACGGCGGCCGCGCGCCAGGGAGGCAGGGAGAAGGATGCTTTTCGCAGTGAGGGGACTTAGGAACGACCCAGAGCTACTTTCTCGGACTCGGAGGAAGATGGGGGTGTGAGGTGGGTGGACCGGTCTCTCCAGCAGAGCGCAAGGCCGTGGGGGGCCCCGGTGGGCTTCCCGAGTCCCACGAAGTCTCTGCAGCGGCCTGCGGTGCAGTGTGGGGGGCGGCGATGTGACCCCTGCAGACACAGCAGCTGTGTCTGCATTCAGAGCGCGGGCTCCAGCCTTGCTGTCCCGGGCGCGGCGGGGGGAGGATCCGTCCCCCAGGAGGCCCCGTGTGGACGCCAGAAGCCCACGGCGCCTGGGCCTCCCTCTGAACGCAGGAGGCAGCACGACCCCCTCACTGCGGTGGCCTGGGGATAAGGAGCGTCCTCTGGGCTCCTGCCCGCCTTCCTACCCCACGCACCCCTCCTTGTCCCAGCGCCTCGGGGCCTCTCTGGTTTGGGCGGAGACACGTCTCTTCCCGCAGGACGCCCGGCCGCCGCTGTCCCGCTAGGTGGCAGCACAGTCCGTGAAAAGCCCGCGGAGGCCTCTGAGCACCAGCGCCCTTCCCCCCAGGGGCCGCTCTGCAGAGGCGAGGCCTGGCCTCCTTTGGCCTCTGGGCCTCCTGCCCGTCCCCCTGCTGGCCTCTGCTGCCGCCCAGCAACCGGGCTCCTCATGCGTGTGCACGTGTATGTGGGGACACGTGCACATGTGTGCAGAGATGTGTGCACTGGGGAGACACGCACACGCAGAGACGCACACACATGCGGTAGGACACAGGCGTTTGCACACTCACCGTCACGGTCTGGATGCGTCTGTCCTCTGAAGGTGCCCGTGTTGAAACCCCCACCCTCTGCGGGAGGGGTCAGCAGGTGATTCAGGTCAGAAGGGATCATGAAGGCAAGACCCCCATAGTAGGATTAGTGTTTGCATGAAGGAGACCCCGAGGAGCCCCGGTCCCTTCACGGTGTGTGCACCGCGAGACGGCTGCGGCCACAGGACACCCTCCCCCGATGGCCGGCCCCACCCCGGATGCCTGCCTCCAGGACGGTGAGAACCACGTGTCTGTTGTTGACGAGCGACCCTTGCATACTCGTCACACACGTGGGCACACACTCACACGTGCGTGTGCACCCAGGCTGGCACGTGCACGGGGATACAGCCTCACGCCCCTGCCAGCGCCTCTCAGGCAGCCCCGTGCTTGTCACTCAGAAGGTCGGAAACGGCGGCTCTGGCTGCCGGCGGGTCGGTCTCGAGGGTTGGTCGGCGGCTGGTTCCCGAGCCCGGAGCGTATTAGGGGACGGGGGCGCCCCTTTGCCTCCGCGAGTCCTCCCCAAGCCAGAGTGACAGAGTGCCTACCTGGGCTGCCGGCCACAAGCCCCACGCCAGGCCTCTACCAGGGACTCGGCGGTGCTGAGGCAAGCCGTCCGCCTCCAGGCCTGCCCCTGACCGTCGCTGGGGGGACGCCTCCTCGGTGACTCAGCCGGCGTCCACGGGGAGCAGCCAGGGGCGCCAGAAATGTTAGCGAGTCTGTCCCGGCGCCCGGCACCGCTGTCTGAGCCGCAGACGTCCAGAGCCTGTGACCGCGGGCCTCCGGTCCGGATCCCCACAGCCTCTCCTTGCCTGGCTGCCGGCCGTGATCTAGTGATCTGTGTGCAGGGCCGGGCGAGCGAGGCCTGAGCGGCCGGGGAGGGGGGTGGCATGACACCGGTGCTGGGGCCCCGCTGTCCGCACTTGGAAACGGGGTTACGACGCTTTCTGTCCCCCGGGGCTGCTGAAGCAGGCGCCACAAACGGGACGGCCCCGGGACAAGAGGAGCTGATCGTCCCCATCCAGAGGTGGGAAGTCCGAAGTCAGGGGTCGGCGGGGACACGGGCCCCTGGAGCTGCCGGGGCTCCTCTTCCGCCCCCGGGGCTGCAGGTGGCCCCGGTCCTCCATGGCGGCGGCTGCCACCTCGCCCGGTCTGTGCCTCTGCTCACGCTGCCTTCTCCCCGCTTTAGAGCCCCTCTACTCTGGCATGCCCACCTGGGGCGTCTGCAAGGATCCAGCTTCCCAGGGAGGCCACACCCGTGGGCACAGGACTGGGATGTGGATCCCCCTTGTGGGGCCTGAGTGACAAAGCCGTGGGGACTGGGGGTTGTGCAACACTGGAGGTTCCTGCGGAGCTACTCCCCAGCGGCCCTGACGCTCCATAACTTTCAATCCACGGCGTTGACGAAGGACCACAGCTCAGGGGCTGCCCACCGGCCCGCACCCGGAGGCCCGAGGATGTGACCGAGCTGACTACAACCCCCCTGGGGGGCCCCCCAGCATCTCCCTGGTTTCCCGATGCTCGTGCATCTGGGTCTCATGTTGGGGTTCGCTCAGCGCCCGGCTCTCAGGGACCCTCGGAGCTCTGGCATCCTTCACGAGGCCGAGGGCCCTGAAAAGGGTGGGGGACAGTGCCCTGTTTCCTGCCTGTGGGAGCTGCTCCGTTCACCGGGAGCTGGCCTTGACCCTGTCCAGCTGCACGCGCCTGCCGCAGGGCACCCGGCGCCTGAGGCTTCGGGGACGTGGTCAGCAAATCTGTTCCAGGCCTCGGCGACCCCAAAGGCAAAGACTGCCCACAGGGGCAGTGTGCGGTCTGCAAGAAGCTGTGGGGCTCGGCGATGGAGGCTTGCCCCCTGCCCGAGCCCATGCTGCCTAGCCGTCCCCAGGGCGGGGCCGCGACGGTGGAGCTCCCCGGCCTGCGTGACCATTCTACGGGACACCTGGCATGTCCACACTTTCTTCCTGACCTGGGCAGTATTTTATACATCGGTATAAAATACTCGCCTCAGCTACCGTCGTTAGGACAACCAGCCCCCAGCACATCACAAGTCCACGTCCACCGACCGGCGGGACACCACTCCGATAGCGAGTGCCGTCCTCCCTGAAGCTGGCCCGACACGTGGAAGGAGTAAGAGCTGCCGACGAGGACCCCAGAAGTACCGGCTGCCAGGCTCCCGGCCCCGGGATGTGAGGTGGGCAGCGAACGGGGACAGACAGCTGAGCCTGGAGACGGGCCCCGTCACCTGCCGGCCCTGTGGTCACAGGCCAGTGTGTGAACCTGTCTGACCACACGTGCAGAGGGAGGACCTGTGTCCTGAGTCGGTGCCCCGTGGCAACCTGCGTCCGATGCCTTTTTTTTTTTTTTAAAGATTTTATTTATGTATTTGACACACACAGATCACAAATAGGCAGAGAGGCAGGCAGAGAGAGAGGGGGGGAAGCAGGCTGCCCACTGAGCAGAGAGCCCGATGCGGGGCTCGATCCCAGGACCCTGAGATCATGACCTGAGCTGAAGGCAGAGGCTTAACCCATTGAGCCACCCAGGCACCCCCGCATCCGATGTCTTACCTGTCACCCAGCATAGGAATAACCACACCCATCACCAGAAGCAGGGGGAGCCCGTGAGGCAAAATGGTAGAAAAGTGCAGAATGAGGGGGCACTTGAGTGGCTCAGTCGTTAAGACTCGGCCTTTGGGTCAGGTCTTGATCCCGGAGTCCTGGAACGGATCCCTGCATGGAGCTCCCTGGCAGGAAGCCAGCTTCTCCCTCTTCCTCTCCCTCTCCCTCTGCTTGTGTTCCCTCTCTCCCGGTCTCTTTCTGTCAAATACATAAAATCTTCAAAAAATTAAAAGAAAAGCCCAGAATGGGTAGAAGGGGCAGGGTTTGGAATGGAGCTGGGTTTCCCCAAAGGAAAGGCAGGCAAATGTCCGATGTCCTCCGACTTCAGCCGTGGCACCTGTCATGGGACAGCAGCAGCCACGAGGTCTCGGGAGTGAGAAGACTCGGGCATCTTGTTCCCGGTATGGCTCGTAAGGAGACAAAGTCAACATCAGTCACGTCCATGAGAAGCAGATTGAACGAGGTGGACATGTACCAAGCTTTCTGCCACGTAAGGGCCCGTGAAGACCACGGGAGGAGGAGGCCCAGGACGGCCGTCCCGGTGCGCGGGTGGGCGGGTCCTGAGAGCGAGCGGAGGCTGGATGAGACCAGGACTCAGACTTGGACTTGAATTCGAGCTGCTTGTTCTTCTCAGGTAAGTGTACAGTGAGTCGTTGTGTCCTGGGCATGGGGGGACTTTGGGTCGCCTTCCTGGGAACCCTCTTGGCGAGTGTTCACGGGAGCAGCACCCCAGTCCTTGTACCCCCTCCCCCATGGCTCCTGTCCTGTTGTGTAAGATGTGACACGTGGACATGCAAATAAGCTCGCCCGTGCTGGTGCCTGATCCCTGCGCGCTGTGATGGATTCCCATGTGGAGTGGAAGCGCACGCGTGGAGTATTCCTGCCATACTGCGGGGCGGGGAGGGCTTTTTCCGGAGGTATCCCGGGAACTTTGTGCCAGGGAGGCAGGACTTTTCGTGGTGGCATTAGTGGGAGTTACCCGTCTTGAGCCTCATTGGAAAGGCGTGAAGAGGAACTCCCAGAAAGCTTACGGAACGTCCCTAGAGTCCTCGAGGCACCGGGGGCTTCTGAGAAGGAGAGGAGGCGCGGGGGGCTTGGGGCACCGTGCAGGGGGAGGAGGTGCGGAGGGCTTCGGGCACCGTGCACGGGGCAGTGGGCTCCTCCCCAGCGACCTGCCTTCTTGCTCACTGGGGCGGGCACAGGCAGGACAGCCAGCACAGTCAGAAGAGAGAGGACACCAGCTCTGGCTCACAGAGGTCAGAGGACTTCTTTTCTCGAAACCAAGTAGATGCCAAGCGTGGTTCCCGGGGCAGCGGCACAGCAGCTGGGACCTGGTCCGTGATGTGGGGTCCGGGGCCACAGCCCTGACCATCCAAACCAGCATCTCCGAGGACGTCCCAGGTCCTGGTTAGCGAGCGGTTTTGCTGGTTGGTGTGTGAGAAACTCTGCTCATGGACGTCTCAGCCTGCAGACAATATTTCCTCAAAACTGGTTAAAAATAAACTGTTCTTTTATGCAGTCAATCCCTCTCTAGGAATTTGTTTTCACGTCTAGGAACTTGTTCGACGGGCACGCTCACAGACGTGTGTCAGACGTGGGCATGGGTTCTGTGAGAAACGGAAATACCATAAATTGGGTCCAGCGGGGCCGCGATGAAGGCGAGGTGGGACGTCCGTGCGTCCGTGCGAGTCTCCGCGGTCTGCTGACGAGGGAGCCTTACGCGTCCTGGTCTGTGAAGGTGCCCAACAGAGCTGCTTAGAGGCGAAAAGCAAGGGGCACGCAGGGGGCTCATTCGGTGAAGCCTCCACCTTCGGCTCAGGTGATGATTTTAGGGTCCTGGGATCGAGCCCCGCATCGGGCTCCCTGCTCAGTGGGGGGGTCTGCTTCCCCCTCTCTCTCTGCTCCCCCTGCGTGTGCGCTCACTACCTCTCTCAAATGAAGAAATAAAATCTAAAAAAAAAAAAAAAGGCACCGGGACACACCCAAACACCCTAATTAATTTGTGTCTAGAAAATAGACAACACGAGTGTGTATTTACTAATTTTAAAACTCCCAGCGAGAAGAAGCAGAACCCAGAGTCAGCCGAGGGAGCGTGTGAGTGCCCACGCGTTCGTCCGGGCCCTTCTGGGCCGGGGCCGGGGGCTCCCGCGGTCCTGACCCCCCAGCACGTTAGCCGTCGCCTCGCGTCCGTCCTCTGCGGAAGCCACGTGCTGAGGCTTCAGGAGCTTGACGATATTAAGCAGCTCCGTGGCTTTTATTTTAGGCTAATAGTGCGATCTCTGTCTAATTTCTCCTCAGCAAACCCGAGTCACCCGGGAGCTGTCTGTCGTCAGACCCGTAGGGAGAGGTCGGGCGAGCGCGTGGCTCGTGTCCCCAGCTCGGTCGCTTTTCCGAGGAGGCTGTGCATCGGTCGTTAGTCACCGCGGCGAAGCCCTTGGTAATCACTGGCTGAGGCTGGTTCTCGATCCGTAGATCAAAGGGACGGACATACTGAATACGGCGTGGATGATAGACGGTGAGAAAGTAAGACACAGACAGACAGACAGACTAGAGAGACAGAGGGACAGAGTGACAGAAGGACAGAGACAGAGGGACAGAGAGACAGACGCACTAGAGAGACAGAGGGACGGAGAGACAGAAGGACAGGGAGACAGAGGGAGGTGACTGAAGGGACTTCAAAGACCAGCCCTTGCCTCTGAACTGTGCCTAGAGCTGCCCAGCAGGCCTGGCCATGCCTCCTGGGATGCTGTGGGGCGTGGGGGGGGGCAGCAGAGGACAGGGATGTTAGGGGGTGGCCCAGGGGGGAGGGGACCTGGTGGCCTCCGGGGACAGACGGGCCTGCCACCGAGCTACCTGGCTGGAAGGAAGGATGGCTTTGCACCCAGATGCTCTGCCGACGCTGAAGGTCGAGGAATAATGGGGGACATTATGAGGGAGAGGGAGGGAGTTTTCTTTTTCTTTCTTTTCTTTTTTTTTTTTGAAGATTTTATTTATTTATGTATTTACGAGCAGGGGGAGGGGCAGAGGGAGAGAGAATTGCAAACAGACTTCCTGCGGAGTGCCGAGCACCACGCACGGTTCCGCCCCAGGACCCTGCGACCATGACCTGAGCCCACATGACCCACCGGACACCTCACCAGCCAAGCCCCCCGGGCGCCCCAGAGGAAGGCGTCTGTGCAGGAATCCCGGATCCCTGACGTCGGGTGCGCAGCGTGAAGCGAGGCGCAGGGGGAGAGGACGCGGGAAGCCAGGCACAGCTCTGTCCCCTGGAAGGTTCTGGAAGACCCTGCTGCACCTGGAGCCGGGCATCGTGACGTTTGTCTCAGACGGGGTGTCCAGCTGTGGAGGGATGGAGGGGACGGAGGCTGCACACGGCCAGCAGGAGGGTCTTCCAAGGGTCCCCTGTGGTCCCGGGGCCCCCACACGCCGGGGCCGCGTCTCACACCTCCTTTGTCCCCACCTCGTTGGCGCCTTGACGCAAGGTTGTCGCCGCGTGGGGCTTAGTCGCGGTGCCGGTTCAAGCAGGACGCAGACTTTACCAGACCCAGCTGCGTCGCGGCTGGTTTCCTAAAGCAGATTACTACCTAGTGAAGTCCCTTTCTCAGATTTATTGTTGCTAGTGCCAATTCTAAGTTTGCCCAGAAATCCCCCAATTACTTTGAGTTAAAGTAACAAGGGACCCCAAACAGCCAGGCCGTTTTCTGCGGGACTTCGTCCTCCGTCCTCGCCTTGGTGGACTCCCGTGTCCGGGCTACTGGTGAGGTGTGGGTGCCGGCCCGAGGGTGCGAGGGTCCCCAGGGACGGGGCAGGACTCCCCCAGAGGCTGCACCCAGCCCTGAAGCCAGTCACACTGTGTCAGTCAGGAGGTGGGGGAGTGGGAGGAAGAGACAGAGACAGAGACAGAGACAGACGGAGGGTGGCAGGGGAAGGAGGAAAGAGAGACAGACACGGAGATGGAGGGAGAGAGGGAGACGAGAGACACAGCAAAATGGAGGGACGGAGAGCATCGGCGCTGGGCAGGACAGCTTTAAAGACGGAGCTGGGTCCGGACCTGAGGCTCGAGCCCCCGGCCACACAGACCTCCTTCTGCGCCCTGAGCCAGTCCCCTGCCCTTTCTGGATCCTGTTTTCTTTCCTCCACGTACGACGAGGACATGTTTAGCTCAATGCGTCTCCTTCAGTGCCAGCCCCCGTTTCTGGGAAGGCGGAACAGGCAGGGCGCCCGCCCTAGACGGACTTTCCAGCTCTGCTCTGGCTCCGCACGGGAGCGCTTCCAGCTCTCCTCAGAAATATTGTGAAATTCTGAAGAAAAAAAAAAAAAGTAGTATTGTGGAATTCCAAAGAAAAAACACCCCATATATTACTAAATTTAAAAGGCAGGGTCTGAAAAACAGAACCATAAACCAACTTTGAACTCTAAGGGTACACACGTTAAAGCGTTTAGGAGCAAAGCGTGAGGTCGGAAACGTACTCTGAAGCAGGTAATAATGGAAGCAGGTGGACACCCCCCACGCCCCCCAGCCCCGGGCTCCCGGCTCTGAGGCTGCTGTCTCCCGGGGTCGGGGAGGCTCGGGGCTGTCATGTGTCGCGCACGGTGGGCATTCTAGCAGATGCGCCCTGGAAGGTGTCCCAGTCCCTGTGCAGGAGCGTGTCCTTCCTTTCTCTCCGCCTGTGGCGGGGACCCAGCCGGGGTGCAGACGGCATCCGGCTCTCACACCGTCTTCCCTCGGGGAGGCGATCGACCCGATCTGCCGGCTTCGAACTTGGTCCCAGAGCCCCGGACGGAGCAGAAAGGAGGGTGACGGGCACAGCCGAGATGCTGCGAAGTGGCGGTGCCTGTCCCGCAGAGAGGCGGGGGGAGGAGGGGTCATGTCCGTCGGGGTCCAGCCCGGCCACACCCTGTTCCTGGGAGCTCTGGGCTCACGTTCAAGCTCCCAGAGAGCCCTCAGGGCCCCGTCCTGAAGCCCAACTCCTCGGTTTGCAGACGGCCGCCTTCTCCCCGTGTCCTCCCCTGGCTCGTGTCTGTGACCTCATCCGTTTCTCTTAGGCGATGCCTGGTGTCCTGGACTCAGGCCAGCCCGCATGAACCCAGTTTACCTTAATGACCTCTTGGAAGGTCGTACTTTCAGACACAGTCCCTGTCTGCGGGGCTGGGCTGAGTCTCAGCCTATGAATCTAGGGGGTCACACAGTGTGGCCCCCAACAGTCCCCAGGCCATCCTCACCATCGCTGACACGTCGCGGACACGCCCGGGGGGGACTGACTGGTACCGGGCGCTGCACGCTGACCTGGTCTGAGGACACAGGCTCACAGACGTGCTCCCGGCAGCCCCCGAGAAGCCGGGTGTCAGCTGGCTCCGTCCGTAACGAGGGGACGCATGTGTGGACGGGGCCGAGGACAGCACCGAGGGCTGTGCAGATGGACGCAGGGAGCTGGGGGGAGCCGGCAGCCGGGGCCAAAGCTCCTCTTACCATCACGTCAGCCCACACAGTGCAGGGTTCGCCCAGAGGAGAAAAATCCTACCAAATACAGAGATGTCCCAGGAGGTTCCCAAACTCGCCCGTCGGAAGCAGCTGACAAGAGAACTCATGACGGTTCTTTATCTTTCCTTCCCAGTACACGCGCGTTCTTTTCTTAGTCGCTGCATTGTTTGTAAAGGGATTCTGCCTGTTTGTTGAGAACCCCGTTCATTCTCAGTGTTACAAATGAAACGAATTTTCTAACAGGCGGTGTTTGCGTCTAGGACGAAACGTCGAGTCCACGAGGACACACACGGCGTGACACATCCGTGAAGTGCATTGTGTTGTCTTAGGACTCAGCCTGTGTTCTTGGCCAAACAGACGACACTCGTGAGTCCCACAGCGCGGGTCCCTGTGTGAGCCGTGGGCAGGCAGGCCTCAGGGCCTGGGCGCGCGGGAGCGAGGGTCCGGGGGTGTGCTGAGCGGAAGCAGGCGGGTGCTCCGTGGAAAGCACCCGTGTCTCATCCCCCGCAGCCCTGTTAGAGCGCGCTGTCCAGATGTCCACACTCATGCCGCTGTCCACGACGGGGAACCTACGGGCACGTCACGCATGCAGTCAGGGAGGGCGGCGCCGCTCGGGGTCCCACTCGGGGAAGGTGACCCACGTGGAAATGTCAGGTGCCGAAACCCCATGAGCGGGGACGTGGGTGTGAGTAGTTGGGACCCCATCTAAAGCAGCAGAACCCAGGGTCCCCACACCCTCCAAAGCCCCGATCTCCCTCCAGGCAGTGTTTACGGAACGAAGAGCCGAATGATGAGAATACGGAAGCCGGTGTGTCCATTCCGGCCAGTCTGAAGGAGCAGGTGGGCGTCTCTGACCTTGGAGGTGGCCCACGCTCGTGGGCACAAGCTCTCGGGCCCTTGCCCCGGGCAGCTTCTCGGTTGGCATCAGGTGAGCTGCCCCAGGCTTCTTCGGGCAAAGAGATGCTTCTCCACGTGAAACGTTGATTTCCGGGAGCTTTTCTAGTGCAGCATTAACATCACCGCAAGATCCCCTTGCCCTGAGTCATGTGCTCCTAATGTGGGTGCCCTTCAGGATTTCGTAGGCGTCTGTGGAACACCTGAGCATCTCTGCAAACAATCCAAGAGAGAAGGCGTCTGAGGGCATGGGGGCTGGGACGTTTTGTTGCTGACACTTCTCTGCCTTAATGAGCCGCGTGGCCTTGACTGGCCCCTTGCTCTCCTGGGCCCTCAGGAGCGAGTCCCCACCGGCAGGTGACGGCATCAGACTCTGATCGCCGAGATCGTCTTGGGGTCAGTCACTCGGGGGCTCTGCAGGGAGGCCGAGAGAGGTAACAAGGAGCCAGAAGAAAACACACAAAGCTGGAGAGAGGTCAGGAGGACGCCGTTTGTGTTGGAAACAGGGAAGGAGGAAGGAATGGGGCCGTCACTTGCCCGCGCAGCCGAGGGGAAGGCGTCGTGAGACCGGCAGACCCTGGGCCAAGTACGTGTGGGAAACGGGGTTTAGTTGGAGTTTGGAGCTTTATCTTAGAACAGTAAGGATCTATTCAATGGCATAACGTATCCAGGTTCTTAAAATGTAAAATAAAGTTTCCATTAAGATGTTTCAGAAAGCTACCCCACGCTTGTCTTTATGACATCGAGTACCCTACGGCCCGTACCGACCACTGCGCTTTGAGGGCTTTGTAGTTTCCTGCTGAAGGGAAGTACACCTTAAAGGGAACTGATGTGCGCTTGTCCCCCTTCCTTTGGGGTGTACCAGCGGCGGAGCTGGAAACGTTACGAATTACCAATCAGCTCCAGTACGGAGCCGCTCGTACCAGGCGAATGCTTTGTGGGCCTCCGCCTGTGAGTTTCTGTGTCATGCGACTCTCGGCAGGTGTGTGGTCACAAGGAAGGCTCGGATTCCCAGTCAGCAGTGCCAGTGGCTTCCGGGACCCTTATTAAATTGGCTCGTCGTTACTTTTTTGAACATGCCACCAGAAGCAACGACTGCTTTTGCACACAGAACTTGGAAGTGTCTTTTACCAAACAACAGTATCAGAATCCAGGATTCTCTGGGTCTCCTTTGATTTTCTTCACAAACCGCCATCCCCTGGGCCCCCCCGTGTTATCGGGGCCACGGCACTGGCTCTCCTTTCTCTGGAAAACCCGAAGCCATGGAGTGCCACCTGGGGCTCCTCCCGGGAAAGGGACCCTCCCGCCCTGTCCTGCAGAGACAGAAGTGACAATGGGCCACGTCCCCTTTGTCATTACCCACAGGTCAGAGAGGAGCAGCTTCTTGTCCACGGAGCACGCTGCAGGAAGAATCAATTAGTGCTTGTAATGAAAAGCTACTTCCTCTTGTTTGCTTTTTTATAAAGCAAATTAAGTGTTCCAGTCTTCATACATTTAAATTTAGAATAGGGAAAAGGACCAAACTAAAACGAATAAAAATATACAGTGGTTATATAATACAGTCAGACTCAAGGAAAAGGTCAAGCGTAAAGAACGAGGCACGGAGGCAGACGAAAGCACGGGAGGGCAGACAGAGGGATCAGCAGAGGCAAAGACCCGCCGGAGCCCACCAGCACGTGGACACCTCCTCGCACTCAGACGCTCGGTCAGTGCAGTCCGGGACGGCACGTCACCCCGGCTTCTGTCTCCTGGGTCGCTGGCAACAGGGACTCTGAAGATCAGGCTGCCTTTTCCCGACTCGAGAGATCAAGTCCCTGCTGGCACCTGTCTCGGAAGGCGGGTTCAGTCTGGCAGCGGAGTTCCCACCATGGCCTTAGGGGGTCGGGAAGACCAAGCTGAGGAGCCCCAGGGCCGCGAGTCCGTAAGCCGGGGCCAGTCAGTGCCGAGGGCAGTCAGTGCCGTCGGAGCGCATTCTACAGCGGAAACCCTCACATCCTTACGGAAATGCAGATTAGAAGAGAGAAGACACGAGCACGTGGACGCTCACACTCGGGGACGTACGTGGGAGACGCTGAAACTTACTGCAGCGTGGGGCTGGCTGGCTGTCCAAGCGCGCGGTCCCCGGATCCTGCCCTCAGTGCCACGCTGCGCTGTAGGTCCTCCTGCTCCGAGGGCGCTGGGTCAAGGCCAGCCTCCGGACCTTTCCGCAGCTGACCCCGGGCGGCGTTGGAGCGTGTCAGGTCTGAGCCCCAGACCTCGTGCTTGGTCACGTCGCTTCTACGGCTCTCTTGGATGTTCTTTGCAAACACCAACCAGTGTCTCCTTTGCAGGCTCAGAGCTTTCCCTTTACGGTCTTTTAGGCAAATGGCTTTTTCCACGCACACCCCAGCACAATTTCACCCTGAAATCCTACAGTGATGTGTCTCACCCCTACATAGCACCATGCACCAGCCCCTTCTCCCTGGGGCCAAGGAGTGCGGCGCGTGCAGTCCGGTAGTGCGGGCCTGGATCTGGGCTCTGGCGTTCGTTAGCTGGTGGCCTCGTGCGGATTGCCTGGGCTCAGCTTTCCGTCCCCGAAGCAGATTGATCCTGCCTACCTTTGAGACAAAGACTGGGCACCTGGCTTGGCAGCCTTCTTCCCCACCTCCACCCCCTGCCCTGCATCACTTCCCTGCTCGCCCTGTTTATGCTCAAATCGGGGGTTCTAGCTGCAGCTGTGGTAACCGGGGCTCAGCTTCAGGATGGGGAGGGTCCCCGGAACAAGGCAGGGCTGGGGACATGTGTTCGCTGATGATGCCCCTAGAGAATGAGACCTCCCATCCTCTCACTTAGGGTCTCTCTGGCGGACTCTAGGCCAGAATTGAATGGGGAAGGGATCCCAGGGGTTTTGTGAGGTTCTTCTGGATGCTGTGGAAGGGATCTGGCGAAGTCAGGGGGCAGCCACTGGCCCAGGGCTGATGGGGCTGGTGAGATCTTGCCCGGTCCTGAAGTCCTTGGGTTATAACCTGCCTGAGACCCAGACTCTACCAACACATCAGTGCGTGTACAGTCCTTATCACACTGTGTGTGTACACACACACACGTGCATGTGTGCACGCACAGGTTAGTTTCCATCCTAGGTAACACATGTGCTTGTGTAACAAATTACAAAAGAAGAAAGTTCAGAAAATCAGGCCTGCAGCTCTGTACACAGGATGTGTAAAAAAGATAACGTGCTTTTGGATGTGCACAATTAAACCACAAAGTAGTATCATGACAATGCCATTAGTGGCTGGCCCTGCTTAGGAAAATAAAACAGAAAGTCCTCCGCTTCACTGGCGGAGACGACGCTAGATCCACGTTGGCCTGGTTTCTCTGCGAGCCCAGGGATGGATTCCCTGGTGTTCCGGCACACACTCTTCCTCCATGGCAGGAGAAGGGGACGGTCAGGGCTCCGCAGGGGTGAGCACCGCCAGGTGAGCGGAAGAACGGGAATTGACGCACGTGGCTGGCGCGTCCCGAGACCCCATCCCAAGGGACGTGCTGTACTGGGCGTCACTCTAGTCCTTCTGAGGCTTCACCCAACCTTGCCATGGAAGGCTTCTCAGCTCTCAGTGGAGAAGAGCCTATGTCTTGTTTTCAAAAAAGGCGCACTACCTTGTATTTCTTCTAGTGTCCTGTAGGTGCCCGTTGCAACTGGAGTGGGGGGCAAGCAGAGGCTGCAAGCCCAGGGTTGGGCTCCCCAGGCTGTGCTTTTGCTCCCTTGTGTGTCTTTGGGCTCTCGGTCTGGGCAGGGCGCGGTCAGCCCCCACCCTGTCTCAGCCCCAGAGTTCTTGCTCCACACCCGCGTCTGCTGTGTCTCTGCCGGCTGCTCCGAGGGAAAGCATGTTAAGTTCTAGGTCATGCTTTTTTAAAAAATTTTTTTTAATTTATTTTTTTAAATAAACATATAACTTATTTTTATCCCCAGGGGTACAGGTCTGTGAATCACCAGGTTTACACATTTCACAGCACTCATCATGGCACACACCCTCCCCAATGTCCATAATCCCACCCCCCCTCCCGTCCCCCCTCCCCCCAGCAACCCTCAGTCTGTTTTTTGAGATTGAGTCTTTTATGGTTTGTCTCCCTCCCAATCCCATCTTGTTTCATTTTTTTCTTTTCCTACCCCCCAACCCCCCCACATTGCATCTCCACTTCCTCATATCAGGGAGATCATATGATAGTTGTCTTTCTCCGTTTGACTTATTTCGCTAAGCACAATACCCTCTAGTTCCATCCACATCATCGCAAATGGCAAGATTTCATTTCTTTTGATGGCTGCATAGTATTCCATTGTGTATATATACCACATCTTCTTTATCCATTCACCTGTTGATGGACATCTAGGTTCTTTCCATAGTTTGGCTATTGTGGACATTGCTGCTATGAGCATTCGATGCATGTGCCCCTTCAGAGCACTACGTTTGTATCTTTAGGGTAAATACCCAGTAGTGCAATCGCTAGGTCATAGGGTAGCTCTATTTTAAGTTTTTTGAGGAACCTCCACACTGTTTTCCAGAGTGCTTGCACCAGCTTGCATTCCCACCAACAGTGTAGGAGGGTTCCCCTCTCTCCGCATCCTCGCCAGCATCTGTCATTTCCTGACTTGTTGATTTTAGCTATTCTGACTGGTGTGAGGTGGTATCTCATTGTGGTTTTGATTTGTATTTCCCTGATGCCGAGTGATGTGGAGCATTTTTTCATGTGTCTGCTGGCCATCTGGATGTCTTTTTTGCAGAAATGTCTATTCATGTCCTCTGCCCACTTCTTGATTGGATTATTTGTTCTTTGGGTGTTGAGTTTGTTAAGCTCTTTATAGATTTTGGACACTAGTCCTTTATCTGATATGTCGTTTGCAAATATCTTCTCCCATTCTGTCAGTTGTCTTTGGGCTTTGTTCACTGTTTCCTTTGCTGTGCAAAAGCTTTTCATCTTGATGAAATCCCACTAGTTCATTTTTGCCCTTGCTTCTGTTGTCTTTGGCGATGTTCCTAGGAAGATGTTGCTGCAGCTGAGGTCGAAGAGGTTGCTGCCTGTGTTCTCCTCAAGGATTTTGATGGATTCCTTTCTCACATTGAGGTCCTTCATCCATTTCGAGTCTATTTTTGTGTGTGGTATAAGGAAATAGTCCAATTTCATTTTTCTGCATGTGGCTGTCCAATTTTCCTAGCACCATTTGTTGAAGAGACTGTCTTTTTTCCACTGGACATTCCTTCCTGCTTTGTCGAAGATAAGTTGACCATAGAGTTGAGGGTCTATTTCTGGGCTCTCTATTATGTTCCATTGATCTATGTGTCTGTTTTTGTGCCAGTATCATACTGTCTTGATGATGACAGCTTTGTAATAGAGCTTGAAGTCCGGAATTGTGATGCCGCCAACTTTGGCTTTCTTTTTCAATATTCCTTTGGCTATTCGAGGTTTTTTCTGGTTCCATATAGATTTTAGGATTATTTGTTCAATTTCTTTAAAAAAATGGGTGGGATTTTGATAGGGATTGCATTAAATGTGTAGATTGCTTTAGGTAGCATAGACATTTTCACAATATTTGTTCTTCTAATCCATGAGCATAGAACATTTTCCATTTATTCATGTCTTCCTCAATTTCTTTCATGAGTACTTTATAGTTTTCTGAGTATAGATTCTTTGCCTCTTTGGTTAGGTTTATTCCTGGGTATCTTATGGTTTTGGGTGCAATTGTAAATGGGACTGACTTCTTAATTTCTCTTTCTTCTGTCTTGTTGTTGGTGTAGAGAAATGCAACTGATTTCTGTGCATTGACTTTATATCCTGACACTTTACTGTATTCCTGCACAAGTTCTAGCAGTTTTGGGATGGAGCCTTTTTGGTTTTCCATATATAGTATCATATCATCTGCAAAGAGTGATAGTTTGACTTCTTCTTTGCCGATTTGGATGCCTTTAATTTCCTTTTGTTGTCTGATTGCTGAGGCTAGGACTTCTAGTACTATGTTGAACAGCAGCGGTGATAACGGACATCCTTGCCATGTTCCTGACCTTAGTGGAAAAGCTTTCAGTTTTTCTCCATTGAGAATGATATTTGCAGTGGGTTTTTCATAGATGGCTTTGATAATATTGAGGTATGTGCCTTCTATCCCTACACTTTGAAGAGTTTTGATCAGGAAGGGATGCTGTACTTTGTTAAATGCTTTTTCAGCACCTATTGAGAGTATCATATGGTTCTTGTTCTTTCTTTTATTAATGTGTTGTATCACATTGATTGATTTGCAGATATTGAACCAACCTTGCAGCCCTGGAATAAATCCCACTTGGTCATGGTGAATCATCCTTTTAATGTGCTATTGGATCCTATTGGCCAGTATTTTGGTGAGAATTTTCGCATCTGTGTTCATCAAGGATATTGGTCTGTAATTCTCTTTTTTGATGGGATCCTTGTCTGGTTTTGGGATCAAGGTGATGCTGGCCTCATAAAATGAGTTTGGAAGTTTTCCTTCCATTTCTATTTTTTGGAGCAGTTTCAGGAGAATAGGATTTAATTCTTTAAATGTTTGGTAGAATTCCCCTGGGAAGCCGTCTGGCCCTGGACTTTTGTTTGTTTGGACATTTTTGATGGCTGTTTCAATTTCCTTACTGGTTATGGGTCTGTTCAGGTTTTCTATTTCTTCCTGATTCAGTTGTGGTAGTTTATATGTCTCTAGGAATGTATCCATTTCTTCCAGATTGTCGAATTTGTTGGCGTAGAGTTGCTCACAGTATGTTCTTATAATTGTTTGTATTTCTTTGGTGTTGGTTGTGATCTCTCCCCTTTCATTCATGATTTTACTTATTTGGGTCCTTTCTCTTTTCTTTTTGATAAGTCTGGCCAGGGGTTTGTCAATCTTATTAATTCTTTCAAGGAACCAGCTCCTAGTTTAGTTGATTTGCTCTATTTTTTTTTTTTTTTTTAGTTTCTATTTCATTGATTTCTGCTCTGATCTTTATGATTTCTCTTCTCCTGCTGGGTTTAGTCTTTCTTTGTTGTTCTTTATCCAGCTCCTTTAGGTGCAGGGTGAGGTTGTGTTTTTGAGACCTTTCTTGTTTCTTGAGAAAGGCTTGTACCACTATATATTTTCCTCTCAGGACTGCCTTTGTTGTGTCCCACAGATATTTTTTTAAAAGATTTTATTTATTTATTTGACAGACAGAGATCACAAGTAGGCAGAGAGAGAGGAGGAAGCAGGCTCCCTGCTGAGCAGAGAGCCTGATGCGGGACTCGATCCCAGGACCCTAAGATCATGACCTGAGCCGAAGGCAGCGGTTTAACCCACTGAGCCACTCAGGCACCCCTGTCCCACAGATTTTGAACCATTGCGTTTTCATTATTATTTGTTTCCATGAATTTTTTCAATTCTTCTTTAATTTCCTGGTTGGCCCATTCATTTTTTAGAACGATGCTGTTTAATCTCCATGTATTTGGGTTCTTTCCAAATTTCCTCTTGTGATTGAGTTCTAGCTTCAGAGCATTGTGGTCTGAAAATATGCAGGGAATGATCCCAATCTTTTGATACCCGTTGATACCTGATTTAGGACCCAGGATGTGATCTATTCTGGAGAATGTTCCATGTGCACTAGAGAAGAATGTGTATTCTGCTGCTTTGGGATGGAATGTTCTGAATATATCTGTGATATCCATCTGGTCCAATGTGTCATTTAAGGCCTTTATTTCCTTGTTGATCTTTTGCTTAGATGATCTGTCCATTTCAGTGAGGGGAGTGTTAAAGTCCCCTACTATTATTGTATTATTGTCGATGTATTTCTTTGATTTTGTTATTAATTGGTTTATATAGTTGGCTGCTCCCATGTTAAGGGCATAGATATTTAAAATTGTTAGAGCTTCTTGTTGGACAGACCCTTTGAGTATAGTGTCCTTCCTCATCTCTTATTATAGTCTTTGGCTTAAAATCTAATTGATCTGATATAAGGGTTGCCACCCCAGCTTTCTTTTGATGTCCATTAACATGGTAAATTGTTTTCCACGCCCTCACTTTAAATCTGGAGGTGTCTTTGGGTCTAAAATGAGTTTCTTGTAGACAGCATATTGATGGTTTTTTTTTTAATCCATTCTGATACCCTGTGTCTTTTGATTGGGGCATTTAGCCCATTAACATTCAGGGTAACTATTGAGAGATATGAATTTAGTGCCATTGTATTGCCTGTAAGGTGACTGTTACTGTATATTGTCTGTTCCTTTCTGACCTACTACTTTTTAGGGTCTCTTTTTGCTTAAAGAACCCCTTTCAATATTTCCTGTAGAGCTGGTTTGGTGTTTGCAAATTCTTTCTGTTTTTGTTTGTCCTGGAAGATTTTTAGCTCTCCTTCTATTTTCAATGATAGCCTAGCTGGATATAGTATTCTTGGCTGCATGTTTTTCTCGTTTAGTGCTCTGAATATATCATGCCAGCTCTTTCTGGCCTGCCAGGTCTCTGTGGATAAGTCCGCTGCCAATCTAATGTTTTTACCCTTGTATGTTACAGACTTCTTTTCCCGGGCTGATTTCAGGATTTTCTCTTTGTCGCTAAGACTTGTAAATTTTACTATCAGGTGACGAGGTGTGGACCTATTTTTATTGATTTTGAGGGGTGTTCTTAGCATCTCCTGGATTTTGATGTTTGTTCCCTTTGCCATATTAGGGAAATTCTCTACAATAATACTCTCCAATATACCTTCTGCTCCCTCTCTCTTTCTTCTTCTTCTGGAATCCCAATTATTCTAATGTTGTGTCATCTTATGGTGTCACTTATCTCTCGAATTCTCTCCTCATGGTCCAGTATTTGTTTGTCTCTCTTCTGCTCAGCTTCTTTATTCTCTGACATTTGGTCTTCTATGTCACTAATTCTTTCTTCTGCCTCATTTATCCTAGCAGTAAGAGCTTCCATTTTTTATTGCACCTCATTAATAGCTTTTTTAATTTCAACTTGGTTAGATTTTAGTTCTTTTATTTCTCCAGAAAGGGCTTTTATCTCTCCAGAGAGCGCTTCTCTAATATCTTCTGTGCCTTTTTTGAGCCCGGCTAGAATCTTGAGAATCGTCATTCTGAACTCTAGATCTGTCATATTACCAAGGTCTGTATTGATTAGGTCCCCAGGCTTCAGTACTGCCTCTTGCTCTTTTTGTTGTTTGGTGAATTTTTGGTGAATTTTTCCGCCTTGTCATTTTGTCCAGATAAGATTTGCTTTCTCCTCCTCTGGAATTCCGCTGTTTTCCTTGGTGAGTGAAGTTGTTCTTGGCGGGGTTTCTTGTTGATCTTCTGGGGGAGAGGCCTGTTGTAGTGATTCGCAAGGGTCTTTGCCGGAGGCGGAATTGCACCGCCCTTACCAGGGGCCGTGCTGAGTAATCCACTCGGGTTCGCTTTTGGGAACTTTTGTTCCCTGAGCGCTTTCCGTAGAGTTCCGGAGGCCAGGAATGAAGATGGCGGCTGCCCAGTCTCCTGCCTGGAGGAGCGGAGAGCTCTGGTCCGCTCCTCAATGCGCCCTCAGAGAAAAACGCCCAACCGTCTCCCTGGCCTATGGCTGCGCTTGGGGGAAAGCGCTCAATCGCTTGCACTTGGAGAAAAGCGCCCGGTCGCTTCCGTCTCCGTGGCCTCGGCCGTGCTCCGAGCTCACCCAGCCTGCGACTGGTTCAAGGTAACCCTGAGCTGAGCGCTCACTCCTCGGCTTTGTTGCTGCTGCTGGCTTCCCCACGCTAATACCTGCGAGCTCTGCGACACTCGGACACCCCCGGGCCTGTGACCCCGCGGGACCTGCGGTTACGCTGCCTCCACGTGGGCTTCCCCCCCTCCCCCCCGTTTAGCCTCTGGAGCGATGTCCCTCAGCGGCACAGACTTTTAAAAGTCCCGATTTTGTGCTCCGCCGCTTGCCGGGAGCCGGCCCTCCCCCCGCGGTCTATCTTCCCGTCGCTTTGGATTCACTTCTCCACAGGTCCTACCTTTCAGAAAGTGATCGATTTTCTGTTTCTAGAATTGTTGCTCTTCTTCTCTTCGATTTCCTGTAGGATTTGTAGGCGTTCGCAATGGTTAGATAAGCTGTCTAGCTGCTCTCCTGCTACCTGATGTCGTCTCAGCCTCCTACTTCTTCGCCATCTTGACTCGCCCCTAGATCATGCTTCTTAAGATGAATTACTGTCTAGTTCTTAAAGGGTTGGCCCTTCCTACCATTCAGATGTGTTCCTGTCCCCTTTGCAGCTGGGGAGGAAGGGCCACTGCCCGCTCGAGTCTCCCCTCCTCACCGGAAAGGGTCTGCAGCCGGGGTTTTATGGAGGAGCAGGCCTGAATGGGAAAGCCGAGGAGGTGGGGAGGGACCCCAGGGAACCTCCTTTTCCAACGACCCAAGCAGCCTCTGGGCATCCAGGCATTTAGGGCTTGAAGCCCAGACCCTGGGCAACTTTCAAAGGTTTGCTTGAACCTCTGGGGCTTAGAGAGAGCCAGTCCTCTTAGAATCGTTTCCTGCCATGTCTGGAAATAGTAACAGGTGTATTAAAGCATGTGGGAGGCCAGGAGCCACAGAATGGAGAGTGGTTGACTGTCCCTGAATGAAATCGCCTTGTCAGATGGATGTGAATCCTACCTGAGCCCACGGAAACAGTAGACCCTGATCTCGTGGTTCTTTTGCATGGATGGTTGGGATGGACTTGGGTTTTTACACACCAGTTATTCTTCCCCACAATAATTTCAGGGCTGGACCTGGCTTTTGGAATTGAGTTGTCAAGGATGAGGACAAAGGCAGATTCTGCCGTAATCGGCACGTGTGTTCATTGGGGGACAGAGGCCGTGTGTGGTTTTCTCTGGTATTGAAAGCTGTTCACAGGACCCTGCTTGTGTTTCCTTTGTGTTTTTCTCGGCTCTGAACAAGGGTCTCTCAAAGTTTAGTTTCCACTAACCACTTTGAAGTCCATAATATCTTCAGACAATATTTTTATCAGAGTATTCTCAAGATCCTAGAATTTTTGTACTTATCTTTATGTAAATCTGAGATTTATAATCCACTATAATGAGAAGCCTCAGATACCTTCCATTTCTGTTGATTTTCACAAAATATTTTTAATATTGGGTTTCTAAACTGCAGATAAATTTGTACAATCAGCAAAAACAATACATTTGCTTTGAAATATCTGTTAGAGATTTCCTTCTCCTTTATGTCACTCTGGACAGTGTCCCCATCTTGGGGACAATTCCTTGGCTTTTTTCTTCTTCCTTTTTTTCACTATTTTATGGACTTATCCCACTTTTGGAAGCAGGGAGGGCAAAGAGATGGTAGATTTACTGGACTAAGATGGACCCTCAGAAGGTTAATGTCCTGGAAGATGAGGGCAAGGTGACTTAGGTTTGGTGTCCCATGCTTAGAATGGGCACAAAAGATAGACCGTTGATTTGAACAGGAAGACCCCATCTGAGATTTCTAAAACTTACTCTCAAGCCGTGAACACCTCACGATGTTGCGAGGATGGTAAAGGGGGAGTCGGTGTGTTTGTAAATGTGACTTTAATTGAAAGAGGCATCCACAGTTGATTGCATGAATGATTCTTAAACTACTAATCCAAAGGAAAACTCCTGGGCTTTACAATTTCTTAGTTTAATTGGCAAATATCATTTAAAATACAGAAATGATTTAGGGTTGGAGAAGGATTATTAACTGTCTTTATAGGATGAAATGGAGCAAGTAACTAGCAATTTGGGGTTGAGGAAAGGTTTGGAGAGAGGAGACAACCCTTTAGAGCAGTAAAATCACCCTGGTAAACATGCTCTGTCAAAAATACATGAAATCAGATACTTAACTTGAGAAATAGAAATCATGTTTCCATTCTTTTATTTATTTATTTATTTAATTATTTTAAGCACAACAGTATTCACTATTTTTTCACCACACCCAGTGCTTCATGCAATCCATGCCCTCTATAATACCCACCACCTGGTACCCCAACTCCCACCCCCCCACCACTTCAATCCCCTCAGATTGTTTTTCAGAGTCCATAGTCTCTCATGGTTCACCTCCCCTTCCAATTTCCCCCAACTCCCTTCTCCTCTCCAACTCCCCATGTCCTCCATGCTATTTGTTATGCTCCACAAATAAGTGAAACCATATGATAATTGACTCTCTCTGCTTGACTTATTTCACTCAGCATAATCTCTTTCAGTCCCGTCCATGTTGCTACAAAAGTTGGGTATTCATCCTTTCTGATGGAGGCATAATACTCCATCGTGTATATGGACCACATCTTCCTTATCCATTCGTCCGTTGAAGGGCATCTTGGTTCTTCCCATAGTTTGGCGACCGTGGCCATTGCTGCTATAAACATTGGGGTACAGATGGCCCTTCTTCTCATGACATCTGTATATTTGGGGTAAATACCCAGGAGTGCAATGGCAGGGTCATAGGGAAGTTCTATTTTTAATTTCTTGAGGAATCTCCACACTGTTCTCCAAAGAGGCTGCACCAACCTGCATTTCCACCAACACTGTAAGAGGGTTCCCCTTTCTCCACATCCCCTCCACCACATGTTGTTTCCTATCTTGTTAATTTTGGCCATTTTAACTGGTGTAAGGTGATATCTCAATGTGGTTTTAATTTGAATCTCCCTGAGGGCTAGTGATGATGAACATTTTTTCATGTGTCTGATAGCCATTTGTATGTCTTGATTGGAGAAGTGTCTGTTCATATCTTCTGCCCATTTTTTGGTATGTTTGCCTGTTTTGTGTGCGCTGAGTTTGAGGAGTTCATTATAGATTTTGGATATCAACCTTTTGTCTGTACTGTCATTTGCAAATATCTTCTCCCATTCCGTGGGTTGCCTCTTTGTTTTTTTGACTGTTTCCTTTGCTGTGCAGAAGCTTTTGATTTTAATCAATCAATGTGATAGAACAAATTAGCATGAGAAGAGAAAAGAACCACATGGTCCTCTCAGTCGATGCAGAAAAAGCATTTGACAAAATCCAGCATCCGTTCCATTAAAACGCTTCAAAATATAGGGATAGAGGGAACATTCCTGAACTTCATAAAATCTATCTATGAAAGACCCACAGCAAATATCATCCTCAATGGGAAAAAGCTTGCAGCCTTCCCATTGAGATCAGGAACAAGACAAGGATGCCCACTCTCACCACTCTTGTTCAACATAGTATTAGAAGTCCTAGCAACAGCAATCAGACAACAAAGAGAAATAAAAGGTATCCAAATTGGCAATGAAGAAGTCAAACTCTCTCTCTTCACAGATGACATGATTCTTTATATGGAAAACCCAAAAGACTCCACCCCCAAACTACTAGAACTCATACAGCAATTCAGCAACGTGGCAGGATACAAAGTCAATGTACAGAAATCAGTGGCTTTCTTATACACTAACAATGAAAATACAGAAAGGGAAATTAGAGAATCGATTCCATTTACTATAGCACCAAGAACCATAAGATACCTGGGAATAAACCTAACCAAAGAGGTAAAGGATCTATACTTGAGGAACTATAGAACACTCATGAAAGAAATTGAAGAAGACACAAAAAGATGGAAGACCATTCCATGCTCTTGGATCGGAAGAATAAACATTTTTAGAATGTCTATACTGCCTAGAGCAATCTATACTTTTAATGCCATTCTGATCAAAATTCCAGCGGTATTCTTCAAAGAGCTGGAGCAAATAATCCAAAAATTTGTATGGAATCAGAAGAGACCCCGAATCGCTAAGGAAATGTTGAAAAACAAAAATAAAACTGGCGACATCACGTTACCTGATTTCAAGCTTTCAAAGCTGTGATCACCAAGACAGCATGGCACTGGCATAAAAACAGACACATAGACCAGTTGAACAGAGTAGAGAGCCCAGATATGGACCCTCAACTCTATGGTCAATTAATCTTCGACAAAACAGGAAAAAATATACAGTGGAAAAAAGATAGTCTCTTCAATAAGTGGGACTGGGAAAACTGGACAGCTATATGTAGAAGAATGAAACTCAACCATTCTCTTACACCGTACACAAAGATAAACTCAAAATGGATAAAAGACCTCAACACGAGGCAGGAATCCATCAAAATCCTAGAGGAGAACATGGGCAGTAATCTCTTCGATATCAGGCACAGCAACTTCTTTCAAGATATGTCTCCAAAGGCAAAGGAAACAAAAGCGAAAATAAACTTTTGGGACTTTATCAAAATCAAAAGCTTCTGTTTCCATTCTTTTAAAAGCACATGAATGTAACTTCTTGCTTCTGCGAATGTTTTCCCTCTGACTTGACTTGTATACCTCAGCTCTCGAATAGCTTAGCATCACCTGGGAGACACGTTTCTAGGTGACACGTTTCTCTGTCCTCTTCTGTCTTTTGATATTTCTACTCTAAGTGCTATGGTTTCTTCTTGATAAACATCATTATTTAGAAATAAAGTAAAAACCAAATTTGTGTTATTTTCTTTTTTCCAACAAAAATATTAGATGTTCACTGAAAAGTCAAGCGATGTTATTAACTGTAACTGCGTACCCTGACCACAAATTCCTTTTCATGTGTGATTAGTCACCAAGCATCTGATGTTTGGCTGTGCTGAGCATGGTGTACTAACGGTCTGGAATCCTAAAAAATTTATCAAAATAAAATTGTTAAACATTTAAGGAAAACTAAGGTTTTAGAGTCCCTTAGTATTGAGATTTGATGGCTATGATGTAACCATGATATTTGTTCTCAGGTTATTTTTTTTTTTCTGCCAGTAAGTGTTCAGAAATGGAAGAACTGGGCTACTTTGTCTTCTCACCATTCCAGTTGAGATGACAGAAGAAAATGCTTCCTCAAATGAAGAGAACCATAGCAGTGTGCTGGGAAAGAAGACCGAGGTTTCAGTAGGCAAGAAATGGTGAGGGGTTCCTACAAGAGGGAAAGCATTTGGGATCAGGGATGGCGACCTGCTGCTCACGGCCATGCTGGAGGGTGGCCCAGGCCTTCCCAGGAGATCCCTGGAGAAGTTTCAAGGTGGGGATTGAATATCAAATAACAGAGGTGATTAGTTTAGAAGTACTTAGCACAGCTGGTTTCCTGGCGCTGGCCCGCTGCTGTCCGGAGAAAGCAGACCCTAAGCCTGGAAAGACCTTGAGATGGAGAACGGCCCTTACAGTTGGTGCAGTCCCCGTGGAAGACAGAGAAGAGGGAGGTGAAAAAAAAAGACAAGCAGCCCCTTCCAAGACCAAAATACAGGGAGGCATCACAACCCAGGTGTAAAGTTTTTTCCGGCTAGATAAACACAACACCAGGCAAAGTGGGTGCAAGGCAAGATTTATGAAAAACACTCTCCGGTGAAGTTTCAGGCCTCATGAGAAGGGGAGCCGAGAAAGTTGCACTGGGAGGAGGTGGGCACCCTCTGGCAAGGTTCTGCGACTCTGGAAAGCAGAGTGGCGGAAGGCGCGCCCAAGGCAGGGAGGAGGAGGCTTTTAAGGGGTCTCGGAGGAAGCTCAGGCGTCTTTTGGAAGTTTCCCTTATTCGGATATCTTGCCTGCTCGTCGGGATCCCATTGGTCCACAGGAGCCCGGGGCGGGGGTCTCAGATTCCTGCTTGGGCCTTTGTTCTCCTGTCCGAGCTCAGGTCCTGTGGCGGGAACTTTCGCCATCTTGGACCTTTGTTCTTCTGTCCGAGTTCAGGTCTTGTGGCGGGAACTTTTCGCCATCTTTAGTAGCCCTTCCTGCCAGCCCAACACCAGGGTCCCTTGGGGCTTAGGACGGCCACCGAGGGTTCCTGGGGAGCTGCCTCCCCAGTATGCATCAGTTGAGTTCCCCTGCCGGGATTCACAGTGAGCTGCCTGGAGTCTTGGAGGGTCAGAAACAATACAACCACACAAGAACCCAAGCCAGCTGCCTGCACCAGGCCGCACAAGCTTCCCGCCACACAGGCAAACACCGCAAGGATCACCAGCAGGCAGAAGCATTGAGGAGCTCAGCAAAAAGCAATCATGACCATCACGCAAAACAGCCAGTGGTCGGGGAAGCAGAGACACTTCATGGAACAGAAAAGAATGTAAACCTTTCTAATTAACGCTCAGTGAGCAGTGAGGAGGTAATTCCTCCCTAAAACATGAATAGGTTGCTTTGAAAGAGAAGCTCTCGGACAGCAAAGAAGAGGTTCTACTAAACGCAGCTGTGGACGTGAAAGATGTCTGGACGGGTACATGTCTGGAGTGGATTCAGCGCATGAGCCGACGTGATCTGGAAAGACTGTTAAGATCTCAGCTCATCAAACAAGAGTAGGGAAACTGAGAGCTGTGTTTTGGGAGGAAGAGAGTAGATTCGGACTTGCGGAGAGGAGAGTGCCGTTCCGGGAAGGAGAGGGGAGGCCAAAGAGAGAAAAGGGGAAAATGTCCTTGAGCTGGGAGAGATTTCAGTTTTCATCTGGGAACAGCTAAGAAGAATACTTTACGATTATGTAATAATCATATATTATTATATAAATAATAATAATAATGTGTGATGTGACGTCTGACGACATTTCTTGCTCAAGGTTCCGACGGCACCACTCATTTCTGCAGTGGTGACGTTTCTATAATCCTAATATTATAAATGCTGCTTGTGGTATTTTAGTTTAAGGCAGCCCTTTAGACAAAGTGTGGGTGATTTATTGAGGGTGACAGAGTAGAGTGTAATTGTTATGCAGTAATATAAACCTAATTGAACATCAAAAGTATGATTCAATTGCCATTGCCTAAAGCAGTGTATTTAAGTGTGTGGTTCAAAAAGTTCTAATAGAGAGCACTGGAGAAATGGAAGATAAAATGTGTACTTTTAAAACCATATGAATGCATTATTCTTATGATTAAATAAACATGAATTAATATTTGAATGCCCTTTAGTGGGGAAGTATGATTTTAAAAAAACAGGCATTTCTAATTGTGAAAAGGCCCTGGTTTTTAAAAAATGAAATAAAATGCGCTCAAACCCACTTTAACTTTGCAGTGTTTTTGGAATTGAGGTGCTGCTAAATCTCAAAAGAGGTAAAAGAAAATAGAAAAAAATAAAAGTATCATTGGAAACTTTTTTCTTGTGGGACAGATGTCATTAGGAAGGCAGGACTCATCTATTACATCATCGGATAGTCATAATTTCTAAAATTCTTGGGCATTACATTGTAAGATACTTTAAAGTAATTTCTACAAAAACATGCCAATTCAAAATGAACTAAATGTGATGCTAAGAACAAAATATCACAAGACCTCAGAATAAAATTAGCAATTTTATCAGATCAGTCCTTCCACCGAAACGAGGGTAATAAGATAACGGAGCACTCTGATGAAAGACCAGCGGTCAGTTGTGGGCGACGTGCGCAGACAATGTCAAAACTGGTCTTAATTAGGGAGATATTCTTGGGTTTGTCCTGGGGAAGAGACAGCTGTGGCCGATTTCCATCAAGTTATAAACACATGTTTGTTGCACATCCTAGTTGACGTCCATGTCATGGGTCCAAGGACCAGCAGCGGAGCCGGGGACACAAATGGAAATTCTGATAGGGTTGTGGCTGGACGAGAGGAGGACAAGCCAAGGCCGGACATGCACAGGGTCACCTTCCAGTAGTGCCTGGAGCAAAATCGGACGCAGCGATTTAAATGCTAAATGCCTAGCGACGTTTGACTGTTGGGTGGCTATGAAGAAGCACGGTGGTTTGCAAAAGCAGAGATCCCACTGCTGAAGCTTCAGAATATCAAAAGGCTATTTTTGCAACATGCCCCACCACAACCCCAAGTCCTGAGGTGTTTCGACGGCATAAATCCAATGGCAATGCCGCTTAGGACACGCTGCTGCGCCTGTACTGCATTTACAGTGGGTTTTCCCACCGTTCCCACTTAAAGACACTCTTCGGTCTCTCTCATAATTATTTCTGTCAATATAACATAAAAACACCACAGCAATACAAATGGAGGCCTGATCGCATATTCCCATTGGTGTATCTTGGGAACTTTTATTTTGTGGAACTTTGTAAATGTGGCGAGTTATTGCATGATGCTTCGACCCGTGAACACTTGCACAGGTGTCCGTGACTGTTATCTGCAGTGAGTGGTTTGCTTCTCTCTGTGTCCATTTTTTTTTTTTTATGTTTTATGTCTTTTCAAGGAAATGAAAGACTGGATTTGAAAGACATCTCTCAGATAGAACAAGCAGATTTTGAAAACTTATTAAAAGTATTTATTTTAGGAGCGAGAAGAATCTGGGTTGACAGCAAGGCCCTCATATTTGGTATCTCGGGTGTCTGATGATGATATTTCCAGCCACGCTTGAGAATACAAAAGTTAGAATGAATTTTCGCATAAGGAGTAGAGAGAAGGTTCCATGTGGACATGAAAGGCGAGAGCCTGAGGGTTGTCGGGGCACATATATGCCTGAACGACCCACGTGGATTCAGTGTGGAGATCCAGGGAGCAAAAGACTTAAGGATCAAGACAGCTGTGCCCTCACCGCTCGCGTCAACAGTAGGGGAATCATGGTGGACGCGATCGCCGGGGGAAATGAACGCCCAAGAGTGAGCGACACTCTGTGCCGTCTTCCAGAAACCACGAGGCCAGGCATTGGCCCAAGAGCCAAAAGAGAACGGAGAAGAAATTCAGTGTGGAAGAGATCGGAGAAGGGCTTGTGCCATGTAAGTAGGAGGCGAAGATTTAAGAAGTGGGAATGTGCTTGGGGAACGCTGAGAAGCCCAGCCGGTGTGCGATGCTGCGGGGCACACGCACGGACGCACGGACGCGGGCTTCCCCCAACCCCGTAACGTGGCAGCCACCGGACTCCTCCCTGACTTCTGTCAACTCTAAGTTTCTCTGGATAAACACTACTCCTAACTGTCCTGTTAAATATAGAGCGATCGTGGGATTAGGTGTATGCTTTTTCCTGCCAAAATATAGATCATAGGCAGCTTGACTATTGCCTTATATAAAAGGAAACCCATGTTAATTTTAGACTGGGCGGGATGGAATGAGTAGAAATGTTACAGTGGCTGTGCCAGGCAGAATAAGGACCCTTCAAGATGTCCACACTCTAATTCTTGAACCCTGTGAGTAGACCACCTTGCATGGCAAAGGGACTTTGTGGGTGTGATTAAGGTTAAGGACCCTGAGATGGGAAGGTCGTTCTGGAGTATCCAGGAGGGCCCGAGGTAATTGCAGGATCCCTGAAGATCTGAGACATTTTTCCGCTGGCAGAGAATCAAGGGGATGGCATGGTGAGAGGGCCCGGCTTGCCAACACGTAGCTGCCCTGAAGATGCAGGTTAGTGGCCGTGAGCCAAAGAAGGGGGTGGCCTTGAGAAGCCGGAAAAGGCAAGAAGTGGATTCCCTCTAGAGCCTACAAAAGGAGGGTGGCTCTGCTCCCACCATGACTTGAGCCCAGGGAGACCCATTTTGAAGATCTGATCTCTGTAATAAATTTGTATCATTTAATAAATTACCAAGTCGATGGAAATTGTTACAACACAGCAGTAAGTTACTAAGTGGCTTTTTAAACACACAATGTGGTGACATTGCAAAAGCTGGGTGATAGTGTTCTTAGCTCCTGTTTGAACACATATGTGAAGGAACCGTATGCTTTTAAGCATAGAAGGACCTGCTTAATCACACACAACTATTTATACACAGTAAAAAAAAATATGGTCTCAGAGAAAAAGAAATCAGTGCTAAATAGGAGGGATTCTTATTCTTTTTTCGAACAGACCTAGCACTTTGCTCCCAAGGAGAGAAAAACAAAACGCGCCCTGATTCTGAGCCACCTGTGTCACACCACGGTCATGTGATGCTGGGACAGGTCCGGCTCCTGAGCTAAAAATAAACCGATGACACTGTGTTCCATTAACGAGCACACGATCTTCTCGGAGGAGTCCGGGCTTTGATCTGGAGTTTGTTCACGTAAAGTCTTCATAATTAGTGTTCCTCGGGAACTCCGCACAGCCTCTCTCTGTCCTTATTCTCTCCCCACTGAATAATCAGTAAACACCCTTTATTACCACACACACCGTGCTTGTTTCTCAAAAAGAAACATTTTTTTTCCTCTAAAGTCCTAAATGTACTCATTCTTGTTCCTGTCTTATTTAAAACACGAATAATTCCCATCGCTGTTGGAAAGAACGGACCAGACTGTTTCCTTCACCAGGGTCAGATCAGGATTCGCTTTCCCAGACAGCTCCAGCTTGCATGTGGGTTATGTCCCACCGTTCACGTTCACGTCTGTTGCTGGGAATCTGGAATGGATTTCCTCGGACAAACAAGGTAATAAAAACTGGTCTGGTCCCGTGCTATGGGACTATGGTCCCAACCGTAGTGCTAGCATCTGGGAACAGAGGCCATTCCCTGCAGAAGAGAGAAACAGATGATTTCAGACTTCCAGGCCCCAGAACTGTGGCAGATAAATCGCTCTTGTTGATAAGGCGCCCAGTCTGCGGTATTTTGTGACAGGATGCCAAGGGACTCAGACTCCAACATTGCAAGGACTTCTGCTGTGTGGGACACATGTGGTCTCCACAGTCCTTTTGTTAGCAAGCCTAGGGACACCAGACGCCTGCCAGTTACACTATCTCTGGCTAAGTGTCCCCAGACTTCCGACCACGTGCTCACCTAATCAGACTGCTAGGTTTCACACTCCGTGGCTCTGTCAACATGGCCACAGCTGACCTGGCTGAGGATGGGCACCTGCCCCAAAGGGGCCCTCGCTCGGCAGACTCTGGCTTGTAAGCATGAGAGAGCAGCCCCACAAAGAAGACTCACACTTGGGCTCAGCGTGTGCACTGCCCTTCCTAGGACAGCCCTTCTACCCCTGAATCAGTGTGGAGTGTCTGTTTCACATCCAGAGGTGTCCCGGTTCCAACAGTAGTCGCCCTAATTACACTGCCGGCATATGGCTGAATTCTGAGGTTCGTCAGGGTTGAAGGGCAGCCCAGGGAGGGACACTGGGGCAAGTGTGGAAAAGCTGCAGAACCAAGTCTAGTGGGACCCTCAGACAGCCTCTCCCAAGGGATGGCCTCAGGCTAAGCGAGTCGGCTCCTCGAGTCCACTGATGTCTGTCAAATCCATCACACTTGGCAGACCATGCCAAAACCAGGGGACCCTGCAAGGACTGGCAGGGGGCCTGATGGCTAAGTGAGTAGCTGACCCGCCCATGTGACTGGTGTCCTGGGAGCAGAAGCCATGTATTTTCAGGCAGCATGGAAGAGGAGTTCTTCCCCCAGACTTGTGGTGTCAGGAAAGGCTTTCCGGGAGGCAGCATAACCCTGAGCCCGGGAAGGAGAGCTGGGAGCAAAGCACGTGGCGTGGGGGCAAGTGCCAGGGAGGGGGCGGGGAGCATGACAAATGGGAAGGACATGAGTGATGACCTAGTCTGGGCAGTACCTGCCAGGGGCACTCAAAGTGGGGTCCCTGGACCAGCAGCCCCAGCATCCCGGGCAGGTGTAAGAAGTGAACCTTTTCATCCTTACCCCAGACTTCCTGAGTCGGAGGCTCTGAAGCCAGGGCCCATGACCTGTGTTGGCAAGTTTTTCTGGGACTCAGATGCCCTCTTGAGTGGGGGAACCTCTGCTGCTGCCTCCCACAGCCCGTGCTGCTCCCCGTGGGGTCACCACGCTGCGGAACCCGAGGGCCTCTGTGATATGTGCCTTCCTAGTACACCTCTCTGCACGAAGGGCCCTGCTCCCTGGTAAGTCTGACTCCCGGGCACTCCTCGCGTGTTTCCCACCTCTGGGGCCTCCAGGGCATGACACTCATGGATTCGGATTTGAGAACCTCCAATTTTTCTACAGTCTCGGAGACATCCTCTGATCTACGCTTGGCTGGGTGATAGTGAAAATTCATCTTTGCAGGCTTATAGCTTTAGCAGAAGGAAAGGGAGGGAAGTGTGGTTGCATTTGGTCTGTACTACTGTCTCTTCCACCATGCGGACTCCTTGGCACTCGGACTGTTGCCAGGTGGAGGCAATCCACAGGCTAGAGTGAGCTTGCATCCCCACAGACGCCGGGATCAGACTACCTGCCTTCCAATCCTGACATCAGAGCTTCCTCGCCGTACAGTTAAGGATGGGGCACAGGGCGCTCAAGCTCCTCCTGTGTCAGTTCCCTTTTCTGCAAAATGGAGATGATCTTTCCTACAATGTGGGGTTATTGTGCACAGTAAATGGGTCCATAAACATGAGGCCCTCTCGGCACCCAGCCAGGTATGGAACACATCGTCAAGGGTTAGTGCCTGCTGTGTTCAGCTCTGGGCTGTCATCTCTCCACATCATAGGGTTAGTGCCTCTTCCCCAAGCACGTTGCTGGGAACACAGCGTCACAGTGCTGCTTCTGTGAGGCTCGGTCACTCATGGACTTAGGAACATGGAGACTTTCTGGCTCTTCCTGACTTCTTGTGTGAAGACCTCCCCGGATCACTGAGCTCGATCAGCAGCTCTGAGGAGTCAGCTGATGAGCTCACTTGCTCTGACACCTGACGGCTGTCCGTGACTTGGCCCTTGCAGGCAGTTAGCACTTACTTATTAAGGTCCTGCCCATGCCTTGGCTGCCCCTTTTGATCAGTGATTTGACAAAAAGTCAAATCACTTTAGAAAAAGTTGTACAAAGGATTACAGGTTCTTCCCAGGAGGACCTCCCACAACTTCTACATATAAAGTTGGTGGGTGGAACACGCATCGTTTCCCATACTTCTCCGATCTCCAACCATTTTTTGTTCCACAGGGCCGCCCCTCAGAAACATGGCGGGTGCAGGAAACCCTGTCTGGAAGGGCTGCCACGGCCCTGCGTGTAACTGTTCGTGGTCCTGAACCATCGCGGTGGGCTAGCACAGGACTGGCTCCTAGAAACCCAGGATAAGCTTCTGAAGAAGCTTCCAAGGAATCTGAACAGAGGAGGGTAAAGACAGAGCTAGAAGAGAATGGGTTGGGGAATGAGAAATAGACAGGCCTATGAAAAGCAGAGCCCGGAGACTCTGGCGGAAAAGAGAAACAAAGGGAGCCCTTTCACAGCTGTTTTAGAACTTGTTACTGAGAAGGCCATCACCGTGTGGCATGACCAAAATTTTGAAGGACAAAATGGGAGTCAGAAGCTAATGCACAGGGTGGTTTAGACAGAACAGCTGCTAGGTGGACAGACAAACTTGCCCGTGCTGTCTGTGTCCCTGAGTTAGGGCAAAGTACTCATGGCTTTCATTAGGATTTTTTTAATGGTGTGGAAGATTTACTATTTAATGTAGGTTGAAGGATCTTTCTTTGTTGTAAAAAGTGAAGTTGAGGGGCGCCTGGGTGGCTCAGTGGGTTAAGCCGCTGCCTTCGGCTCAGGTCATGATCTCAGAGTCCTGGGATCGAGTCCCGCATTGGGCTCTCTGCTTGGCAGGGAGCCTGCTTCCCTCTCTCTCTCTCTGCCTGCCTCTCTGCCTACTTGTGATTTCTCTCTGTCAAATAAATAAATAAAATCTTTAAAAAAAAAAAAAGTGAAGTTGAAAAAAGTTTCTCATGTCGTGGGGGATTGTGAGAGAATGTGTTCCACCTCATCTCTCCTGGGCTTCGGACCAGGGGATGCATGTGGGGACAGTGCACAACCACTTGTGGGGGCCATGCACGTTCCCTTGGCATGGGACCCATGATCAAGTCCATTCTTCTTCTCATCTATGGCTTCTCGAGCAAACAAATCTCAAATATTACAGCATTGACACCTTATTTCACACCGTGAGCTCTTCTGGTGTAATTCTGCCAAAGGGAAGAACATATTTTCATTTTTCCAAATCACTGGAGAAAAAATTAAGTCCAAAAATCCTTTTTAAGCCTATAATTAAAACTAGCTTATGAGATAAATGCAGCTTTTAACATAAATGTTACTCTTTACGTTCTTCTGCTTATGATGGTGGTTCTCAGCCTGGGGACAGGAGTGGGGTGGCTAAGTGGGCCATTTAGGGTCCCCTTTCCAGAGCATATGTTTCTCCTTCGGGGTCAGAAGGTGGGCATTTGAATGAGCCACACACAATATTCTCTGGGCTCTTCAATCCTCAGTAACACTTTGCGCATCAGATACCTCTAAAATTACATTTTATAGTTTTAAGGGTCTGAAATACTGAATACTTGATTTCTGATAAAAGACAAATTGGGTTATTGGTGCAGATTTTTCCCATTATTTATATATTTAAACAGATTTTGTTTATTTATTTATTTGTGAGAGAGAGAGAGAGCAAGTGAGCGCACGAGCAGGGGCAGTGACAAGCAGAGGGAGAGGCAGGCTTCCTTCTGGGCAGGGAGCCCAATGTGGGGCTGGATCCCAGGACCCATGACCTGAGCCAAAGGCGGATGCTTCACCAACTGAGCCACCCAGGGACCCCTGCTATTTCTATCTACCCCACTTTAAATCATTTTCTGGGGCGCCTGGGTGGCTTAGTTGGTGAAGCGACTGCCTTCCGCTCAGATCATGATCCTGGAGTCCCGGGATCAAGTCCCGCATTGGGCTCCCTGCTTGGTGGAGAGTCTGCTTCCCCCTTTGAGCCTCCCCCTTCTCATGCTCTCTCTCTCTCTCATGCTCTCTCTCTCTCTCATAAGTAAGTAAAAAGAAATCTTTAAACTATTTTCTGGTATTGGAGTAGAAGAAAAAAAAAAACTGACTGACTGAGAAAAGAAATTAATTGATAGGTCCGAGTTTGGCAGTTGTGGTGCGTTGCAGATTAAACTCTGGCCACAGGCAGGAGATGCAGAAGACAACTACTTACAAGAGGCCTCGCTCTTCTTAGACTCCTGCCAAGAACCATGCCACCATGTGAACGCTGAAGTACAATGCCTGGGACCGGCCAAATTAGGAGCAGAACTACCCACATGTCCAGGAACAATGAACAGGACTCATCATCACAGAAATCAGCACAGGGACCCAGACTGTCTGAAGATATTCTGCACAGAAGAGAAATCAGCTACTTTCTAACTCTGCTGTGGACAAAAGGCTCGCATTTGGCAAAACAAAAGAAACGTGAAGAGTAGATAACTTTTCCAAAGAGGGAAAGGTCATGTCAAATTTAAGGTAAGGAGGTAGAATAAATTCTTGTTTATTGTCAGTAAATAACTGTGACAGGCATCTTCCTTCAGGAGTGCAGAGCTCTGCTATGGGGTTGGGAGGGGGGACAAGGCTTTTCTAATGTGGTGTGATGCACCACTCTAGGGCACTATCATACCTTAGCTGTGTACTCTCCTTACGAGTCGTGGGAACCCATTTAACGAGAGATCCTATAAAATTGTCATGGCAGCTGGGCTCTTCTACCCGCTGTTTTCCAAGCCAAGTCATCTCTGTAAATTCAGAGTGCTACAGTGTATCCGTATAGAAGGGCTACCTTGACATTTATGTCTAACTTTTCTAGTTCAGTTAGTTTTTTATTATCCAAGTGATATATGCATGCTATGCTAGGGACAAAATTTTAAATGTTATAAATGTTATTAAGTAAAGCAAAAAGTAAGTTTTCCCCTTCCTGCAATCCCTATGAACATTTTTTGCGGTGTATTCCTCCAGAAATTTTTTCTTTTAGGGTTTTTTTTTTAAAGTTTCCAAATTTATTGGCATAGAACTGTTCAAAGTTGTTAAAACCCAATTTAACTATAACTGTACTATCTGTGCTTATCTAGCTGTTCTTGTTTTTTTTCCCAATTTATTTATTTTCAGAAAAACATTATTCATTATTTTTTCACCACACCCAGTGCTCCATGCAAGCTGTGCCCTCTATAATACCCACCACCTGGTACCCCAACCTCCCACTCCCCCGCCACTTCAAACCCCTCAGATTGTTTTTCAGAGTCCACAGTCTCTCATGGTTCACCTCCCCTTCCAATTTACCCAAAAGCACATACCCTCCCCAATGTCCATAACCCTACCCCCTTCTCCCTCCTCCAGAAATTTTTATCCAAATGCTATTATATTATGCATTCTCTTTTACAGTTTGCTCCCCTCCCCATTTCATATCTTCTAGACTATCCTCATGTCTCTCCCTCTCTCACTTTTTAAAAGACTATGCATCATTCTTTGGGAGGATGTTCTACAATAAATCTAACACATTTGCCTTGATTCCAGTGGGTTCCCCAGTTCCAAAGAAGGCGGAAGGAAAGTTGTGGAAGGTAGGTATGCATTCCTGTTCAAGCCGGGACTATGTTTTTGGAAGAGGGTTTGCTGGGACCAAGGAGATGAGCATCATTAGTTCAACTCTGTGACTCTGGCCTCCAGGGAGGCTGCAGCTGGTCCTACCAGAGTGTAAGACTGGATGTTTCTTCCCGCCCTTCCTAAAAATTTGGTTTATCAAGCTCTTTATTTTCTTTAATCTGGTAGATAAGAACTTAATTTATTGTGATTTAAATATAGGAACCATGATGTTAAATAGCCTTCCATATTTTACTATCTGTCTACGTTTTTAACTTTACCTATTTTTATATAAGGTGGTTTACATTTCTCTTTACTGATTGTGTAGAAGTATTTGTGTATGAGAGAAATCAGGCCTTGATATATTGTCTAGGTTTTAAATATTTTTTCCTAAAATGGTATTTTCAATTTGTTTATTGTATTTTTTAAACATATATTAGTTTTAGGTGTGTGTGCATGTGTGTGTGTGTGTGATCATATATATTAATCATTTCTTCACTTTTTCCTGACATCTGGCTTCTAGGAGATAATATATTTTTAAGGTTAATTTGAGTTTGGTCTCCCACCCTTTTCTCCTAAATGAATTTTGCATATATTTCTGTCCTATTTTGTTATTTGCAAACCAACCAACCAACCCAAGCTTCTTACCCATTTTTCTTCTCTTCTTTATCCATCATGGGTCGTTTTAAGGAGCATAGGGTGCTGTTGCCTGCGGTGGACAACTGTCCACCTGGGCTTTCCATTCGCAAAGGACATAATTACCTTACTGGGACTCTCCATTTAGTGTGTCCAGACCAGGGAGGCAGCAGCCTCATTAGGGGTCAGGAGAGGAACACCACTCAAGAACCCAGCAAGATGCTTAAATTTCAGGTTGTCCTTTTATGCTGGCAGCTCCCGTGTAATTTAACATTCCCATGTATCCTTTCCAGGTGAGCAGTCCTGCCGGAGCAGCCATAGAAATCAGTAGGGTGAGGGGAAGGACCCCATTTTTGCCGCCACATGTCCTAGGCTGTCTGTCCTCAGACACGGCCCCACCGTGCACCACTGCTTCTGAGGACGCGTCCCCGATGAGTCTAGGGGGTGAACCGTATCCTAGTTTAGCTGATACTTTGTCCGCATCGATGACGGAAATCATCCCTTGCCTTTGAGATGGATTCAGATGTGGGAATGAGCTTGTTGGACACCCAGGCAAGGCATGGGTGAGAAGCTTTGGGTGAGACTGTTACGGAGAAGGTTCTCTGTTGCTGCTGTTAAATTGCTCTTCAGTGAGCTGCTGGCCTCCCCGGAAGTTTGTCCCTGAATGGGACTTCTGAGGCCATCATGGCGCCTAAAAACCCCAGAAAAGTGACATCTTGGCCAACTGGAGAAGCGAACAATGGGATCTGCTTTAATTTGCATTTCTTTGATGATGTGCCAGGTTCAGCCTTTTTCATATGTTAACCGCCTTTTTGTATTTCTTGCCATGAAACTTAAACCCAGTTCCCTTAAATCTTGTGTTACCTGTGGACACTGCTTAGTTCCCCTCCTTCCTCCACTTGGGTGGTACGTGGGGCACCGGCAAGGACAGGAGAGGGCACGCATGTGGATCGGAAGGCTCCGCTCCCCACTGCCCCTGCGGTCATCTCCGTGGCGCTGGGAACCTCTGCACGTAACTAATGGCTCCTATGACACCCGTTCTACGTTCTTACGAGGTTTTTCTGAGGAGCAGAAGCCATCACAGACCGGGAAGTACTGTGAACCTGTGAAGCATGTATCAGGGAAAGGAAATGCAGTCAGAAAACATGACCCATTTCCTCCTTGAGAAGAACGATTGTGTCAAATCGGAAGGGGCCTCGCACCGTCTTTCCCGTTCCCAGACTCCAGACCACACTCCTGCTCCGGCGCTGGGTCAATACGCTGATGCTAGACTCCAGCTCATCCGGAGGAAGGGTCTGAAGACTTACTCGGAATTCTAGAGTTTTCTCAGGGTGGAGCTCCAGGCCGACCCACGCCCGCGACGAATCTTCCTGGATGGAACTTTCTCCTCGGTTTCTGTTGGTGGCAGACCTCACTGTTTAAGTAAATGCTACTAACTGCATGGGAACATCCCTTTGTTTCCTAGTGTTTCTTAGTGGGATGGTTCTAGGATTAAAGTGCCACACTTTGTGTTACTTCTGTGGGTTGCAAGATTGCTGTGATGGTTAATTGCCTGTGTCCCTTGGCTGGGTCACAGACCCGAGTATTTACTCAAGCAGTACCCAGGCATTGATGCGAAGGCATTTCGTGGCTGTGCTCCCTCTCTGCCATCCGCATACTTTCAGCGAAAGAGGGACACTCCATAGTGTGGGCGGGCTTTACCCAGTCAGCCGAAGGGCTTGAGCAAAAACAGATCTCCCCAGAAGAAGAAACTCTTTGTTTTTTCTCCCTTTTATTTTTTTTAAATTAAAAAAAAATTTTTTTTAAAGATTTTATTTATTTATTTGTCATAAAGAGAGAAGCGAGAGAAAGCACAGGCAGACAGAGAGGCAGAGGGAGAAGCAGGCTCCCTGCCGAGCAAGGAGCCCGATGTGGGACTCAATCCCAGGACGCTGGGATCATGACCTGAGCCGAAGGCAGCCGCTTAACCAACTGAGCCACCCAGGCGTCCCTGTTTTTTCTCCCTTTAAAAAAAAAAGGGGGTGGAACATTTCATGAATTTGTGTGTCATCCCCACACACGGGTGTATCGTTCCAGTGTAGTACGCGCTGCCACAGCGAGCGCCCAGAAGGAGAAATTCGGCTGCAGGACGACAACGTTAATTCCTGCCCAAGTTTCCAGCCCATGGGCCTGTCCTGTGAATTTCAGACTTGCCAGCCTCTACAACCAAGTCGGAAAATGCCTTAAAATCAATCATCAATCAATCAATCAATCAATCTGATACCTATCTATCATCTTCCTTTGTTTTTCTTCCTTTCTTTCCTTCTTTGGTCATCTATCCTCTATATTCATCTATCATCTTTCTCTCTCTGTCTCTCTGTCATCCATCCAGGTGTCATCTTTCATCTCCTGCTGGCTCCGTTTTTGTGGAGAACCCACTGACACAATGACGGACAAGGGTCAGCAGCCCTACGGCACCTCAAGTCTGTTAGGAGCACGAGGGCTTGGGGATGTCTTCCCATACTGACACTAAAGCATGTCTCCTATTTCCTGCTCACATCTTTGCTGTCAACCAGCCATTTCCCTCGCTCAGAGAAACTACGCTAACTTCGTGGTTAATCACTATTTTATAAGCTCCGAGAATAAAATGCTGCTGGGATCTTAACCAGTCCTGACCCTGAACTGAAGTCTGTCATTGCAGGAGAAAAATGGCCTGGATCTGCAGAAGGGGCAAGTATCATGGTTCGTAAGTTGAACACATTTTTTCCGTGGCCAATCCCCGTGACCCGGGCTCTAGATTTCCAGCGCAGAAGTCAGCAAGGAGGGGTGGATGCGAGAAGCGTCTGCCTCCACCGTGGCCTTTGCTCTGTGTCAGTCCCCTGTGCAAGCTGTCGGTTCGAGGTTCCCACTTGGAGGTCACACCCCCGACTTACCCGTCCTCACCCTCCAGCCGAGGTGCTGGCCCTGCTGATGCAGAGTGAGCTCTCCGCCCCATTTTGGTGAGCCGGCGGTTGGCTTGCTAAGCCATGGATTGAATCCAAAGTCGGCCCCAACAACAGCGCCCTAAAGAGGTATTTCCCGCCTGCCCGCCATGCAGAGGGGGCTGTGCTGGGCCCTGCAGGAGACACCCCCTCGGTCCGGCACACGGAGCTCTTCGCAGGCACAGGAGCAAAGGGCTTCCGGTGCCAAGACGGGACAGGCGTCCGCGGTCGAGCTGAGTTGGAGCATCGGCTCCGGGGGGTCTGGTCCTCACGGGGAGACCGGCTCAGACCAACAGGGATGTGGAGTAGGACGGCGACCTGGAAATTAAGTGGCACGGTGAAGCACAGAGTTCACACGGCGGATCTCTGAATGGCCAACACGCGTAAGGAAATGCTCTCAGCTCCGCTCGTGAATCAGGTTGGAGACACTGGGACACGAGGACGAGCCACTAACACGGCTGATAACGACGCCCCCCAGCGCGACTGCTGGTCAGGATGCGGGGCAGCGGGGGCGCTCCCGGTGGTGTCCAGCCCCGACCGGACGGCACCCATCAATGGAGCAGGATGTCCCGGATCCTATTGGTGAGCCCGGCCTGTCCCGGGGAAGGCGCCGACGCCCATCGGAGAAGTGGGCTGCAGGCGCCCGCGAGAGGGACCCCAGCCGCTGTGTGTTGTCGTGTTAAGGTGCGTTGCTTGGCAGGTGAGGTGCCCCCACGACCACGTTGAGCGATGGTCTCCAGCACTGGCTGAGGGACGCCCGGGGGTGCAGTCCGTGGAGCATCCCGCTCTCGATTTCCGCTCAGGTCGCGATGTCGGGGTTGTGAGATCCGGCGCTGGGTCGGGCTCCACGCTCAGCATGGGGTCGGCTTGGGATTCTCTCCCTTTCCCTCTGCCCCTCTTGCTTGTTTTTTTTTTTTTTTTTAATTTTTCTCTCTCTCTCAAATAAATTAATGAATCTTAAAAGGAAAAAGAAAAGAGTTGGTTGGGACGGGAGGGGAGAGAGGCCGGAGGGAGATCACGGTCAGGACCCGTCCCAGTGGGCTGGAGCAGGAGCAGATCACCGTTCGGGGAAGGAGCGCGGGGCTGCCGGTTCCATCCAGGGCTGGGGCCGGGGCCAGGGTGTGTGCGCGTGTGCGTGTGTGTGTGTGTGCACGTGTCTGTGACGGAAACCGTTCTCATGACCGCTGTCTGTTTTCAGGACACCTGTCCGAAGGCCGGAGTTTTCGCCGACTGTGGTCTTGAGCGTTTCTAAAGCTTGTATTTAGAGACCCTGCGTGTGTGTGTGTGTGCGCACGTGTGTGTGTTTTATCCTACAGTCTGAAGACCACAAGTGTAAAACATGCCAACAACTTTTTTTAAAAGATTTTATTTATTTATTTGACAGACAGAGATCACCAGTAGGCAGAGGCAGCAGAGAGAGAGGTGGGGAGAAGCAGGCTGCCTAATGAGCAGAGAGCCCGATGCGGGGCTCGATCCCAGGACCCTGAGATCATGACCTGAGCTGAAGGCAGAGGCTTATCTCACTGAGCCACCCAGGCGCCCCACAAATTTTTAAATCAAAGTGGTTGCTGTGCAGAACCCATGGAAAGGGCCACTGGCCGGGCCAGCGGTGGTTTACCTGTGGGGGGTCCCTGTCTATTTTGGAAGCAGGGATGAGGGTAAGACAGAACTTCCTGTGTTGAAAGTAGGCTTGAAAAGTCCCATTTTGTTCGTTTGCTAGCTTGGGAGTCACTGTGATACAAACGTGATGTTGGTGATACTTGTGACCGCCTTGGAGAACGTGTGGGTTGAGCTGTGGATCGTTACAATGTGTTTGCGGCCTGTGACCGCGTAGCTGTGCTTGAGAGCAGGGTCACTCGGGCCGAGCTGGCAGCTTGGGGAATCGGGCAGAGGCCGGGTTGCTGTCTCTGAAGCAGAGATATTCCTAGGTAGATACACATATTTTGAAAGAAATCTAGAGAGGGTGTTTCTCCCCAAATGTTTTTCGGGCGTTATGGGCCGTAGGTACGACATGTGCGTAGTGTGGGAGACACAGCTGGAGGTTCCCTCCTAGGTGAGCGGTTTCCCCTTCCGGGTGTGAGTACGAGATCCGCGGCTGGGCCCGCTCTCCGGCTCTTCCTCTCGCAAACCCCTCCCGGCCGGTCTTCGCATCGGCGTGTGCGGCGTTGCTGGAGGAAGGTGGCCAAGGGCTGTCTAGAATGCATAGATTATTGACAACATCAAGTTCTCGGTCTGTTGTCCTTGGTCAGAATGAAGACAAGCCCTTGAGGACGGACGCTCGCGTCCACGGCCTGTCACGGGGCGGCCACCGGGTGGGCTCGTTTCTGAACGATTTCCAGCGGAGTCCAGCCGACACCCCGACCTCCCTCTCCACGGACGCCTGACAGGCGAAGATTCAATCCCCGAATGGCAAGACCGTTCCCAGCAGCGGCAGATGACCGCGGAGGGCCCCTCTGCATGGCGCGCAGGCGTGAAGTCACATTCGAATGCCCCCGGAGGAGGAGGAGAGCGAAGGAGGGAGGTGAGCGCGGGATGCGGGGAGGGGCCGGAGAAGAGTCCGACCGTGCCCGGGGCCCCCCGCGTCGTCCGCCTCGCAGCCGCTAGCACGCTCCAGGAGTCTTGCCCTACGGCTACCCTGCCTCTGGCTCCTGACCTTCTCTGCGGCCCCTCCCAGGGCATCTCCAGCCGCCCGTGGGTGACAGGGGCTGGGAGGGAGGTTAGCTCTGTGGGGGACACAGGCTTTCCGGGCTTCTGCTGCCCTCTGTGCGGCCGCAGACTGGTTTCGATCCTTTCTTGGGCTTCACTTTATTTACTCCCTGCACAGTGTCACAAATGAAATGCATCCGGCTTCGGTGTGGACGGAGTCTGGGCTCCTAGAAAGCGCACGCAACGAAGCCGGGTAGATGCGAAGTAACGCAGATGGGCGCGGGCTCAGCGTGGACGCGGCAGGACAGCCTCGGGTCGGGTCCTGCGGATCGGGGGGGGGACCGGCGGGGACGGCTGCGACTCAGGGTGGCTCTCTGGCTCGGCCCTGCCCGTGGTTACCATGTTGGAGCCCAGACCCTTTGCGCAGCTTCCAGCAGAGGAAAGGCGTCCAGCAACAGTTAGCACGGGTCTCTACATCCTGAGGTCAGCTTCTCGTCGGGACAGCTGGGGTCGTGAATCCTCTCTGCAGCCCTCCTGGCAGAGCGGAGCAGGCGGGGATCCCGTCAGGACACGCACACAGTGGCCTCGTGGCCCAGGTTTGACTGTCCGCGCTCTCTCCCTGGGGCGCAGAGACCCGGAGAAACCCGCTGTGGGATCTGGCGTGAGTGACCAGTACGTCGCGTCTTTAATTACCGCTGATCCCAGGAGTGCCCCTCGGCTCGGGGGACAGGTGAGCCGTCCCCTGGGCACGGTCAGATGCGCGGGGGGCCCTGAATACAGAACTTAGCCTCACACGTCACCGTTCCCAACGTCATGTTAACCTGTGACGTGATGCAGGAGCCCACCCTGTGTTTTAGGGGTAGCGGGTCCGGATGTCGCACCGGCACGGCAGCAGTCCCGCTGAGCCCTGCACGCACGACCGTCTTTGGTTGGATTTCATCAGACACGAACCGTTCTGTTTGGTTGGTAAAGTCCGTTCTTAGGTATTCATTAACTTGTTTATGTTGACGTACCGCTGACACGCAGGGTTACCTTCGTTCAGGAGCACAACACAGGGATTCGAGAGTGGTGCCGGGAAGCCACGCTCCCTGCCGTGCGTGTGGTCGTCATCTGGCGCCGGCGTCTCATGCCGTTCCTGTCCAGCCCCGTGACTATTTATAACTGGAACTTTGTGCCTCTCAGTCCCCTTCACCTGCTCCGACCCTCCCCTCTGGAGACCCGTTTCCTTGTTTGTGTTTCAGATTCTGCACATAAGTGACATCTTCAAAGACTGGAAACGCTGAATGAACTGGCGTCTGCTTGTGAGTTCAGTTCTCTGCTGGTAACAGACGCTTCCAGAAAGTTCTCCACTGGGAGGCCAGGGGTGAGGGGGTGGGGAGGGTGGTCAGGAGACGGGACGGGAAGCTGGAATCCCTGCCTTGGGCTGGTCTGCACCCACACGGTGACTAGCTACTCGGAGGTGAGGTCCCCGGATGATGTATGATGGACCCCTAAAATGTCCCCAACTGCTACGTCCATAACTACATTTTCTGAAGTCTTAGCAGCTTTAAAGGAAAGTTTCACAATGATTAGCAAGGAGGGCAGGGGATAGAAAGAGAGTTTGATTTTCTTAAACACACAAACTGAACAAGTACGGGGTCACTGTGCTCAGATCTAAACTTGATTAAGAAATTCCTCACTAAAAAGGTAAGAGTTAATGAGATGGCCCTATTTTGGTGTTTTGGCGAAGAAGTCCTAAGGTATTTCCCTCAGGGAGGAGGTGGGATTCACTCTTGCAATGCTGGGGAATACAAGGGGGCCCTAAAATTTTGCTCCCACTCTCTTGGTGGCCTGGGGCCAACACGGAGGGCCAGGGAATAGAGGAGAAGCCTCAGTCTTACTGTGCAAATACACATTTCCTCTGCGTCTCACACAAGGTTTTAGGATTTTGCGGCCGTGTACAGCTCTTCTCTGATGTTTCTGCAGCACGCTCCCCCCGTGGCTGACAGGGCTGGGGACTTGCTCATCCTGTAATTATGCAAACTGCGTAAGCGCAAATGGGTGGGCTATTCCAGAATGTCTGTAAGCCGGCGGAGCGAGCGCAGCAAGAGGCCGGTCTGGTACTGCAGCTGGGGCCCTCCAGGGGACAAGGGTGCCAAGTACAGTGTTTGTAAGTCTTATAGTGGCCGCTACTCTCCATGCCGAGGCCAAGGAATGAGAAGGTCACTTGTCCCTTAAGGGGTCAATGGCTCATACGGGGAGCAGTGTTCGTGGACATATCCCGAGCCTGTGGGGTGGGTCCCAGCCTCTGCCAGCAGCCCGGCGCTGTCTCTTGTGGGCAGTCCTGGCTCTGGTCCTCATGGCTGGGGAGGCGTCTGTGCAGTAGGAGCTAGGGACAGTGGGGCGGGGGAGTGGCCCAGGCTGCAGGGTCCTGGAGCCGCTGGCCCACGCTTGCTCCCCTCTGGGGTCTGACCCGTGGGCTCTGCCCCTGCTGAGCACGCTCCCTTTCTTCCTGAGACAGGTCGGAGGACACAGTCCCCAGGCACATTAGATGAGGGGGTCCCTGGGAATGTCATTGGCTGGTTTGGGAGGCAGAAGCCGGGGACGGGCGAGTGGAAGCTTTCTCAGGCCAGGAGGGACTTAAAGTCACACGTCTCAACCCTGAGAGACCCTCAACTCTAGGGAACAAGCTGAAGGTCACTGGAGAGAAGGTGGGGGCAGGGTCGCTGGGGGACGGGCACGAAGCGGGGCGTGGGATGTGCTGAGGACGGGGTGTGGTCTGCAACTGCCGGTTCACCAGACCCCACCCCTGTAACTAGTGACCCCCTCCATGTTCCCTGAGCTGAATTTCAATACAAAATTATAAAAAAAAATCGCACATCTCCCTCTTGGACTTGTGCATGTCCCGCAGATGCTGCTCCCCTCTGTGCAGGACGCGGCGGCCAGACCCTGAGCGTGCCAGCCCGTGACTTGGGGGCCCGACTGAGCACCCCTGCGCCGATTTCCGGGAGACACCGGCAGAACCACCGCCTCCCCCGCCGCGGCTCCTGCACCTCGTTCTCACAGTAGCAGGACCGAGCGAGGACACGGCGGGCATCCTGGAAACACTGGCTTTCGGGCTTCTGTAAGCAGCGAAGTTCAGGAACGTTCCAACGGTCCGCCGTGCTCCCTCCGTCAGCCCACCGAGTCTGCGCGGAGTCTCCACGGCTTCTTTTCACAGGTAGAGAGCACGGGAGCTGGACGTGCATTTGCGTTCAGTTATGTGTGTGAAGAAGGGTCTGGGTCAGCTTGGCATGGTCTCAACATCTGACTCTTACGCCACTCGAGGATGGGCCCCGGGCTGAGTGTCCTTGGCTCTTCTTTCCTCTCAAAGTTCTCGGTGCAGCTGCGGGCGCACGGGAGCTCTGTGGCGCACGGAGCAAGACTCCGTGCTATTTGGGGAAGCTCACAGCTCTTTTGTAGAACAGAAGGTGGGCCAGCTTCTTTTTTAACTGCGCCGGAGGATTTAGATGGCACTTGACTCACCCGGTGACTCAAGAAAGGAGCGTATTTATGGGGTTGATCCTGGAGGTGTTATTTCCCTAATTTTAAATCGAGCACAATGTCCTAGCCCACGGAGAGCCCCCACTCACCCTGACTCATCAGGACCCCCGTGTCTAGGGAAGTGCAGGTGTACCTTTGTGCCAAGACCATTGTGTGTGTGTGTGTGTGTGTGTGCACACTCACACACACGTGTGCTGGGGAGGGATTCGGAGCTGTCTGGGTTGTGAAAGAAGCACTATGTCCATTTTTGCTGGGTTTTCTGTTCCAGAGGGACTGGGTACTTCCTGACCCTGGTCATCCATGTATACGGCAAGTATATTTCAGGGAAGAAATCTGATTTCTTCAGATTCAATAATCTCTCGCCTTAAGTCCATAACTACTCTCTGCAAGTGAAACTACGGAGCTTCCTGTCTGTCTGTCTGTCCCTTTGGAGGGTTAGCCTGCTTTAGCAGAGCGCGTGCACACAGGAAGGTCCGTGGGGTTTACGAGGCACCCTGGCAATTTTAGGTACGTATCATTGAGAAAAATCTTTCTAAGTCAACCCTTGAAAAAGCCTCAAAATGGCTGTTTCAAGTGTCCTCTCATAACGTTTCTCAGCTAATACTGTCCAGACCACTCTGACCAGGACGTCATGGTTTCCACTCAGTTCCCTGCGTGTCTGTGTGCCTGGAACCTGTCTGTGGCTTAGTGAGGCCGGGACGCTTGGTGTGTGTGGTCTGAGGCCCTCACTCCCCAGGCGCCCTGGAATCTTTTTTTTTTTTAAGGGTTTTTTTTTTTCTTTTTTTTTCCTGAGGGGGAAGGGACAGTGGGAGAGAGAGAGAGACAGAGAATCTTAAGCGGGTTTCATGCCCAGTGCAGAGCCTGACACAGGGCTCGATCTCATGACCCTGAGACCATGACCTGAGCCGAAACCAAGAGTCAGATGCTTACCTGACCGAGCCATTGGACTCCCCGGCTGCGGAGTCTTCTGTGTGTGGCTCGGTGGATGGAAGTCCGGCGGGCAGCAGCATCTTGGCATAGCCTGCATTCACAGCTCTACTTGGCCAACATTAACCATCTCATGCCCAGCCCTGTAGCACGAGGCGACATCTCAGGCTCTCTGCAGAGCCGCGTCCTGCCCCGCACCTTCTCTCTTCCTGCGCTCGTGCAAACCCCTGCTTTGATGGACGGGCCCTGGGCGCTTGACAGGGCTGCTCTGTGAACTCTGAGCTCCTGCCTCTGCTGACCCTCCTCTACCTCAGGTTGCCTGTGTCCCACAGGGCCGACATTCTAGAGTAAACTGCTCGTTAATCTTCCAAACCTGCACACTTTTGAGGGTGCTGGGCCCAAGAGATGCCCAGAAAACAGCGCGACCTGGCGCGTGTGGCGGTCCTATCTCCACAGCACTGTGAATTACACTTTAAATGGAGTTTAATGACTGAAACGGTTAATTACCCAATGGTTATCCCTTGGATAGACTCAGAATTTTCTCATAGAACCAAGGGGTGTAAATAAAGTCATTCGTCTGAGAGGTCTGTCTGCTCAGGATCCTTTGAACTTTAGAAAACGTGGTAAATATTCGCACTTGATTTTGTAAAAATGAAGCTTGATGAGAGAAGGGTTTGAAGTGGAATCCTACCATTTTTTATGCAACATTTGATTTAAATTCAATTCCTAGAAACCTCAGATGAATGTGGTTCGTGGATCAAAGCACTGAGTTTAATTTATTGTGACCTTAAATACACAGCTAGCTTACATGTGAATCTATATACGTATATCTATATCTGTTCCCTTAAAAGCAGTCAAGGGACACCACATATCACATTTCTTGGCATGTTGTGAATATTAATATCCCCAAAGCACCAACGTCAAGTTATTTAACTTGCACTCACGGAACCGGGGTTCCAATATCTTTTCGTCTTGAATACCAGCAAGACCTCAGACGCCAGCTGCTCACTGTTCCTTTCCTTTTTTCTTTTTTTAAGCTCTAAACAAGCTCTTTTTCTTGACACAACATGCACTTAGGAAACTCATTTCTCTTTGTCTGTGTATAAAGAACAAAAATAAAGAATAAAGAAAGGGACTAATTCTCAAGAGAATGTATTTGCCTCTAGAATTTCCAGGGGGACGGGAGAGCAATCAGTTGGCTTTGTATCTGTGTTTGACTTTGTTCAGCCTCCGAATGCCTTCGCCATGGCCAATGGTAGAGGAACACACTGGGGATGTGCTGTCGGGAAGTCCCGGCCGCTAGCGACGGGGAGACTGTTGTTATCAGCTGCTATCAGTTGTTATCAGTATTGTTGAAAATACTGAACGCGGGTGATGTGAGCAGAGGGCAGCTTTCTCCTTCCACCCTGCTGTCGGGACGCCCTCGGGTAGGCCCCACGGGAAGCTGGGGTCTGGGGGGGCTCCCGGCAGCCTGGTGCTGGCTCCGAGGGGTGCACTATCCTGCTCTCTGCGCTGGATGATCTGTCAGATGTTTTACGCATCCCAGGAGAGAGGCTGCCCCTTATCAGCACCGACGGTTTCCCTCCAAGTGGTGAGTCACCACGTTGCCACCGCTCCATGGGGCTTAATATCCGGGCTTTGGTCATTAAATTTTTCTACCTCAACGTGTTTACTTTTTTTTTTAGGAAAAGGGTATGAAATGAAATGGTTTCTGCCACAGGGAAGACTTTTCCCCTTTCTCTATGACAACAACCGAAAACCGACATGTTTTTTTAAAAAGATACAAACTGTACGTGAAGTAATTAAAATTCTTCCTTCTTCCCATTTCCTGTTCACGTCTGTGGATGTCTCTGACCGGTACATTCGAGATCGCATTTTGGGAGCTTTATCTTTCAAACTCAGAATTTGCATCGTCTTCTCTGCGCAATTTTTAGCTTTGAGGCAGACCCGCCCAAGGGACACACTTTTGCAATAGAATTTAATGGTCAGCCATGAATGAGTGATAGAAGAAACAGCAGGTTTATGGCTTTTTTTTTTTTTTTTTCGGTCAAGGGAAAAAAATTAATGTCCTCCAACGGACTTCTCCTCTCTCCTGTCACCGTCCCCTCCGCCCACCCCGCCTTCTCTGGGGATCGCGGCCGTGTGATTGGTTTGGTTTCCACGCAGAGGAAGATTTATTGCTTTAATGTCTTTGTGATTTAGTTGTATGCGATCGCACTTGGGACGTGAGGGAGCGCATTCGCCCCCTCCCGCGTGTGCTGTAGTCCCCTTTGGAGCAACAAGAGATGTCCACGTGCAGGGGAGACGAGACAGCCCTCATCATCTTCTCGAATCTTATCTTTCTGAGTTCATCGTTTGGCATCGGTGGGGAAATGCGATCGAACGTTCAAGAGGAGAGACGCTGAAGGCCAAGAGCGTAGAAAACACACGGTCAAAGCAAACCCACAACTTCTACATTCTTCTCCGTGAACTCTGTGGCTTCCACGTCCAGAAATGCTTACCGAGTGGAAACAGACCTCCATAAAAGGGCAATTCCTAGTTTTCATTACTTCCTGCCTGGCTTAGACGTCAGACTGCATCACGGAGTTGTGACCTTGGACTTTGATTTATTTGAGATTTTAAAACAATACACAGAGAGGGGAAGGAGGGGAGGCTGGGGCCGTTCAACCACCGTTCTCGAAGTGTTTCGTCTGGGGGCTCTGGCCCTGCCCCCTTGTGCTGTGCAGTGACATGTGATCTTGGAGCAGTGGCCACCGCTCTCGCTTCCGTGGAAGGTGTTCGAACTTATTGATGATCTGCCAAACACAGCAATGATTTCACGTAAATGTAAATGGGTAAGTTGGTTTTATCCGCCGTTATTCCACGGAGGTGAGTGTTGGCCTGGGCGGTGGGCATCTCCCTTGCGCCCCACACTCGCCCAGGCCGCCCGTCACACCCCAGCTCTGCAGCTTACGGATCTGAAACTCAACTTCTCAAGGTTAAGTCTCCTAACGTAAGTCCCAGACCATCAAATTCTTCTGAGGCCAAGTCCTCGCCATTCTGTGCTGGTGCAGACGCTTCCAGTGGGGCCCTCCAGCGCCCTTGTCCCTCCAAGACTAGGTTTCTGAAGGAAATTCTACAAAATGATAGGAATCCCTTGGGACTTTCCTCCCCTTGAGGGCATATGAGCTAGGACTTGAGGTTTACAAGCAATAGAGAAGCCGCGTCAAGCTGGTCAGTCCCTAGAGGTGATTCTTGTCTTGATCTCAGGAAGCTGGATGTGTTGGGGGGGTGGGGTCCAGCGTTGGTTGATTGAGACGCCCAATGCCACGACTGAGGTTCTGGTCAAGCTCTGCCTTCCGGGGTCACACTTCTTCTGGAAGGTGGTTCCCGTGTTTTCTGGGAATGGTAGCGCACAGCCTACGAACAGAGCATTTCCCCGTGTAGCCCCCGAGCACACCCCTCGCAGTCAGCGGAGTGACTGCCCGTCAGTGAGCAGAAGCGAGAAGTCACGTGTGGCGTCCCGTGGAAACCAAGCTGGAGTAAGTGCAAATCCCAGCAGCGTTCTGCCGGCGGGGCCGGGGGAGGCCAAAGGCACGTCCGCACACGTAAGGTAGCACGCACCGCTGTAACAGCACCTCGACACCGCCTCTCTGGGCCCTGGGGACTCGGGCAGCGGTGCTGAGAGGGGAGGGGTCTCCGGGACTCACTTTGAGTTCCCCTTTACCTTCGCTCCGTGTGGAAATGTCCCCGGGATCTGCTGTTCTCAAATCCCTCTGATTGTTCGACGTTTCCCCCAGGATTCAGGCCTCTGGGAGCCGGCACGTGCTCGGTGTGTCACGATGATCGGTGACAGCGGCGGGGGCGGGGCTTGGGCAGGTGTCTGGGTGACTCAGTTCATTAAGCAGCCGACTCTGGATCTCTGTTCAGCCCGTGACCTCGGGGTCGTGAGGTCGAGCCCCGTGTCTGACTCCGCTGGGGTCTCTTTTTCTGTCCCGCCCTCGCTCACACGCTCTCTTTCAAGGAAGTAAGTAAGTAAATCTTGAGAAACAGAGGTACACGGGCCATTCTTCCAAGCTAGTCAGTACCTCTGTCTGCCGGCCATCTCTTGTGAGACTCCCCAGATGCTGAAGTCCCGGTGCCCAACGTGACTGTACTTGGAGACGGGTCTTTAGGGAGGTCATTAAATGAGGTCGTGAGGTTGCCACCCTGATCCCATCGACTGGGGCCCTCGGAAGAAGGGAAGGAACACCGAGGCTCGCGAGCGCGCCCAGAGGAAAGACTACATGAGGACGCAGGGGAAGGCGACCGTCTGACGCCAAGACGCGTCCTCCCCAGAGACGAATCCCGCCACGACCGCGATCCTCGACTTCCGGCCTCCAGATCCTCGAGAAAGTAAATTGCTGTTGTGTGAGCCGCTGCGGGGGGTTCTGCTACGGCAGCCCGAGCGGACGGACGCACCCCAGGAACAGACAGACAGCCCTTCCGCTCTCCAGCGTGGACGGGAACAGCGGGACCCTTAGCTTCCCACGCTGGGCATTTTCTGGCAGCGTGGGGTGCTCTGAGGGAGAGAGCCCCTTCCGGAGCTTCGCATGTTGTACTCCTACTTGTAACAGTCGTTTTCATTATGTTCTAAGGAGTGGCGTGAAAGCTGTCAGGCTGCCATGTTGTGCTGGTGTCTCTGTTTGTTGAAGTTTTCCCATTTTGCTTTGCCTCACGGCCGTGTGTGCTCACTTCGGAGGTCACGGTCAACAAGGGTCAGTTACGTGATGCGCATCGGACCCGTGGATGGGGGGTTTCTGGATTCACAGATGAGTCAGAAACTCCAGCACCGGCTGGACTGTTGTTGGGTAAGGAAGATCAGTAATGGCACCTGCCCCTCTCCCGCCACACAGGCGGGGGAGGATCTGGCTCAGCTCCTGGCGCACTGACTTCTGACCAAGTTCAGCCCTTGCCTGCTCCTTCCTCGAGCTTTGCACCACAGCCTGCACACCTGCTACCTACTGGTGGGTCAGGAGGTCCTGGGTGATGCGTTCTGTGAAGAGCTGTCTTTTCTGCCCACCCTGGCAGCCGTGCTCCTGGTCCAAAGTGATTAGAAGCTTTAGAGAACCTGGGTTTAGGGTTTACCTGCCCTTCCTTCCTGGAGCGCACTCTATGTTTCAGGAGGGACTGGCGCCGGTGTGAACCGGAGGACGGCGGGTTGGACGCATTCAGATTACTGCTGAGCCGGTTTCTTCTGCTTAGATAATTTTATAAAACTCAGCCTAGGGGCGTCTGGGTGGCTCAGTGGGTTAAAGCCTCTGCCTTTGGCTCAGGTCAGGATCTCAGGGTCCTGGGATTGAGCCCTGCATCGGGCTCTCTGCTCAGTGGGGAGACTGCTCCCCTCCCCTCTCTGCCTGCCTCTCTGCCTGCTTGTGATCTCTCTCTCTCTCTCTCTCTCGGTGTCAAATAAAATCTTAAAAAAAAAAAAAAACTTGGCCTAATAGCTAGACATTTAAAATCTTTTTTCTAGCTTCTTTGAGAGGAGAATGTCGCAAACCAAAGCACCACTTTCTGGTGTCTTTGTAAACTCAGTGTCTACTCCCCCGAATGTGGTTACAGCCTCAGGGGGAAGCTGACCCACATCCCCCAACCCCCGATGATCTTTCCCTGTGACAGCAATTTCAGGGTTTTGGGACACTGGCCACCTTAGTCACCTGACAAGTTCTGACTGTAAAAGTCCAACAGATAGTATAAAACAGGAACGCCAAGTGTATGCCCAAACTGGCCAGCGGTAGGTCCCATGACCAACAATTTGAGAGTGAAAATCCTGTTCTCCAGGCGGCAGCCAGAGAGTTCTTGGGGTGATGGTGGGCTCCGCGTGCAGAGTGTGGCGGTGGATCAACCCAGTGTGCACGTGATGACACGGTAGAACGGAGAACACAAGCGAGTAAACCTGAGATCTGAGTGACCCCAGCGCCCGCCCCATGGCTCTGGACCGCGTTTTGGAGGATACCCCCGGGGATCTCTCCGTGTGGTTTCTAACAACCGTGCATGTATCTATGGTTAATACAGCTAAAAAGCAAGGGAGCCTCACCTCACTTCCCAATCTCTAAATCGACTTTCCAAATCTCTAAATGTTAGCAGAGTGATGGGGGACAATACCATCGGATAAAATAAAAATGTGAAAATGGTGTTCTTGATGATTTTAATGGTGGATACCGTTTTCCAGAGCGTTCCACTGATAAGCACAGAAACTGAGTACTTTGGTGGGGTTCGGAGACGGTGTCCCATGGAAGTCCGGAACAGACAGGCGAGGAGGTTTGAACCCTTAGAGCTATGCCACTGAGACCTTTTCATGTTTTCTCTGTGTACAAATACACGCTCCTTCGAGCAAATTTGGAAACAGAATAAGGCATAAGGAAGGCAAAAATGTATAACCTCGAGACTCAGAAATAACCGGCATTGACATGTTGTTAGAATTCTACTGGTCTTTTGGTCTTTTCAGATGTGCATGTACACGGAACAAGTTTTTCCCCGTTTTCTAGGAAACTCTCCCAACCGCATTTCCAAGGCTCCAGAAGCACATTGAAAGCGTGGTTGGGTAAATCCCGTGTGTCTGTCACTGCCCAGGTTCCCAGCGGCCGGCAGGCTCTCTCCCACCGACAGACAGCTTCTCTGATGTGACAGGTGGAAGTCGGTGGATACTTACCTCATCTTTAAGATCCAGTGCAGTCCGGTTCCTATACGTTGGCCAGTCATTTGTATTTTCTCTTTCACGGATCACTCGCTTACACTCTTTCCCAGGACAGGGGCCACATCACCTAACACCAGTGCTACTTGCCGAGAAGACAAATCCGTAAAGGGCTTGAGTCCTTTCTAGCAGCTTAGACGTGCAAGGCATGTGGGGCATGCCCCGTTTCCATTCTTACTGTATCCCTCTACAATAATACGTCCATTCTGAGCTGAGAACACAGTGCACAGGAGGGTGAAGTATGATACGAAGCCCAGATAGCCAAGCGAGGGGACAGAGGGTGTGGACACCGGGCGGGAAGCTCCCACCACTGAACCGGCTCAGCCCCAGGGAAGATGCTGGAAGAAGCCGCCGCCTCCCTGACGCCAGGCCTAAACATCCCGCCCCCTCTGGGGTCTCCACACTCCGATCTCTCGCTTCCCTCTTGTGGGAGTGTGTTCCCTGAAATCGCGTCATCATAACATGAGAGTTTTAAAGCTCTGTTCTCTTTGGGGGATTTCCAGTGCTGGGAGATGCAGATCCCTAGGATGAGTTCTGGAAACATCGTGTTGGAACTTCGGGGCTGCAGCTAGGGAAGGAGGCAGGATTTTGAGTGGGTCCTGCTGCCTTCGAGCCGACAATTAAGTCCTGACACTTTTAATAGTGATTGTTTAAAAAGAATGATAGGAACCCGGTCAGAAGTGACCCGTGAGGACCAGAACGTGACTCTATACGCTGTCGCCTTAACGTGAGCACAGTAGCTCTGCCACTGGCCCCACCGAATGCCATATCATAGGTTTATCTATGCCCGAATCATGTCTCTATTTCTTGGACCACAAATAAATTCAACAAATGTTTATTTTTTTCCATATAAATCAGATGCTTGGAAAACTGGTTTTTAACCCTGGATTCATAAAATTTCACGGTTCGCTCACTACTGCATTTAGGCTCAGCATTGGAAGTGGCTGAGACATCCCCCCCGTCTCCCACCCCATACCTCCAACAAGCAGGACCAATGAGCTTCTCTCACTGGTGGGAAAGAAGAGCAGAAAGCATGCTCTATGCCACCTCTGAAGAGACGGCCTTTCTATGTACTTTGATGTTGTGCATGGAGTAGGTCGACGGGAAGACCCTGTCTTTTGCATCCCGGTTTCTTCAAAGTGTCATTCAAGCCCGCACTGAGGGGTTCCTTTCTGCACGGAGCCTGTCCAGACCACGGACGCCAAGGTCACAGCTTCTCTGGGCACCGGGCAGCACCTGACTCTTTCCATCTGGTTCTCATACGTCCCTGGTTGAGGCAGCTGCCATGGTCCCTGCTCCTCGAGGAATAGACGGAGCTGGTGGACATCCCTCCATTGGTGGGGGCTGAGCCGCCCTCGGCGCGGGGATCTCTGCTCTCACCTTGTCAGCCAGACTTGCCCAGTTAGAGCCGCTTCGGCCGGGTCATGCCTGATCACACGCTGCCAAGCTTCTGTGTGTGCCAAGATTCTGCTTTCTCCGAGGGAGGACGGAGGCCCTTGCCGCCCTGCGCTCTGGGGCCGGAGACTTCCTTCCCCGCTGTTTCTGAAAGCAATGGGGAGCACAGTGAGCCCCGTCAGCCTCTCCCGGCTCTGCCATATACGGTGGCGGCTTCCCAGGGCAGTTCCGTAACCCCCAGGGCTACTGCAGGAGCCGCGGTGAGCAGGGGTGTTTCATGTCTGAAAATGTCGCTGGCTATAAATAGAAGCCATTTCCCAGCATCCTGCGATACTGGGTTTGTTCTTTTCTTTTTCATTTTCTTCCTCATTTGTCAGCTTTAATAAAGAGGCGAAGGAGCAGAGGCAGGTGGGGGCGTAACCCCCCTCCCCAAACAGTTTCAGATCGACGGAGCCTTCACGGCCCTTCTCAGAAAATCCGTGGCTGAGCTCCTGGCGCAAGAACCAAGGAACCACCCATGAAGCTTTTCTGAGGAACAAAGCGAGAAAAGAGTCCAGCCAGGCTAGGGGGCGGGTCCCTGGTCCCCGAGGGGTCCCTCAGGGCTTTCTCGGATGGCCTGGACCGGCACCTCCTGGGACCCCTCGTCGGCCTTGTTCCTCGGAGTCCCAGGTCCTGCTGCAGACGCCGTGTGTGCGCAGGCTGGGAACGGGGAGCTGGCGCTGCTGTGGGTTTTTCTCTCTCCCTTCGCACCGGTTTTCCCGCAGGGGCCACTGAGGCCGTTCCATGACTGGAAGCAGAATTCATTCCCGATGGGGGATCCGTGCCCCAGGGACCCCAAGGGGTGTGGGTCCTCACGGATGTGGACGAGCGCTCCCACAGTGGGCAACTCTGCTTCTGTGTCCTGGATCCGTGGGTCAGCTGTTGGGGTCAAAACCCATTGTGCTTTATGTCCTGTCTCCTGACAACAAGCCTAGGAAGAAGCATTGAGAAGGGCGCCAGGTGTGGACTCCATGAGCTTCTCCGCGGTGACGACTGTCTTCTGCTCCAGAGCGACGCTTCCCACAACGGCCTCCGCCTCCTCCGGACTCGGGTTTCTGGTCGGTGTTGAGCTACGGCCTCAGCATCCGCACGAACCTTCCCAACCCGGAAGCCCATGTTGTGTGGTTCCAGAGGATGTTGAGATAAGGTTGAAGGAAGAACCAATGACGACTTGGAGATTTTGAACCTGAACGGAGGAGGGTGTGGAGATGGTCTCTGAGAGCGACGTCGTGAGAAAGCCGAGGCGGACAGAGTGCGTGGCGGCTGGTGTCAAGGGCGCCCGGTAAATGGCGCGGCGGAACCAGCCGGGAGCCCCCGCACGTGGCGCTCATTGTAACGGCGATTCCCCCAGTGTTCCCCGTCTTGCTGGACTCCATACATGATGGAGGCGATACCTGAGTACTTGGGTATCTTTGGATTGGGATATTTGCCCAAATCGCCTTACTTAGGCACGGTTGCAAAAAGCATGAGAAATAATGTAATTTGACTCTCTGAGTTGACTTGTACGACAGGAGTTTTGTCTCCATCTGTGTAATGGAAAGGATCCTTTATGCCTTCCCTAACACCCACTGCAAAACGTCTTCGACAAAACTAGACTGAACTTCTGGGGAATGGTCTCACGTAATCCGCAAGGATCCAGAAGATCTTCTGCTGACGTTGGCTAATCACGCCGCCTGCACACTGAGTAGGTAGAGGAAAGCCACACAGCTTTCAGTTTACCTGGAGGAGGACGGGTGCTCGTCGTGTTAGATGACGCGAACAGCTCAGGAGAGGAGCGTGAGGGCAGCAGAGGCATTGGAACCTCAGGAACGAGAGAGTGAAGAAAGTGCGATGATTCTGCTTCTTATCTCCAAGTCCTCAGGGAAATGTCCGCACCTCCCTGAAGAAGGATCACAAATATTGCACGGCTACCTTGGCCCAGCGGCACCCTGAGAGCCTTCCCTCTGCAGCAAATGTGCCACGTCTTCAGCGAAGACGGCTGGATTCACTTGGGACAAGTTTCGGACCTCAGCTGCTTACCACCCTGTTTTAGCCCGGTGTGCCCTCCACCAGGACAGAAATTTCCAGTAACCATGTACCTCTACTGAATGCTTGGCAATGGTCTTCATGTTTTCTCCTGACAATTCTTAGCCATAGAAAGCCTCAGATTCATCTTACCTTAAAAAATAATAGAAGAGAGAATACAAGTGGTAAATTCACAGAGGAAGAAACCCAAGTCCAAGAAGACACTCGGAACCAAAACCATTTGAATGCGTCAGGACACAAAGAAATGGACGGGAAAGCAACAAGGAAGCGCATCTGCTCCTCTGGAATGGTGGGGGACG